>NC_090384.1:0-712500 GCF_036365525.1 Heterodontus francisci
TAAATCGGCCGAAAATCCCAAACTGAATCAATCAGACTTCAAAACTCTCAAATGGGGGGGGGGGCCCGCGGCCGAAAAACAAATCGGCCGAAATCCCAACTGAATCAATCAACTTCAAAACTCTCAAAATCGGCGAAAATCCCAAACTGAATCAATCAGATCTTCAAAACTCTCAAAATCGGACCGAAAATCCCAAACTGAATCAATCGATACATTCAAAACTCTAAAATCGGCGAAAATCCCAAACTGAATCAATCAGACTTCAAAACTCTCAAAATCGGCCGAAAATCCCAAACTGAATCAATCAGAACTTCAAAACTCACAAAATCGCCGAAAATCCCAAACGAATCAATCAGACTTCAAACTCTCAAAACGGCCGAAAATCCCAAACTGAATCAATCAACATCAAAACACTCAGGAGTAATCGCCGAAAATCCCAAACTGAATCTATCAGTACTTCAAAACTCCTCAAAATCGGCCGAAAATCCCAAACTGAATCAATCAGACTTCAAAACTCTCAAAATCCCAAAATCCCACTGAATCAAATCGGCCGAAATTCCAAACTGAATCAATCAGACTTCAAACCTCTCGAAAATCGCCGAAAATCCCAAACTGAATCAATCAGACTTTCAAACTCTCCAAAATCGGCCGAAAATCCCAAACTGAATCAATCAGACTTCAAAACTCTCAAAATCGCCGAAAATCCCAAACTGAATCAATCAGACTTCAAACTCTCAAATCGCCGAAAATCCAAACTGATCAATCAGACTTCAAAACTCTCAAAATCGGCCGAAAATCCCAACTGAATCAATCAGACTCAAAACTCTCAAAATCGGCCGAAAATCCCAAACTGAATCAATCAGACTTCAAAACTCTCAAAATCGGCCGAAAATCCCAAACTGAATCAATCAGACTTCAAAACTCTCAAATCGGCCGAAAATCCAAACTGAATCAATCAGACTTCAAAACTCTCAAAATCGGCCGAAAATCCCAAACTGAATCAATCAGACTTCAAAACTCTCAAAATCGGCCGAAAATCCCAAACTGAATCAATCAGACTTCAAAACTCTCAAAATCGGCCGAAAATCCCAAACTGAATCAATCAGACTTCAAACTCTCAAAATCGGCCGAAAATCCCAACTGAATCAATCAGACTTCAAAACTCTCAAATCGGCCGAAAATCCCAAACTGAATCAATCAGACTTCAAAACTCTCAAAATCGGCCGAAAATCCCAAACTGAATCATCAGACTTCAAAACTCTCAAAATCGGCCGGAAAATCCCAAGACTGAATCAATCAGACTTCAAAACTCTCAAAATCGGCCGAAAATCCCAAACTGAATCAATCAGACTTCAAAACTCTCAAAATCGGCCGAAAATCCCAAACTGAATCAATCAGACTTCAAAACTCTCAAAATCGGCCGAAAATCCCAAACTGAATCAATCAGACTTCAAACTCTCAAAATCGGCCGAAAATCCCAAACTGAATCAATCAGACTTCAAAACTCTCAAAATCGGCCGAAAATCCCAAACTGAATCAATCAGACTTCAAAACTCTCAAAATCGGCCGAAAATCCCAAACTGAATCAATCAGACTTCAAAACTCTCAAAATCGGCCGAAAATCCCAAACTGAATCAATCAGACTTCAAAACTCTCAAAATCGGCCGAAAATCCCAAACTGAATCAATCAGACTTCAAAACTCTCAAAATCGGCCGAAAATCCCAAACTGAATCAATCAGACTTCAAAACTCTCAAATCGGCCGAAAATCCCAAACTGAATCAATCAGACTTCAAAACTCTCAAAATCGGCCGAAAATCCCAAACTGAATCAATCAGACTTCAAAACTCTCAAAATCGGCCGAAAATCCCAAACTGAATCAATCAGACTTCAAAACTCTCAAAATCGGCCGAAAATCCCAAACTGAATCAATCAGACTTCAAAACTCTCAAAATCGGCCGAAAATCCCAAACTGAATCAATCAGACTTCAAAACTCTCAAAATCGGGCCGAAAATCCCAAACTGAATCAATCAGACTTCAAAACTCTCAAAATCGGCCGAAAATCCAAACTGAATCAATCAGACTTCAAAACTCTCAAAATCGGCCGAAAATCCCAAACTGAATCAATCAGACTTCAAAACTCTCAAATCGGCCGAAAATCCCAAACTGATCAATCAGACTTCAAACTCTCAAAATCGGCCGAAAATCCCAAACTGAATCAATCAGACTTCAAAACTCTCAAAATCGGCCGAAAATCCCAAACTGAATCAATCAGACTTCAAACTCTCAAAATCGGCCGAAAATCCCAAACTGAATCATCAGACTTCAAAACTCTCAAAATCGGCCGAAAATCCCAAACTGAATCAATCAGACTTCAAAACTCTCAAAATCGGCCGAAAATCCCAAACTGAATCAATCAGACTTCAAAACTCTCAAATCGGCCGAAAATCCCAAACTGAATCAATCAGACTTCAAAACTCTCAAATCGGCCGAAAATCCCAAACTGAATCAATCAGACTTCAAAACTCTCAAAATCGGCCGAAAATCCCAAACTGAATCAATCAGACTTCAAAACTCTCAAAATCGGCCGAAAATCCCAAACTGAATCAATCAGACTTCAAAACTCTCCAAATCGGCCGAAAATCCCAAACTGAATCAATCAGACTTCAAAACTCTCAAAATCGGCCGAAAATCCCAAACTGAATCAATCAGACTTCAAAACTCTCAAATCGGCCGAAAATCCCAAACTGAATCAATCAGACTTCAAAACTCTCAAAATCGGCCGAAAATCCCAAACTGAATCAATCAGACTTCAAAACTCTCAAAATCGGCCGAAAATCCCAAACTGAATCAATCAGACTTCAAAACTCTCAAAATCGGCCGAAAATCCCAAACTGAATCAATCAGACTTCAAAACTCTCAAAATCGGCCGAAAATCCCAAACTGAATCAATCAGACTTCAAAACTCTCAAAATCGGCCGAAAATCCCAAACTGAATCAATCAGACTTCAAAACTCTCAAAATCGGCCGAAAATCCAAACTGAATCAATCAGACTTCAAACTCTCAAATCGGCCGAAAATCCCAAACTGAATCAATCAGACTTCAAAACTCTCAAATCGGCCGAAAATCCAAACTGAATCAATCAGACTTCAAAACTCTCAAAATCGGCCGAAAATCCCAAACTGAATCAATCAGACTTCAAAACTCTCAAAATCGGCCGAAAATCCCAAACTGAATCAATCAGACTTCAAAACTCTCCAAATCGGCCGAAAATCCCAAACTGAATCAATCAGACTTCAAAACTCTCAAAATCGGCCGAAAATCCCAAACTGAATCAATCAGACTTCAAACTCTCAAATCGGCCGAAAATCCCAAACTGAATCAATCAGACTTCAAAACTCTCAAAATCGGCCGAAAATCCCAAACTGAATCAATTCAGACTTCAAAACTCTCAAAATCGGCCGAAAATCCCAAACTGAATCAATCAGACTTCAAAACTCTCAAATCGGCCGAAAATCCCAAACTGAATCAATCAGACTTCAAAACTCTCAAAATCGGCCGAAAATCCCAAACTGAATCAATCAGACTCAAAACTCTCAAATCGGCCGAAAATCCCAAACTGAATCAAATCAGACTTCAAAACTCTCAAAATCGGCCGAAAATCCCAAACTGAATCAATCAGACTTCAAAACTCTCAAATCGGCCGAAAATCCCAACTGAATCAATCAGACTTCAAAACTCTCAAATCGGCCGAAAATCCCAAACTGAATCAATCAGACTTCAAAACTCTCAAAATCGGCCGAAAATCCCAAACTGAATCAATCAGACTTCAAAACTCTCAAAATCGGCCGAAAATCCCAAACTGAATCAATCAGACTTCAAAACTCTCAAAATCGGCCGAAAATCCCAAACTGAATCAATCAGACTTCAAAACTCTCAAAATCGGCCGAAAATCCCAAACTGAATCAATCAGACTTCAAAACTCTCAAAATCGGCCGAAAATCCCAAACTGAATCAATCAGACTTCAAAACTCTCAAAATCGGCCGAAAATCCCAAACTGAATCAATCAGACTTCAAACTCTCAAAATCGGCCGAAAATCCAAACTGAATCAATCAGACTTCAAAACTCTCAAAATCGGCCGAAAATCCCAAACTGAATCAATCAGACTTCAAAACTCTCAAAATCGGCCGAAAATCCCAAACTGAATCAATCAGACTTCAAAACTCTCAAAATCGGCCGAAAATCCAAACTGAATCAATCAGACTTCAAAACTCTCAAAATCGGCCGAAAATCCAAACTGAATCAATCAGACTTCAAAACTCTCAAAATCGGCCGAAAATCCCAAACTGAATCAATCAGACTTCAAAACTCTCAAAATCGGCCGAAAATCCCAAACTGAATCAATCAGACTTCAAAACTCTCAAAATCGGCCGAAAATCCCAAACTGAATCAATCAGACTTCAAACTCTCAAAATCGGCCGAAAATCCCAAACTGAATCAATCAGACTTCAAAACTCTCAAAATCGGCCGAAAATCCCAAACTGAATCAATCAGACTTCAAAACTCTCAAAATCGGCCGAAAATCCCAAACTGAATCAATCAGACTTCAAAACTCTCAAAATCGGCCGAAATCCCAAACTGAATCAATCAGACTTCAAAACTCTCAAAATCGGCCGAAAATCCAAACTGAATCAATCAGACTTCAAAACTCTCAAAATCGGCCGAAAATCCCAAACTGAATCAATCAGACTTCAAAACTCTCAAAATCGGCCGAAAATCCCAACTGAATCAATCAGACTTCAAAACTCTCAAAATCGGCCGAAAATCCCAAACTGAATCAATCAGACTTCAAAACTCTCAAAATCGGCCGAAAATCCCAAACTGAATCAATCAGACTTCAAAACTCTCAAAATCGGCCGAAAATCCAAACTGAATCAATCAGACTTCAAAACTCTCAAATCGGCCGAAAATCCCAAACTGAATCAATCAGACTTCAAAACTCTCAAAATCGGCCGAAAATCCCAAACTGAATCAATCAGACTTCAAAACTCTCAAAATCGGCCGAAAATCCCAAACTGAATCAATCAGACTTCAAAACTCTCAAAATCGGCCGAAAATCCCAAACTGAATCAATCAGACTTCAAAACTCTCAAAATCGGCCGAAAATCCCAACTGAATCAATCAGACTTCAAACTCTCAAAATCGGCCGAAAATCCAAACTGAATCAATCAGACTTCAAAACTCTCAAAATCGGCCGAAAATCCCAAACTGAATCAATCAGACTTCAAAACTCTCAAAATCGGCCGAAAATCCCAAACTGAATCAATCAGACTTCAAAACTCTCAAAATCGGCCGAAAATCCCAAACTGAATCAATCAGACTTCAAAAACTCTCAAAATCGGCCGAAAATCCCAACTGAATCAATCAGACTTCAAAACTCTCAAAATCGCCGAAAATCCCAAACTGAATCAATCAGACTTCAAAACTCTCAAAATCGGCCGAAAATCCTCAAACTGAATCAATCAGACTTCAAAACTCATCAAAATCGGCCGAAAATCCCAAACTGAATCAATCAGACTTCAAAACTCTCAAATCGGCCGAAAATCCCAAACTGAATCAATCAGACTTCAAAACTCTCAAAATCGGCCGAAAATCCCAAACTGAATCAATCAGACTTCAAAACTCTCAAATCGGCCGAAAATCTCAAACTGAATCAATCAGACTTCAAAACTCTCAAAATCGGCCGAAAATCCCAAACTGAATCAATCAGACTTCAAAACTCTCAAAATCGGCCGAAAATCCCAAACTGAATCAATCAGACTTCAAAACTCTCAAAATCGGCCGAAAATCCCAAACTGAATCAATCAGACTTCAAAACTCTCAAAATCGGCCGAAAATCCCAAACTGAATCAATCAGACTTCAAAACTCTCAAAATCGGCCGAAAATCCCAAACTGAATCAATCAGACTTCAAAACTCTCAAAATCGGCCGAAAATCCCAAACTGAATCAATCAGACTTCAAAACTCTCAAAATCGGCCGAAAATCCCAAACTGAATCAATCAGACTTCAAAAACTCTCAAAATCGGCCGAAAATCCCAAACTGAATCAATCAGACTTCAAAACTCTCAAAATCGGCCGAAAATCCAAACTGAATCAATCAGACTTCAAAACTCTCAAAATCGGCCGAAAATCCCAAACTGAATCAATCAGACTTCAAAACTCTCAAAATCGGCCGAAAATCCAAACTGAATCAATCAGACTTCAAAACTCTCAAAATCGGCCGAAAATCCCAAACTGAATCAATCAGACTTCAAAACTCTCAAAATCGGCCGAAATCCCAAACTGAATCAATCAGACTTCAAAACTCTCAAAATCGGCCGAAAATCCCAAACTGAATCAATCAGACTTCAAAACTCTCAAAATCGGCCGAAAATCCCAAACTGAATCAATCAGACTTCAAAACTCTCAAAATCGGCCGAAATCCCAAACTGAATCAATCAGACTTCAAAACTCTCAAAATCGGCCGAAAATCCCAAACTGAATCAATCAGACTTCAAAACTCTCAAAATCGGCCGAAAATCCCAAACTGAATCAATCAGACTTCAAACTCTCAAAATCGGCCGAAAATCCCAAACTGAATCAATCAGACTTCAAAACTCTCAAAATCGGCCGAAAATCCCAAACTGAATCAATCAGACTTCAAAACTCTCAAAATCGGCCGAAAATCCCAAACTGAATCAATCAGACTTCAAAACTCTCAAAATCGGCCGAAAATCCCAAACTGAATCAATCAGACTTCAAAACTCTCAAAATCGGCCGAAAATCCCAAAAGACTTCAAAACTCTCAAAATCGGGACTCACTGAAAATCCTTCAAACTTAATCAATCAGACTTCAAAACTCTCAAAATCGCGAAAATCCAAACTGAATCAATCAGACTTCAAAACTCTCAAAATCGGCCGAAAATCCCAAACTGAATCAATCAGACTTCAAAAACTCTCAAAATCGGCCGAAAATCCCAAACTGAATCAATCAGACTTCAAAACTCTCAAAATCGGCCGAAAATCCCAAACTGAATCAATCAGACTTCAAAACTCTCAAATCGGCCGAAAATCCCAAACTGAATCAATCAGACTTCAAAACTCTCAAAATCGCCGAAAATCCCAAACTGAATCAATCAGACTTCAAAACTCTCAAATGCCGAAAATCCCAAACTGAATCAATCAGACTTCAAAACTCTCAAAATCGGCGAAAATCCCAAACTGAATCAATCAGACTTCAAAACTCTCAAAATCGGCCGAAATCCCAAACTGAATCAATCAGACTTCAAAACTCTCAAAATCGGCGAAAATCCCAAACTGAATCAATCAGACTTCAAAACTCTCAAAATCGGCCGAAAATCCCAAACTGAATCAATCAGACTTCAAAACTCTCAAAATCGCCGAAAATCCCAACTGAATCAATCAGACTTCAAAACTCTCAAAATCGGCCGAAAATCCCAAACTGAATCAATCAGACTTCAAAACTCTCAAAATCGGCCGAAAATCCAGAATCAATCAGACTTCAAAACTCTCAAAATCGGCGAATCAAATATTCAGACTTCAAAACTCTCAAATCGGCCGAATCCCAAATGAATCAATCAGACTCAATCTCAAAATCGGCCGAAAATCCAAACTGAATCAATCAGACTTCAAAACTCTCAAAATCGGCCGAAAATCCCAAACTGAATCAATCAGACTTCAAACTCTCAAAATCGGCCGAAAATCCCAAACTGAATCAATCAGACTTCAAAACTCTCAACAAATCGGCCGAAAATCCCAAACTGAATCAATCAGACTTCAAAACTCCTCAAAATCGGCCGAAAATCCCAAACTGAATCAATCAGACTTCAAAACTCTCAAAATCGGCCGAAAATCCCAAACTGAATCAATCAGACTTCAAAACTCTCAAAATCGGCCGAAAATCCCAAACTGAATCAATCAGACTTCAAAACTCTCAAAATCGGCCGAAAATCCCAAACTGAATCAATCAGACTTCAAAACTCTCAAAATCGGCCGAAAATCCCAAACTGAATCAATCAGACTTCAAAACTCTCAAAATCGGCCGAAAATCCCAACTGAATCAATCAGACTTCAAAACTCTCAAAATCGGCCGAAAATCCCAAACTGAATCAATCAGACTTCAAAACTCTCAAAATCGGCCGAAAATCCCAAACTGAATCAATCAGACTTCAAACTCTCAAAATCGGCCGAAAATCCCAAACTGAATCAATCAGACTTCAAAACTCTCAAAATCGGCCGAAAATCCCAAACTGAATCAATCAGACTTCAAAACTCTCAAAATCGGCCGAAAATCCCAAACTGAATCAATCAGACTTCAAAACTCTCAAAATCGGCCGAAAATCCCAAACTGAATCAATCAGACTTCAAAACTCTCAAAATCGGCCGAAAATCCCAAACTGAATCAATCAGACTTCAAAACTCTCAAAATCGGCCGAAAATCCCAAACTGAATCAATCAGACTTCAAAACTCTCAAAATCGGCCGAAAATCCCAAACTGAATCAATCAGACTTCAAAACTCTCAAAATCGGCCGAAAATCCCAAACTGAATCAATCAGACTTCAAAACTCTCAAAATCGGCCGAAAATCCCAAACTGAATCAATCAGACTTCAAAACTCTCAAAATCGGCCGCAATTCTCACACTGATTCAATCAGACTTCAAAACTCTCAAAATCGGCCGAAAATCCCAAACTGAATCAATCAGACTTCAAAACTCTCAAAATCGGCCGCAATTCTCAAACTGAATCAATCAGACTTCAAAACTCTCAAAATCGGCCGAAAATCCCAAACTGAATCAATCAGACTTCAAAACTCTCAAAATCGGCCGAAAATCCCAAACTGAATCAATCAGACTTCAAAACTCTCAAAATCGGCCGAAAATCCCAAACTGAATCAATCAGACTTCAAACTCTCAAAATCGGCCGAAAATCCCAAACTGAATCAATCAGACTTCAAAACTCTCAAAATCGGCCGAAAATCCCAAACTGAATCAATCAGACTTCAAAACTCTCAAAATCGGCCGAAAATCCCAAACTGAATCAATCAGACTTCAAAACTCTCAAAATCGGCCGAAAATCCCAAACTGAATCAATCAGACTTCAAAAACTCTCAAAATCGGCCGAAAATCCCAAACTGAATCAATCAGACTTCAAAACTCTCAAAATCGGCCGAAAATCCCAAACTGAATCAATCAGACTTCAAAACTCTCAAAATCGGCCGCAATTCTCACACTGATTCAATCAGACTTCAAAACTCTCAAAATCGGCCGAAAATCCCAAACTGAATCAATCAGACTTCAAAACTCTCAAAATCGGCCGCAATTCTCAAACTGAATCAATCAGACTTCAAAACTCTCAAATCGGCCGAAAATCCCAACTGAATCAATCAGACTTCAAAACTCTCAAAATCGGCCGAAATCCCAAACTGAATCAATCAGACTTCAAAACTCTCAAAATCGGCCGAAAATCCCAAACTGAATCAATCAGACTTCAAAACTCTCAAATCGGCCGAAAATCGCAAACTGAATCAATCAGACTTCAAAACTCTCAAAATCGGCCGAAAATCCCAAACTGAATCAATCAGACTTCAAAACTCTCAAAATCGGCCGAAAATCCCAAACTGAATCAATCAGACTTCAAACTCTCAAAATCGGCCGAAAATCCCAAACTGAATCAATCAGACTTCAAAACTCTCAAAATCGGCCGAAAATCCCAAACTGAATCAATCAGACTTCAAAACTCTCAAAATCGGCCGAAAATCCCAAACTGAATCAATCAGACTTCAAAACTCTCAAAATCGGCCGCAATTCTCACACTGATTCAATCAGACTTCAAAACTCTCAAAATCGGCCGAAAATCCCAAACTGAATCAATCAGACTTCAAAACTCTCAAAATCGGCCGCAATTCTCAAACTGAATCAATCAGACTTCAAAACTCTCAAAATCGGCCGAAAATCCAAACTGAATCAATCAGACTTCAAAACTCTCAAAATCGGCCGAAAATCCAAACTGAATCAATCAGACTTCAAAACTCTCAAAATCGGCCGAAAATCCCAAACTGAATCAATCAGACTTCAAAACTCTCAAAATCGGCCGAAAATCCCAAACTGAATCAATCAGACTTCAAAACTCTCAAAATCGGCCGAAAATCCCAAACTGAATCAATCAGACTTCAAAACTCTCAAAATCGGCCGAAAATCCCAAACTGAATCAATCAGACTTCAAAACTCTCAAAATCGGCCGAAAATCCCAAACTGAATCAATCAGACTTCAAAACTCTCAAATCGGCCGAAAATCCCAAACTGAATCAATCAGACTTCAAAACTCTCAAAATCGGCCGAAAATCCCAAACTGAATCAATCAGACTTCAAAACTCTCAAATCGGCCGAAAATCCCAAACTGAATCAATCAGACTTCAAAACTCTCAAAATCGGCCGCAATTCTCACACTGATTCAATCAGACTTCAAAACTCTCAAATCGGCCGAAAATCCCAAACTGAATCAATCAGACTTCAAAACTCTCAAAATCGGCCGCAATTCTCAAACTGAATCAATCAGACTTCAAAACTCTCAAAATCGGCCGAAAATCCCAAACTGAATCAATCAGACTTCAAACTCTCAAAATCGGCCGAAAATCCCAAACTGAATCAATCAGACTTCAAAACTCTCAAAATCGGCCGAAAATCCCAAACTGAATCAATCAGACTTCAAAACTCTCAAAATCGGCCGAAAATCCAAACTGAATCAATCAGACTTCAAAACTCTCAAAATCGGCCGAAAATCCCAAACTGAATCAATCAGACTTCAAAACTCTCAAAATCGGCCGTAAATCCCAACTGAATCAATCAGACTTCAAAACTCTCAAAATCGGCCGAAAATCCCAAACTGAATCAATCAGACTTCAAAACTCTCAAATCGGCCGAAAATCCCAACTGAATCAATCAGACTTCAAAACTCTCAAAATCGGCCGAAAATCCCAAACTGAATCAATCAGACTTCAAACTCTCAAAATCGGCCGAAAATCCCAACTGAATCAATCAGACTTCAAAACTCTCAAAATCGGCCGAAATTCTCACACTGATTCAATCAGACTTCAAAACTCTCAAAATCGGCCGAAAATCCCAAACTGAATCAATCAGACTTCAAAACTCTCAAAATCGGCCGCAATTCTCAAACTGAATCAATCAGACTTCAAAACTCTCAAAATCGGCCCGAAAATCCCAAACTGAATCAATCAGACTTCAAAACTCTCAAAATCGGCCGAAAAATCCCAAACTGAATCAATCAGACTTCAAAACTCTCAAAATCGGGCCGAAAATCCCAAACTGAATCAATCAGACTTCAAAACTCTCAAAATCGGCCGAAAATCCCAAACTGAATCAATCAGACTTCAAAACTCTCAAAATCGGCCGAAAATCCCAAACTGAATCAATCAGACTTCAAAACTCTCAAAATCGGCCGAAAATCCCAAACTGAATCAATCAGACTTCAAAACTCTCAAAATCGGCCCGAAAATCCCAAACTGAATCAATCAGACTTCAAAACTCTCAAAATCGCCGAAAATCCCAAACTGAATCAATCAGACTTCAAAACTCTCAAAATCGGCCGAAAATCCCAAACTGAATCAATCAGACTTCAAAACTCTCAAAATCGGCCGAAAATCCCAAACTGAATCAATCAGACTTCAAAACTCTCAAAATCGGCCGAAATCCCAAACTGAATCAATCAGACTTCAAAACTCTCAAAATCGGCCGAAAATCCCAAACTGAATCAATCAGACTTCAAAACTCTCAAAATCGGCCGAAAATCCCAAACTGAATCAATCAGACTTCAAAACTCTCAAAATCGGCCCGAAAATCCCAAACTGAATCAATCAGACTTCAAAACTCTCAAAATCGGCCGAAAATCCCAAACTGAATCAATCAGACTTCAAAACTCTCAAAATCGGCCGAAAATCCCAACTGAATCAATCAGACTTCAAAACTCTCAAAATCGGCCGAAAATCCCAAACTGAATCAATCAGACTTCAAAACTCTCAAAATCGGCCGAAAATCCCAAACTGAATCAATCAGACTTCAAAACTCTCAAAATCGGCCGAAAATCCCAAACTGAATCAATCAGACTTCAAACTCTCAAAATCGGCCGAAAATCCCAAACTGAATCAATCAGGACTTCAAAACTCTCAAAATCGGCCGAAAATCCCAAACTGAATCAATCAGACTTCAAAACCTCTCAAAATCGGCCGAAAATCCCAAACTGAATCAATCAGACTTCAAAACTCTCAAAATCGGCCGAAAATCCCAAACTGAATCAATCAGACTTCAAAACTCTCAAAATCGGCCGAAAATCCCAAACTGAATCAATCAGACTTCAAAACTCTCAAAATCGGCCGAAAATCCCAAACTGAATCAATCAGACTTCAAAACTCTCAAAATCGGCCGAAATCCCAAACTGAATCAATCAGACTTCAAAACTCTCAAAATCGGCCGAAAATCCCAAACTGAATCAATCAGACTTCAAAACTCTCAAAATCGGCCGAAAATCCCAAACTGAATCAATCAGACTTCAAACTCTCAAAAATCGGCCGAAAATCCCAAACTGAATCAATCAGACTTCAAAACTCTCAAAATCGGCCGAAAATCCCAAACTGAATCAATCAGACTTCAAAACTCTCAAATCGGCCGAAAATCCCAAACTGAATCAATCAGACTTCAAACTCTCAAAATCGGCCGAAAATCCCAAACTGAATCAATCAGACTTCAAAACTCTCAAAATCGGCCGAAAATCCCAAACTGAATCAATCAGACTTCAAAACTCTCAAAATCGGCCGAAAATCCCAAACTGAATCAATCAGACTTCAAAACTCTCAAAATCGGCCGAAAATCCCAAACTGAATCAATCAGACTTCAAAACTCTCAAAATCGGCCGAAAATCCCAAACTGAATCAATCAGACTTCAAAACTCTCAAAATCGGCCGAAAATCCCAAACTGAATCAATCAGACTTCAAAACTCTCAAAATCGGCCGAAAATCCCAAACTGAATCAATCAGACTTCAAAACTCTCAAAAATCTGGCCGCAATTCTCACACTGATTCAATCAGACTTCAAAACTCTCAAAATCGGCCGAAAATCCCAAACTGAATCAATCAGACTTCAAAACTCTCAAATCGGCCGCAATTCTCAAACTGAATCAATCAGACTTCAAAACTCTCAAAATCGGCCGAAAATCCCAAACTGAATCAATCAGACTTCAAAACTCTCAAAATCGGCCGAAAATCCCAAACTGAATCAATCAGACTTCAAAACTCTCAAAATCGGCCGAAAATCCCAAACTGAATCAATCAGACTTCAAAACTCTCAAAATCGGCCGAAAATCCCAAACTGAATCAATCAGACTTCAAAACTCTCAAAATCGGCCGAAAATCCCAAACTGAATCAATCAGACTTCAAAACTCTCAAAATCGGCCGAAAATCCCAAACTGAATCAATCAGACTTCAAAACTCTCAAATCGGCCGAAAATCCCAAACTGAATCAATCAGACTTCAAAACTCTCAAAATCGGCCGAAAATCCCAAACTGAATCAATCAGACTTCAAAACTCTCAAATCGGCCGAAAATCCCAAACTGAATCAATCAGACTTCAAAACTCTCAAAATCGGCCGAAAATCCCAAACTGAATCAATCAGACTTCAAAACTCTCAAAATCGGCCGAAAATCCCAAACTGAATCAATCAGACTTCAAAACTCTCAAAATCAGCCGAAAATCCCAAACTGAATCAATCAGACTCAAAACTCTCAAAATCGGCCGAAAATCCAAACTGAATCAATCAGACTTCAAAACTCTCAAAATCGGCCGAAAATCCCAAACTGAATCAATCAGACTTCAAAACTCTCAAAATCGGCCGAAAATCCCAAACTGAATCAATCAGACTTCAAAACTCTCAAAATCGGCCGAAAATCCCAAACTGAATCAATCAGACTTCAAAACTCTCAAAATCGGCCGCAATTCTCACACTGATTCAATCAGACTTCAAAACTCTCAAAATCGGCCGAAAATCCCAAACTGAATCAATCAGACTTCAAAACTCTCAAAATCGGCCGCAATTCTCAAACTGAATCAATCAGACTTCAAAACTCTCAAAATCGGCCGAAAATCCCAAACTGAATCAATCAGACTTCAAAACTCTCAAAATCGGCCGAAAATCCCAAACTGAATCAATCAGACTTCAAAACTCTCAAAATCGGCCGAAAATCCCAAACTGAATCAATCAGACTTCAAAACTCTCAAAATCGGCCGAAAATCCCAAACTGAATCAATCAGACTTCAAAACTCTCAAAATCGGCCGAAAATCCCAAACTGAATCAATCAGACTTCAAAACTCTCAAAATCGGCCGAAAATCCCAAACTGAATCAATCAGACTTCAAAACTCTCAAAATCGGCCGAAAATCCCAAACTGAATCAATCAGACTTCAAAACTCTCAAAATCGGCCGAAAATCCCAAACTGAATCAATCAGACTTCAAAACTCTCAAAATCGGCCGAAAATCCCAAACTGAATCAATCAGACTTCAAAACTCTCAAAATCGGCCGAAAATCCCAAACTGAATCAATCAGACTTCAAAACTCTCAAAATCGGCCGAAAATCCCAAACTGAATCAATCAGACTTCAAAACTCTCAAAATCGGCCGAAAATCCCAAACTGAATCAATCAGACTTCAAAACTCTCAAAATCGGCCGAAAATCCCAAACTGAATCAATCAGACTTCAAAACTCTCAAAATCGGCCGAAAATCCCAAACTGAATCAATCAGACTTCAAAACTCTCAAAATCGGCCGAAAATCCCAAACTGAATCAATCAGACTTCAAAACTCTCAAAATCGGCCGAAAATCCCAAACTGAATCAATCAGACTTCAAAACTCTCAAAATCGGCCGAAAATCCCAAACTGAATCAATCAGACTTCAAAACTCTCAAAATCGGCCGAAAATCCCAAACTGAATCAATCAGACTTCAAAACTCTCAAAATCGGCCGCAATTCTCACACTGATTCAATCAGACTTCAAAACTCTCAAAATCGGCCGAAAATCCCAAACTGAATCAATCAGACTTCAAAACTCTCAAAATCGGCCGAAAATCCCAAACTGAATCAATCAGACTTCAAAACTCTCAAAATCGGCCGAAAATCCCAAACTGAATCAATCAGACTTCAAAACTCTCAAAATCGGCCGAAAATCCCAAACTGAATCAATCAGACTTCAAAACTCTCAAAATCGGCCGAAAATCCCAAACTGAATCAATCAGACTTCAAAACTCTCAAAATCGGCCGAAAATCCCAAACTGAATCAATCAGACTTCAAAACTCTCAAAATCGGCCGAAAATCCCAAACTGAATCAATCAGACTTCAAAACTATCAAAATCGGCCGAAAATCCCAAACTGAATCAATCAGACTTCAAAACTCTCAAAATCGGCCGAAAATCCCAAACTGAATCAATCAGACTTCAAAACTCTCAAAATCGGCCGAAAATCCCAAACTGAATCAATCAGACTTCAAAACTCTCAAAATCGGCCGAAAATCCCAAACTGAATCAATCAGACTTCAAAACTATCAAAATCGGCCGAAAATCCCAAACTGAATCAATCAGACTTCAAAACTCTCAAAATCGGCCGAAAATCCCAAACTGAATCAATCAGACTTCAAAACTCTCAAAATCGGCCGCAATTCTCACACTGATTCAATCAGACTTCAAAACTCTCAAAATCGGCCGAAAATCCCAAACTGAATCAATCAGACTTCAAAACTCTCAAAATCGGCCGCAATTCTCAAACTGATTCAATCAGACTTCAAAACTCTCAAAATCGGCCGAAAATCCCAAACTGAATCAATCAGACTTCAAAACTCTCAAAATCGGCCGCAATTCTCAAACTGAATCAATCAGACTTCAAAACTCTCAAAATCGGCCGAAAATCCCAAACTGAATCAATCAGACTTCAAAACTCTCAAAATCGGCCGAAAATCCCAAACTGAATCAATCAGAGATTGATCAATCAGAGACAGCGAGGGAGATAGCGATGGAGATAGCGATGGAGACAGCGAGAGAGACAGCGAGAGAGACAGCGAGAGAGACAGCGAGAGAGACAGCGAGAGAGACTGCGTGGGAGACAGCGAGGGAGACAGCGAGGGAGACAGCGAGGGAGACAGCGAGGGAGACAGCGCTGGAGACAGCGCTGGAGACAGCGAGAGAGACTGCGAGAAGGACTGCGAGAAGGACTGCGAGAAGGACTGCGAGAGAGACAGCGAGGGAGAAAGCGAGAGCGACTTCGAGAGAGACTGCGAGGGAGACAGCGAGAGAGACTGTGAGGGAGACAGCGAGAGAGACTGCGAGGGAGACTGCGAGGGAGACAGCGAGAGACACTGCAAGAAAGAATGCGAGGGAGACAGCGATTAAGACGGCGAGGGAGACGGCTAGAGAGAGAGCAAGAGAGAGAGCGAGGGAGACAGCGAGGGAGACAGCGAGAGAGACTTCGAGAGAGTCTTCGAGAGAGACAGCGAGGGAAACAGCGACAGAGACAGCAATAGAGACTGCGAGAGAGACTGCGAGGGACACAGCGAGAGAGACTGCAAGGGAGACAACGAGGGAGACAGCGTGGGAGGCAGCGAGGGAGACAGCGAGAGAAACTGCGAGGAAGACTGCGAGAGAGACTGCGACAGAGACTGCGAGGGACACAGAGAGGAAGACAGCGAGAGAGACTGCGAGAGCGACTGCCAGGGAGACAGCGAGGGAGACAGCGAGAGAGACCGCGAGAGCGACTGCTAGGGAGACAGCGAGGGAGACAGCGAGGGAGACAGCGAGGGAGACAGCGAGAGAGACTGCGAGAGAGACTGCGAGAGCGACTGCTAGGGAGACAGCGAGGGAGGCAGCGAGGGAGACAGCGAGGGAGACAGCGAGGGAGACAGCGAGGGAGACAGCGAGGGAGACAGCGAGAGAAACTGCGAGGAAGACGGCGAGAGAGACTGCGAGAGAGACGGCGAGGGAGACGGTGAGGGAGACTGCGAGGGAGAGAGCGAGGGACACAGTGAGGGAGACAGCGAGGGAGACAGCGAGGGAGAAAGCGAGGGAGACAGTGAGTGAGACAGTGAGTGAGACAGCGAGGGAGACAGCGAGCGAGACAGCGAGCGAGACTGCGAGGGAGACAGCGAGAGAGACAGCGAGGGAGAAAGCGAGGGAGACTGCGAGGGAGACAGCGTGGGAGACAGCGTGGGAGACAGCGAGGGAGACAGCGAGGGAGACAGCGAGAGAGACAGCGAGAGAGACAGCGAGAAGGACTGCGAGAGAGACAGCGAGGGAGAAAGTGAGAGCGACTGCGAGAGAGACTGCGAGGGAGACTGCGAGGGAGACAGCGAAAGAGACTGCGAGGGAGACTGCGAGGCAGACTGCGAGGCAGACTGCGAGGGAGACTGCGAGAGAGACAGCGAGAGAGACAGCGAGAGAGACAGCGAGAGAGGCAGCGAGGGAGACTGCAAAGGAGACTGCAAAGGAGACTGCGAGAGAGACTGCGAGTGAGACAGCGAGAGAGACTGCGAGAGAGACTGCGAGAGGGACAGCGAGAGGGACTGCGAGAGGGACAGCGAGAGGGACAGCGAGAGAGACTGCGAGAGAGACTGCGAGAGAGACTGCGAGAGAGAAAGCGAGAGAGAAAGCGAGGGAGAAAGCGTGAGAGACTGTGTGGGAGACTGCGAGGGAGACAGCGAGAGACACTGCAAGAGAGAATGCGAGGGAGACAGCGATTAAGACGCCGAGGGAGACGGCGAGAGAGAGAGCGAGAGAGACAGCGAGGGAGACAGCGAGGGAGACAGCGAGGTAGACAGCGAGAGAGACTTCGAGAGAGACTGCGAGGGAGGCAGAGAGGGAGACAGCGAGGGAGACAGCGAGGGAGACAGCGAGGGAAACAGCGACAGAGACAGCAATAGAGACTGCGAGAGAGACTGCGAGGGACACAGCGAGAGAGACTGCAAGGGAGACAACGAGGGAGACAGCGTGGGAGGCAGCGAGGGAGACAGCGAGAGAAACTGCGAGGAAGACTGCGAGAGAGACTGCGACAGAGACTGCGAGGGACACAGCGAGGAAGACAGCGAGAGAGACTGCGAGAGCGACTGCCAGGGAGACAGCGAGGGAGACAGCGAGGGAGACAGCGAGAGAGACTGCGAGAGCGACTGCTAGGGAGACAGCGAGGGAGACAGCGAGGGAGACAGCGAGGGAGACAGCGAGGGAGACAGCGAGAGAGACTGCGAGAGAGACTGCGAGAGCGACTGCTAGGGAGACAGCGAGGGAGGCAGCGAGGGAGACAGCGAGGGAGACAGCGAGGGAGACAGCGAGGGAGACAGCGAGGGAGACAGCGAGGGAGACAGCGAGGGAGACAGCGAGAGAAACTGCGAGGAAGACGGCGAGAGAGACTGCGAGAGAGACGGCGAGGGAGACGGTGAGGGAGACTGCGAGGGAGAGAGCGAGGGACACAGTGAGGGAGACAGCGAGGGAGACAGCGAGGGGGACAGTGAGTGAGACAGTGAGTGAGACAGCGAGGGAGACAGCGAGTGAGACAGCGAGCGAGACTGCGAGGGAGACAGCGAGAGAGACAGCGAGAGAGACAGCGAGGGAGAAAGCGAGGGAGACTGCGAGGGAGACAGCGTGGGAGACAGCGTGGGAGACAGCGAGGGAGACAGCGAGGGAGACAGCGAGAGAGACAGCGAGAGAGACAGCGAGAAGGACTGCGAGAGAGACAGCGAGGGAGAAAGTGAGAGCGACTGCGAGAGAGACTGCGAGGGAGACTGCGAGGGAGACTGCGAGGGAGACTGCGAGGGAGACAGCGAAAGAGACTGTGAGGGAAACAGCGAGGGAGACAGCGAAAGAGACTGCGAGGGAGACTGCGAGGCAGACTGCGAGGGAGACTGCGAGAGAGACAGCGAGAGAGACAGCGAGAGAGACAGCGAGAGAGACAGCGAGAGAGACAGCGAGGGAGACTGCAAAGGAGACTGCAAAGGAGACTGCGAGAGAGACTGCGAGAGAGACTGCGAGAGGGACAGCGAGAGAGACTGCGAGAGAGACTGCGAGAGAGACTGCGAGAGAGAAAGCGAGGGAGAAAGCGTGAGAGACTGTGTGGGAGACTGCAAGCAAGACAGCGAGAGAGACTGTGAGGGAGACAGCGAGGGAGACTGCGAGAGAGACTGCGAGAGAGACTGCGAGAGAGACTGCGAGAGAGACTGCGAGAGAGACTGCGAGAGAGACTGCGAGGGAGACAGCGAGGGAGACTGCGAGAGAGATGGCGAGAGAGATGGAGAGAGAGACGGCGAGAGAGACAGTGAGGGAGAGAGCGAGAGAGCCTGCGAGGGAGACAGCGAGAGAGACAGTGAGAGAGACTGCGCGAGAGACTGCGAGAGATACAGCGAGGGATAGAGCGAGTGAGACAGCGAGGGAGACAGCGAGAGTACATTGAGAGAGACAGCGAGAGAGACTGCGAGAGAGAATGCGAGAGAGACTGCGAGAGAGACTGCAAGAGAGACTGCGAGGGAGACGGCCAGGGAGACGGCCAGTGAGACGGCCAGGGAGACGGCCAGGGAGACGGCCAGGGAGACGGCCAGGGATACGGCGAGGGAGACCGCGAGGGAGACAGCGACAGCGACAGAGACAGCGACAGAGACAGCGACAGAGACAGCGACAGAGACAGCGAGGGAGACAGCGAGGGAGACAGCGAGGGAGACAGCGAGGGAGACGGTGAGAGAGACTGCTATGGAGATAGCGAGAGAGACAGCCGGGGATACAGAGAGAGTGACTGCAAGGGAGACGGCGAGGTAGACGGCGAGGGAGACGGCGAGGGAGACGGCGAGGGAGACAGCGAGGGAGACAGCGAGGGAGACAGCGAGGGAGACAGCGAGGGAGACAGTGAGGGACACAGCGAGAGAGAGCGCGTGAGACAGCGAGAGACACAGCGAGGGAGACAGCGAGGAAGACAGCGAGAGAGACTGCATGAGAGACTGCAAGGGAGACAGCGAGAGAGACAGCGAGAGAGACAGCGAGAGAGACAGCGAGAGAGACAGCGAGAGAGACAGCGAGGGAGAAAGCGATGGAGACAGCGAGAGAGACAGCAAGAGAGACTGCGTGGGAGACAGCGAGGGAGACAGCGAGGGAGACAGCGAGGGAGACAGCGCTGGAGACAGCGAGAGAGACAGCGCGGGAGACTGCGAGAAGGACTGCGAGAGAGACAGCGAGGGAGAAAGCGAGAGCGACTTCGAGAGAGACTGCGAGGGAGACAGCGAGAGAGACTGTGAGGGAAACAGCGAGGGAGACAGCGAGAGAGACTGCAAGGGAGACTGCGAGGGAGACTGCGAGGGAGACTGCGAGAGTGACTGCGAGAGTGACTGCGAGAGTGACTGCGAGAGAGATTGCGAGGGAGACTGCGAGGGAGACTGCGAGGGAGACTGCGAGAGAGACTGCGAGAGAGACAGTGAGAGAGACTGCGAGAGAGACTGCGAGAGAGACTGCGAGAGATACAGCGAGGGATAGAGCGAGTGAGACAGCGAGGGAGACAGCGAGGGAGACAGCGAGAGTACATTGAGAGAGACAGCGAGAGAGACAGCGAGAGAGACTGCGAGAGAGACTGCGAGAGAGACTGCGAGGGAGAGGGCCAGGGAGACGGCGAGGGAGACGACGAGGGAGACGACGAGGGAGACGACGAGGGAGACTGCGAGGGAGACAGCGAGGGAGACAGCGAGGGAGACAGCGAGGGAGACAGCGACAGAGACAGCGACAGAGACAGCGACAGAGACAGCGAGAGAGACTGCTATGGAGATAGCGAGAGAGACAGCCGGGGATACAGAGAGAGTGACTGCAAGGGAGACTGCGAGGGAGACGGCGAGGGAGATGGCGAGGGAGACGGCGAGGGAGACGGCGAGGGAGACGGCGAGGGAGACGGCGAGGGAGACTGCGAGGGACACAGCGAGAGAGACAGCGAGAGAGAGCGCGTGAGACAGCGAGGGAGAGAGCGAGAGACACAGCGAGGGAGACAGCGAGAGAGACTGCAAGAGAGACTGCAAGGGAGACAGCGAGAGAGACAGCGAGAGAGACAGCGAGAGAGGCAGCGAGAGAGGCAGCGAGAGAGACAGCGAGAGAGACAGCGAGAGAGACAGCGAGGGAGAAAGCGATGGAGACAGCGAGAGAGACTGCGTGGGAGACAGCGAGGGAGACAGCGAGGGAGACAGCGAGGGAGACAGCGAGGGAGACAGCGAGGGAGACTGTGTGGGAGACTGCGTGGGAGACAGCGAGGGAGACTGCGAGGGAGACAGCCAGAGAGACAGCGAGAGTGACAGCGAGGGAGAAAGCGAGGGAGAAAGCGAGGGAGACAGCGAGGGAGACAGCGAGAGAGACTGCGAGAGAGACAGCGAGGGAGACAGCGAGAGAGACAGCGAGAGTGACAGCGAGAGTGACAGCGAGGGAGAAAGCGAGGGAGAAAGCGAGGGAGACAGCGAGAGAGACAGCGAGAGAGACTGCGAGGGAGACAGCGTGGGAGACAGTGAGGGAGACAGCGAGGGAGACAGCGAGGGAGACAGCGAGGGAGACAGCGAGGGAGACAGCGAGAGAGACTGCGAGAAGGACTGCGAGAAGGACTGCGAGAAGGACTGCGAGAGAGACAGCGAGGGAGAAAGTGAGAGCGACTGCGAGAGAGACTGCGAGGGAGACTGTGAGGGAGACTGTGAGGGAGACTGCGAGGGAGACAGCGAAAGAGACTGCGAGGGAAACTGCGAGGCAGACTGCGAGAGAGACAGCGAGAGAGACAGCGAGAGAGACAGCGAGAGAGACAGCGAGAGAGACAGCGAGAGAGACTGCAAAGGAGACTGCGAGAGAGACAGCGAGAGGGACAGCGAGGGAGACTGCGAGAGAGACTGCGAGAGAGACTGCGAGAGAGACTGCGAGAGGGACAGCGAGAGAGACTGCGAGAGAGACTGCGAGAGAGACTGCGAGAGAGACTGCGAGAGAGACTGCGAGGGAGAAAGCGAGGGAGAAAGCGTGAGAGACTGTGTGGGAGACTGCAAGGGAGACAGCGAGAGAGACTCTGAGGGAGACAGCGAGGGAGACAGCGAGAGAGACTGCGAGAGAGACTGCGAGAGAGACTGCGAGAGAGACTGCGAGGGAGACTGCGAGGGAGACAGCGAGGGAGACAGCGAGGGAGACTGCGAGAGAGATGGAGAGAGAGACGGTGAGAGAGACTGCGAGAGAGACTGCGAGAGAGACAGTGAGGGAGAGAGCGAGAGAGACTGCGAGGGAGACAGCGAGAGAGACAGCGAGAGAGACTGCGAGAGAGACTGCGAGAGAGACAGCGAGGGATAGAGCGAGTGAGACAGCGAGGGAGACAGCGAGAGTACATTGAGAGAGACAGCGAGAGAGACTGCGAGAGAGACTGCGAGAGAGACTGCGAGGGAGACTGCGAGGGAGACTGCGAGGGAGACTGCGAGGGAGACGGCCAGGGAGACGGCCAGGGAGACAGCGAGGGAGACGACGACGGAGACGACGAGGGAGACAGCGAGGGAGACAGCGAGAGAGACAGCGACAGAGACAGCGACAGAGACAGCGACAGAGACAGCGACAGAGACAGCGACAGAGACAGCGAGGGAGACAGTGAGAGAGACTGCTATGGAGATAGCGAGAGAGACAGCCGGGGATACAGAGAGAGTGACTGCAAGGGAGACGGCGAGGGAGACGGCGAGGGAGACGGCGACAGAGACGGCGACAGAGACAGCGACAGAGACAGCGACAGAGACAGCGACAGAGACAGCGACAGAGACAGCGAGGGAGACAGTGAGAGAGACTGCGAGAAGGACTGTGAGAGAGACAGCGAGGGAGAAAGCGAGAGCGTCTTCGAGAAAGACTGCGAGGGAGACAGCGAGAGAGACTGTGAGGGAAACAGCGAGGGAGACAGCGAGAGAGACTGCGAGGGAGACTGCGAGGGAGACTGCGAGGGAGACTGCGAGGGAGACTGCGAGGGAGACAGCGAGAGAGACTGTGAGAGAGACTGCGAGAGATACAGCGAGGGATAGAGCGAGTGAGACAGCGAGGGAGACAGCGAGGGAGACAGCGAGAGTACATTGAGAGAGACAGCGAGAGAGACAGCGAGAGAGACTGCGAGGGAGAGGGCCAGGGAGACGGCCAGGGAGACGGCGAGGGAGACGACGAGGGAGACAGCGACAGAGACAGCGACAGAGACAGCGACAGAGACAGCGACAGAGACAGCGACAGAGACTGCTATGGAGATAGCGAGAGAGACAGCCGGGGATACAGAGAGAGTGACTGCAAGGGAGACGGCGAGGGAGACGGCGAGGGAGACGGCGAGGGAGACGGCGAGGGAGACGGCGAGGGAGACAGCGAGGGAGACAGCGAGGGAGACTGCGAGGGACACAGCGAGGGACACAGCGAGGGACACAGCGAGGGACACAGTGAGGGAGACAGCGAGAGAGACTGCGAGAGAGAGCGCGTGAGACAGCTAGGGAGAGAGCGAGAGACACAGCGAGGGAGACAGCGAGAGAGAGTGCAAGAGAGACTGCAAGGGAGACAGCGAGAGAGACAGCGAGAGAGGCAGCGAGAGAGACAGCGAGAGAGACAGCGAGAGAGACAGCGAGGGAGAAAGCGATGGAGACAGCAAGAGAGACAGCGAGAGAGACTGCGTGGGAGACAGCGAGGGAGACAGCGAGGGAGACAGCGAGGGAGACAGCGAGGGAGACAGCGAGGGAGACAGCGCTGGAGACAGCGAGAGAGACTGCGAGAGAGACTGCGAGAGAGACTGCGAGGGAGACAGCGAGAGAGACAGCGAGAGTGACAGCGAGGGAGAAAGCGAGGGAGAAAGCGAGGGAGACAGCGAGAGAGACAGCGAGAGAGACTGCAAGGGAGACAGCGAGAGAGACTGCGAGGGAGACAGCGAGAGAGACAGCGAGGGAGACAGCGAGGGAGACAGCGAGGGAGACAGCGAGGGAGACAGCGAGGGAGACAGCGAGGGAGACAGCGAGGGAGACAGCGCGAGAGACTGCGAGAAGGACTGCGAGAAGGACTGCGAGAGAGACAGCGAGGGAGAAAGTGAGAGCGACTGCGAGAGAGACTGCGAGGGAGACTGTGAGGGAGACTGCGAGGGAGACAGCGAAAGAGACTGTGAGGGAAACAGCGAGGGAGACAGCGAAAGAGACTGCGAGGGAAACTGCGAGGCAGACTGCGAGAGAGACAGCGAGAGAGACAGCGAGTGAGACTGCGAGAGAGACAGCGAGAGAGACAGCAAGGGATAGAGCGAGTGAGACAGCGAGGGAGACAACGATGGAGACAGCGAGAGTACATTGAGAGAGACAGCGAGAGAGACAGCGAGAGAGACTGCGAGAGAGACTGCGAGGGAGAGGGCCAGGGAGACGGCCAGGGAGACGGCCAGGGAGACGTCCAGGGAGACGGCCAGGGAGACGATGAGGGAGACGACGAGGGAGACAGTGAGGGAGACAGCGAGGGAGACAGCGACAGAGACAGCGACAGAGACAGCGACAGAGACAGCGACAGAGACAGCGACAGAGACAGCGAGAGAGACTGCTATGGAGATAGCGAGGGAGACAGCGAGGGAGGCAGCGAGGGAGACAGCGAGAGAAACTGCGAGGAAGACTGCGAGAGAGACTGCGACAGAGACTGCGAGAGAGACTGCGAGGGACACAGCGAGGAAGACAGCGAGAGAGACTGCGAGAGCGACTGCCAGGGAGACAGCGAGGGAGACAGCGAGGGAGACAGCGAGAGAGACTGCGAGAGCAACTGCTAGGGAGACAGCGAGGGAGGCAGCGAGGGAGGCAGCGAGGGAGACAGCGAGGGAGACAGCGAGGGAGACAGCGAGGGAGACAGCGAGGGAGACAGCGAGAGTGACTGCGAGAGAGACTGCGAGAGCGACTGCGAGAGCGACTGCTAGGGAGACAGCGAGGGAGGCAGCGAGGGAGACAGCGAGGGAGACAGCGAGGGAGACTGCGAGGGAGACTGCGAGGGAGACTGCGAGAGAGATGGTGAGAGAGATGGCGAGAGAGATGGAGAGAGAGACGGCGAGAGAGACGGCGAGAGAGACAGTGAGGGAGAGAGCGAGAGAGACTGCGAGGGAGACAGCGAGCGAGACAGCGAGAGAGACTGTGAGAGAGACTGCGAGAGATACAGCGAGGGATAGAGCGAGTGAGACAGCGAGGGAGACAGCGAGAGTACATTGAGAGAGACAGCGAGAGAGACTGCGAGAGAGACTGCGAGAGAGACTGCGAGAGAGACGGCCAGGGAGACGGCCAGGGAGACGGCCAGGGAGACGGCCAGGGAGACGCCGAGGGAGACAGCGAGGGAGACAGCGACGGAGACAGCGACGGAGACAGCGACAGAGACAGCGACAGAGACAGCCGGGGATACAGAGAGAGTGACTGCAAGGGAGACAGCGAGGGAGACAGCGAGAGAGACTGCGTTGGAGACAGCGAGGGAGACAGCGAGGGAGACAGTGAGGGAGACTGCGAGAGAGACAGCGAGGGACACAGCGAGGGACGCAGCGAGGGACACAGCGAGGGACACAGCGAGGGACACCGCGAGAGAGACAGCGAGAGAGACTGCAAGAGAGAGCGCGTGAGACAGCGAGGGAGACAGCGAGGGAGAGAGCGAGAGACACAGCGAGGGAGACAGCGAGAGAGACTGCAAGAGAGACTGCAAGGGAGACAGCGAGAGAGGCAGCGAGAGAGACAGCGAGAGAGACAGCGAGAGAGACAGCGAGAGAGACAGCGAGAGAGACAGCGAGGGAGATAGCGAGGGAGACAGCGAGAGAGACAGCGAGAGAGACAGCGAGAGAGACAGCGAGAGAGACAGCGAGAGAGACTGCGTGGGAGACAGCGAGGGAGACAGCGAGGGAGACAGCGAGGGAGACAGCGAGGGAGACAGCGAGGGAGACAGCGCTGGAGACAGCGAGAGAGACTGCGAGAAGGACTGCGAGAAGGACTGCGAGAAGGACTGCGAGAGAGACAGCGAGGGAGAAAGCGAGAGCGACTTCGAGAGAGACTGCGAGGGAGACAGCGAGAGAGACTGTGAGGGAGACAGCGAGAGAGACTGCGAGGGAGACTGCGAGGGAGACAGCGAGAGACACTGCGAGAGAGAATGCGAGGGAGACAGCGATTAAGACGGCGAGGGAGATGGCGAGAGAGAGAGCGAGAGAGACAGCGAGGGAGACAGCGAGGGAGACAGCGAGAGAGACTTCGAGAGAGACTGCGAGGGAGGCAGCGAGGGAGACAGCGAGGGAGACAGCGAGGGAGACAGCGAGGGAAACAGCGACAGAGACAGCAATAGAGACTGCGAGAGAGACTGTGAGGGACACAGCGAGAGAGACTGCAAGGGAGACAACGAGAGAGAATGCGAGAGAGATCGCATGAGACAGCGAGGGAGACAGCGTGGGAGGCAGCGAGGGAGACAGCGAGAGAAACTGCGAGGAAGACTGTGAGAGAGACTGCGACAGAGACTGCGAGGGACACAGCGAGG
This sequence comes from Heterodontus francisci, assembly GCF_036365525.1. Classification (NCBI taxonomy): domain Eukaryota; kingdom Metazoa; phylum Chordata; class Chondrichthyes; order Heterodontiformes; family Heterodontidae; genus Heterodontus; species Heterodontus francisci. The sequence goes on from NC_090384.1 coordinate 26,614, forward strand.
AAGACAGCGAGAGAGACTGCGAGAGCGACTGCCAGGGAGACAGCGAGGGAGACAGCGAGAGAGACTGCGAGAGCGACTGCTAGGGAGACAGCGAGGGAGACAGTGAGGGAGACAGTGAGGGAGACAGCGAGAGAGACTGCGAGAGAGACTGCGAGAGAGACTGCGAGAGCGACTGCTAGGGAGACTGTGAGGGAGACAGCGAGGGAGGCAGCGAGGGAGACAGCGAGGGAGACAGCGAGGGAGACAGCGAGGCAGACAGCGAGGGAGACAGCGAGAGAAACTGCGAGGAAGACGGCGAGAGAGACTGCGAGAGAGACGGCGAGGGAGACGGTGAGGGAGACTGCGAGGGAGAGAGCGAGGGACACAGTGAGGGAGACAGCGAGGGAGACAGCGAGGGAGACAGCGAGGGAGACAGTGAGTGAGACAGTGAGTGAGACAGCGAGGGAGACAGCGAGGGAGACAGCGAGCGAGACTGCGAGGGAGACAGCGAGAGAGACAGCGAGGGAGACAGCGAGGGAGAAAGCGAGGGAGACTGCGAGGGAGACAGCGTGGGAGACAGCGAGGGAGACAGCGAGAGAGACAGCGAGAGAGACAGCGAGAAGGACTGCGAGAGAGACAGCGAGGGAGAAAGTGAGAGCGACTGCGAGAGAGACTGCGAGGGAGACTGCGAGGGAGACTGCGAGGGAGACTGCGAGGGAGACAGCGAAAGAGACTGTGAGGGAAACAGCGAGGGAGACAGCGAAAGAGACTGCGAGGGAGACTGCGAGGCAGACTGCGAGGGAGACAGCGAGAGAGACAGCGAGAGAGACAGCGAGAGAGACAGCGAGGGAGACTGCAAAGGAGACTGCAAAGGAGACTGCGAGAGAGACTGCGAGGGAGACAGCGAGAGAGACTGCGAGAGGGACAGCGAGAGGGACTGCGAGAGGGACAGCGAGAGAGACTGTGAGAGAGACTGCGAGAGAGACTGCGAGAGAGACTGCGAGAGAGAAAGCGAGGGAGAAAGCGTGAGAGACTGTGTGGGAGACTGCAAGGGAGACAGCGAGAGAGACTGTGAGGGAGACAGCGAGGGAGACAGCGAGGGAGACTGCGAGAGAGACTGCGAGAGAGACTGCGAGAGAGACTGCGAGAGAGACTACGAGAGAGACTGCGAGAGAGACTGAGAGGGAGACAGCGAGGGAGACTGCGAGAGAGATGGCGAGAGAGATGGAGAGAGAGACGGCGAGAGAGACAGTGAGGGAGAGAGCGAGAGAGCCTGCGAGGGAGACAGCGAGAGAGACAGCGAGAGAGACTGTGAGAGTGACTGCGCGAGAGACTGCGAGAGATACAGCGAGGGATAGAGCGAGTGAGACAGCGAGGGAGACAGCGAGAGTACATTGAGAGAGACAGCGAGAGAGACTGCGAGAGAGAATGCGAGAGAGACTGCGAGAGAGAATGCGAGAGAGAATGTGAGAGAGACTGCGAGGGAGACGGCCAGGGAGACGGCCAGGGAGACGGCCAGGGAGACGGCCAGGGAGACGGCGAGGGAGACCGCGAGGGAGACAGCGAGGGAGACAGCGACAGAGACAGCGACAGAGACAGCGACAGAGACAGCGACAGAGACAGCGACAGAGACAGCGAGGGAGACAGCGAGGTAGACAGTGAGAGAGACTGCTATGGAGATAGCGAGAGAGACAGCCGGGGATACAGAGAGAGTGACTGCAAGGGAGACGGTGAGGGAGACGGCGAGGGAGACGGCGAGGGAGACGGCGAGGGAGACAGCGAGGGAGACAGCGAGGGAGACAGCGAGGGAGACAGCGAGGGAGACAGCGAGAGAGACTGCAAGAGAGACTGCAAGGGAGACAGCGAGAGAGGCAGCGAGAGAGGCAGCGAGAGAGGCAGCGAGAGAGACAGCGAGAGAGACAGCGAGAGAGAGCGCGTGAGACAGCGAGAGACACAGCGAGGGAGACAGCGAGGGAGACAGCGAGAGAGACTGCAAGAGAGACTGCAAGGGAGACAGCGAGAGAGGCAGCGAGAGAGGCAGCGAGAGAGACAGCGAGAGAGACAGCGAGAGAGACAGCGAGAGAGACAGCGAGAGAGACAGCGTGGGAGACAGCATGGGAGACAGCGAGGGAGACAGCGTGGGAGACAGCGAGGGAGACAGCGAGGGAGAGAGCGCTGGAGACAGCGAGAGAGACAGCGCGAGAGACTGCGAGAAGGACTGCGAGAGAGACAGCGAGGGAGAAAGCGAGAGCGACTTCGAGAGAGCCTGCGAGGGAGACAGCGAGAGAGACTGTGAGGGAAACAGCGAGGGAGACAGCGAGAGAGACTGCGAGGGAGACTGCGAGGGAGACTGCGAGGGAGACTGCGAGGGAGACTGCGAGGGAGACTGCGAGGGAGACTGCGAGAGTGACTGCGAGAGAGATTGCGAGGGAGACTGCGAGGGAGACTGCGAGAGAGACTGCGAGAGAGACTGCGAGGGAGAGGGCCAGGGAGACGGCGAGGGAGACGACGAGGGAGACGACGAGGGAGACAGCGAGGGAGACAGCGACAGAGACAGCGACAGAGACAGCGACAGAGACAGCGAGAGAGACTGCTATGGAGATAGCGAGAGACACAGCCGGGGATACAAAGAGAGTGACTGCAAGGGAGACGGCGAGGGAGACGGCGAGAGTACATTGAGAGAGACAGCGAGAGAGACAGCGAGAGAGACTGCGAGAGAGACTGCGAGAGAGACTGCGAGAGAGACTGCGAGGGAGAGGGCCAGGGAGACGGCGAGGGAGACGACGAGGGAGACGACGAGGGAGACAGCGAGGGAGACAGCGACAGAGACAGCGACAGAGACAGCGACAGAGACAGCGAGAGAGACTGCTATGGAGATAGCGAGAGACACAGCCGGGGATACAAAGAGAGTGACTGCAAGGGAGACGGCGAGGGAGACGGCGAGGGAGACGGCGAGGGAGACAGCGAGGGAGACAGCGAGGGAGACAGCGAGGGAGACAGCGAGGGAGACAGCGAGGGAGACTGCGAGGGACACAGCGAGAGAGACAGCGAGAGAGACAGCGAGAGAGACTGCGAGAGAGAGCGCGTGAGACAGCGAGGGAGAGAGCGAGAGACACAGCGAGGGAGACAGCGAGAGAGACTGCAAGAGAGACTGCAAGGGAGACAGCGAGAGAGACAGCGAGAGAGGCAGCGAGAGAGACAGCGAGAGAGACAGCGAGAGAGACAGCGAGAGAGACAGCGAGGGAGAAAGCGATGGAGACAGCGAGAGAGACTGCGTGGGAGACAGCGAGGGAGACAGCGAGGGAGACAGCGAGGGAGACAGCGAGGGAGACAGCGAGGGAGACTGCGTGGGAGACTGCGTGGGAGACTGCGTGGGAGACTGCGTGGGAGACAGCGAGGGAGACTGCGAGGGAGACAGCGAGAGAGACAGCGAGAGTGACAGCGAGGGAGAAAGCGAGGGAGACAGCGAGGGAGACAGCGAGAGAGACTGCGAGAGAGACTGCGAGGGAGACAGCGAGAGAGACAGCGAGAGTGACAGCGAGGGAGAAAGCGAGGGAGAAAGCGAGGGAGACAGCGAGAGAGACAGCGAGAGAGACTGCGAGGGAGACAGCGTGGGAGACAGCGAGGGAGACAGCGAGGGAGACAGCGAGGGAGACAGCGAGGGAGACAGCGAGGGAGACAGCGAGAGAGACAGCGAGAGAGACTGCGAGAAGGACTGCGAGAAGGACTGCGAGAGAGACAGCGAGGGAGAAAGTGAGAGCGACTGCGAGAGAGACTGCGAGGGAGACTGTGAGGGAGACTGTGAGGGAGACTGCGAGGGAGACAGCGAAAGAGACTGCGAGGGAAACTGCGAGGCAGACTGCGAGGGAGACTGCGAGAGAGACAGCGAGAGAGACAGCGAGAGAGACAGCGAGAGAGACAGCGAGAGAGACTGCAAAGGAGACTGCGAGAGAGACAGCGAGAGAGACTGCGAGAGGGACAGCGAGAGAGACTGTGAGAGAGACTGTGAGAGAGACTGCGAGAGAGACTGCGAGAGAGACTGCGAGAGGGACAGCGAGAGAGACTGCGAGAGAGACTGCGAGAGAGACTGCGAGAGAGACTGCGAGAGAGACTGCGAGGGAGAAAGCGAGGGAGAAAGCGTGAGAGACTGTGTGGGAGACTGCAAGGGAGACAGCGAGAGAGACTGTGAGGGAGACAGCGAGGGAGACAGCGAGAGAGACTGCGAGAGAGACTGCGAGAGGGACAGCGAGAGAGACTGCGAGAGAGACTGCGAGAGAGACTGCGAGAGAGACTGCGAGAGAGACTGCGAGAGGGACAGCGAGAGAGACAGTGAGAGAGACTGCGAGAGAGACTGCGAGAGAGACTGCGAGAGAGACTGCGAGGGAGAAAGCGAGGGAGAAAGCGTGAGAGACTGTGTGGGAGACTGCAAGGGAGACAGCGAGAGAGACTGTGAGGGAGACAGCGAGGGAGACAGCGAGAGAGACTGCGAGAGAGACTGCGAGAGAGACTGCGAGAGAGACTGCGAGAGAGACTGCGAGGGAGACAGCGAGGGAGACAGCGAGGGAGACAGCGAGGGAGACAGCGAGGGAGACTGCGAGAGAGATGGCGAGAGAGATGGAGAGAGAGACGGTGAGAGAGACTGCGAGAGAGACTGCGAGAGAGACAGTGAGGGAGAGAGCGAGAGAGACTGCGAGGGAGACAGCGAGAGAGACAGCGAGAGAGACTGCGAGAGAGACTGCGAGAGATACAGCGAGGGATAGAGTGAGTGAGACAGCGAGGGAGACAGCGAGAGTACATTGAGAGAGACAGCGAGAGAGACAGCGAGAGAGACAGCGAGAGAGACTGCGAGAGAGACTGCGAGAGAGACTGCGAGAGAGACTGCGAGAGAGACTGCGAGAGAGACTGCGAGGGAGACGGCCAGGGAGATGGCCAGGGAGACGACGAGGGAGACGACGAGGGAGACAGCGAGGGAGACAGCGAGGGAGACAGCGACAGAGACAGCGACAGAGACAGCAACAGAGACAGCGAGGGAGACAGTGAGAGAGACTGCTATGGAGATAGCGAGAGAGACAGCCGGGGATACAGAGAGAGTGACTGCAAGGGAGACGGCGAGGGAGACGGCGAGGGAGACGGCGACAGAGACAGCGACAGAGACAGCGACATAGACAGCGACAGAGACAGCGACAGAGACAGCGACAGAGACAGCGACAGAGACTGCTATGGAGATAGCGAGAGAGACAGCCGGGGATACAGAGAGAGTGACTGCAAGGGAGACGGCGAGGGAGACGGCGAGGGAGACGGCGAGGGAGACGGCGAGGGAGACGGCGAGGGAGACGGCGAGGGAGACGGCGAGGGAGACAGCGAGGGAGACAGCGAGGGACACAGCGAGGGACACAGCGAGAGAGACAGCGAGAGAGACTGCGAGAGAGAGCGCGTGAGACAGCGAGGGAGAGAGCGAGAGACACAGCGAGGGAGACAGCGAGAGAGACTGCAAGAGAGACTGCAAGGGAGACAGCGAGAGAGACAGCGAGAGAGACAGCGAGAGAGACAGCGAGAGAGGCAGTGAGAGAGACAGCGAGAGAGACAGCGAGGGAGAAAGCGAGGGAGACAGCAAGAGAGACAGCGAGAGAGACTGCGTGGGAGACAGCGAGGGAGACAGCGAGGGAGACAGCGAGGGAGACAGCGAGGGAGACAGCGAGGGAGACAGCGAGGGAGACAGCGCTGGAGACTGCGAGAGAGACTGCGAGAGAGACTGCGAGGGAGACAGCGAGGGAGACAGCGAGAGTGACAGCGAGGGAGAAAGCGAGGGAGAAAGCGAGGGAGACAGCGAGAGAGACAGCGAGAGAGACAGCGAGAGAGACTGCGAGGGAGACAGCGAGAGAGACTGCGAGGGAGACAGCGAGGGAGACAGCGAGAGAGACAGCGAGGGAGACAGCGAGGGAGACAGCGAGGGAGACAGCGAGAGAGACAGCGAGAGAGACAGCGAGAGAGACAGCGAGAGAGACAGCGAGAGAGACTGCGAGAAGGACTGCGAGAAGGACTGCGAGAGAGACAGCGAGGGAGAAAGTGAGAGCGACTGCGAGAGAGACTGCGAGGGAGACTGTGAGGGAGACTGCGAGGGAGACAGCGAAAGAGACTGTGAGGGAAACAGCGAGGGAGACAGCGAAAGAGACTGCGAGGGAAACTGCGAGGCAGACTGCGAGAGAGACAGCGAGAGAGACAGCGAGAGAGACAGCGAGGGATAGAGCGAGTGAGACAGCGAGGGAGACAGCCGGGGATACAGAGAGAGTGACTGCAAGGGAGACGGTGAGGGAGACGGCGAGGGAGACGGCGAGGGAGACGGCGAGGGAGACAGCGAGGGAGACAGCGAGGGAGACAGCGAGGGAGACAGCGAGAGAGACTGCAAGAGAGACTGCAAGGGAGACAGCGAGAGAGGCAGCGAGAGAGGCAGCGAGAGAGGCAGCGAGAGAGACAGCGAGAGAGACAGCGAGAGAGAGCGCGTGAGACAGCGAGAGACACAGCGAGGGAGACAGCGAGGGAGACAGCGAGAGAGACTGCAAGAGAGACTGCAAGGGAGACAGCGAGAGAGGCAGCGAGCGAGGCAGCGAGAGAGGCAGCGAGAGAGACAGCGAGAGAGACAGCGAGAGAGACAGCGAGAGAGACAGCGAGAGAGACAGCGTGGGAGACAGCGTGGGAGACAGCGAGGGAGACAGCGTGGGAGACAGCGAGGGAGACAGCGAGGGAGACAGCGCTGGAGACAGCGAGAGAGACAGCGCGAGAGACTGCGAGAAGGACTGCGAGAGAGACAGCGAGGGAGAAAGCGAGAGCGACTTCGAGAGAGCCTGCGAGGGAGACAGCGAGAGAGACTGTGAGGGAAACAGCGAGGGAGACAGCGAGAGAGACTGCGAGGGAGACTGCGAGGGAGACTGCGAGGGAGACTGCGAGGGAGACTGCGAGGGAGACTGCGAGAGTGACTGCGAGAGTGACTGCGAGAGAGATTGCGAGGGAGACTGCGAGGGAGACTGCGAGAGAGACTGCGAGAGAGACAGTGAGAGAGACTGCGAGAGAGACTGCGAGAGAGACTGCGAGAGATACAGCGAGGGATAGAGCGAGTGAGACAGCGAGGGAGACAGCGAGGGAGACAGCGAGAGTACATTGAGAGAGACAGCGAGAGAGACAGCGAGAGAGACTGCGAGAGAGACTGCGAGAGAGACTGCGAGAGAGACTGCGACAGAGACTGCGAGGGAGAGGGCCAGGGAGACGGCGAGGGAGACGACGAGGGAGACGACGAGGGAGACGACGAGGGAGACAGCGACAGAGACAGCGACAGAGACAGCGACAGAGACAGCGAGAGAGACTGCTATGGAGATAGCGAGAGACACAGCCGGGGATACAAAGAGAGTGACTGCAAGGGAGACGGCGAGGGAGACGGCGAGGGAGACGGCGAGGGAGACGGCGAGGGAGACAGCGAGGGAGACAGCGAGGGAGACTGCGAGGGACACAGCGAGAGAGACAGCGAGAGAGACAGCGAGAGAGACTGCGAGAGAGAGCACGTGAGACAGCGAGGGAGAGAGCGAGAGACACAGCGAGGGAGACAGCGAGAGAGACTGCAAGAGAGACTGCAAGGGAGACAGCGAGAGAGACAGCGAGAGAGACAGCGAGAGAGGCAGCGAGAGAGACAGCGAGAGAGACAGCGAGAGAGACAGCGAGAGAGACAGCGAGAGAGACAGCGAGGGAGAAAGCGATGGAGACAGCGAGAGAGACTGCGTGGGAGACAGCGAGGGAGACAGCGAGGGAGACAGCGAGGGAGACAGCGAGGGAGACAGCGAGGGAGACTGCGTGGGAGACTGCGTGGGAGACTGCGTGGGAGACAGCGAGGGAGACTGCGAGGGAGACAGCGAGAGAGACAGCGAGAGTGACAGCGAGGGAGAAAGCGAGGGAGAAAGCGAGGGAGACAGCGAGGGAGACAGCGAGAGAGACTGCGAGGGAGACAGCGAGAGAGACAGCGAGAGTGACAGCGAGAGTGACAGCGAGGGAGAAAGCGAGGGAGAAAGCGAGCCAGACAGCGAGAGAGACAGCGAGAGAGACTGCGAGGGAGACAGCGTGGGAGACAGCGAGGGAGACAGCGAGGGAGACAGCGAGGGAGACAGCGAGGGAGACAGCGAGGGAGACAGCGAGGGAGACAGCGAGAGAGACAGCGAGAGAGACTGCGAGAAGGACTGCGAGAAGGACTGCGAGAGAGACAGCGAGGGAGAAAGTGAGAGCGACTGCGAGAGAGACTGCGAGGGAGACTGTGAGGGAGACTGTGAGGGAGACTGCGAGGGAGACAGCGAAAGAGACTGCGAGGGAAACTGCGAGGCAGACTGCGAGGGAGACTGCGAGAGAGACAGCGAGAGAGACAGCGAGAGAGACAGCGAGAGAGACAGCGAGAGAGACTGCAAAGGAGACTGCGAGAGAGACAGCGAGAGAGACTGCGAGAGGGACAGCGAGAGAGACTGCGAGAGAGACTGCGAGAGAGACTGCGAGAGAGACTGCGAGAGAGACTGCGAGAGGGACAGCGAGAGAGACTGCGAGAGAGACTGCGAGAGAGACTGCGAGAGAGACTGCGAGAGAGACTGCGAGGGAGAAAGCGAGGGAGAAAGCGTGAGAGACTGTGTGGGAGACTGCAAGGGAGACAGCGAGAGAGACTGTGAGGGAGACAGCGAGGGAGACTGCGAGAGGGACAGCGAGAGAGACAGCGAGAGAGACTGCAAGAGAGACTGCGAGAGAGACTGCGAGAGGGACAGCGAGAGAGACTGCGAGAGAGACTGCGAGAGAGACTGCGAGAGAGACTGCGAGAGAGACTGCGAGAGGGACAGCGAGAGAGACAGCGAGAGAGACTGCAAGAGAGACTGCGAGAGAGACTGCGAGAGAGACTGCGAGGGAGAAAGCGAGGGAGAAAGCGTGAGAGACTGTGTGGGAGACTGCAAGGGAGACAGCGAGAGAGACTGTGAGGGAGACAGCGAGGGAGACAGCGAGAGAGACTGCGAGAGAGACTGCGAGAGAGACTGCGAGAGAGACTGCGAGAGAGACTGCGAGGGAGACTGCGAGGGAGACAGCGAGGGAGACAGCGAGGGAGACAGCGAGGGAGACTGCGAGAGAGATGGCGAGAGAGATGGAGAGAGAGACGGTGAGAGAGACTGCGAGAGAGACTGCGAGAGAGACAGTGAGGGAGAGAGCGAGAGAGACTGCGAGGGAGACAGCGAGAGAGACAGCGAGAGAGACTGCGAGAGAGACTGCGAGAGAGACTGCGAGAGAGACTGCGAGGGAGACAGCGAGGGAGACAGCGAGGGAGACAGCGAGGGAGACAGCGAGGGAGACTGCGAGAGAGACAGTGAGGGAGAGAGCGAGAGAGACTGCGAGGGAGACAGCGAGAGAGACAGCGAGAGAGACTGCGAGAGAGACTGCGAGAGATACAGCGAGGGATAGAGTGAGTGAGACAGCGAGGGAGACAGCGAGAGTACATTGAGAGAGACAGCGAGAGAGACAGCGAGAGAGACTGCGAGAGAGACTGCGAGAGAGACTGCGAGAGAGACTGCGAGAGAGACTGCGAGAGAGACTGCGAGGGAGACGGCCAGGGAGACGGCCAGGGAGACGGCGAGGGAGACGACGAGGGAGACGACGAGGGAGACAGCGAGGGAGACAGCGAGGGAGACAGCGACAGAGACAGCGACAGAGACAGCAACAGAGACAGCGAGGGAGACAGTGAGAGAGACTGCTATGGAGATAGCGAGAGAGACAGCCGGGGATACAGAGAGAGTGACTGCAAGGGAGACGGCGAGGGAGACGGCGAGGGAGACGGCGACAGAGACAGCGACAGAGACAGCGACATAGACAGCGACAGAGACAGCGACAGAGACAGCGACAGAGACAGCGACAGAGACTGCTATGGAGATAGCGAGAGAGACAGCCGGGGATACAGAGAGAGTGACTGCAAGGGAGACGGCGAGGGAGACGGCGAGGGAGACGGCGAGGGAGACGGCGAGGGAGACGGCGAGGGAGACGGCGAGGGAGACGGCGAGGGAGACGGCGAGGGAGACAGCGAGGGACACAGCGAGGGACACAGCGAGAGAGACAGCGAGAGAGACTGCGAGAGAGAGCGCGTGAGACAGCGAGGGAGAGAGCGAGAGACACAGCGAGGGAGACAGCGAGAGAGACTGCAAGAGAGACTGCAAGGGAGACAGCGAGAGAGACAGCGAGAGAGACAGCGAGAGAGACAGCGAGAGAGGCAGCGAGAGAGACAGCGAGAGAGACAGCGAGGGAGAAAGCGAGGGAGACAGCAAGAGAGACAGCGAGAGAGACTGCGTGGGAGACAGCGAGGGAGACAGCGAGGGAGACAGCGAGGGAGACAGCGAGGGAGACAGCGAGGGAGACAGCGAGGGAGACAGCGCTGGAGACTGCGAGAGAGACTGCGAGAGAGACTGCGAGAGAGACTGCGAGGGAGACAGCGAGGGAGACAGCGAGAGTGACAGCGAGGGAGAAAGCGAGTGAGAAAGCGAGGGAGACAGCGAGAGAGACAGCGAGAGAGACAGCGAGAGAGACTGCGAGGGAGACAGCGAGAGAGACTGCGAGGGAGACAGCGAGAGAGACAGCGAGGGAGACAGCGAGGGAGACAGCGAGGGAGACAGCGAGAGAGACAGCGAGAGAGACAGCGAGAGAGACAGCGAGAGAGACAGCGAGAGAGACTGCGAGAAGGACTGCGAGAAGGACTGCGAGAGAGACAGCGAGGGAGAAAGTGAGAGCGACTGCGAGAGAGACTGCGAGGGAGACTGTGAGGGAGACTGCGAGGGAGACAGCGAAAGAGACTGTGAGGGAAACAGCGAGGGAGACAGCGAAAGAGACTGCGAGGGAAACTGCGAGGCAGACTGCGAGAGAGACAGCGAGAGAGACAGCGAGAGAGACAGCGAGGGATAGAGCGAGTGAGACAGCGAGGGAGACAGCCGGGGATACAGAGAGAGTGACTGCAAGGGAGACGGTGAGGGAGACGGCGAGGGAGACGGCGAGGGAGACGGCGAGGGAGACAGCGAGGGAGACAGCGAGGGAGACAGCGAGAGAGACTGCAAGAGAGACTGCAAGGGAGACAGCGAGAGAGGCAGCGAGAGAGGCAGCGAGAGAGGCAGCGAGAGAGACAGCGAGAGAGACAGCGAGAGAGAGCGCGTGAGACAGCGAGAGACACAGCGAGGGAGACAGCGAGGGAGACAGCGAGAGAGACTGCAAGAGAGACTGCAAGGGAGACAGCGAGAGAGGCAGCGAGAGAGGCAGCGAGAGAGGCAGCGAGAGAGACAGCGAGAGAGACAGCGAGAGAGACAGCGAGAGAGACAGCGTGGGAGACAGCGTGGGAGACAGCGAGGGAGACAGCGTGGGAGACAGCGAGGGAGACAGCGAGGGAGACAGCGCTGGAGACAGCGAGAGAGACAGCGCGAGAGACTGCGAGAAGGACTGCGAGAGAGACAGCGAGGGAGAAAGCGAGAGCGACTTCGAGAGAGCCTGCGAGGGAGACAGCGAGAGAGACTGTGAGGGAAACAGCGAGGGAGACAGCGAGAGAGACTGCGAGGGAGACTGCGAGGGAGACTGCGAGGGAGACTGCGAGGGAGACTGCGAGGGAGACTGCGAGAGTGACTGCGAGAGTGACTGCGAGAGAGATTGCGAGGGAGACTGCGAGGGAGACTGCGAGAGAGACTGCGAGAGAGACAGTGAGAGAGACTGCGAGAGAGACTGCGAGAGAGACTGCGAGAGATACAGCGAGGGATAGAGCGAGTGAGACAGCGAGGGAGACAGCGAGGGAGACAGCGAGAGTACATTGAGAGAGACAGCGAGAGAGACTGCGAGAGAGACTGCGAGAGAGACTGCGAGAGAGACTGCGACAGAGACTGCGAGGGAGAGGGCCAGGGAGACGGCGAGGGAGACGACGAGGGAGACGACGAGGGAGACAGCGAGGGAGACAGCGACAGAGACAGCGACAGAGACAGCGACAGAGACAGCGAGAGAGACTGCTATGGAGATAGCGAGAGACACAGCCGGGGATACAAAGAGAGTGACTGCAAGGGAGACGGCGAGGGAGACGGCGAGGGAGACGGCGAGGGAGACAGCGAGGGAGACAGCGAGGGAGACTGCGAGGGACACAGCGAGAGAGACAGCGAGAGAGACAGCGAGAGAGACTGCGAGAGAGAGCGCGTGAGACAGCGAGGGAGAGAGCGAGAGACACAGCGAGGGAGACAGCGAGAGAGACTGCAAGAGAGACTGCAAGGGAGACAGCGAGAGAGACAGCGAGAGAGACAGCGAGAGAGGCAGCGAGAGAGACAGCGAGAGAGACAGCGAGAGAGACAGCGAGAGAGACAGCGAGGGAGAAAGCGATGGAGACAGCGAGAGAGACTGCGTGGGAGACAGCGAGGGAGACAGCGAGGGAGACAGCGAGGGAGACAGCGAGGGAGACAGCGAGGGAGACTGCGTGGGAGACTGCGTGGGAGACTGCGTGGGAGACAGCGAGGGAGACTGCGAGGGAGACAGCGAGAGAGACAGCGAGAGTGACAGCGAGGGAGAAAGCGAGGGAGAAAGCGAGGGAGACAGCGAGGGAGACAGCGAGAGAGACTGCGAGGGAGACAGCGAGAGAGACAGCGAGAGTGACAGCGAGGGAGAAAGCGAGGGAGAAAGCGAGCCAGACAGCGAGAGAGACAGCGAGAGAGACTGCGAGGGAGACAGCGTGGGAGACAGCGAGGGAGACAGCGAGGGAGACAGCGAGGGAGACAGCGAGGGAGACAGCGAGGGAGACAGCGAGAGAGACAGCGAGAGAGACTGCGAGAAGGACTGCGAGAAGGACTGCGAGAGAGACAGCGAGGGAGAAAGTGAGAGCGACTGTGAGAGAGACTGCGAGGGAGACTGTGAGGGAGACTGTGAGGGAGACTGCGAGGGAGACAGCGAAAGAGACTGCGAGGGAAACTGCGAGGCAGACTGCGAGGGAGACTGCGAGAGAGACAGCGAGAGAGACAGCGAGAGAGACAGCGAGAGAGACAGCGAGAGAGACTGCAAAGGAGACTGCGAGAGAGACAGCGAGAGAGACTGCGAGAGGGACAGCGAGAGAGACTGCGAGAGAGACTGCGAGAGAGACTGCGAGAGAGACTGCGAGAGGGACAGCGAGAGAGACTGCGAGAGAGACTGCGAGAGAGACTGCGAGAGAGACTGCGAGAGAGACTGCGAGGGAGAAAGCGAGGGAGAAAGCGTGAGAGACTGTGTGGGAGACTGCAAGGGAGACAGCGAGAGAGACTGTGAGGGAGACAGCGAGGGAGACAGCGAGAGAGACTGCGAGAGAGACTGCGAGAGGGACAGCGAGAGAGACTGCGAGAGAGACTGCGAGAGAGACTGCGAGAGAGACTGCGAGAGAGACTGCGAGAGAGACTGCGAGAGGGACAGCGAGAGAGACAGCGAGAGAGACTGCGAGAGAGACTGCGAGAGAGACTGCGAGAGAGACTGCGAGGGAGAAAGCGAGGGAGAAAGCGTGAGAGACTGTGTGGGAGACTGCAAGGGAGACAGCGAGAGAGACTGTGAGGGAGACAGCGAGGGAGACAGCGAGAGAGACTGCGAGAGAGACTGCGAGAGAGACTGCGAGAGAGACTGCGAGAGAGACTGCGAGGGAGACTGCGAGGGAGACAGCGAGGGAGACAGCGAGGGAGACAGCGAGGGAGACTGCGAGAGAGATGGCGAGAGAGATGGAGAGAGAGACGGTGAGAGAGACTGCGAGAGAGACTGCGAGAGAGACAGTGAGGGAGAGAGCGAGAGAGACTGCGAGGGAGACAGCGAGAGAGACAGCGAGAGAGACTGCGAGAGAGACTGCGAGAGATACAGCGAGGGATAGAGTGAGTGAGACAGCGAGGGAGTCAGCGAGAGTACATTGAGAGAGACAGCGAGAGAGACAGCGAGAGAGACTGCGAGAGAGACTGCGAGAGAGACTGCGAGAGAGACTGCGAGAGAGACTGCGAGAGAGACTGCGAGGGAGACGGCCAGGGAGACGGCGAGGGAGACGACGAGGGAGACGACGAGGGAGACAGCGAGGGAGACAGCGAGGGAGACAGCGACAGAGACAGCGACAGAGACAGCAACAGAGACAGCAACAGAGACAGCGAGGGAGACAGTGAGAGAGACTGCTATGGAGATAGCGAGAGAGACAGCCGGGGATACAGAGAGAGTGACTGCAAGGGAGACGGCGAGGGAGACGGCGAGGGAGACGGCGACAGAGACAGCGACATAGACAGCGACAGAGACAGCGACAGAGACAGCGACAGAGACAGCGACAGAGACAGCGACAGAGACTGCTATGGAGATAGCGAGAGAGACAGCCGGGGATACAGAGAGAGTGACTGCAAGGGAGACGGTGAGGGAGACGGCGAGGGAGACGGCGAGGGAGACGGCGAGGGAGACGGCGAGGGAGACAGCGAGGGAGACAGCGAGGGAGACAGCGAGAGAGACTGCAAGAGAGACTGCAAGAGAGACTGCAAGGGAGACAGCGAGAGAGGCAGCGAGAGAGGCAGCGAGAGAGGCAGCGAGAGAGACAGCGAGAGAGACAGCGAGAGAGAGCGCGTGAGACAGCGAGAGACACAGCGAGGGAGACAGCGAGGGAGACAGCGAGAGAGACTGCAAGAGAGACTGCAAGGGAGACAGCGAGAGAGGCAGCGAGAGAGGCAGCGAGAGAGGCAGCGAGAGAGACAGCGAGAGAGACAGCGAGAGAGACAGCGAGAGAGACAGCGAGAGAGACAGCGTGGGAGACAGCGTGGGAGACAGCGAGGGAGACAGCGAGGGAGACAGCGTGGGAGACAGCGAGGGAGACAGCGAGGGAGACAGCGCTGGAGACAGCGAGAGAGACAGCGCGAGAGACTGCGAGAAGGACTGCGAGAGAGACAGCGAGGGAGAAAGCGAGAGCGACTTCGAGAGAGCCTGCGAGGGACACAGCGAGAGAGACTGTGAGGGAAACAGCGAGGGAGACAGCGAGAGAGACTGCGAGGGAGACTGCGAGGGAGACTGCGAGGGAGACTGCGAGGGAGACTGCGAGGGAGACTGCGAGAGTGACTGCGAGAGTGACTGCGAGAGAGATTGCGAGGGAGACTGCGAGGGAGACTGCGAGAGAGACTGCGAGAGAGACAGCGAGAGAGACTGCGAGAGAGACTGCGAGAGATACAGCGAGGGATAGAGCGAGTGAGACAGCGAGGGAGACAGCGAGGGAGACAGCGAGGGAGACAGCGAGAGTACATTGAGAGAGACAGCGAGAGAGACTGCGAGAGAGACTGCGAGAGAGACTGCGACAGAGACTGCGAGGGAGAGGGCCAGGGAGACGGTGAGGGAGACGACGAGGGAGACGACGAGGGAGACAGCGAGGGAGACAGCGACAGAGACAGCGACAGAGACAGCGACAGAGACAGCGAGAGAGACTGCTATGGAGATAGCGAGAGACACAGCCGGGGATACAAAGAGAGTGACTGCAAGGGAGACGGCGAGGGAGACGGCGAGGGAGACGGCGAGGGAGACGGCGAGGGAGACAGCGAGGGAGACAGCGAGGGAGACAGCGAGGGACACAGCGAGAGAGACAGCGAGAGAGACAGCGAGAGAGACTGCGAGAGAGAGCGCGTGAGACAGCGAGGGAGAGAGCGAGAGACACAGCGAGGGAGACAGCGAGAGAGACTGCAAGAGAGACTGCAAGGGAGACAGCGAGAGAGACAGCGAGAGAGACAGCGAGAGAGACAGCGAGAGAGACAGCGAGAGAGACAGCGAGGGAGAAAGCGATGGAGACAGCGAGAGAGACTGCGTGGGAGACAGCGAGGGAGACAGCGAGGGAGACAGCGAGGGAGACAGCGAGGGAGACAGCGAGGGAGACTGCGTGGGAGACTGCGTGGGAGACTGCGTGGGAGACAGCGAGGGAGACTGCGAGGGAGACAGCGAGAGAGACAGCGAGAGTGACAGCGAGGGAGAAAGCGAGGGAGAAAGCGAGGGAGACAGCGAGGGAGACAGCGAGAGAGACTGCGAGAGAGACTGCGAGGGAGACAGTGAGAGAGACAGCGAGAGTGACAGCGAGGGAGAAAGCGAGGGAGAAAGCGAGGGAGACAGCGAGAGAGACAGCGAGAGAGACTGCGAGGGAGACAGCGTGGGAGACAGCGAGAGAGACAGCGAGAGAGACTGCGAGAAGGACTGCGAGAAGGACTGCGAGAGAGACAGCGAGGGAGAAAGTGAGAGCGACTGCGAGAGAGACTGCGAGGGAGACTGTGAGGGAGACTGTGAGGGAGACTGCGAGGGAGACAGCGAAAGAGACTGCGAGGGAAACTGCGAGGCAGACTGCGAGGGAGACTGCGAGAGAGACAGCGAGAGAGACAGCGAGAGAGACAGCGAGAGAGACAGCGAGAGAGACTGCAAAGGAGACTGCGAGAGAGACAGCGAGAGAGACTGCGAGAGGGACAGCGAGAGAGACTGCGAGAGAGACTGCGAGAGAGACTGCGAGAGAGACTGCGAGAGAGACTGCGAGAGGGACAGCGAGAGAGACTGCGAGAGAGACTGCGAGAGAGACTGCGAGAGAGACTGCGAGGGAGAAAGCGAGGGAGAAAGCGTGAGAGACTGTGTGGGAGACTGCAAGGGAGACAGCGAGAGAGACTGTGAGGGAGACAGCGAGGGAGACAGCGAGAGAGACTGCGAGAGAGACTGCGAGAGGGACAGCGAGAGAGACTGCGAGAGAGACTGCGAGAGAGACTGCGAGAGAGACTGCGAGAGAGACTGCGAGAGGGACAGCGAGAGAGACAGCGAGAGAGACTGCGAGAGAGACTGCGAGAGAGACTGCGAGAGAGACTGCGAGGGAGAAAGCGAGGGAGAAAGCGTGAGAGACTGCGAGAGAGATGGCGAGAGAGATGGAGAGAGAGACGGTGAGAGAGACTGCGAGAGAGACTGCGAGAGAGACAGTGAGGGAGAGAGCGAGAGAGACTGCGAGGGAGACAGCGAGAGAGACAGCGAGAGAGACTGCGAGAGAGACTGCGAGAGAGACTGCGAGAGATACAGCGAGGGATAGAGTGAGTGAGACAGCGAGGGAGACAGCGAGAGTACATTGAGAGAGACAGCGAGAGAGACAGCGAGAGAGACTGCGAGAGAGACTGCGAGAGAGACTGCGAGAGAGACTGCGAGAGAGACTGCGAGGTAGACGGCCAGGGAGACGGCGAGGGAGACGGCGACAGAGACAGCGACAGAGACAGCGACATAGACAGCGACAGAGACAGCGACAGAGACAGCGACAGAGACAGCGACAGAGACTGCTATGGAGATAGCGAGAGAGACAGCCGGGGATACAGAGAGAGTGACTGCAAGGGAGACGGCGAGGGAGACGGCGAGGGAGACGGCGAGGGAGACGGCGAGGGAGACGGCGAGGGAGACAGCGAGGGAGACAGCGAGGGACACAGCGAGGGACACAGCGAGAGAGACAGCGAGAGAGACTGCGAGAGAGAGCGCGTGAGACAGCGAGGGAGAGAGCGAGAGAGACAGCGAGGGAGACAGCGAGAGAGACTGCAAGAGAGACTGCAAGGGAGACAGCGAGAGAGACAGCGAGAGAGACAGCGAGAGAGACAGCGAGAGAGGCAGCGAGAGAGACAGCGAGAGAGACAGCGAGGGAGAAAGCGATGGAGACAGCAAGAGAGACAGCGAGAGAGACTGCGTGGGAGACAGCGAGGGAGACAGCGAGGGAGACAGCGAGGGAGACAGCGAGGGAGACCGCGAGGGAGACAGCGCTGGAGACAGCGAGAGAGACTGCGAGAGAGACTGCGAGAGAGAGTGCGAGGGAGACAGCGAGAGAGACAGCGAGAGTGACAGCGAGGGAGAAAGCGAGGGAGAAAGCGAGGGAGACAGCGAGAGAGACAGCGAGAGAGACAGCGAGAGAGACTGCGAGGGAGACAGCGAGAGAGACTGCGAGGGAGACAGCGAGAGAGACAGCGAGGGAGACAGCGAGGGAGACAGCGAGGGAGACAGCGAGAGAGACAGCGAGAGAGACAGCGAGAGAGACAGCGAGAGAGACAGCGAGAGAGACAGCGAGAGAGACTGCGAGAAGGACTGCGAGAAGGACTGCGAGAGAGACAGCGAGGGAGAAAGTGAGAGCGACTGCGAGAGAGACTGCGAGGGAGACTGTGAGGGAGACTGCGAGGGAGACAGCGAAAGAGACTGTGAGGGAAACAGCGAGGGAGACAGCGAAAGAGACTGCGAGGGAAACTGCGAGGCAGACTGCGAGAGAGACAGCGAGAGAGACAGCGAGAGAGACAGCGAGAGAGACAGCGAGAGAGACAGCGAGGGATAGAGCGAGTGAGACAGCGAGGGAGACAGCGAGGGAGACAGCGAGGGAGACAGCGAGAGTACATTGAGAGAGACAGCGAGAGAGACAGCGAGAGAGACTGCGAGAGAGACTGCGAGGGAGAGGGCCAGGGAGACGGCCAGGGAGACGGCCAGGGAGACAGCCTGGGAGACGACGAGGGAGACGACGAGGGAGACAGCGAGGGAGACAGCGAGGGAGACAGCGACAGAGACAGCGACAGAGACAGCGACAGAGACAGCGACAGAGACAGAGACAGCGACAGAGACTGCTATGGAGATAGCGAGAGAGACAGCCGGGGATACAGAGAGAGTGAATGCAAGGGAGATGGCGAGGGAGACGGCGAGGGAGACGGCGAGGGAGACGGCGAGGGAGACGGCGAGGGCGACGGCGAGGGAGACGGCGAGGGAGACGGCGAGGGAGACGGCGAGGGAGACGGCGAGGGAGACGGCGAGGGAGACGGCGAGGGAGACAGCGAGGGAGACAGCGAGGGAGACTGCGAGGGACACAGCGAGGGAGACAGCGAGAGAGACAGCGAGAGAGACTGCGAGAGAGAGCGCGTGAGACAGCGAGGGAGAGAGCGAGAGACACAGCGAGGGAGACAGCGAGAGAGACTGCAAGAGAGACTGCAAGGGAGACAGCGAGAGAGACAGCGAGAGAGGCAGCGAGAGAGACAGCGAGAGAGACAGCGAGAGAGACAGCGAGGGAGAAAGCGATGGAGACAGCGAGAGAGACAGCGAGAGAGACAGCGAGAGAGACAGCGAGAGAGACAGCGAGGGAGAAAGCGATGGAGACAGCAAGAGAGACAGCGAGAGAGACTGCGTGGGAGACAGTGAGGGAGACAGCGAGGGAGACAGCGAGGGAGACAGCGAGGGAGACCGCGAGGGAGACCGCGAGGGAGACCGCGAGGGAGACAGCGCTGGAGACAGCGAGAGAGACTGCGAGAGAGACTGCGAGAGAGACTGCGAGGGAGACAGCGAGAGAGACAGCGAGAGTGACAGCGAGGGAGAAAGCGAGGGAGAAAGCGAGGGAGACAGCGAGAGAGACAGCGAGAGAGACAGCGAGAGAGACTGCGAGGGAGACAGCGAGAGAGACTGCGAGGGAGACAGCGAGAGAGACAGCGAGGGAGACAGCGAGGGAGACAGCGAGGGAGACAGCGAGAGAGACAGCGAGAGAGACAGCGAGAGAGACAGCGAGAGAGACAGCGAGAGAGACAGCGAGAGAGACTGCGAGAAGGACTGCGAGAAGGACTGCGAGAGAGACAGCGAGGGAGAAAGTGAGAGCGACTGCGAGAGAGACTGCGAGGGAGACTGTGAGGGAGACTGCGAGGGAGACAGCGAAAGAGACTGTGAGGGAAACAGCGAGGGAGACAGCGAAAGAGACTGCGAGGGAAACTGCGAGGCAGACTGCGAGAGAGACAGCGAGAGAGACAGCGAGAGAGACAGCGAGAGAGACAGCGAGGGATAGAGCGAGTGAGACAGCGAGGGAGACAGCGAGGGAGACAGCGAGGGAGACAGCGAGAGTAAATTGAGAGAGACAGCGAGAGAGACAGCGAGAGAGACTGCGAGAGAGACTGCGAGGGAGAGGGCCAGGGAGACGGCCAGGGAGACGGCCAGGGAGACAGCCTGGGTGACGACGAGGGAGACGACGAGGGAGACAGCGAGGGAGACAGCGACAGAGACAGCGACAGAGACAGCGACAGAGACAGCGACAGAGACAGAGACAGCGACAGAGACTGCTATGGAGATAGCGAGAGAGACAGCCGGGGATACAGAGAGAGTGAATGCAAGGGAGACGGCGAGGGAGACGGCGAGGGCGACGGCGAGGGAGACGGCGAGGGAGACGGCGAGGGAGACGGCGAGGGAGACGGCGAGGGAGACGGCGAGGGAGACGGCGAGGGAGACGGCGAGGGAGACGGCGAGGGAGACAGCGAGGGAGACAGCGAGGGAGACTGCGAGGGACACAGCGAGGGAGACAGCGAGAGAGACAGCGAGAGAGACTGCGAGAGAGAGCGCGTGAGACAGCGAGGGAGAGAGCGAGAGACACAGCGAGGGAGACAGCGAGAGAGACTGCAAGAGAGACTGCAAGGGAGACAGCGAGAGAGACAGCGAGAGAGGCAGCGAGAGAGACAGCGAGAGAGACAGCGAGAGAGACAGCGAGGGAGAAAGCGATGGAGACAGCGAGAGAGACAGCGAGAGAGACAGCGAGAGAGACAGCGAGAGAGACAGCGAGAGAGACTGCGTGGGAGACAGCGAGGGAGACAGCGTGGGAGACAGCGAGGGAGACAGCGAGGGAGACAGCGAGGGAGACAGCGAGGGAGACAGCGCTGGAGACAGCGAGAGAGACTGCGAGAAGGACTGCGAGAAGGACTGCGAGAGAGACAGCGAGGGAGAAAGCGAGAGCGACTTCGAGAGAGACTGCGAGGGAGACAGCGAGAGAGACTGTGAGGGAAACAGCGAGGGAGACAGCGAGAGAGACTGCGAGGGAGACTGCGAGGGAGACTGCGAGGGAGACTGCGAGGGAGACTGCGAGGGAGACTGCGCGAGTGACTGCGAGAGTGACTGCGAGAGTGACTGCGAGAGTGACTGCGAGAGAGATTGCGAGGGAGACTGCGAGGGAGACTGCGAGAGAGACTGCGAGAGAGACAGTGAGAGAGACTGCGAGAGAGACTGCGAGAGAGACTGCGAGAGATACAGCGAGGGATAGAGCGAGTGAGACAGCGAGGGAGACAGCGAGGGAGACAGCGAGAGTACATTGAGAGAGACAGCGAGAGAGACAGCGAGAGAGACTGCGAGAGAGACTGCGAGAGAGACTGCGAGGGAGAGGGCCAGGGAGACGGCGAGGGAGACGACGAGGGAGATGACGAGGGAGACAGCGAGGGAGACAGCGACAGAGACAGCGACAGAGACAGCGACAGAGACAGCGAGAGAGACTGCTATGGAGATAGCGAGAGAGACAGCCGGGGATACAGAGAGAGTGACTGCAAGGGAGACGGCGAGGGAGACGGCGAGGGAGACGGCGAGGGAGACGGCGAGGGAGACGGCGAGGGAGACAGCGAGGGAGACAGCGAGGGAGACTGCGAGGGACACAGCGAGAGAGACAGCGAGAGAGACAGCGAGAGAGACTGCGAGAGAGAGCGCGTGAGACAGCGAGGGAGAGAGCGAGAGACACAGCGAGGGAGACAGCGAGAGAGACTGCAAGAGAGACTGCAAGGGAGACAGCGAGAGAGACAGCGAGAGAGACAGCGAGAGAGGCAGCGAGAGAGACAGCGAGAGAGACAGCGAGAGAGACAGCGAGAGAGACAGCGAGGGAGACAGCGATGGAGACAGCGAGAGAGACTGCGTGGGAGACAGCGAGGGAGACAGCGAGGGAGACAGTGAGGGAGAATGCGTGGGAGACTGCGTGGGAGACAGCGAGGGAGACTGCGAGGGAGACAGCGAGAGAGACAGCGAGAGTGACAGCGAGGGAGAAAGCGAGGGAGACAGCGAGGGAGACAGCGAGGGAGACAGCGAGAGAGACTGCGAGAGAGACTGCGAGGGAGACAGCGAGAGAGACAGCGAGAGTGACAGCGAGGGAGAAAGCGAGGGAGAAAGCGAGGGAGACAGCGAGAGAGACAGCGAGAGAGACTGCGAGGGAGACAGCGTGGGAGACAGCCAGGGAGACAGCGAGGGAGACAGCGAGGGAGACAGCGAGGGAGACAGCGAGGGAGACAGCGAGGGAGACAGCGAGAGAGACTGCGAGAAGGACTGCGAGAAGGACTGCGAGAGAGACAGCGAGGGAGAAAGTGAGAGCGACTGCGAGAGAGACTGCGAGGGAGACTGCGAGGGAGACTGTGAGGGAGACTGCGAGGGAGACAGCGAAAGAGACTGCGAGGGAAACTGCGATGGAGACAGCGAGAGAGACTGCGTGGGAGACAGCGAGGGAGACAGCGAGGGAGACAGTGAGGGAGACAGCGAGGGAGACAGCGAGGGAGACAGCGAGGGAGACTGCATGGGAGACAGTGAGGGAGACAGCGAGGGAGACAGCGAGGGAGACAGCGAGGGAGACTGCGTGGGAGACTGCGTGGGAGACAGCGAGGGAGACTGCGTGGGAGACAGCGAGGGAGACTGCGAGGGAGACAGCGAGAGAGACAGCGAGAGTGACAGCGAGGGAGAAAGCGAGGGAGACAGCGAGGGAGACAGCGAGGGAGACAGCGAGAGAGACTGCGAGAGAGACTGCGAGGGAGACAGCGAGAGAGACAGCGAGAGTGACAGCGAGGGAGAAAGCGAGGGAGAAAGCGAGGGAGACAGCGAGAGAGACAGCGAGAGAGACTGCGAGGGAGACAGCGTGGGAGACAGCGAGGGAGACAGCGAGGGAGACAGCGAGGGAGACAGCGAGGGAGACAGTGAGGGAGACAGCAAGAGAGACTGCGAGAAGGACTGCGAGAAGGACTGCGAGAGAGACAGCGAGGGAGAAAGTGAGAGCGACTGCGAGAGAGACTGCGAGGGAGACTGCGAGGGAGACTGTGAGGGAGACTGTGAGGGAGACTGTGAGGGAGACTGCGAGGGAGACAGCGAAAGAGACTGCGAGGGAAACTGCGAGGCAGACTGCGAGGGAGACTGCGAGAGAGACAGC
This sequence comes from Heterodontus francisci, assembly GCF_036365525.1. Lineage (NCBI taxonomy): Eukaryota > Metazoa > Chordata > Chondrichthyes > Heterodontiformes > Heterodontidae > Heterodontus > Heterodontus francisci. Next base: position 49,562 of record NC_090384.1, read on the forward strand.
GAGAGAGACAGCGAGAGAGACAGTGAGAGAGACAGCGAGAGAGACTGCAAAGGAGACTGCAAGAGAGACAGCGAGAGGGACAGCGAGGGAGACTGCGAGGGAGACAGCGAGAGAGACAGCGAGAGTGACAGCGAGGGAGAAAGCGAGGGAGACAGCGAGGGAGACAGCGAGGGAGACAGCGAGGGAGACAGCGAGAGAGACTGCGAGAGAGACTGCGAGGGAGACAGCGAGAGAGACAGCGAGAGTGACAGCGAGGGAGAAAGCGAGGGAGAAAGCGAGGGAGACAGCGAGAGAGACAGCGAGAGAGACTGCGAGGGAGACAGCGTGGGAGACAGCGAGGGAGACAGCGAGGGAGACAGCGAGGGAGACAGCGAGGGAGACAGCGAGGGAGACAGCGAGAGAGACTGCGAGAAGGACTGCGAGAAGGACTGCGAGAGAGACAGCGAGGGAGAAAGTGAGAGCGACTGCGAGAGAGACTGCGAGGGAGACTGTGAGGGAGACTGTGAGGGAGACTGCGAGGGAGACAGCGAAAGAGACTGCGAGGGAAACTGTGAGGCAGACTGCGAGGGAGACTGCGAGAGAGACAGCGAGAGAGACAGCGAGAGAGACAGCGAGAGAGACAGCGAGAGAGACTGCAAAGGAGACTGCGAGAGAGACTGCGAGAGGGACAGCGAGAGAGACTGCGAGAGAGACTGCGAGAGAGACTGCGAGAGAGACTGCGAGGGAGAAAGCGAGGGAGAAAGCGTGAGAGACTGTGTGGGAGACTGCAAGGGAGACAGCGAGAGAGACTGTGAGGGAGACAGCGAGGGAGACAGCGAGAGAGACTGCGAGAGAGACTGCGAGAGAGACTGCGAGAGAGACTGCGAGAGAGACTGCGAGGGAGAGAGCGAGGGAGACAGCGAGGGAGACAGCGAGGGAGACTGCGAGAGAGATGGCGAGAGAGATGGAGAGAGAGACGGTGAGAGAGACTGCGAGAGAGACTGCGAGGGAGACAGCGAGGGAGACAGCGAGGGAGACTGCGAGAGAGATGGCGATTGAGATGGAGAGAGAGACGGTGAGAGAGACTGCGAGAGAGACTGCGAGAGAGACAGTGAGGGAGAGAGCGAGAGAGACTGCGAGGGAGACAGCGAGAGAGACAGCGAGAGAGACTGCGAGAGAGACTGCGAGAGATACAGCGAGGGATAGAGCGAGTGAGACAGCGAGGGAGACAGCGAGAGTACATTGAGAGAGACAGCGAGAGAGACAGCGAGAGAGACAGCGAGAGAGACTGCGAGAGAGACTGTGAGAGAGACTGCGAGAGAGACTGCGAGAGAGACTGCGAGGGAGACGGCCAGGGAGACGGCGAGGGAGACGACGAGGGAGACGACGAGGGAGACAGCGAGGGAGACAGCGAGGGAGACAGCGACAGAGACAGCGACAGAGACAGCGACAGAGACAGCGACAGAGACAGCGACAGAGACAGCGAGGGAGACAGTGAGAGAGACTGCTATGGAGATAGCGAGAGAGACAGCCGGGGATACAGAGAGAGTGACTGCAAGGGAGACGGCGAGGGAGACGGCGAGGGAGACGGCGACAGAGACGGCGACAGAGACAGCGACAGAGACAGCGACAGAGACAGCGACAGAGACAGCGACAGAGACTGCTATGGAGATTTCGAGAGAGACAGGCGGGGATACAGAGAGAGTGACTGCAAGGGAGACGGCGAGGGAGACGGCGAGGGAGACGGCGAGGGAGACGGCGAGGGAGACGGCGAGGGAGACGGCGAGGGAGACAGCGAGGGAGACAGCGAGAGAGACAGCGAGACAGACTGCGAGAGAGAGCGCGTGAGACAGCGAGGGAGAGAGAGCGAGAGACACAGCGAGGGAGACAGCGAGAGAGACTGCAAGAGAGACTGCAAGGGAGACAGCGAGAGAGACAGCGAGAGAGACAGCGAGAGAGACAGCGAGAGAGGCAGCGAGAGAGACAGCGAGAGAGACAGCGAGAGAGACAGCGAGGGAGAAAGCGATGGAGACAGCAAGAGAGACAGCGAGAGAGACTGCGTGGGAGACAGCGAGGGAGACAGCGAGGGAGACAGCGAGAGAGACAGCGAGGGAGACAGCGCTGGAGACAGCGAGAGAGACTGCGAGAGAGACTGCGAGAGAGACTGCGAGGGAGACAGCGAGAGAGACAGCGAGAGTGACAGCGAGGGAGAAAGCGAGGGAGAAAGCGAGGGAGACAGCGAGAGAGACAGCGAGAGAGACAGCGAGAGAGACTGCGAGGGAGGCAGCGAGAGAGACTGCGAGGGAGACAGCGAGGGAGACAGCGAGGGAGACAGCGAGAGAGACAGCGAGGGAGACAGCGAGGGAGACAGCGAGGGAAACAGCGAGAGAGACAGCGAGAGAGACTGCGAGAAGGACTGCGAGAAGGACTGCGAGAGAGACAGCGAGGGAGAAAGTGAGAGCGACTGCGAGAGAGACTGCGAGGGAGACTGTGAGGGAGACTGCGAGGGAGACAGCGAAAGAGACTGCGAGGGAAACTGAGAGGCAGACTGCGAGAGAGACAGCGAGAGAGACAGCGAGAGAGACAGCGAGAGAGACAGCGAGGGATAGAGCGAGGGAGACAGCGAGGGAGACAGCGAGGGAGACAGCGAGGGAGACAGCGAGAGTACATTGAGAGAGACAGCGAGAGAGACAGCGAGAGAGACTGCGAGAGAGACTGCGAGAGAGACTGCGAGGGAGAGGGCCAGGGAGACGGCCAGGGAGACGGCCAGGGAGACGGTCAGGGAGACGACGAGGGAGACGGCGAGAGAGACAGTGAGGGAGACAGCGAGGGAGACAGCGAGGGAGACAGCGACAGAGACAGCGACAGAGACAGCGACAGAGACAGAGACAGAGACAGAGACAGCGACAGAGACTGCTATGGAGATAGCGAGAGAGACAGCCGGGGATACAGAGAGAGTGACTGCAAGGGAGATGGCGAGGGAGACGGCGAGGGAGACGGCGAGGGCGACGGCGAGGGAGACGGCGAGGGAGATGGCGAGGGAGACAGCGAGGGAGACAGCGAGGGAGACAGCGAGGGAGACAGCGAGGGAGACTGCGAGGGACACAGCGAGGGAGACAGCGAGAGAGACAGCGAGAGAGACTGCGAGAGAGAGCGCGTGAGACAGCGAGGGAGAGAGCGAGAGACACAGCGAGGGAGACAGCGAGAGAGACTGCAAGAGAGACTGCAAGGGAGACAGCGAGAGAGACAGCGAGAGAGGCAGCGAGAGAGACAGCGAGAGAGACAGCGAGAGAGACAGCGAGGGAGAAAGCAATGGAGACAGCGAGAGAGACAGCGAGAGAGACTGCGTGGGAGACAGCGAGGGAGACAGCGAGGGAGACAGCGAGGGAGACAGCGAGGGAGACAGCGAGGGAGACAGCGCTGGAGACAGCGAGAGAGACTGCGAGAGAGACTGCGAGAGAGACTGCGAGGGAGACAGCCAGAGAGACAGCGAGAGTGACAGAGAGAGTGACAGCGAGAGAGACTGCGAGGGAGACAGCGTGGGAGACAGTGAGGGAGACAGCGAGGGAGACAGCGAGAGAGACAGCGAGGGAGACAGCGAGGGAGACAGCGAGGGAGACAGCGAGAGAGACAGCGAGAAGGACTGCGAGAAGGACTGCGAGAGAGACAGCGAGGGAGAAAGTGAGAGCGACTGCGAGAGAGACTGCGAGGGAGACTGTGAGGGAGACTGCGAGGGAGACAGCGAAAGAGACTGTGAGGGAAACAGCGAGGGAGACAGCGAAAGAGAGTGCGAGGCAGACTGCGAGGGAGACTGCGAGAGAGACAGCGAGAGGGAGAGCGAGAGAGACAGCGAGAGAGACTGCGAGAGAGACTGCGAGGGAGAAAGCGAGGGAGAAAGCGAGGGAGAAAGTGAGGGAGAAAGCGTGAGAGACTGTGTGGGAGACTGTGTGGGAGACTGCAAGGGAGACAGCGAGAGAGACAGCGAGAGAGTCTGTGAGGGAGACAGCGAGAGAGACTGCGAGAGAGACTGCGAGAGAGACTGCGAGAGAGACTGCGAGAGAGACTGCGAGGGAGACTGCGAGAGAGACTGCGAGGGAGACAGCGAGGGAGACAGCGAGGGAGACAGCGAGGGAGACAGTGAGGGAGAGAGCGAGAGAGACTGCGAGGGAGACAGCGAGAGAGACTGCGAGAGATACAGCGAGGGATAGAGCGAGTGAGACAGCGAGGGAGACAGCGAGAGTACATTGAGAGAGACAGCGAGAGAGACTGTGAGAGAGACTGCGAGAGAGACTGCGAGGGAGACGGCCAGGGAGACGGCCAGGGAGACGGCCAGGGAGACGGCCAGGGAGACAGCCAGGGAGACGGCGAGGGAGACAGTGAGGGAGACAGCGAGGGAGACAGCGAGGGAGACAGCGAGGGAGACAGCGACAGAGACAGCGACAGAGACAGCGAGGGAGATAGTGAGAGAGACTGCTATGGAGATAGCGAGAGAGACAGCCGGGGATACAGAGAGAGTGACTGCAAGGGAGACGGCGAGGGAGACGGCGAGGGAGACGGCGACGGAGACAGCGACAGAGACAGCGACAGAGACAGCGACAGAGACAGTGAGAGAGACTGCGAGAAGGACTGCGAGAGAGACAGCGAGGGAGAAAGCGAGAGCGACTTCGAGAGAGACTGCGAGGGAGACAGCGAGAGAGACTGTGAGGGAAACAGCGAGGGAGACAGCGAGGGAGACAGCGAGGGAGACAGCGACAGAGACAGCGACAGAGACAGCGACAGAGACAGCGACAGAGACAGCGAGAGAGACAGCGAGAGAGACTGCTATGGAGATAGCGAGAGAGACAGCCGGGGATACAGAGAGAGTGATGCAAGGGAGACGGCGAGGGAGACGGCGAGGGAGACGGCGAGGGAGATGGCGAGGGAGACGGCGAGGGAGACGGCGAGGGAGACAGCGAGGGAGACAGCGAGGGAGACAGCGAGGGAGACTGCGAGGGACACAGCGAGGGACACAGAGAGGGAGACAGCGAGAGAGACAGCGAGAGAGACAGCGAGAGAGACTGCGAGAGAGAGCGCGTGAGACAGCGAGGGAGAGAGCGAGAGACAAAGCGAGGGAGACAGCGAGAGAGACTGCAAGAGAGACTGCAAGGGAGACAGCGAGAGAGACAGCGAGAGAGGCAGCGAGAGAGACAGCGAGAGAGACAGCGAGAGAGACAGCGAGGGAGAAAGCGATGGAGACAGCAAGAGAGACAGCGAGAGAGACTGCGTGGGAGACAGCGAGGGAGACAGCGAGGGAGACAGCGAGGGAGACAGCGAGGGAGACAGCGAGGGAGACAGCGAGGGAGACAGCGCTGGAGACTGCGAGGGAGACAGCGAGGGAGACAGCAAGAGAGACAGCGAGGGAGACAGCGAGGGAGACAGCGAGGGAGACAGCGAGGGAGACAGCGAGAGAGACAGCGAGAGAGACTGCGAGAAGGACTGCGAGAGAGACAGCGAGGGAGAAAGTGAGAGCGACTGCGAGAGAGACTGCGAGGGAGACTGTGAGCGAGACTGCGAGGGAGACAGCGAAAGAGACTGTGAGGGAAACAGCGAGGGAGACAGCGAAAGAGACTGCGAGGGAAACTGCGAGGCAGTCTGCGAGGGAGACTGAGAGAGAGACAGCGAGAGAGACAGCGAGAGAGACAGCGAGAGAGACAGCGAGGGATAGAGCGAGGGAGACAGCGAGGGAGACAGCGAGAGTACATTGAGAGAGACAGCGAGACAGCGAGAGAGACTGCGAGAGAGACTGCGAGAGAGACTGCGAGGGAGACGGCGAGGGAGACGACGAGGGAGACAGCGAGGGAGACAGCGAGGGAGACAGCGACGGAGACAGCGACGGAGACAGCGACAGAGACAGCGACAGAGACAGCGACAGAGACAGCGACAGAGACAGCGACAGAGACAGCGAGGGAGACAGTGAGAGAGACTGCTATGGAGATAGCGAGAGAGACAGCCGGGGATACAGAGAGAGTGACTGCAAGGGAGACAGCGAGGGAGACGGCGAGGGAGACGGCGAGGGAGACAGCGAGGGAGACAGCGAGGGACACAGCGAGGGACACAGTGAGGCAGACAGCGAGAGAGACAGCGAGAGAGACTGCGAGGGAGACAGCGAGGGAGAGAGCGAGAGACACAGCGAGGGAGACAGCGAGAGAGACTGCAAGAGAGACTGCAAGGGAGACAGCGAGAGAGACAGCGAGAGAGGCAGCGAGAGAGACAGCGAGAGAGACAGCGAGAGAGACAGCGAGAGAGACAGTGAGGGAGAAAGCGATGGAGACAGCAAGAGAGACAGCGAGAGAGACTGCGTGGGAGACAGCGAGGGAGACAGCGAGGGAGACAGCGAGGGAGACAGCGAGGGAGACAGCGAGGGAGACAGCGAGGGAGACAGCGCTGGAGACTGCGAGAGAGACTGCGAGAGAGACTGCGAGGGAGACAGCGAGAGAGACAGCGAGAGAGACAGCGAGAGTGACAGCGTGGGAGAAAGCGAGGGAGAAAGCGAGGGAAACAGCGAGAGAGACAGTGAGAGAGACTGCGAGGGAGACAGCGAGAGAGACTGCGAGGGAGACAGCGAGGGAGGCAGCGAGGGAGACAGCGAGGGAGACAGCGAGGGAGACAGCGAGGGAGACAGCGAGAGAGACAGCGAGAGAGACTGCGAGAAGGACTGCGAGAAGGACTGCGAGAAGGACTGCGAGAGAGACAGCGAGGGAGAAAGTGAGAGCGACTGCGAGAGAGACTGCGAGGGAGACTGTGAGGGAGACTGCGAGAGAGACTGCGAGAGGGACTGCGAGAGGGACAGCGAGAGAGACTGCGAGAGAGACTCCGAGAGAGACTGCGAGGGAGAAAGCGAGGGAGACAGCGAGGGAGACTGCGAGAGAGACTGTGAGAGAGACTGCGAGAGAGACTGCGAGAGAGACTGCGAGAGAGACAGCGAGGGAGACAGCGAGGGAGACAGCGAGGGAGACTGCGAGAGAGATGGCGAGAGAGATGGAGAGTGAGACGGTGAGAGAGACTGCGAGAGAGACAGTGAGAGAGAGAGCGAGAGAGACTGCGATGGAGACAGCGAGAGAGACTGCGAGAGAGACTGCGAGAGAGACTGCGAGAGAGACTGCGAGAGAGACTGCGAGAGATACAGCGAGGGATAGAGTGAGTGAGACAGCGAGGGAGACAGCGAGAGTACATTGAGAGAGACAGCGAGAGAGACTGCGAGAGAGACTGCGAGAGAGACTGCGAGGGAGACGGCTAGGGAGACGGCTAGGGAGACGGCGAGGGAGACGACCAGGGAGACGACGAGGGAGACGACGAGGGAGACGACGAGGGAGATGACGAGGGAGACGACGAGGGAGACGGCGAGGGAGACAGCGAGGGAGACAGCGAGGGAGACAGCGACAGAGACAGCGACAGAGACAGCGACGGAGACAGTGAGAGAGACTGCTCTGGAGATAGCGAGAGAGACAGCCGGGGATACAGAGAGAGTGCCTGCAAGGGAGACGGCGAGGGAGACAGCGACAGAGACAGCGACAGAGACAGCGACAGAGACAGCGACAGAGACAGCGAGGGAGACAGCGAGGGAGACAGCGAGGGAGACAGCGAGGGAGACAGCGAGGGAGACAGCGAGGGAGACAGCGAGGGAGACAGCGAGGGAGACAGCGAGAGAGACTGCTATGGAGATAGCGAGAGAGACAGCCGGGGATACAGAGAGAGTGACTGCAAGGGAGACGGCGCCGGAGACGGCAAGGGAGACGGCGAGGGAGACGGCGAGGGAGACGGCGAGGGAGACGCCGAGGGACACGGCGAGGGACACAGCGAGGGACACAGTGAGGGAGACAGCGAGAGAGACTGCGAGAGAGAGCGCGTGAGACAGCGAGGGAGACAGCGAGGGAGAGAGCGAGAGACACAGCGAGGGAGACAGCGAGAGAGACTGCAAGAGAGACTGCAAGAGAGACTGCAAGAGAGACTGCAAGGGAGACTGCAAGGGAGACAGCGAGAGAGACAGCGAGAGAGGCAGCAAGGGAGAAAGCGAGAGAGACAGCGAGAGAGACAGCGAGAGAGACAGCGAGAGAGACAGCGAGGGAGACAGCGAGGGAGAAAGCGATGGAGACAGCGAGAGAGACAGCAAGAAAGACAGCGAGAGAGTCAGCGAGGGAGAAAGCGATGGAGACAGCGAGAGAGACAGCGAGAGAGACAGCGAGAGAGACAGCGAGAGAGACAGCGAGAGAGACTGCGTGGGAGACAGCGGGGGAGACAGCGAGAGAGACTGCGAGAAGGACTGCGAGAGAGACTGCGAGGGAGAAAGCGAGAGCGACTTCGAGAGAGACTGCGAGGGAGACAGCGAGAGAGACTGTGAGGGAAACAGCGAGGGAGACAGCGAGAGAGACTGCGAGGGAGACTGCGAGGGAGACTGCGAGGGAGACTGCGAGGGAGACTGCGAGAGTGACTGCGAGGGAGACTGCGAGGGAGACTGCGAGAGAGACTGTGAGAGAGACAGCGAGAGATACTGTGAGAGAGACTGCGAGCGAGACTGCGAGAGAGACTGCGAGAGATACAGCGAGGGACAGAGCGAGTGAGACAGCGAGGGAGACAGCGAAAGTACATTGAGAGAGACAGCGAGAGAGACTGCGAGAGAGACTGCGAGGGAGACGGCCAGGGAGACGGCCAGGGAGACGGCCAGGGAGACGGCCAGGGAGACGGCCAGGGAGACGGCCAGGGAGACGACGAGGGAGACAGCGAGGGAGACAGCGAGGAAGACAGCGAGGGAGACAGCGACAGAGACAGCGACAGAGACAGCGACAGAGACAGCGACAGAGACAGTGAGAGAGACTGCTATGGAGATAGCGAGAGAGACAGCCGGGGATACAGAGAGAGTGACTGCAAGGGAGACGGCGAGGGAGACGGCGAGGGAGACGGTGAGGGAGACGGCGAGGGAGACGGCGAGGGAGACAGCGAGGGAGACAGCGAGGGAGACAGCGAGGGAGACTGCGAGGGACACAGCGAGAGAGAGCGCGTGAGACAGCGAGGGAGAGAGCGAGAGACACAGCGAGGGAGACAGCGAGAGAGACTGCAAGAGAGACTGCAAGGGAGACAGCGAGAGAGGCAGCGAGAGAGGCAGCGAGACAGACAGCGAGAGAGACAGCGAGAGAGACAGCGAGGGAGAAAGCGATGGAGACAGCGAGAGAGACAGCGAGGGAGAAAGCGATGGAGACAGCGAGAGAGACTGCGTGGGAGACAGCGAGGGAGACAGCGAGGGAGACAGCGAGGGAAACAGCGAGGGAGACAGCGAGGGAGACAGCGAGGGAGACAGCGAGGGAGACAGCGAGGGAGACAGCGAGGGAGACAGCGAGAGAGACTGCGAGAAGGACTGCGAGAGAGACAGCGAGGGAGAAAGCGAGAGCGACTTCGAGAGAGACTGCGAGGGAGACAGCGAGAGAGACTGTGAGGGAAACAGCGAGGGAGACAGCGAGAGAGACTGCGAGGGAGACTGCGAGGGAGACTGCGAGGGAGACTGCGAGGGAGACTGCGAGGGAGACTGCGAGGGAGACTGCGAGAGAGACAGCGAGAGAGACTGCGAGAGGGACAGCGAGAGAGACTGCGAGAGGGACTGCGAGAGGGACAGCGAGAGAGACTGCGAGAGAGACTGCGAGAGAGACTGCGAGGGAGAAAGCGAGGGAGACAGCGAGGGAGACTGCGAGAGAGACTGCGAGAGAGACTGCGAGAGAGACTGCGAGAGAGACTGCGAGAGAGACTGCGAGAGAGACAGCGAGGGAGACAGCGAGGGAGACTGCGAGAGAGATGGCGAGAGAGATGGAGAGTGAGACGGTGAGAGAGACTGCGAGAGAGACAGTGAGAGAGAGAGCGAGAGAGACTGCGAGGGAGACAGCGAGAGAGACTGCGAGAGAGACTGCGAGAGAGACTGCGAGAGAGACTGCGAGAGATACAGCAAGGGATAGAGCGAGTGAGACAGCGAGGGAGACAGCGAGAGTACATTGAGAGAGACAGCGAGAGAGACTGCGAGAGAGACTGCGAGAGAGACTGCGAGGGAGACGGCCAGGGAGACGGCGAGGGAGACGACGAAGGAGACGGCGAGGGAGACGACGAGGGAGACGACGAGGGAGACAGCGAGGGAGACAGCGAGGGAGACAGCGAGGGAGACAGCGAGGGAGACAGCGACAGAGACAGCGACAGAGACAGCGAGGGAGACAGTGAGAGAGACTGCTCTGGAGATAGCGAGAGAGACAGCCGGGGATACAGAGAGAGTGCCTGCAAGGGAGACGGCGAGGGAGACAGCGACAGAGACAGCGACAGAGACAGCGAGGGAGACAGCGAGGGAGACAGCGAGGGAGACAGCGAGAGAGACTGCTATGGAGATAGCGAGAGAGACAGCCGGGGATACAGAGAGAGTGACTGCAAGGGAGACGGCGAGGGAGACGGCGAGGGAGACGGCGAGGGAGACGGCGAGGGAGACGGCGAGGGAGACGGCGAGGGACACGGCGAGGGACACGGCGAGGGACACGGCGAGGGACACGGCGAGGGAGACAGCGAGAGAGACTGCGAGAGAGACAGCGAGGGAGAGAGCGAGAGACACAGCGAGGGAGACAGCGAGAGAGACTGCAAGAGAGACTGCAAGAGAGACTGCAAGAGAGACTGCAAGGGAGACTGCAAGGGAGACAGCGAGAGAGACAGCGAGAGAGGCAGCAAGGGAGAAAGCGAGAGAGACAGCGAGAGAGACAGCGAGAGAGACAGCGAGGGAGACAGCGATTGAGAAAGCGATGGAGACAGCGAGAGAGACAGCAAGAGAGACAGCGAGAGAGACAGCGAGGGAGAAAGCAATGGAGATAGCGAGAGAGACAGCGAGAGAGACAGCGAGAGAGACAGCGAGAGAGACTGCGTGGGAGACAGCGAGGGAGACAGCGAGAGAGACTGCGAGAAGGACTGCGAGAGAGACAGCGAGGGAGAAAGCGAGAGCGACTTCGAGAGAGACTGCGAGGGAGACAGCGAGAGAGACTGTGAGGGAAACAGCGAGGGAGACAGCGAGAGAGACTGCGAGGGAGACTGCGAGGGAGACTGCGAGGGAGACTGCAAGGGAGACTGCAAGGGAGACTGCGAGGGAGACTGCGAGAGAGACTGCGAGAGTGACTGCGAGAGAGACTGCGAGGGAGACTGCGAGGGAGACTGCGAGGGAGACTGCAAGGGAGACTGCAAGGGAGACTGCGAGGGAGACTGCGAGAGAGACTGCGAGAGTGACTGCGAGGGAGACTGCGAGGGAGACTGCGAGGGAGACTGCGAGAGAGACTGTGAGAGAGACAGCGAGAGATACTGTGAGAGAGACTGCGAGCGAGACTGCGAGAGAGACTGTGAGAGAGACAGCGAGAGTACATTGAGAGAGACAGCGAGAGAGACAGCGAGAGAGACTGCGAGAGAGACTGCGAGGGAGACGGCCAGGGAGACGGCCAGGGAGACGGCCAGGGAGACGGCCAGGGAGACGGCCAGGGAGACGGCCAGGGAGACGACGAGGGAGACGGCGAGGGAGACAGCGAGGGAGACAGCGAGGGAGACAGCGAGGGAGACAGCGAGGGAGACAGCGAGGGAGACAGCGACAGAGAAAGCGACAGAGACAGCGACAGAGACAGTGAGAGAGACTGCTATGGAGATAGCGAGAGAGACAGCCGGGGATACAGAGAGAGTGACTGCAAGGGAGATGGCGAGGGAGACGGCGAGGGAGACGGCGAGGGAGACGGCGAGGGAGACGGCGAGGGAGACGGCGAGGGAGACAGCGAGGGAGACTGCGAGGGACACAGCGAGAGAGAGCGCGTGAGACAGCGAGGGAGAGAGCGAGAGACACAGCGAGGGAGACAGCGAGAGAGACTGCAAGAGAGACTGCAAGGGAGACAGCGAGAGAGGCAGCGAGAGAGACAGCGAGAGAGACAGCGAGACAGACAGCGAGAGAGACAGCGAGAGAGACAGCGAGGGAGAAAGCGATGGAGACAGCGAGAGAGACAGCGAGGGAGAAAGCGATGGAGACAGCGAGAGAGACTGCGTGGGAGACAGCGAGGGAGACAGCGAGGAGACAGCGAGGGAGACAGCGAGGAGACAGCGAGGGAGACAGCGAGGAGACAGCGAGGGAGACAGCGAGGGAGACAGCGAGGGAGACAGCGAGAGAGACTGCGAGAAGGACTGCGAGAGAGACAGCGAGGGAGAAAGCGAGAGCGACTTCGAGAAAGACTGCGAGGGAGACAGCGAGAGAGACTGTGAGGGAAACAGCGAGGGAGACAGCGAGAGAGACTGCGAGGGAGACTGCGAGGGAGACTGCGAGGGAGACTGCGAGAGAGACTGCGAGAGAGACTGCGAGAGAGACTGCGAGAGAGACTGCGAGAGGGATAGCGAGGGAGACAGCGAGGGAGACAGCGAGGGAGACAGCGAGAGAGAGAGCGAGGGAGACAGCGAGGGAGAGAGCGAGGGAGACAGCGAGAGAGACTGCGAGAGAGACTGCGAGAGAGACTGCGAGGGAGAGAGCGAGGGAGAAAGCGAGGGAGAAAGCGAGGGAGAAAGCGAGAGAGACTGCGAGGGAGACAGCGATAGAAACTGCGAGGGAGTCAGCGAGGGAGTCAGCGAGAGAGACAGTGAGGGAGACAGCGAGGGAGACTGCGAGAGAGATGGCGAGAGAGATGGAGAGAGAGACGGCGAGAGAGACTGCGAGAGAGACAGTGAGGGAGAGAGCGAGAGAGACTGCGAGGGAGAAGGCGAGAGAGACTGTGAGAGAGACTGCGAGAGAGACTGCGAGAGATACAGCGAGGGATAGAGTGAGTGAGACAGCGAGGGAGACAGCGAGAGTACATTGAGAGAGACAGCGAGAGAGACAGCGAGAGAGACAGCGAGAGAGACTGCGAGAGAGACTGCGAGGGAGACTGCGAGGGAGACTGCGAGGGAGACTGCGAGGGAGACTGCGAGGGAGACGGCCAGGGAGACGGCCAGGGAGACGGCCAGGGAGACGGCCAGGGAGACGGCCAGGGAGACGGCCAGGGAGACTGCGAGGGAGACAGCGAGGGAGACAGCGAGGGAGACAGCGAGGGAGACAGCGAGGGAGACAGCGAGGGAGACAGCGAGGGAGACAGCGAGAGAGACTGCGAGAGAGAGCGCGTGAGACAGCGAGGGAGACAGCGAGGGAGAGAGCGAGAGACACAGCGAGGGAGACAGCGAGAGAGACTGCAAGAGAGACTGCGAGAGAGACTGCAAGGGAGAGAGCGAGAGAGACAGCGTGAGAGACAGCGAGAGAGACAGCGAGAGAGACTGCGTGGGAGACTGCGTGGGAGATTGCGTGGGAGACTGCGTGGGAGACTGCGTGGGAGACTGCGTGGGAGATTGCGTGGGAGACAGCGAGGGAGACAGCGAGGGAGACAGCGAGGGAGACAGCTCTGGAGACAGCGAGAGAGACTGCGAGAAGGACTGCGAGAAGGACTGCGAGAGAGACAGCGAGGGAGAAAGCGAGAGCGACTTCGAGAGAGACTGCGAGGGAGACAGCGAGAGAGACAGCGAGAGAGACTGCGAGGGAGACTGCGAGGGAGACTGCGAGGGAGACTGCGAGGGAGACTGCGAGAGAGACTGCGAGGGAGACTGCGAGAGAGACTGCGAGAGAGACTGCGAGAGAGACAGCGAGAGAGACTGTGAGAGAGACTGCGAGAGATACAGCGAGTGAGACAGCGAGGGAGACAGCTAGAGTACATTGAGAGAGACAGCGAGAGAGACAGCGAGAGAGACAGCGAGAGTACATTGAGAGAGACAGCGAGAGAGACAGCGAGAGAGACAGCGAGAGAGACAGCGAGAGAGAATGCGAGAGAGACTGCGAGGGAGACTGCGAGGGAGACGGCCAGGGAGACGGCCAGGGAGACGGCCAGGGAGACGGCCAGGGAGACGACGAGGGAGACAGCGAGGGAGACAGCGAGGGAGACAGCGACAGAGACAGCGACAGAGACAGCGACAGAGACAGCGACAGAGACAGCGACAGAGACAGTGAGAGTGACTGCTGTGGAGATAGCGAGAGAGACAGCCGGGGATACAGAGAGAGTGACTGCAAGGGAGACGGCGAGGGAGACGGCGAGGGAGACAGCGAGGGAGACAGCGAGGGAGACAGCGAGGGAGACAGCGAGGGAGACAGCGAGGGAGACAGCGAGAGACACAGTGAGGGAGACAGCGAGGGAGACAGCGAGGGAGACAGCGAGGGAGACAGCGAGGGAGACTGCGAGCGAGACTGCGAGGGAGACAGCGAGGGAGACAGCGAGAGAAACTGCGAGGAAGACTGCGAGGAAGACTGCGAGAGAGACTGCGAGAGAGACTGCGAGAGAGACTGCGAGAGAGACTGCGAGGCAGAAAGCGAGAGAGACTGCGAGGGAGAAAGCGAGAGAGACTGCGAGGGAGACTGCAAGGGAGACAGCGAGAGAGACAGCGAGGGAGATAGCGAGGGAGATAGCGAGGGAGATAGCGAGAGAGACTGCGAGAGAGACTGCGAGAGAGACAGCGAGGGAGAGAGCGAGGGAGAGAGCGAGAGACACAGCGAGAGAGACTGCGACGGAGACTGCAAGGGAGACAGCGAGAGAGACAGCGAGGGAGATAGCGAGGGAGATAGCGAGAGAGACTGCGAGAGAGACTGCGAGAGAGACTGTGAGAGAGACTGCGAGAGAGACTGCGAGAGAGACTGCGAGAGAGACTGTGAGGGAGACAGCGAGGGAGACTGTGAGGAAGACTGCGAGAGAGACTGCGAGAGAGACTGCGAGAGGGACTGCGAGAGGGACTGCGAGAGAGAAAGCGAGAGAGAAAGCCAGAGAGTGCGAGGGAGACAGCGAGGGAGACAGCGAGAGAGAATGCGAGAGAGACTGAGAGAGAGACTGAGAGAGAGACTGAGAGGGAGACAGCGAGGGAGACAACGAGAGAGACATCGAGAGAGACAGCGAAAGAGAATGTGAGAGAGACAGCGAGAGAGACATCCAGGGTGACTTCGAGGGAGACTTCGAGGGAGACTGCGAGGGAGACAGCGAGAGAGACTGAGAGAGACAGCGAGAGACAGCGAGAGAGACAGCGAGGGAGACAGCGAGGAAGACAGCGAGGGAGACAGCGAGGGAGACTGCGAGGGAGACTGCGAGGGAGACTGCGAGGGAGACTGCGAGGGAGACAGCGAGGGAGTCTGCGAGGGAGAGAGCGAGGGAGAAAGCGAGAGAGACTGCGAGAGAGACTGCGAGGGAGACTGCGAGGGAGACAGCGATAGAGACAGCGAGAGAGACAGCGAGGGAGACTGCGAGGGAGACAGCGAGAGAGACTGCGAGAGAGACTGCGAGAGAGACTGCGAGAGAGACTGCGAGAGAGACTGCGAGAGAGACTGCGAGAGAGACTGCAAGGGAGAGAGCGAGAGAGACAGCGAGAGAGACAGCGAGAGAGACAGCGAGAGAGACAGCGAGAGAGACAGCGAGAGAGACTGCGTGGGAGACTGCGTGGGAGACTGCGAGGGAGACAGCGAGGGAGACAGCGAGGGAGACAGCGAGGGAGACAGCGAGGGAGACAGCGAGGGAGACAGCGCTGGAGACAGCGAGAGAGACTGCGAGAAGGACTGCGAGAAGGACTGCGAGAGTGACTGCGAGGGAGACTGCGAGGGAGACTGCGAGGGAGACTGCGAGGGAGACTGCGAGAGAGACTGCAAGAGAGACAGCAAGAGAGACTGTGAGAGTGACTGCGAGAGATACAGCGAGGGATAGAGCGAGTGAGACAGCGAGAGCACATTGAGAGAGACAGCGAGAGAGACAGCGAGAGTACATTGAGAGAGACAGCGAGAGAGACAGCGAGAGAGACTGCGAGAGTGACTGCGAGAGAGACTGCGAGGGAGACTGCGAGGGAGACTGCGAGGGAGACGGCCAGGGAGACGGCCAGGGAGACGGCCAGGGAGACGAAGAGGGTGACAGCGAGGGAGACAGCGAGGGAGACAGCGAGGGAGACAGCGAGGGAGACAGCGAGGGAGACAGCGAGGGAGACTGCGAGAGAGATGGCGAGAGAGATGGAGAGAGAGATGGAGAGAGAGACGGTGAGAGAGACTGCGAGAGAGACTGCGAGAGAGACAGTGAGGGAGAGAGCGAGAGAGACTGCGAGGGAGACCGCGAGAGAGACAGCGAGAGAGACTGCGAGAGAGACTGCGAGAGAGACTGCGAGAGAGACTGCGAGAGAGACTGCGAGAGATACAGCGAGGGATAGAGCGAGTGAGAAGCGAGGGAGACAGCGAGAGTACATTGAGAGAGACAGCGAGAGAGACCGCGAGAGAGACTGCGAGAGAGACTGCGAGGGAGACGGCCAGGGAGACGGCGAGGGAGACGACGAGGGAGACGGCGAGGGAGACAGCGAGGGAGACAGCGACAGAGACAGCGACAGAGACAGCGACAGAGACAGCGACAGAGACAGCGACAGAGACAGCGACAGAGACAGCGAGGGAGACAGCGAGGGAGACAGCGAGAGAGACTGCTATGGAGATAGCGAGAGAGACAGCCGGGGATACAGAGAGAGTGACTGCAAGGGAGACGGCGAGGGAGACGGCGAGGGAGACGGCGAGGGAGACGGCGAGGGAGACAGCAAGGGACACAGCGAGGGACACAGCGAGGGACACAGCGAGGGACACAGCGAGGGAGACAGCGAGAGAGACAGCGAGAGAGACTGCGAGAGAGAGCGCGTGAGACAGCGAGGGAGACAGCGAGGGAGAGAGCGAGGGAGAGAGCGAGAGACACAGCGAGAGAGACTGCAAGAGAGACTGCAAGAGAGACTGCAAGACAGACTGCAAGGGAGACTGCAAGGGAGACAGCGAGAGAGACAGCGAGAGAGGCAGCAAGGGAGAAAGCGAGAGACACAGCGAGAGAAACAGCGAGAGAGACAGCGAGGGAGAAAGCGATGGAGACAGCGAGAGAGACAGCGAGAGAGACAGCGAGAGAGACAGCGAGGGAGAAAGCGATCGAGACAGCGAGAGAGACAGCGAGAGAGACAGCGAGAGAGACTGCGTGGGAGACAGCGAGGGAGACAGCGCTGGAGACAGCGCTGGAGACAGTGAGGGAGACAGCGAGGGAGACAGCGCTGGAGACAGCGAGAGAGACTGCGAGAAGGACTGCGAGAAGGACTGCGAGAGAGACAGCGAGGGAGAAAGCGAGAGCGACTTCGAGAGAGACTGCGAGGGAGACAGCGAGAGAGACTGTGAGGGAAACAGCGAGGGAGACAGCGAGAGAGACTGCGAGGGAGACTGCGAGGGAGACTGCGAGGGAGACTGCGAGGGAGACTGCGAGAGAGACTGCGAGAGTGACTGCGAGGGAGACTGCGAGGGAGACTGCGAGGGAGACTGCGAGAGAGACTGTGAGAGAGACTGTGAGAGAGACTGTGAGAGAGACAGCGAGAGATACTGTGAGAGAGACTGCGAGCGAGACTGCGAGAGAGACTGCGAGAGAGACTGCGAGAGATACAGCGAGGGACAGAGCGAGGGAGACAGCGAGAGTACAGTGAGAGAGACAGCGAGAGAGACTGCGAGAGAGACTGCGAGGGAGACGGCCAGGGAGACGGCCAGGGAGACGGCCAGGGAGACGGCCAGGGAGACGACGAGGGAGACAGCGAGGGAGACAGCGAGGGAGACAGCGAGGGAGACAGCGAGGGAGACAGCGAGGGAGACAGCGAGGGAGACAGCGACAGAGACAGCGACAGAGACAGTGAGAGAGACTGCTATGGAGATAGCAAGAAAGACAGCCGGGGATACAGAGAGAGTGACTGCAAGGGAGACGGCGAGGGAGACGGCGAGGGAGACGGCGAGGGAGACGGCGAGGGAGACGGCGAGGGAGACGGCGAGGGAGACGGCGAGGGAGACAGCGAGGGAGACTGCGAGGGACACAGCGAGAGAGAGCGCGTGAGACAGCGAGGGAGAAAGCGAGAGACACAGCGAGGGAGACAGCGAGAGAGACTGCGAGAGAGACAGCGAGAGAGACAGCGAGGGAGAAAGCGATGGAGACAGCGAGAGAGACAGCGAGGGAGAAAGTGATGGAGACAGCGAGAGAGACTGCGTGGGAGACAGCGAGGGAGACAGCGAGGGAGACAGCGAGGGAGACAGCGAGGGAGACAGCGAGGGAGACAGCGAGGGAGACAGCGCTGGAGACAGCGCTGGAGACAGCGAGAAGGACTGCGAGAGAGACAGCGAGGGAGAAAGCGAGAGCGACTTCGAGAGAGACTGCGAGGGAGACAGCGAGAGAGACTGTGAGGGAGACAGCGAGAGAGACTGCGAGGGAGACTGCGAGGGAGACTGCGAGGGAGACTGCGAGAGAGACTGCGAGAGAGACTGCGAGAGAGACTGCGAGAGTGACTTCGAGAGAGACTGCGAGGGAGACTGCGAGAGAGACTGCGAGAGAGACTGCGAGAGTGACTTCGAGAGAGACTGCGAGGGAGACTGCGAGAGAGACTGTGAGAGAGACTGCGAGAGAGACTGCGAGAGGGATAGAGCGAGGGAGACAGCGAGGGAGACAGCGAGGGAGACAGCGAGAGAGAGAGCGAGGGAGACAGCGAGGGAGACAGCGAGGGAGACTGCGAGAGAGACTGCGAGAGAGACTGCGAGGGAGAGAGCGAGGGAGAAAGCGAGAGAGACTGCGAGGGAGACAGCGATAGAAACTGCGAGGGAGTCAGCGAGAGAGACAGCGAGAGAGACAGCGAGAGAGACAGTGAGGGAGACTGCGAGGGAGACTGCGAGGGAGACTGCGAGAGAGACTGTGAGAGAGACTGCGAGAGAGACTGCGAGAGAGACTGCGAGAGATACATCGAGGGACAGAGCGAGGGAGACAGCGAGAGTACATTGAGAGAGACAGCGAGAGAGACTGCGAGAGAGACTGCGAGGGAGACGGCCAGGGAGACGGCCAGGGAGACGGCCAGGGAGACGACGAGGGAGACGACGAGGGAGACGGCGAGGGAGACAGCGAGGGAGACAGCGAGGGAGACAGCGAGGGAGACAGCGAGGGAGACAGCGACAGAGACAGCGACAGAGACAGCGACAGAGACAGCGACAGAGACAGTGAGAGAGACTGCTATGGAGATAGCGAGAAAGACAGCCGGGGATACAGAGAGAGTGACTGCAAGGGAGACGGCGAGGGAGACGGCGAGGGAGACGGCGAGGGAGACGGCGAGGGAGACGGCGAGGGAGACGGCGAGGGAGACGGCGAGGGAGACTGCGAGGGACACAGCGAGAGAGAGCGCGTGAGACAGCGAGGGAGAAAGCGAGAGACTGCAAGGGAGACAGCGAGAGTGGCAGCGAGAGAGACAGCGAGAGAGACAGCGAGAGAGACAGCGAGGGAGAAAGCGATGGAGACAGCGAGAGAGACAGCGAGAGAGACAGCGAGGGAGAAAGCGATGGAGACAGCGAGAGAGACTGCGTGGGAGACAGCGAGGGAGACAGCGAGGGAGACAGCGAGGGAGACAGCGAGGGAGACAGCGAGGGAGACAGCGCTGGAGACAGCGAGAGAGACTGCGAGAAGGACTGCGAGAGAGACAGCGAGGGAGAAAGCGAGAGCGACTTCGAGAGAGACTGCGAGGGAGACAGCGAGAGAGACTGTGAGGGAGACAGCGAGAGAGACTGCGAGGGAGACTGCGAGGGAGACTGCGAGGGAGACTGCGAGAGGGACTGCGAGAGAGACTGCGAGAGAGACTGCAAGAGTGACTTCGAGAGAGACTGCGAGGGAGACTGCGAGAGAGACTGCGAGAGAGACTGCGAGAGAGACTGCGAGAGGGATAGTGAGGGAGACAGCGAGGGAGACAGCGAGGGAGACAGCGAGGGAGACAGCGAGAGAGAGAGCGAGGGAGACAGCGAGGGAGACTGCGAGAGAGACTGCGAGAGAGACTGCGAGGGAGAGAGCGAGGGAGAAAGCGAGAGAGACTGCGAGGGAGACAGCGATAGAAACTGCGAGGGAGTCAGCGAGGGAGTCAGCGAGAGAGACAGCGAGAGAGACAGTGAGGGAGACAGCGAGGGAGACTGCGAGAGAGATGGAGAGAGAGACGGCGAGAGAGACTGCGAGAGAGACAGTGAGGGAGAGAGCGAGAGAGACTGCGATGGAGACAGCGAGAGAGACAGCGAGATAGACTGTGAGAGAGACTGCGAGAGATACAGCGAGGGATAGAGTGAGTGAGACAGCGAGGGAGACAGCGAGAGTACATTGAGAGAGACAGCGAGAGAGACAGCGAGAGAGACTGCGAGAGAGACTGCGAGAGAGACTGCGAGAGAGACTGCGAGAGAGACTGCCAGGGAGACGGCCAGGGAGACGGCCAGGGAGACGGCCAGGGAGACGGCCAGGGAGACGGCCAGGGAGACTGCCAGGGAGACTGCCAGGGAGACGGCGAGGGAGACTGCGAGGGAGACAGCGAGGGAGACAGCGAGGGAGACAGCGAGAGAGACTGCGAGAGAGAGCGCGTGAGACAGCGAGGGAGACAGCGAGGGAGAGAGCGAGGGAGAGAGCGCTGGAGACACAGCGAGGGAGAGAGCGAGAGAGACAGCGAGAGAGACTGCAATAGAGACTGCGAGAGAGACTGCGAGAGAGACTGCAAGGGAGAGAGCGAGGGAGACAGCGAGAGAGACAGCGAGGGAGACAGCGTGGGAGACTGCGTGGGAGACTGCGTGGGAGACTGCGTGGGAGACTGCGTGGGAGACTGCGTGGGAGACAGCGAGGGAGACAGCGAGGGAGACAGCGAGGGAGACAGCGCTGGAGACAGCGAGAGAGACTGCGAGAAGGACTGCGAGAAGGACTGCGAGAGAGACAGCGAGGGAGAAAGCGAGAGCGACTTCGAGAGAGACTGCGAGGGAGACAGCGAGAGAGACTGTGAGGGAAACAGCGAGGGAGACAGCGAGGGAGACTGCGAGGGAGACTGCGAGGGAGACTGCGAGGGAGACTGCGAGGGAGACTGCGAGGGAGACTGCGAGAGTGACTGCGAGAGTGACTGCGAGAGTGACTGCGAGGGAGACTGCGAGGGAGACTGCGAGGGAGACTGCGAGGGAGACTGCGAGAGAGACTGCGAGAGAGACAGCGAGAGAGACTGTGAGAGAGACTGCGAGAGATACAGCGAGGGATAGAGCGAGTGAGACAGCGAGGGAGACAGCGAGAGTACATTGAGAGAGACAGCGAGAGAGACTGCGAGGGAGAATGCGAGAGAGACTGCGAGAGAGACTGCGAGAGAGACTGCGAGAGAGACTGCGAGAGAGACTGCGAGGGAGAAAGCGAGAGAGACTGCGAGGGAGACTGCAAGTGAGACAGCGAGAGAGAGAGCGAGAGAGAAAGCGAGGGAGACAGCGAGGGAGACATCGAGGGAGACAGCGAGGGAGACAGCGAGGGAGACTGCGAGAGAGACTGCGAGGGAGAAAGCGAGAGAGACTGCGAGGGAGACTGCAAGTGAGACAGCGAGAGAGAGAGCGAGAGAGAGAGCGAGAGAGAAAGCGAGGGAGACAGCGAGGGAGACAGCGAGGGAGACAGCGACAGAGACAGCGACAGAGACAGCGACAGAGACAGCGACAGAGACAGCGACAGAGACAGCGAGAGAGACTGCCGGGGATACAGAGAGAGTGACTGCAAGGGAGACGGCGAGGGAGACGGCGAGGGAGACAGCGAGGGAGACAGCGAGGGAGACAGCGAGGGAGACAGCGAGGGAGACAGCGACAGAGACAGCGAGAGAGACTGTGAGAGAGACTGCGAGAGAGACTGCGAGGGAGACGGCCAGGGAGACAGCGAGAGAGACTGTGAGAGAGACTGCGAGAGAGACTGCGAGGGAGACGGCCAGGGAGACAGCCAGGGAGACGGCGAGGGAGACAGTGAGGGAGACAGCGAGGGAGACAGCGAGGGAGACAGCGAGGGAGACAGCGACAGAGACAGCGACAGAGACAGCGAGGGAGATAGTGAGAGAGACTGCTATGGAGATAGCGGGGATACAGAGAGAGTGACTGCAAGGGAGACGGCGAGGGAGACGGCGAGGGAGACGGCGACGAAGACAGCGACAGAGACAGCGACAGAGACAGCGACAGAGACAGTGAGAGAGACTGCGAGAAGGACTGCGAGAGAGACAGCGAGGGAGAAAGCGAGAGCGACTTCGAGAGAGACTGCGAGGGAGACAGCGAGAGAGACTGTGAGGGAAACAGCGAGGGAGACAGCGAGGGAGACAGCGAGGGAGACAGCGACAGAGACAGCGACAGAGACAGCGACAGAGACAGCGACAGAGACAGCGAGAGAGACAGCGAGAGAGACTGCTATGGAGATAGCGAGAGAGACAGCCGGGGATACAGAGAGAGTGATGCAAGGGAGACGGCGAGGGAGACGGCGAGGGAGACGGCGAGGGAGATGGCGAGGGAGACGGCGAGGGAGACGGCGAGGGAGACAGCGAGGGAGACAGCGAGGGAGACAGCGAGGGAGACTGCGAGGGACACAGCGAGGGACACAGAGAGGGAGACAGCGAGAGAGACAGCGAGAGAGACAGCGAGAGAGACTGCGAGAGAGAGCGCGTGAGACAGCGAGGGAGAGAGCGAGAGACAAAGCGAGGGAGACAGCGAGAGAGACTGCAAGAGAGACTGCAAGGGAGACAGCGAGAGAGACAGCGAGAGAGGCAGCGAGAGAGACAGCGAGAGAGACAGCGAGAGAGACAGCGAGGGAGAAAGCGATGGAGACAGCAAGAGAGACAGCGAGAGAGACTGCGTGGGAGACAGCGAGGGAGACAGCGAGGGAGACAGCGAGGGAGACAGCGAGGGAGACAGCGAGGGAGACAGCGAGGGAGACAGCGCTGGAGACTGCGAGGGAGACAGCGAGGGAGACAGCAAGAGAGACAGCGAGGGAGACAGCGAGAGAGACAGCGAGAGAGACTGCGAGAAGGACTGCGAGAGAGACAGCGAGGGAGAAAGTGAGAGCGACTGCGAGAGAGACTGCGAGGGAGACTGTGAGCGAGACTGCGAGGGAGACAGCGAAAGAGACTGTGAGGGAAACAGCGAGGGAGACAGCGAAAGAGACTGCGAGGGAAACTGCGAGGCAGTCTGCGAGGGAGACTGAGAGAGAGACAGCGAGAGAGACAGCGAGAGAGACAGCGAGAGAGACAGCGAGAGAGACAGCGAGGGATAGAGCGAGGGAGACAGCGAGGGAGACAGCGAGAGTACATTGAGAGAGACAGCGAGACAGCGAGAGAGACTGCGAGAGAGACTGCGAGAGAGACTGCGAGGGAGACGGCGAGGGAGACGACGAGGGAGACAGCGAGGGAGACAGCGAGGGAGACAGCGACGGAGACAGCGACGGAGACAGCGACAGAGACAGCGACAGAGACAGCGACAGAGACAGCGACAGAGACAGCGACAGAGACAGCGAGGGAGACAGTGAGAGAGACTGCTATGGAGATAGCGAGAGAGACAGCCGGGGATACAGAGAGAGTGACTGCAAGGGAGACAGCGAGGGAGACGGCGAGGGAGACGGCGAGGGAGACAGCGAGGGAGACAGCGAGGGACACAGCGAGGGACACAGTGAGGCAGACAGCGAGAGAGACAGCGAGAGAGACTGCGAGGGAGACAGCGAGGGAGAGAGCGAGAGACACAGCGAGGGAGACAGCGAGAGAGACTGCAAGAGAGACTGCAAGGGAGACAGCGAGAGAGACAGCGAGAGAGGCAGCGAGAGAGACAGCGAGAGAGACAGCGAGAGAGACAGCGAGAGAGACAGTGAGGGAGAAAGCGATGGAGACAGCAAGAGAGACAGCGAGAGAGACTGCGTGGGAGACAGCGAGGGAGACAGCGAGGGAGACAGCGAGGGAGACAGCGAGGGAGACAGCGAGGGAGACAGCGAGGGAGACAGCGCTGGAGACTGCGAGAGAGACTGCGAGAGAGACTGCGAGGGAGACAGCGAGAGAGACAGCGAGAGAGACAGCGAGAGTGACAGCGTGGGAGAAAGCGAGGGAGAAAGCGAGGGAAACAGCGAGAGAGACAGTGAGAGAGACTGCGAGGGAGACAGCGAGAGAGACTGCGAGGGAGACAGCGAGGGAGGCAGCGAGGGAGACAGCGAGGGAGACAGCGAGGGAGACAGCGAGGGAGACAGCGAGAGAGACAGCGAGAGAGACTGCGAGAAGGA
This sequence comes from Heterodontus francisci, assembly GCF_036365525.1. Taxonomy (NCBI): domain Eukaryota; kingdom Metazoa; phylum Chordata; class Chondrichthyes; order Heterodontiformes; family Heterodontidae; genus Heterodontus; species Heterodontus francisci. The sequence goes on from NC_090384.1 coordinate 73,684, forward strand.
CTGCGAGAAGGACTGCGAGAAGGACTGCGAGAGAGACAGCGAGGGAGAAAGTGAGAGCGACTGCGAGAGAGACTGCGAGGGAGACTGTGAGGGAGACTGCGAGAGAGACTGCGAGAGGGACTGCGAGAGGGACAGCGAGAGAGACTGCGAGAGAGACTCCGAGAGAGACTGCGAGGGAGAAAGCGAGGGAGACAGCGAGGGAGACTGCGAGAGAGACTGTGAGAGAGACTGCGAGAGAGACTGCGAGAGAGACTGCGAGAGAGACAGCGAGGGAGACAGCGAGGGAGACAGCGAGGGAGACTGCGAGAGAGATGGCGAGAGAGATGGAGAGTGAGACGGTGAGAGAGACTGCGAGAGAGACAGTGAGAGAGAGAGCGAGAGAGACTGCGATGGAGACAGCGAGAGAGACTGCGAGAGAGACTGCGAGAGAGACTGCGAGAGAGACTGCGAGAGAGACTGCGAGAGATACAGCGAGGGATAGAGTGAGTGAGACAGCGAGGGAGACAGCGAGAGTACATTGAGAGAGACAGCGAGAGAGACTGCGAGAGAGACTGCGAGAGAGACTGCGAGGGAGACGGCTAGGGAGACGGCTAGGGAGACGGCGAGGGAGACGACCAGGGAGACGACGAGGGAGACGACGAGGGAGACGACGAGGGAGATGACGAGGGAGACGACGAGGGAGACGGCGAGGGAGACAGCGAGGGAGACAGCGAGGGAGACAGCGACAGAGACAGCGACAGAGACAGCGACGGAGACAGTGAGAGAGACTGCTCTGGAGATAGCGAGAGAGACAGCCGGGGATACAGAGAGAGTGCCTGCAAGGGAGACGGCGAGGGAGACAGCGACAGAGACAGCGACAGAGACAGCGACAGAGACAGCGACAGAGACAGCGAGGGAGACAGCGAGGGAGACAGCGAGGGAGACAGCGAGGGAGACAGCGAGGGAGACAGCGAGGGAGACAGCGAGGGAGACAGCGAGAGAGACTGCTATGGAGATAGCGAGAGAGACAGCCGGGGATACAGAGAGAGTGACTGCAAGGGAGACGGCGCCGGAGACGGCAAGGGAGACGGCGAGGGAGACGGCGAGGGAGACGGCGAGGGAGACGCCGAGGGACACGGCGAGGGACACAGCGAGGGACACAGTGAGGGAGACAGCGAGAGAGACTGCGAGAGAGAGCGCGTGAGACAGCGAGGGAGACAGCGAGGGAGAGAGCGAGAGACACAGCGAGGGAGACAGCGAGAGAGACTGCAAGAGAGACTGCAAGAGAGACTGCAAGAGAGACTGCAAGGGAGACTGCAAGGGAGACAGCGAGAGAGACAGCGAGAGAGGCAGCAAGGGAGAAAGCGAGAGAGACAGCGAGAGAGACAGCGAGAGAGACAGCGAGAGAGACAGCGAGGGAGACAGCGAGGGAGAAAGCGATGGAGACAGCGAGAGAGACAGCAAGAAAGACAGCGAGAGAGTCAGCGAGGGAGAAAGCGATGGAGACAGCGAGAGAGACAGCGAGAGAGACAGCGAGAGAGACAGCGAGAGAGACAGCGAGAGAGACTGCGTGGGAGACAGCGGGGGAGACAGCGAGAGAGACTGCGAGAAGGACTGCGAGAGAGACTGCGAGGGAGAAAGCGAGAGCGACTTCGAGAGAGACTGCGAGGGAGACAGCGAGAGAGACTGTGAGGGAAACAGCGAGGGAGACAGCGAGAGAGACTGCGAGGGAGACTGCGAGGGAGACTGCGAGGGAGACTGCGAGGGAGACTGCGAGAGTGACTGCGAGGGAGACTGCGAGGGAGACTGCGAGAGAGACTGTGAGAGAGACAGCGAGAGATACTGTGAGAGAGACTGCGAGCGAGACTGCGAGAGAGACTGCGAGAGATACAGCGAGGGACAGAGCGAGTGAGACAGCGAGGGAGACAGCGAAAGTACATTGAGAGAGACAGCGAGAGAGACTGCGAGAGAGACTGCGAGGGAGACGGCCAGGGAGACGGCCAGGGAGACGGCCAGGGAGACGGCCAGGGAGACGGCCAGGGAGACGGCCAGGGAGACGACGAGGGAGACAGCGAGGGAGACAGCGAGGAAGACAGCGAGGGAGACAGCGACAGAGACAGCGACAGAGACAGCGACAGAGACAGCGACAGAGACAGTGAGAGAGACTGCTATGGAGATAGCGAGAGAGACAGCCGGGGATACAGAGAGAGTGACTGCAAGGGAGACGGCGAGGGAGACGGCGAGGGAGACGGTGAGGGAGACGGCGAGGGAGACGGCGAGGGAGACAGCGAGGGAGACAGCGAGGGAGACAGCGAGGGAGACTGCGAGGGACACAGCGAGAGAGAGCGCGTGAGACAGCGAGGGAGAGAGCGAGAGACACAGCGAGGGAGACAGCGAGAGAGACTGCAAGAGAGACTGCAAGGGAGACAGCGAGAGAGGCAGCGAGAGAGGCAGCGAGACAGACAGCGAGAGAGACAGCGAGAGAGACAGCGAGGGAGAAAGCGATGGAGACAGCGAGAGAGACAGCGAGGGAGAAAGCGATGGAGACAGCGAGAGAGACTGCGTGGGAGACAGCGAGGGAGACAGCGAGGGAGACAGCGAGGGAAACAGCGAGGGAGACAGCGAGGGAGACAGCGAGGGAGACAGCGAGGGAGACAGCGAGGGAGACAGCGAGGGAGACAGCGAGAGAGACTGCGAGAAGGACTGCGAGAGAGACAGCGAGGGAGAAAGCGAGAGCGACTTCGAGAGAGACTGCGAGGGAGACAGCGAGAGAGACTGTGAGGGAAACAGCGAGGGAGACAGCGAGAGAGACTGCGAGGGAGACTGCGAGGGAGACTGCGAGGGAGACTGCGAGGGAGACTGCGAGGGAGACTGCGAGGGAGACTGCGAGAGAGACAGCGAGAGAGACTGCGAGAGGGACAGCGAGAGAGACTGCGAGAGGGACTGCGAGAGGGACAGCGAGAGAGACTGCGAGAGAGACTGCGAGAGAGACTGCGAGGGAGAAAGCGAGGGAGACAGCGAGGGAGACTGCGAGAGAGACTGCGAGAGAGACTGCGAGAGAGACTGCGAGAGAGACTGCGAGAGAGACTGCGAGAGAGACAGCGAGGGAGACAGCGAGGGAGACTGCGAGAGAGATGGCGAGAGAGATGGAGAGTGAGACGGTGAGAGAGACTGCGAGAGAGACAGTGAGAGAGAGAGCGAGAGAGACTGCGAGGGAGACAGCGAGAGAGACTGCGAGAGAGACTGCGAGAGAGACTGCGAGAGAGACTGCGAGAGATACAGCAAGGGATAGAGCGAGTGAGACAGCGAGGGAGACAGCGAGAGTACATTGAGAGAGACAGCGAGAGAGACTGCGAGAGAGACTGCGAGAGAGACTGCGAGGGAGACGGCCAGGGAGACGGCGAGGGAGACGACGAAGGAGACGGCGAGGGAGACGACGAGGGAGACGACGAGGGAGACAGCGAGGGAGACAGCGAGGGAGACAGCGAGGGAGACAGCGAGGGAGACAGCGACAGAGACAGCGACAGAGACAGCGAGGGAGACAGTGAGAGAGACTGCTCTGGAGATAGCGAGAGAGACAGCCGGGGATACAGAGAGAGTGCCTGCAAGGGAGACGGCGAGGGAGACAGCGACAGAGACAGCGACAGAGACAGCGAGGGAGACAGCGAGGGAGACAGCGAGGGAGACAGCGAGAGAGACTGCTATGGAGATAGCGAGAGAGACAGCCGGGGATACAGAGAGAGTGACTGCAAGGGAGACGGCGAGGGAGACGGCGAGGGAGACGGCGAGGGAGACGGCGAGGGAGACGGCGAGGGAGACGGCGAGGGACACGGCGAGGGACACGGCGAGGGACACGGCGAGGGACACGGCGAGGGAGACAGCGAGAGAGACTGCGAGAGAGACAGCGAGGGAGAGAGCGAGAGACACAGCGAGGGAGACAGCGAGAGAGACTGCAAGAGAGACTGCAAGAGAGACTGCAAGAGAGACTGCAAGGGAGACTGCAAGGGAGACAGCGAGAGAGACAGCGAGAGAGGCAGCAAGGGAGAAAGCGAGAGAGACAGCGAGAGAGACAGCGAGAGAGACAGCGAGGGAGACAGCGATTGAGAAAGCGATGGAGACAGCGAGAGAGACAGCAAGAGAGACAGCGAGAGAGACAGCGAGGGAGAAAGCAATGGAGATAGCGAGAGAGACAGCGAGAGAGACAGCGAGAGAGACAGCGAGAGAGACTGCGTGGGAGACAGCGAGGGAGACAGCGAGAGAGACTGCGAGAAGGACTGCGAGAGAGACAGCGAGGGAGAAAGCGAGAGCGACTTCGAGAGAGACTGCGAGGGAGACAGCGAGAGAGACTGTGAGGGAAACAGCGAGGGAGACAGCGAGAGAGACTGCGAGGGAGACTGCGAGGGAGACTGCGAGGGAGACTGCAAGGGAGACTGCAAGGGAGACTGCGAGGGAGACTGCGAGAGAGACTGCGAGAGTGACTGCGAGAGAGACTGCGAGGGAGACTGCGAGGGAGACTGCGAGGGAGACTGCAAGGGAGACTGCAAGGGAGACTGCGAGGGAGACTGCGAGAGAGACTGCGAGAGTGACTGCGAGGGAGACTGCGAGGGAGACTGCGAGGGAGACTGCGAGAGAGACTGTGAGAGAGACAGCGAGAGATACTGTGAGAGAGACTGCGAGCGAGACTGCGAGAGAGACTGTGAGAGAGACAGCGAGAGTACATTGAGAGAGACAGCGAGAGAGACAGCGAGAGAGACTGCGAGAGAGACTGCGAGGGAGACGGCCAGGGAGACGGCCAGGGAGACGGCCAGGGAGACGGCCAGGGAGACGGCCAGGGAGACGGCCAGGGAGACGACGAGGGAGACGGCGAGGGAGACAGCGAGGGAGACAGCGAGGGAGACAGCGAGGGAGACAGCGAGGGAGACAGCGAGGGAGACAGCGAGGGAGACAGCGACAGAGAAAGCGACAGAGACAGCGACAGAGACAGTGAGAGAGACTGCTATGGAGATAGCGAGAGAGACAGCCGGGGATACAGAGAGAGTGACTGCAAGGGAGATGGCGAGGGAGACGGCGAGGGAGACGGCGAGGGAGACGGCGAGGGAGACGGCGAGGGAGACGGCGAGGGAGACAGCGAGGGAGACTGCGAGGGACACAGCGAGAGAGAGCGCGTGAGACAGCGAGGGAGAGAGCGAGAGACACAGCGAGGGAGACAGCGAGAGAGACTGCAAGAGAGACTGCAAGGGAGACAGCGAGAGAGGCAGCGAGAGAGACAGCGAGAGAGACAGCGAGACAGACAGCGAGAGAGACAGCGAGAGAGACAGCGAGGGAGAAAGCGATGGAGACAGCGAGAGAGACAGCGAGGGAGAAAGCGATGGAGACAGCGAGAGAGACTGCGTGGGAGACAGCGAGGGAGACAGCGAGGAGACAGCGAGGGAGACAGCGAGGAGACAGCGAGGGAGACAGCGAGGAGACAGCGAGGGAGACAGCGAGGGAGACAGCGAGGGAGACAGCGAGAGAGACTGCGAGAAGGACTGCGAGAGAGACAGCGAGGGAGAAAGCGAGAGCGACTTCGAGAAAGACTGCGAGGGAGACAGCGAGAGAGACTGTGAGGGAAACAGCGAGGGAGACAGCGAGAGAGACTGCGAGGGAGACTGCGAGGGAGACTGCGAGGGAGACTGCGAGAGAGACTGCGAGAGAGACTGCGAGAGAGACTGCGAGAGAGACTGCGAGAGGGATAGCGAGGGAGACAGCGAGGGAGACAGCGAGGGAGACAGCGAGAGAGAGAGCGAGGGAGACAGCGAGGGAGAGAGCGAGGGAGACAGCGAGAGAGACTGCGAGAGAGACTGCGAGAGAGACTGCGAGGGAGAGAGCGAGGGAGAAAGCGAGGGAGAAAGCGAGGGAGAAAGCGAGAGAGACTGCGAGGGAGACAGCGATAGAAACTGCGAGGGAGTCAGCGAGGGAGTCAGCGAGAGAGACAGTGAGGGAGACAGCGAGGGAGACTGCGAGAGAGATGGCGAGAGAGATGGAGAGAGAGACGGCGAGAGAGACTGCGAGAGAGACAGTGAGGGAGAGAGCGAGAGAGACTGCGAGGGAGAAGGCGAGAGAGACTGTGAGAGAGACTGCGAGAGAGACTGCGAGAGATACAGCGAGGGATAGAGTGAGTGAGACAGCGAGGGAGACAGCGAGAGTACATTGAGAGAGACAGCGAGAGAGACAGCGAGAGAGACAGCGAGAGAGACTGCGAGAGAGACTGCGAGGGAGACTGCGAGGGAGACTGCGAGGGAGACTGCGAGGGAGACTGCGAGGGAGACGGCCAGGGAGACGGCCAGGGAGACGGCCAGGGAGACGGCCAGGGAGACGGCCAGGGAGACGGCCAGGGAGACTGCGAGGGAGACAGCGAGGGAGACAGCGAGGGAGACAGCGAGGGAGACAGCGAGGGAGACAGCGAGGGAGACAGCGAGGGAGACAGCGAGAGAGACTGCGAGAGAGAGCGCGTGAGACAGCGAGGGAGACAGCGAGGGAGAGAGCGAGAGACACAGCGAGGGAGACAGCGAGAGAGACTGCAAGAGAGACTGCGAGAGAGACTGCAAGGGAGAGAGCGAGAGAGACAGCGTGAGAGACAGCGAGAGAGACAGCGAGAGAGACTGCGTGGGAGACTGCGTGGGAGATTGCGTGGGAGACTGCGTGGGAGACTGCGTGGGAGACTGCGTGGGAGATTGCGTGGGAGACAGCGAGGGAGACAGCGAGGGAGACAGCGAGGGAGACAGCTCTGGAGACAGCGAGAGAGACTGCGAGAAGGACTGCGAGAAGGACTGCGAGAGAGACAGCGAGGGAGAAAGCGAGAGCGACTTCGAGAGAGACTGCGAGGGAGACAGCGAGAGAGACAGCGAGAGAGACTGCGAGGGAGACTGCGAGGGAGACTGCGAGGGAGACTGCGAGGGAGACTGCGAGAGAGACTGCGAGGGAGACTGCGAGAGAGACTGCGAGAGAGACTGCGAGAGAGACAGCGAGAGAGACTGTGAGAGAGACTGCGAGAGATACAGCGAGTGAGACAGCGAGGGAGACAGCTAGAGTACATTGAGAGAGACAGCGAGAGAGACAGCGAGAGAGACAGCGAGAGTACATTGAGAGAGACAGCGAGAGAGACAGCGAGAGAGACAGCGAGAGAGACAGCGAGAGAGAATGCGAGAGAGACTGCGAGGGAGACTGCGAGGGAGACGGCCAGGGAGACGGCCAGGGAGACGGCCAGGGAGACGGCCAGGGAGACGACGAGGGAGACAGCGAGGGAGACAGCGAGGGAGACAGCGACAGAGACAGCGACAGAGACAGCGACAGAGACAGCGACAGAGACAGCGACAGAGACAGTGAGAGTGACTGCTGTGGAGATAGCGAGAGAGACAGCCGGGGATACAGAGAGAGTGACTGCAAGGGAGACGGCGAGGGAGACGGCGAGGGAGACAGCGAGGGAGACAGCGAGGGAGACAGCGAGGGAGACAGCGAGGGAGACAGCGAGGGAGACAGCGAGAGACACAGTGAGGGAGACAGCGAGGGAGACAGCGAGGGAGACAGCGAGGGAGACAGCGAGGGAGACTGCGAGCGAGACTGCGAGGGAGACAGCGAGGGAGACAGCGAGAGAAACTGCGAGGAAGACTGCGAGGAAGACTGCGAGAGAGACTGCGAGAGAGACTGCGAGAGAGACTGCGAGAGAGACTGCGAGGCAGAAAGCGAGAGAGACTGCGAGGGAGAAAGCGAGAGAGACTGCGAGGGAGACTGCAAGGGAGACAGCGAGAGAGACAGCGAGGGAGATAGCGAGGGAGATAGCGAGGGAGATAGCGAGAGAGACTGCGAGAGAGACTGCGAGAGAGACAGCGAGGGAGAGAGCGAGGGAGAGAGCGAGAGACACAGCGAGAGAGACTGCGACGGAGACTGCAAGGGAGACAGCGAGAGAGACAGCGAGGGAGATAGCGAGGGAGATAGCGAGAGAGACTGCGAGAGAGACTGCGAGAGAGACTGTGAGAGAGACTGCGAGAGAGACTGCGAGAGAGACTGCGAGAGAGACTGTGAGGGAGACAGCGAGGGAGACTGTGAGGAAGACTGCGAGAGAGACTGCGAGAGAGACTGCGAGAGGGACTGCGAGAGGGACTGCGAGAGAGAAAGCGAGAGAGAAAGCCAGAGAGTGCGAGGGAGACAGCGAGGGAGACAGCGAGAGAGAATGCGAGAGAGACTGAGAGAGAGACTGAGAGAGAGACTGAGAGGGAGACAGCGAGGGAGACAACGAGAGAGACATCGAGAGAGACAGCGAAAGAGAATGTGAGAGAGACTGCGAGAGAGACATCCAGGGTGACTTCGAGGGAGACTTCGAGGGAGACTGCGAGGGAGACAGCGAGAGAGACTGAGAGAGACAGCGAGAGACAGCGAGAGAGACAGCGAGGGAGACAGCGAGGAAGACAGCGAGGGAGACAGCGAGGGAGACTGCGAGGGAGACTGCGAGGGAGACTGCGAGGGAGACTGCGAGGGAGACAGCGAGGGAGTCTGCGAGGGAGAGAGCGAGGGAGAAAGCGAGAGAGACTGCGAGAGAGACTGCGAGGGAGACTGCGAGGGAGACAGCGATAGAGACAGCGAGAGAGACAGCGAGGGAGACTGCGAGGGAGACAGCGAGAGAGACTGCGAGAGAGACTGCGAGAGAGACTGCGAGAGAGACTGCGAGAGAGACTGCGAGAGAGACTGCGAGAGAGACTGCAAGGGAGAGAGCGAGAGAGACAGCGAGAGAGACAGCGAGAGAGACAGCGAGAGAGACAGCGAGAGAGACAGCGAGAGAGACTGCGTGGGAGACTGCGTGGGAGACTGCGAGGGAGACAGCGAGGGAGACAGCGAGGGAGACAGCGAGGGAGACAGCGAGGGAGACAGCGAGGGAGACAGCGCTGGAGACAGCGAGAGAGACTGCGAGAAGGACTGCGAGAAGGACTGCGAGAGTGACTGCGAGGGAGACTGCGAGGGAGACTGCGAGGGAGACTGCGAGGGAGACTGCGAGAGAGACTGCAAGAGAGACAGCAAGAGAGACTGTGAGAGTGACTGCGAGAGATACAGCGAGGGATAGAGCGAGTGAGACAGCGAGAGCACATTGAGAGAGACAGCGAGAGAGACAGCGAGAGTACATTGAGAGAGACAGCGAGAGAGACAGCGAGAGAGACTGCGAGAGTGACTGCGAGAGAGACTGCGAGGGAGACTGCGAGGGAGACTGCGAGGGAGACGGCCAGGGAGACGGCCAGGGAGACGGCCAGGGAGACGAAGAGGGTGACAGCGAGGGAGACAGCGAGGGAGACAGCGAGGGAGACAGCGAGGGAGACAGCGAGGGAGACAGCGAGGGAGACTGCGAGAGAGATGGCGAGAGAGATGGAGAGAGAGATGGAGAGAGAGACGGTGAGAGAGACTGCGAGAGAGACTGCGAGAGAGACAGTGAGGGAGAGAGCGAGAGAGACTGCGAGGGAGACCGCGAGAGAGACAGCGAGAGAGACTGCGAGAGAGACTGCGAGAGAGACTGCGAGAGAGACTGCGAGAGAGACTGCGAGAGAGACTGCGAGAGATACAGCGAGGGATAGAGCGAGTGAGAAGCGAGGGAGACAGCGAGAGTACATTGAGAGAGACAGCGAGAGAGACCGCGAGAGAGACTGCGAGAGAGACTGCGAGGGAGACGGCCAGGGAGACGGCGAGGGAGACGACGAGGGAGACGGCGAGGGAGACAGCGAGGGAGACAGCGACAGAGACAGCGACAGAGACAGCGACAGAGACAGCGACAGAGACAGCGACAGAGACAGCGACAGAGACAGCGAGGGAGACAGCGAGGGAGACAGCGAGAGAGACTGCTATGGAGATAGCGAGAGAGACAGCCGGGGATACAGAGAGAGTGACTGCAAGGGAGACGGCGAGGGAGACGGCGAGGGAGACGGCGAGGGAGACGGCGAGGGAGACAGCAAGGGACACAGCGAGGGACACAGCGAGGGACACAGCGAGGGACACAGCGAGGGAGACAGCGAGAGAGACAGCGAGAGAGACTGCGAGAGAGAGCGCGTGAGACAGCGAGGGAGACAGCGAGGGAGAGAGCGAGGGAGAGAGCGAGAGACACAGCGAGAGAGACTGCAAGAGAGACTGCAAGAGAGACTGCAAGACAGACTGCAAGGGAGACTGCAAGGGAGACAGCGAGAGAGACAGCGAGAGAGGCAGCAAGGGAGAAAGCGAGAGACACAGCGAGAGAAACAGCGAGAGAGACAGCGAGGGAGAAAGCGATGGAGACAGCGAGAGAGACAGCGAGAGAGACAGCGAGAGAGACAGCGAGGGAGAAAGCGATCGAGACAGCGAGAGAGACAGCGAGAGAGACAGCGAGAGAGACTGCGTGGGAGACAGCGAGGGAGACAGCGCTGGAGACAGCGCTGGAGACAGTGAGGGAGACAGCGAGGGAGACAGCGCTGGAGACAGCGAGAGAGACTGCGAGAAGGACTGCGAGAAGGACTGCGAGAGAGACAGCGAGGGAGAAAGCGAGAGCGACTTCGAGAGAGACTGCGAGGGAGACAGCGAGAGAGACTGTGAGGGAAACAGCGAGGGAGACAGCGAGAGAGACTGCGAGGGAGACTGCGAGGGAGACTGCGAGGGAGACTGCGAGGGAGACTGCGAGAGAGACTGCGAGAGTGACTGCGAGGGAGACTGCGAGGGAGACTGCGAGGGAGACTGCGAGAGAGACTGTGAGAGAGACTGTGAGAGAGACTGTGAGAGAGACAGCGAGAGATACTGTGAGAGAGACTGCGAGCGAGACTGCGAGAGAGACTGCGAGAGAGACTGCGAGAGATACAGCGAGGGACAGAGCGAGGGAGACAGCGAGAGTACAGTGAGAGAGACAGCGAGAGAGACTGCGAGAGAGACTGCGAGGGAGACGGCCAGGGAGACGGCCAGGGAGACGGCCAGGGAGACGGCCAGGGAGACGACGAGGGAGACAGCGAGGGAGACAGCGAGGGAGACAGCGAGGGAGACAGCGAGGGAGACAGCGAGGGAGACAGCGAGGGAGACAGCGACAGAGACAGCGACAGAGACAGTGAGAGAGACTGCTATGGAGATAGCAAGAAAGACAGCCGGGGATACAGAGAGAGTGACTGCAAGGGAGACGGCGAGGGAGACGGCGAGGGAGACGGCGAGGGAGACGGCGAGGGAGACGGCGAGGGAGACGGCGAGGGAGACGGCGAGGGAGACAGCGAGGGAGACTGCGAGGGACACAGCGAGAGAGAGCGCGTGAGACAGCGAGGGAGAAAGCGAGAGACACAGCGAGGGAGACAGCGAGAGAGACTGCGAGAGAGACAGCGAGAGAGACAGCGAGGGAGAAAGCGATGGAGACAGCGAGAGAGACAGCGAGGGAGAAAGTGATGGAGACAGCGAGAGAGACTGCGTGGGAGACAGCGAGGGAGACAGCGAGGGAGACAGCGAGGGAGACAGCGAGGGAGACAGCGAGGGAGACAGCGAGGGAGACAGCGCTGGAGACAGCGCTGGAGACAGCGAGAAGGACTGCGAGAGAGACAGCGAGGGAGAAAGCGAGAGCGACTTCGAGAGAGACTGCGAGGGAGACAGCGAGAGAGACTGTGAGGGAGACAGCGAGAGAGACTGCGAGGGAGACTGCGAGGGAGACTGCGAGGGAGACTGCGAGAGAGACTGCGAGAGAGACTGCGAGAGAGACTGCGAGAGTGACTTCGAGAGAGACTGCGAGGGAGACTGCGAGAGAGACTGCGAGAGAGACTGCGAGAGTGACTTCGAGAGAGACTGCGAGGGAGACTGCGAGAGAGACTGTGAGAGAGACTGCGAGAGAGACTGCGAGAGGGATAGAGCGAGGGAGACAGCGAGGGAGACAGCGAGGGAGACAGCGAGAGAGAGAGCGAGGGAGACAGCGAGGGAGACAGCGAGGGAGACTGCGAGAGAGACTGCGAGAGAGACTGCGAGGGAGAGAGCGAGGGAGAAAGCGAGAGAGACTGCGAGGGAGACAGCGATAGAAACTGCGAGGGAGTCAGCGAGAGAGACAGCGAGAGAGACAGCGAGAGAGACAGTGAGGGAGACTGCGAGGGAGACTGCGAGGGAGACTGCGAGAGAGACTGTGAGAGAGACTGCGAGAGAGACTGCGAGAGAGACTGCGAGAGATACATCGAGGGACAGAGCGAGGGAGACAGCGAGAGTACATTGAGAGAGACAGCGAGAGAGACTGCGAGAGAGACTGCGAGGGAGACGGCCAGGGAGACGGCCAGGGAGACGGCCAGGGAGACGACGAGGGAGACGACGAGGGAGACGGCGAGGGAGACAGCGAGGGAGACAGCGAGGGAGACAGCGAGGGAGACAGCGAGGGAGACAGCGACAGAGACAGCGACAGAGACAGCGAGAGAGACAGCGACAGAGACAGTGAGAGAGACTGCTATGGAGATAGCGAGAAAGACAGCCGGGGATACAGAGAGAGTGACTGCAAGGGAGACGGCGAGGGAGACGGCGAGGGAGACGGCGAGGGAGACGGCGAGGGAGACGGCGAGGGAGACGGCGAGGGAGACGGCGAGGGAGACTGCGAGGGACACAGCGAGAGAGAGCGCGTGAGACAGCGAGGGAGAAAGCGAGAGACTGCAAGGGAGACAGCGAGAGTGGCAGCGAGAGAGACAGCGAGAGAGACAGCGAGAGAGACAGCGAGGGAGAAAGCGATGGAGACAGCGAGAGAGACAGCGAGAGAGACAGCGAGGGAGAAAGCGATGGAGACAGCGAGAGAGACTGCGTGGGAGACAGCGAGGGAGACAGCGAGGGAGACAGCGAGGGAGACAGCGAGGGAGACAGCGAGGGAGACAGCGCTGGAGACAGCGAGAGAGACTGCGAGAAGGACTGCGAGAGAGACAGCGAGGGAGAAAGCGAGAGCGACTTCGAGAGAGACTGCGAGGGAGACAGCGAGAGAGACTGTGAGGGAGACAGCGAGAGAGACTGCGAGGGAGACTGCGAGGGAGACTGCGAGGGAGACTGCGAGAGGGACTGCGAGAGAGACTGCGAGAGAGACTGCAAGAGTGACTTCGAGAGAGACTGCGAGGGAGACTGCGAGAGAGACTGCGAGAGAGACTGCGAGAGAGACTGCGAGAGGGATAGTGAGGGAGACAGCGAGGGAGACAGCGAGGGAGACAGCGAGGGAGACAGCGAGAGAGAGAGCGAGGGAGACAGCGAGGGAGACTGCGAGAGAGACTGCGAGAGAGACTGCGAGGGAGAGAGCGAGGGAGAAAGCGAGAGAGACTGCGAGGGAGACAGCGATAGAAACTGCGAGGGAGTCAGCGAGGGAGTCAGCGAGAGAGACAGCGAGAGAGACAGTGAGGGAGACAGCGAGGGAGACTGCGAGAGAGATGGAGAGAGAGACGGCGAGAGAGACTGCGAGAGAGACAGTGAGGGAGAGAGCGAGAGAGACTGCGAGGGAGACAGCGAGAGAGACAGCGAGATAGACTGTGAGAGAGACTGCGAGAGATACAGCGAGGGATAGAGTGAGTGAGACAGCGAGGGAGACAGCGAGAGTACATTGAGAGAGACAGCGAGAGAGACAGCGAGAGAGACTGCGAGAGAGACTGCGAGAGAGACTGCGAGAGAGACTGCGAGAGAGACTGCCAGGGAGACGGCCAGGGAGACGGCCAGGGAGACGGCCAGGGAGACGGCCAGGGAGACGGCCAGGGAGACTGCCAGGGAGACTGCCAGGGAGACGGCGAGGGAGACTGCGAGGGAGACAGCGAGGGAGACAGCGAGGGAGACAGCGAGAGAGACTGCGAGAGAGAGCGCGTGAGACAGCGAGGGAGACAGCGAGGGAGAGAGCGAGGGAGAGAGCGCTGGAGACACAGCGAGGGAGAGAGCGAGAGAGACAGCGAGAGAGACTGCAATAGAGACTGCGAGAGAGACTGCGAGAGAGACTGCAAGGGAGAGAGTGAGGGAGACAGCGAGAGAGACAGCGAGGGAGACAGCGTGGGAGACTGCGTGGGAGACTGCGTGGGAGACTGCGTGGGAGACTGCGTGGGAGACTGCGTGGGAGACAGCGAGGGAGACAGCGAGGGAGACAGCGAGGGAGACAGCGCTGGAGACAGCGAGAGAGACTGCGAGAAGGACTGCGAGAAGGACTGCGAGAGAGACAGCGAGGGAGAAAGCGAGAGCGACTTCGAGAGAGACTGCGAGGGAGACAGCGAGAGAGACTGTGAGGGAAACAGCGAGGGAGACAGCGAGGGAGACTGCGAGGGAGACTGCGAGGGAGACTGCGAGGGAGACTGCGAGGGAGACTGCGAGGGAGACTGCGAGAGTGACTGCGAGAGTGACTGCGAGAGTGACTGCGAGGGAGACTGCGAGGGAGACTGCGAGGGAGACTGCGAGGGAGACTGCGAGAGAGACTGCGAGAGAGACAGCGAGAGAGACTGTGAGAGAGACTGCGAGAGATACAGCGAGGGATAGAGCGAGTGAGACAGCGAGGGAGACAGCGAGAGTACATTGAGAGAGACAGCGAGAGAGACTGCGAGGGAGAATGCGAGAGAGACTGCGAGAGAGACTGCGAGAGAGACTGCGAGAGAGACTGCGAGAGAGACTGCGAGGGAGAAAGCGAGAGAGACTGCGAGGGAGACTGCAAGTGAGACAGCGAGAGAGAGAGCGAGAGAGAAAGCGAGGGAGACAGCGAGGGAGACATCGAGGGAGACAGCGAGGGAGACAGCGAGGGAGACTGCGAGAGAGACTGCGAGGGAGAAAGCGAGAGAGACTGCGAGGGAGACTGCAAGTGAGACAGCGAGAGAGAGAGCGAGAGAGAGAGCGAGAGAGAAAGCGAGGGAGACAGCGAGGGAGACAGCGAGGGAGACAGCGACAGAGACAGCGACAGAGACAGCGACAGAGACAGCGACAGAGACAGCGACAGAGACAGCGAGAGAGACTGCCGGGGATACAGAGAGAGTGACTGCAAGGGAGACGGCGAGGGAGACGGCGAGGGAGACAGCGAGGGAGACAGCGAGGGAGACAGCGAGGGAGACAGCGAGGGAGACGGCGAGGGAGACGGCGATTGAGATGGCGAGGGAGACGGCGAGAGAGAGAGCGAGAGAGAGAGCGAGAGAGAGAGCGAGGGAGAGAGCGAGGGAGACAGCGAGGGAGACAGCGAGGGAGACAGCGAGGGAGACAGCGAGGGAGACAGCGAGGGAGGCAGCGAGGGAGACAGCGAGGGAGACAGCGACAGAGCCTGTGAGAGAGACTGCGAGGGACACAGCGAGAGAGACTGCGAGGGAGACAACGAGAGAGAATGCGAGAGAGATCGCGTGAGACAGCGAGGGAGACAGCGAGGGAGACAGCGAGGGAGACTGCGAGGGACACAGCGAGAGAGAGCGCGTGAGACAGCGAGGGAGAAAGCGAGAGACTGCAAGGGAGACAGCGAGAGTGGCAGCGAGAGAGACAGCGAGAGAGACAGCGAGAGAGACAGCGAGGGAGAAAGCGATGGAGACAGCGAGAGAGACAGCGAGAGAGACAGCGAGGGAGAAAGCGATGGAGACAGCGAGAGAGACTGCGTGGGAGACAGCGAGGGAGACAGCGAGGGAGACAGCGAGGGAGACAGCGAGGGAGACAGCGAGGGAGACAGCGCTGGAGACAGCGAGAGAGACTGCGAGAAGGACTGCGAGAGAGACAGCGAGGGAGAAAGCGAGAGCGACTTCGAGAGAGACTGCGAGGGAGACAGCGAGAGAGACTGTGAGGGAGACAGCGAGAGAGACTGCGAGGGAGACTGCGAGGGAGACTGCGAGGGAGACTGCGAGAGAGGCTGCGAGAGAGACTGCGAGAGAGACTGCGAGAGTGACTTCGAGAGAGACTGCGAGGGAGACTGCGAGAGAGACTGCGAGAGAGACTGCGAGAGAGACTGCGAGAGGGATAGTGAGGGAGACAGCGAGGGAGACAGCGAGGGAGACAGCGAGGGAGACAGCGAGAGAGAGAGCGAGGGAGACAGCGAGGGAGACTGCGAGAGAGACTGCGAGAGAGACTGCGAGGGAGAAAGCGAGAGAGACTGCGAGGGAGACAGCGATAGAAACTGCGAGGGAGTCAGCGAGGGAGTCAGCGAGAGAGACAGCGAGAGAGACAGTGAGGGAGACAGCGAGGGAGACTGCGAGAGAGATGGAGAGAGAGACGGCGAGAGAGACTGCGAGAGAGACAGTGAGGGAGAGAGCGAGAGAGACTGCGAGGGAGACAGCGAGAGAGACAGCAAGATAGACTGTGAGAGAGACTGCGAGAGAGACTGCGAGAGATACAGCGAGGGATAGAGTGAGTGAGACAGCGAGGGAGACAGCGAGAGTACATTGAGAGAGACAGCGAGAGAGACAGCGAGAGAGACTGCGAGAGAGACTGCGAGAGAGACTGCGAGAGAGACTGCCAGGGAGACGGCCAGGGAGACGGCCAGGGAGACGGCCAGGGAGACGGCCAGGGAGACGGCCAGGGAGACTGCCAGGGAGACTGCCAGGGAGACGGCGAGGGAGACTGCGAGGGAGACAGCGAGGGAGACAGCGAGGGAGACAGCGAGAGAGACTGCGAGAGAGAGCGCGTGAGACAGCGAGGGAGACAGCGAGGGAGAGAGCGAGGGAGAGAGCGCTGGAGACACAGCGAGGGAGAGAGCGAGAGAGACAGCGAGAGAGACTGCAAGAGAGACTGCGAGAGAGACTGCGAGAGAGACTGCAAGGGAGAGAGCGAGGGAGACAGCGAGAGAGACAGCGAGGGAGACAGCGTGGGAGACTGCGTGGGAGACTGCGTGGGAGACTGCGTGGGAGACTGCGTGGGAGACAGCGAGGGAGACAGCGAGGGAGACAGCGAGGGAGACAGCGAGGGAGACAGCGCTGGAGACAGCGAGAGAGACTGCGAGAAGGACTGCGAGAAGGACTGCGAGAGAGACAGCGAGGGAGAAAGCGAGAGCGACTTCGAGAGAGACTGCGAGGGAGACAGCGAGAGAGACTGTGAGGGAAACAGCGAGGGAGACAGCGAGGGAGACTGCGAGGGAGACTGCGAGGGAGACTGCGAGGGAGACTGCGAGGGAGACTGCGAGGGAGACTGCGAGAGTGACTGCGAGAGTGACTGCGAGAGTGACTGCGAGGGAGACTGCGAGGGAGACTGCGAGGGAGACTGCGAGAGAGACTGCGAGAGAGACAGCGAGAGAGACTGTGAGAGAGACTGCGAGAGATACAGCGAGGGATAGAGCGAGTGAGACAGCGAGGGAGACAGCGAGAGTACATTGAGAGAGACAGCGAGAGAGACTGCGAGGGAGAAAGCGAGAGAGACTGCGAGAGAGACTGCGAGAGAGACTGCGAGAGAGACTGCGAGAGAGACTGCGAGGGAGAAAGCGAGAGAGACTGCGAGGGAGACTGCAAGTGAGACAGCGAGAGAGAGAGCGAGAGAGAAAGCGAGGGAGACAGCGAGGGAGACAGCGAGGGAGACAGCGAGGGAGACTGCGAGAGAGACTGCGAGGGAGAAAGCGAGAGAGACTGCGAGGGAGACTGCAAGTGAGACAGCGAGAGAGAGAGCGAGAGAGAAAGCGAGGGAGACAGCGAGGGAGACAGCGAGGGAGACAGCGACAGAGACAGCGACAGAGACAGCGACAGAGACAGCGACAGAGACAGCGACAGAGACAGCGAGAGAGACTGCCGGGGATACAGAGAGAGTGACTGCAAGGGAGACGGCGAGGGAGACGGCGAGGGAGACAGCGAGGGAGACAGCGAGGGAGACAGCGAGGGAGACAGCGAGGGAGACGGCGATTGAGATGGCGAGGGAGACGGCGAGAGAGAGAGCGAGAGAGAGAGCGAGAGAGAGAGCGAGGGAGAGAGCGAGGGAGACAGCGAGGGAGACAGCGAGGGAGACAGCGAGGGAGACAGCGAGGGAGGCAGCGAGGGAGACAGCGAGGGAGACAGCGACAGAGCCTGTGAGAGAGACTGCGAGGGACACAGCGAGAGAGACTGCGAGGGAGACAACGAGAGAGAATGCGAGAGAGATCGCGTGAGACAGCGAGGGAGACAGCGAGGGAGACAGCGAGGGAGACAGCGAGGGAGACAGCGAGGGAGACTGCGAGAGAGACAGCGAGGGAGACAGCGAGGGAGACAGCGAGGGAGACAGCGAGGGAGACAGCGAGGGAGACAGCGAGGGAGACTGCAAGAGAGACTGCGAGTGAGACAGCGAGGGAGACAGCGAGAGAAACTGCGAGAGAAACTGCGAGGAAGACTACGAGAGAGACTGCGAGGGAGACTGCGAGGGAGACTGCGAGGGAGAAAGCGAGAGAGACTGCGAGAGAGACTGCAAGGGAGACAGCGAGAGAGACAGCGAGGGAGATAGCGAGGGAGATAGCGAGAGAGACTGCGAGAGAGACTGCGAGAGAGACAGCGAGGGAGACAGCGAGAGAAACTGCGAGAGAAACTGCGAGGAAGACTGCGAGAGAGACTGCGAGGGAGACTGCGAGGGAGACTGCGAGGGAGAAAGCGAGAGAGACTGCGAGAGAGACTGCAAGGGAGACAGCGAGAGAGACAGCGAGGGAGATAGCGAGGGAGATAGCGAGAGAGACTGCGAGAGAGACTGCGAGAGAGACTGCGAGAGAGACTGCGAGGGAGAAAGCGAGGGAGACTGTGAGGGAGACTGCGAGAGAGACTGCTATGGAGATAGTGAGAGAGACAGCGAGGGATACAGCGAGAGAGACTGCGAGAGTGACTGCGAGAGAAACTGCGAGAGAGACTGCTATGGAGATAGAGAGAGAGACAGCGAGGGATACAGCGATAGACACTGCGAGAGAGAATGCGAGGGAGACAGCGATTGAGACGGCGAGAGAGAGAGCGAGAGAGAGTGAGAGAGAGCGAGAGAGCGAGAGAGAGAGCAAGAGAGAGAGCGAGAGAGAGAGCGAGGGAGACAGCGAGGGAGACTGCGTGGGAGACTGCGTGGGAGACTGCGTGGGAGACTGCGTGGGAGACTGCGTGGGAGACAGCGAGGGAGACAGCGAGGGAGACAGCGAGGGAGACAGCGAGGGAGACAGCGCTGGAGACAGCGAGAGAGACTGCGAGAAGGACTGCGAGAAGGACTGCGAGAAGGACTGCGAGAGAGACAGCGAGGGAGAAAGCGAGAGCGACTTCGAGAGAGACTGCGAGGGAGACAGCGAGAGAGACTGTGAGGGAAACAGCGAGGGAGACAGCGAGAGAGACTGCGAGGGAGACTGCGAGGGAGACTGCGAGGGAGACTGCGAGGGAGACTGCGAGGGAGACTGCGAGAGTGTCTGCGAGAGTGACTGCGAATGAGACTGCGAGGGAGACTGCGAGGGAGACTGCGAGAGAGACTGCGAGAGAGACTGCGAGAGAGACTGCGAGAGAGACAGCGAGAGAGACTGTGAGAGAGACTGCGAGAGATACAGCGAGGGATAGAGCCAGTGAGACAGCGAGGGAGACAGCGATAGTACATTGAGAGAGACAGCGAGAGGGACTGCGAGGGAGAAAGCGAGAGAGACTGCGAGAGAGACTGCGAGAGAGACTGCGAGAGAGACTGCGAGAGAGACTGCGAGAGAGACTGCGAGAGAGACTGCGAGGGAGAAAGCGACAGAGACTGCGAGGGAGACTGCAAGTGAGACAGCGAGAGAGAGAGCGAGAGAGAGAGCGAGAGAGAAAGCGAGGGAGACAGCGAGGGAGACAGCGAGGGAGACTGCGAGGGAGACTGCGAGAGAGACTGCGAGAGAGACTGCGAGGGAGAAAGCGAGAGAGACTGCGAGGGAGAAAGCGAGAGAGACTGCGAGGGAGACTGCAAGTGAGACAGCGAGAGAGAGAGCGAGAGAGAGAGCGAGAGAGAGAGCGAGAGAGAGAGCGAGAGAGAAAGCGAGGGAGACAGCGAGGGAGACAGCGACAGAGACAGCGACAGAGACAGCGACAGAGACAGCGACAGAGACAGCGACAGAGACTGCTATGGAGATAGCGAGAGAGACAGCCGGGGATACAGAGAGAGTGACTGCAAGGGAGACGGCGAGGGAGACGGCGAGGGAGACAGCGAGGGAGACAGCGAGGGAGACAGCGAGGGAGACAGCGAGGGAGACAACGAGGGAGACGGCGATTGAGATGGCGAGGGAGACGGCGAGAGAGAGAGCGAGAGAGAGAGCGAGAGAGAGAGCGAGGGAGAGAGCGAGGGAGAGAGCGAGGGAGACAGCGAGGGAGACAGCGAGGGAGACAGCGAGGTAGACAGCGAGGTAGACAGCGAGAGAGACAGCGAGAGAGACTTCGAGAGACTGCGAGGGAGGCAGCGAGGGAGACAGCGAGGGAGACAGCGACAGAGCCTGTGAGAGAGACTGCGAGGGACACAGCGAGAGAGACTGCGAGGGAGACAACGAGAGAGAATGCGAGAGAGATCGCGTGAGACAGCGAGGGAGACAGCGAGGGAGATAGCGAGGGAGACTGTGAGAGAGACAGCGAGGGAGACAGCGAGGGAGACAGCGAGGGAGACAGCGAGGGAGACTGCAAGAGAGACTGCGAGGGAGACTGCGAGGGAGACAGCGAGGGAGACAGCGAGAGAAACTGCGAGAGAAACTGCGAGAGAGACTGCGAGGGAGACTGCGAGGGAGACTGCGAGGGAGACTGCGAGGGAGAAAGCGAGAGAGACTGCGAGAGAGACTGCAAGGGAGACAGCGAGAGAGACAGCGAGGGAGATAGCGAGGGAGATAGCGAGAGAGACTGCGAGAGAGACTGCGAGAGAGACTGCGAGAGAGACTGCGAGGGAGACAGCGAGGGAGACAGCGAGAGAAACTGCGAGAGAAACTGCGAGGAAGACTGCGAGAGAGACTGCGAGGGAGACTGCGAGGGAGAATGCGAGGGAGAAAGCGAGAGAGACTGCGAGAGAGACTGCAAGGGAGACAGCGAGAGAGACAGCGAGGGAGATAGCGAGGGAGATAGCGAGAGAGACTGCGAGAGAGACTGCGAGAGAGACTGCGAGAGAGACTGCGAGAGAGACTGCGAGGGAGAAAGCGAGGGAGACTGTGAGGGAGACTGCGAGAGAGACTGCTATGGAGATAGTGAGAGAGACAGCGAGGGATACAGCGAGAGAGACTGCGAGAGTGACTGCGAGAGAAACTGCGAGAGAGACTGCTATGGAGATAGAGAGAGAGATAGCGAGGGATACAGCGATCGACACTGCGAGAGAGAATGCGAGGGAGACAGCGATTGAGACGGCGAGGGAGACGGCGAGAGAGAGAGCGAGAGAGAGCGAGAGAGAGAGCGAGAGAGCGAGAGAGAGAGCGAGAGAGAGAGCGAGGGAGACTGCGTGGGAGACTGCGTGGGAGACTGCGTGGGAGACTGCGTGGGAGACTGCGTGGGAGACAGCGAGGGAGACAGCGAGGGAGACAGCGAGGGAGACAGCGAGGGAGACAGCGAGGGAGACAGCGCTGGAGACAGCGAGAGAGACTGCGAGAAGGACTGCGAGAAGGACTGCGAGAAGGACTGCGAGAGAGACAGCGAGGGAGAAAGCGAGAGCGACTTCGAGAGAGACTGCGAGGGAGACAGCGAGAGAGACTGTGAGGGAAACAGCGAGGGAGACAGCGAGAGAGACTGCGAGGGAGACTGCGAGGGAGACTGCGAGGGAGACTGCGAGGGAGACTGCGAGGGAGACTGCGAGAGTGACTGCGAGAGTGTCTGCGAGAGTGACTGCGAGGGAGACTGTGAGGGAGACTGCGAGGGAGACTGCGAGAGAGACTGCGAGAGAGACAGCGAGAGAGACTGTGAGAGAGACTGCGAGAGATACAGCGAGGGATAGAGCCAGTGAGACAGCGAGGGAGACAGCGAGAGTACATTGAGAGAGACAGCGAGAGGGACTGCGAGGGAGAAAGCGAGAGAGACTGCGAGAGAGACTGCGAGAGAGACTGCGAGAGAGACTGCGAGAGAGACTGCGAGGGAGAAAGCGAGAGAGACTGCGAGGGAGACTGCAAGTGAGACAGCGAGAGAGAGAGCGAGAGAGAGAGCGAGAGAGAAAGCGAGGGAGACAGCGAGGGAGACAGCGAGGGAGACAGCGAGGGAGACAGCGAGGGAGACAGCGAGGGAGACAGCGAGGGAGACTGCGAGAGAGACTGCGAGAGAGACTGCGAGGGAGAAAGCGAGAGAGACTGCGAGGGAGACTGCAAGTGAGACAGCGAGAGAGAGAGCGAGAGAGAGAACGAGAGAGAAAGCGAGGGAGACAGCGAGGGAGACAGCGAGGGAGACAGCGACAGAGACAGCGACAGAGACAGCGACAGAGACAGCGACAGAGACAGCGACAGAGACAGCGAGAGAGACTGCTATGGAGATAGCGAGAGAGACAGCCGGGGATACAGAGAGAGTGTCTGCAAGGGAGACGGCGAGGGAGACGGCGAGGGAGACAGCGAGGGAGACAGCGAGGGAGACAGCGAGGGAGACAGCGAGGGAGACAACGAGGGAGACGGCGATTGAGATGGCGAGGGAGACGGCGAGAGAGAGAGCGAGAGAGAGAGCGAGGGAGAGAGCGAGGGAGACAGCGAGGGAGACAGCGAGGGAGACAGCGAGGGAGACAGCGAGGTAGACAGCGAGAGAGACAGCGAGAGAGACTTCGAGAGATTGCGAGGGAGGCAGCGAGGGAGACAGCGAGGGAGACAGCGAGGGAGACAGCGAGGGAGACAGCGAGGTAGACAGCGAGGTAGACAGCGAGAGAGACAGCGAGAGAGACTTCGAGAGACTGCGAGGGAGGCAGCGAGGGAGACAGCGAGGGAGACAGCGAGAGAAACTGCGAGAGAAACTGCGAGAGAGACTGCGAGGGAGACTGCGAGGGAGACTGCGAGGGAGAAAGCGAGAGAGACTGCGAGAGAGACTGCAAGGGAGACAGCGAGAGAGAAAGCGAGGGAGATAGCGAGGGAGATAGCGAGAGAGACTGCGAGAGAGACTGCGAGGGAGACAGCGAGGGAGACTGTGAGGGAGACTGCGAGAGAGACTGCTATGGAGATAGTGAGAGAGACAGCGAGGGATACAGCGAGAGAGACTGCGAGAGTGACTGCGAGAGAAACTGCGAGAGAGACTGCTATGGAGATAGTGAGAGAGACAGCGAGGGATACAGCGATAGACACTGCGAGAGAGAATGCGAGGGAGACAGCGATTGAGATGGCGAGGGAGACGGCGAGAGAGAGAGCGAGAGAGAGCGAGAGAGAGAGCGAGAGAGAGAGCGAGAGAGAGAGCGAGGGAGACAGCGAGAGAGACAGCGAGGGAGATAGCGAGAGAGACTGCGAGAGAGACTGCGAGAGAGACTGCGAGAGAGACTGTGAGGGAGACAGCGAGGGAGACTGCGAGAGAGACTGCGAGAGGGACTGCGAGAGGGACTGCGAGAGAGAAAGCGAGAGAGAAAGCGAGAGAGAAAGCCAGAGAGTGCGAGGGAGACAGCGAGAGAGAATGCGAGAGAGACTGAGAGAGAGACTGAGAGAGAGACATCGAGAGAGACATCGAGAGAGACAGCGAAAGAGAATGTGAGAGAGACTGCGAGAGAGACATCCAGGGTGACTTCGAGGGAGACTTCGAGGTAGACTTCGAGGGAGACTGCGAGGGAGACAGCGAGAGAGACTGAGAGAGACAGCGAGAGACAGCGAGAGAGACATCGAGAGAGACATCGAGAGAGACAGCGAAAGAGAATGTGAGAGAGACTGCGAGAGAGACATCCAGGGTGACTTCGAGGGAGACTTCGAGGGAGACTTCGAGGGAGACTGCGAGGGAGACAGCGAGAGAGACTGAGAGAGACAGTGAGAGACAGCGAGAGAGACAGCGAGAGAGACAGCGAGGGAGACAGCGAGGGAGACAGCGAGGGAGACAGCGAGGGAGACTGCGAGGGAGACTGCGAGGGAGACAGCGAGAGAGTCTGCGAGGGAGAGAGCGAGGGAGAAAGCGAGAGAGACTGCGAGAGAGACTGCGAGGGAGACAGCGATAGAGACTGCGAGGGAGACAGCGATAGAGACTGCGAGGGAGACAGCGAGAGAGACTGCGAGGGAGACTGCGAGAGAGACTGCGAGAGAGACTGTGCGAGAGACTGCGAGGGAGACAGCAAGAGAGAATGTGAGGGAGACAGCGAGGGAGACAGCGAGAGAGACTGCGAGAGAGACAGCGAGAGAGACTGCGAGGGAGAAAGCGAGAGAAACTGCGAGAGAGACTGCTATGGAGATAGTGAGAGAGACAGCGACGGATACAGCGATAGACACTGCGAGAGAGAATGCGAGGGAGACAGCGATTGAGATGGCGAGGGAGACGGCGAGAGAGAGAGCGAGAGAGAGAGCGAGGGAGAGAGCGAGGGAGAGAGCGAGGGAGAGAGCGAGGGAGACAGCGAGGGAGACAGCGAGGGAGACAGCGAGGGAGACAGCGAGGTAGACAGCGAGGTAGACAGCGAGAGAGACAGCGAGAGAGACTTCGAGAGACTGCGAGGGAGGCAGCGAGGGAGACAGCGAGGGAGACAGCGAGGGAGACAGCGACAGAGCCTGTGTGAGAGACTGCGAGGGACACAGCGAGAGAGACTGCGAGGGAGACAACGAGAGAGAATGCGAGAGAGATCGCGTGAGACAGCGAGGGAGACAGCGAGGGAGATAGCGAGGGAGACTGCGAGAGAGACAGCGAGGGAGACAGCGAGGGAGACAGCGAGGGAGACAGCGAGGGAGACAGCGAGGGAGACTGCAAGAGAGACTGCGAGGGAGACTGCGAGGGAGACAGCGAGAGAAACTGCGAGAGAAACTGCGAGGAAGACTGCGAGAGAGACTGCGAGGGAGACTGCGAGGGAGACTGCGAGGGAGACTGCGAGGGAGAAAGCGAGAGAGACTGCGAGAGAGACTGCAAGGGAGACAGCGAGAGAGACAGCGAGGGAGATAGCGAGGGAGATAGCGAGAGAGACTGCGAGAGAGACTGCGAGAGAGACTGCGAGAGAGACTGCGAGGGAGACAGCGAGGGAGACTGTGAGGGAGACTGCGAGAGAGACTGCTATGGAGATAGCGAGAGAGACAGCGAGGGATACAGCGAGAGAGACTGCGAGAGTGACTGCGAGAGAAACTGCGAGAGAGACTGCTATGGAGATAGTGAGAGAGACAGCGAGGGATACAGCGATAGACACTGCGAGAGAGAATGCGAGGGAGACAGCGATTGAGACGGCGAGGGAGACGGCGAGGTAGACAGCGAGAGAGAGAGCGAGAGAGACAGCGAAAGAGACTTCGAGAGAGACTGCGAGGGAGGCAGCGAGGGAGACAGCGAGGGAGACAGCAAGGGAGACAGCGACAGAGACAGCGACAGAGCCTGTGAGAGAGACTGCGAGGGACACAGCGAGAGAGACTGCGAGGGAGACAACGAGAGAGAATGCGAGAGAGATCGCGTGAGACAGCGAGGGAGACAGCGAGGGAGACAGCGAGGGAGACAGCGAGGGAGAGAGCGAGAGACACAGCGAGGGAGACAGCGAGAGAGACTGCAAGAGAGACTGCAAGAGAGACTGCAAGAGAGACTGCAAGGGAGAGAGCGAGAGAGACAGCGAGAGAGACAGCGAGAGAGACAGCGAGAGAGACTGCGAGAGAGACTGTGAGGGAGACTGTGAGAGAGACTGCTATGGAGATAGCGAGAGAGACAGCGAGGGATACAGCGAGAGAGACTGCGAGAGAGACTGCGAGAGAAACTGCGAGAGAGACTGCTATGGAGATAGTGAGAGAGACAGCGAGGGATACAGCGATAGACACTGCGAGAGAGAATGCGAGGGAGACAGCGATTGAGACGGCGAGGGAGACGGCGAGAGAGAGAGCGAGAGAGAGAGCGAGAGAGAGAGCGAGGGAGACAGCGAGAGAAACTGCGAGGAAGACTGCGAGAGAGACTGCGAGAGAGACTGCGAGAGAGACTGCGAGAGAGACTGCGAGGGAGAAAGCGAGAGAGACTGCGAGAGAGACTGCGAGAGAGACTGCGAGAGAGACTGCGAGAGAGACTGCGAGAGAGAAAGCGAGAGAGACTGCGAGGGAGACTGCAAGGGAGACAGCGAGAGAGACAGCGAGAGAGACAGCGAGGGAGATAGCGAGGGAGATAGCGAGAGAGACTGCGAGGGAGACAGCGAGGGAGACTGTGAGGGAGACTGCGAGAGAGACTGCTATGGAGATAGCGAGAGAGACAGCGAGGGATACAGCGAGAGAGACTGCGAGAGTGACTGCGAGGGAGATGGCGAGGGAGACGGCGAGGGCGACGGCGAGAGAGAGAGCGAGAGAGACAGCGAGGGAGACAGCGAGAGAGACTTCGAGAGAGACTTCGAGAGAGACTGCGAGGGAGACGGCGAGAGAGACAGCGAGAGAGGCAGCGAGAGAGACTGTGAGGGAGACTGTGAGGGAGACAGCGAGAGAGACAGCAAGAGAGACAGCGAGAGAGACTGCGAGAGAGACAGTGAGAGGGACTGCGAGAGAGAAAGCCAGAGAGTGCGAGGGAGACAGCGAGGGAGACAGCGAGAGAGAATGCGAGAGAGACTGAGAGAGAGACTGAGAGGGAGACAGCGAGGGAGACAGCGAGGGAGACAACGAGAGAGACATCGAGAGAGACATCGAGAGAGACTGAGAGGGAGACATCCAGGGTGACTGCGAGGGAGACAGCGAGAGAGACTGTGAGGGAGACAGCGAGGGAGACTGTGAGGGAGACTGCGAGAGAGACTGCTATGGAGATAGCGAGAGAGACAGCGAGGGAGACAGCGAGAGAAACTGCGAGGAAGACTGCGAGAGAGACTGCGAGAGAGACTGCGAGAGAGACTGCGAGAGAGACTGCGAGGGAGAAAGCGAGAGAGACTGCGAGAGAGACTGCGAGAGAGACTGCGAGAGAGACTGCGAGAGAGAAAGCGAGAGAGACTGCGAGGGAGACTGCAAGGGAGACAGCGAGAGAGACAGCGAGGGAGATAGCGAGGGAGATAGCGAGAGAGACTGCGAGGGAGACAGTGAGGGAGACTGTGAGGGAGACTGCGAGAGAGACTGCTATGGAGATAGCGAGAGAGACAGCGAGGGATACAGCGAGAGAGACTGCGAGAGTGACTGCGAGGGAGATGGCGAGGGAGACGGCGAGGGCGACGGCGAGAGAGAGAGCGAGAGAGACAGCGAGGGAGACAGCGAGAGAGACTTCGAGAGAGACTTCGAGAGAGACTGCGAGGGAGACGGCGAGAGAGACAGCGAGAGAGGCAGCGAGAGAGACTGTGAGGGAGACTGTGAGGGAGACAGCGAGAGAGACAGCGAGAGAGACAGCGAGAGAGACTGCGAGAGAGACAGTGAGAGGGACTGCGAGAGAGAAAGCCAGAGAGTGCGAGGGAGACAGCGAGGGAGACAGCGAGAGAGAATGCGAGAGAGACTGAGAGAGAGACTGAGAGGGAGACAGCGAGGGAGACAGCGAGGGAGACAACGAGAGAGACATCGAGAGAGACATCGAGAGAGACTGAGAGGGAGACATCCAGGGTGACTGCGAGGGAGACAGCGAGAGAGACTGTGAGGGAGACAGCGAGGGAGACTGTGAGGGAGACTGCGAGAGAGACTTCGAGAGAGACTGCGAGGGAGACGGCGAGATAGACAGCGAGAGAGACTGCGAGGGAGACGGCGAGAGAGACAGCGAGAGAGACAGCGAGAGAGACTGTGAGGGAGACTGTGAGGGAGACTGTGAGGGAGACAGCGAGAGAGACTGCGAGAGAGACTGCGAGAGAGACAGTGAGAGGGACTGCGAGAGAGAAAGCGAGAGAGAAAGCCAGAGAGTGCGAGGGAGACAGCGAGAGAGACTGAGAGAGAGACTGAGAGAGAGACTGAGAGAGAGACAGCGAGGGAGACAGCGAGGGAGACAATGAGAGAGACATCGAGAGAGACATCGAGAGAGACAACGAGAGAGACAGCGAAAGAGACTGTGAGGGAGACAGCGAAAGAGACTGTGAGGGAGACAGCGAGGGAGACAGCGAGGGAGACAGCGAGAGAGACTGCGAGAGAGACTGCGAGAGAGACTGCGAGGGAGACTGCGAGGGAGACTGCGAGAGAGACTGCGAGAGAGACTGCGAGGGAGACAGCGAGAGAGAATGCGAGGGAGAAAGCGAGAGAAACTGCGAGAGAGACTGCTAGGGAAATAGCGAGAGAGACAGCGAGGGATACAGCGAGAGACACTGCGAGAGAGACTGCGAGGGAGACGGCGAGAGAGACAGCGAGAGAGACAGCGAGGGAGACAGCGAGGGAGACAGCGAGAGAGACTTCGAGAGATACTGCGAGGGAGGCAGCGAGGGAGACAGCGAGGGAGACAGCGAGGGAGACAGCGAGAGAGACTGCGAGAGAGACTGCGAGAGCGACTGCGAGAGCGACTGCGAGAGCGACTGCGAGAGCGACTGCTAGGGAGACAGCGAGGGAGACAGCGAGGGAGACAGCGAGGGAGACAGCGAGGGAGACAGCGAGGGAGACAGCGAGAGAAACTGCGAGGAAGACAGCGAGAGAGACTGCGAGAGAGACGGCAAGGGAGACAGTGAGGGAGACTGCGAGGGAGAGAGCGAGGGACACAGCGAGGGAGACAGCGAGGGAGACAGCGAGGGAGACAGCGAGGGAGACAGCGAGGGAGACAGCGAGAGAGACTGCAAGAGAGACTGCGAGGGAGACAGCGAGAGAGACATCGAGAGAGACAGCAAGAGAGACAGCGAGAGAGACAGCGAGAGAGACAGCGAGGGAGAAAGCGAGGGAGAAAGCGAGGGAGAAAGCGAGGGAGACAGCGAGAGAGACTGCGAGAGAGACTGCGAGAGAGACTGCGAGAGAGACAGCGAGGGAGAAAGCGAGAGAGACTGCGAGAGAGACTGCGAGGGAGAAAGCGAGAGAGACTGCGAGAGAGACTGCAAGGGAGACAGCGAGAGAGACAGCGAGGGAGATAGCGAGGGATACAGCGAGAGAGACTGCGAGAGAGACTGTGAGAGAGACTGCGAGAGAGACTGCGAGGGAGACAGCGAGGGAGACAGCGAGGGAGACTGTGAGGGAGACAGCGAGAGAGACTGCTATGGAGATAGCGAGAGAGACAGCGAGGGATACAGCGAGAGAGACTGCGAGAGTGACTGCGAGGGAGACGGCGAGGGCGACGGCGAGAGAGAGAGCGAGAGAGAGAGCGAGAGAGAGAGCGAGGGAGACAGCGAGAGAGACTTCGAGAGAGACTGCGAGGGAGACGGCGAGAGAGACAGCGAGAGAGGCAGTGAGAGAGACGCTGAGGGAGACTGTGAGGGAGACAGCGAGAGAGACAGTGAGAGGGACTGCGAGAGAGAAAGCGAGAGAGAAAGCCAGAGAGAAAGCCAGAGAGTGCGAGGGAGACAGCGAGAGAGAATGCGAGAGAGACTGAGAGAGAGACTGAGAGAGAGACTGAGAGAGAGACTGAGAGAGAGACTGAGAGGGAGACTGAGAGGGAGACTGAGAGGGAGACTGAGAGGGAGACAGCGAGGGAGACAGCGAGGGAGACAGCGAGGGAGACAGTGAGGGAGACAGCGAGGGAGACAGCGAGGGAGACAGCGAGGGAGACAAGGAGAGAGACATCGAGAGAGACAGCGAAAGAGAATGCGAGAGAGACTGCAAGAGAGACATCCAGGGTGACTGCGAGGGAGACAGCAAGAGAGACTGTGAGGGAGACAGCGAGGGAGACTGTGAGGGAGACTGCGAGAGAGACTGCTATGGAGATAGCGAGAGAGACAGCGAGGGATACAGCGAGAGAAACTGCGAGACAGACTGCGAGGGAGACGGCGAGAGAGACAGCGAGAGAGACTGTGAGGGAGACTGTGAGGGAGACAGCGAGAGAGACTGCGAGAGAGACTGCGAGAGAGACTGCGAGAGAGACTGCGAGAGAGATAGTGAGAGGGACTGCGAGAGAGAAAGCCAGAGAGTGCGAGGGAGACAGCGAGGGAGACAGCGAGAGAGAATGCGAGAGAGACTGAGAGAGAGACTGAGAGGGAGACAGCGAGGGAGACAGCGAGAGAGACATCGAGAGAGACATCGAGAGAGACTGAGAGGGAGACATCCAGGGTGACTGCGAGGGAGACAGCGAGAGAGACTGTGAGGGAGACAGCGAGGGAGACAACGAGAGAGACAACGAGAGAGACAGCGAAAGAGAATGCGAGAGAGACTGCGAGGGAGACAGCGAGAGAGTCTGCGAGGGAGAGAGCGAGGGAGAAAGCGAGAGAGACTGCGAGAGAGACTGCGAGGGAGACAGCGATAGAGACAGCGATAGAGACTGCGAGGGAGACTGCGAGGGAGACAGTGAGAGAGACTGCGAGGGAGACTGCGAGGGAGACTGCGAGGGAGACTGCGAGGGAGACTGCGAGGGAGACAGCGAAAGAGACTGTGAGGGAGACAGCGAGGGAGACAGCGAGGGAGACAGCGAGAGAGACTGCGAGAGAGACTGCGAGGGAGACTGCGAGGGAGACTGCGAGGGAGACTGCGAGAGAGACTGCGAGAGAGACTGCGAGAGAGACTGCGAGGGAGACAGCGAGAGAGAATGCGAGGGAGAAAGTGAGAGAAACTGCGAGAGAGACTGCTAGGGAAATAGCGAGAGAGACAGCGAGGGATACAGCGAGAGACACTGCGAGAGAGACTGCGAGGGAGACGGCGAGAGAGAGAGCGAGAGAGACAGCGAGGGAGACAGCGAGGGAGACAGCGAGGGAGACAGCGAGGGAGACAGCCAGGGAGACAGCGAGAGAGACTTCGAGAGATACTGCGAGGGAGGCAGCGAGGGAGACAGCGAGGGAGACAGCGAGGGAGACAGCGAGAGAGACTGCGAGAGAGACTGCGAGAGAGACTGCGAGAGCGACTGCGAGAGCGACTGCTAGGGAGACAGCGAGGGAGGCAGCGAGGGAGACAGCGAGGGAGACAGCGAGGGAGACAGCGAGGGAGACAGCGAGAGAAACTGCGAGGAAGACAGCGAGAGAGACTGCGAGAGAGACGGCAAGGGAGACAGTGAGGGAGACTGCGAGGGAGAGAGCGAGGGACACAGCGAGGGAGACAGCGAGGGAGACAGCGAGGGAGACAGCGAGGGAGACAGCGAGGGAGACAGCGAGAGAGACTGCAAGAGAGACTGCGAGGGAGACAGCGAGAGAGACAGCGAGAGAGACAGCAAGAGAGACAGCGAGAGAGACAGCGAGAGAGACAGCGAGAGAGACAGCGAGGGAGAAAGCGAGGGAGAAAGCGAGGGAGACAGCGAGAGAGACTGCGAGAGAGACTGCGAGGGAGAAAGCGAGAGAGACTGCGAGAGAGACTGCAAGGGAGACAGCGAGAGAGACAGCGAGGGAGATAGCGAGGGAGACAGCGAGAGAGACTGCGAGAGAGACTGCGAGAGAGACTGCGAGAGAGACTGCGAGAGAGACTGCGAGGGAGACAGCGAGGGAGACAGCGAGGGAGACTGTGAGGGAGACTGCGAGAGATACTGCAATGGAGATAGCGAGAGAGACAGCGAGGGATACAGCGAGAGAGACTGCGAGAGTGACTGCGAGAGTGACTGCGAGGGAGACGGCGAGGGAGACGGCGAGGGCGACGGCGAGAGAGAGAGCGAGAGAGAGAGCGAGAGAGAGAGCGAGGGAGAGAGCGAGGGAGACAGCGAGAGAGACTTCGAGAGAGACTGCGAGGGAGACGGCGAGAGAGGCAGCGAGAGAGGCAGTGAGAGAGACGGTGAGGGAGACTGTGAGGGAGACAGCGAGAGAGACAGTGAGAGGGACTGCGAGAGAGAAAGCCAGAGAGAAAGCCAGAGAGAAAGCCAGAGAGTGCGAGGGAGACAGCGAGGCAGACAGCGAGAGAGAATGCGAGAGAGACTGAGAGAGAGACTGAGAGAGAGACTGAGAGAGAGACTGAGAGAGAGACTGAGAGGGAGACTGAGAGGGAGACTGAGAGGGAGACTGAGAGGGAGACAGCGAGAGAGACTGAGAGAGAGACTGAGAGAGACAGCGAGAGACAGCGAGAGAGACAGCGAGGGAGACAGCGAGGGAGACAGCGAGGGAGACTGCGAGGGAGACTGCGAGGGAGACAGCGAGAGAGACTGCGAGGGAGACAGCGAGAGAGACAGCGAGAGAGACTGCGAGGGAGACAGCGAGAGAGACTGCGAGGGAGACTGCGAGAGAGACTGCGAGAGAGACTCTGCGAGAGACTGCGAGGGAGACAGCAAGAGAGACTGTGAGGGAGACAGCGAGGGAGACAGCGAGGGAGACAGCGAGAGAGACTGCGAGGGAGACGGCGAGGGAGACGGTGAGAGCGACGGCGAGAGAGACAGCGAGGGAGACAGCGAGAGAGACTTCGAGAGAGACTGCGAGGGAGACGGCGAGAGAGACAGCGAGAGAGACAGCGAGAGAGACAGCGAGAGAGACTGTGAGGGAGACTGTGAGGGAGACAGCGAGAGAGACAGCGAGAGAGACTGCGAGAGAGACTGCGAGAGAGACTGCGAGAGAGACTGCGAGAGAGATAGTGAGAGGGACTGCGAGAGAGAAAGCCAGAGAGTGCGAGGGAGACAGCGAGGGAGACAGCGAGAGAGAATGCGAGAGAGACTGAGAGAGAGACTGAGAGGGAGACAGCGAGGGAGACAGCGAGAGAGACATCGAGAGAGACATCGAGAGAGACTGAGAGGGAGACATCCAGGGAGACAGCGAGAGAGACTGTGAGGGAGACAGCGAGGGACACAACGAGAGAGACAACGAGAGGGACAGCGAAAGAGAATGCGAGAGAGACTGCGAGGGAGACAGCGAGAGAGTCTGCGAGGGAGAGAGCGAGGGAGAAAGCGAGAGAGACTGCGAGAGAGACTGCGAGGGAGACAGCGATAGAGACAGCGATAGAGACTGCGAGGGAGACAGTGAGAGACACTGCGAGAGAGACTGCGAGGGAGACTGCGAGGGAGACTGCGAGGGAGACTGCGAGGGAGACAGCGAAAGAGACTGTGAGGGAGACAGCGAGGGAGACAGCGAGGGAGACTGCGAGAGAGACTGTGAGGGAGACTGTGAGAGAGACTGCTATGGAGATAGCGAGAGAGACAGCGAGGGATACAGCGAGAGAGACTGCGAGAGAGACTGCGAGAGAAACTGCGAGAGAGACTGCTATGGAGATAGTGAGAGAGACAGCGAGGGATACAGCGATAGACACTGCGAGAGAGAATGCGAGGGAGACAGCGATTGAGACGGCGAGGGAGACGGCGAGAGAGAGAGCGAGAGAGAGAGCGAGAGAGAGAGCGAGGGAGACAGCGAGGGAGACAGCGAGGGAGACAGCGAGGGAGACAGCGAGGGAGACAGCGAGGGAGACAGCGAGGGAGACTGCAAGAGAGAATGCGAGAAAGACTGCGAGGGAGACAGCGAGGGAGACAGCGAGGGAGACAGCGAGAGAAACTGCGAGGAAGACTGCGAGAGAGACTGCGAGAGAGACTGCGAGAGAGACTGCGAGAGAGACTGCGAGAGAGACTGCGAGGGAGAAAGCGAGAGAGACTGCGAGAGAGACTGTGAGAGAGACTGCGAGAGAGACTGCGAGAGAGACTGCGAGAGAGAAAGCGAGAGAGACTGCGAGGGAGACTGCAAGGGAGACAGCGAGAGAGACAGCGAGGGAGATAGCGAGGGAGATAGCGAGAGAGACTGCGAGGGAGACAGCGAGGGAGACTGTGAGGGAGACTGCGAGAGAGACTGCTATGGAGATAGCGAGAGAGACAGCGAGGGATACAGCGAGAGAGACTGCGAGAGTGACTGCGAGGGAGATGGCGAGGGAGACGGCGAGGGCGACGGCGAGAGAGAGAGCGAGAGAGACAGCGAGGGAGACAGCGAGAGAGACTTCGAGAGAGACTTCGAGAGAGACTGCGAGGGAGACGGCGAGAGAGACAGCGAGAGAGGCAGCGAGAGAGACTGTGAGGGAGACTGTGAGGGAGACAGCGAGAGAGACAGCGAGAGAGACTGCGAGAGAGACAGTGAGAGGGACTGCGAGAGAGAAAGCCAGAGAGTGCGAGGGAGACAGCGAGGGAGACAGCGAGAGAGAATGCGAGAGAGACTGAGAGAGAGACTGAGAGGGAGACAGCGAGGGAGACAGCGAGGGAGACAACGAGAGAGACATCGAGAGAGACATCGAGAGAGACTGAGAGGGAGACATCCAGGGTGACTGCGAGGGAGACAGCGAGAGAGACTGTGAGGGAGACAGCGAGGGAGACTGTGAGGGAGACTGCGAGAGAGACTGCGATGGAGATAGCGAGAGAGACAGCGAGGGAGACAGCGAGAGAGACTTCGAGAGAGACTGCGAGGGAGACGGCGAGATAGACAGCGAGAGAGACTGCGAGGGAGATGGCGAGAGAGACAGCGAGAGAGACAGCGAGAGAGACTGTGAGGGAGACTGTGAGGGAGACTGTGAGGGAGACAGCGAGAGAGACTGCGAGAGAGACAGTGAGAGGGACTGCGAGAGAGAAAGCGAGAGAGAAAGCCAGAGAGTGCGAGGGAGACAGCGAGAGAGACTGAGAGAGAGACTGAGAGAGAGACTGAGAGAGAGACTGAGAGAGAGACTGAGAGAGAGACTGAGAGAGAGACTGAGAGGGAGACAGCGAGGGAGACAGCGAGGGAGACAATGAGAGAGACATCGAGAGAGACAACGAGAGAGACAACGAGAGAGACAGCGAAAGAGACTGTGAGGGAGACAGCGAAAGAGACTGTGAGGGAGACAGCGAGGGAGACAGCGAGGGAGACAGCGAGAGAGACTGCGAGAGAGACTGCGAGAGAGACTGCGAGGGAGACTGCGAGGGAGACTGCGAGAGAGACTGCGAGAGAGACTGCAAGGGAGACAGCGAGAGAGAATGCGAGGGAGAAAGCGAGAGAAACTGCGAGAGAGACTGCTAGGGAAATAGCGAGAGAGACAGCGAGGGATACAGCGAGAGACACTGCGAGAGAGACTGCGAGGGAGACGGCGAGAGAGACAGCGAGAGACAGAGCGAGGGAGACAGCGAGGGAGACAGCGAGAGAGACTTCGAGAGATACTGCGAGGGAGGCAGCGAGGGAGACAGCGAGGGAGACAGCGAGGGAGACAGCGAGGGAGACAGCGAGAGAGACTGCGAGAGCGACTGCGAGAGCGACTGCGAGAGCGACTGCGAGAGCGACTGCTAGGGAGACAGCGAGGGAGACAGCGAGGGAGACAGCGAGGGAGACAGCGAGGGAGACAGCGAGGGAGACAGCGAGGGAGACAGCGAGAGAAACTGCGAGGAAGACAGCGAGAGAGACTGCGAGAGAGACGGCAAGGGAGACAGCGAGGGAGACTGCGAGGGAGAGAGCGAGGGACACAGCGAGGGAGACAGCGAGGGAGACAGCGAGGGAGACAGCGAGGGAGACAGCGAGGGAGACAGCGAGGGAGACAGCGAGAGAGACTGCAAGAGAGACTGCGAGGGAGACGGCGAGAGAGACATCGAGAGAGACAGCAAGAGAGACAGCGAGAGAGACAGCGAGGGAGAAAGCGAGGGAGAAAGCGAGGGAGAAAGCGAGGGAGACAGCGAGAGAGACTGCGAGAGAGACTGCGAGAGAGACTGCGAGAGAGAGAGCGAGAGAGAGAGCGAGGGAGACAGCGAGAGAGACTTCGAGAGAGACTGCGAGGGAGACGGCGAGAGAGACAGCGAGAGAGGCAGTGAGAGAGACGGTGAGGGAGACTGTGAGGGAGACAGCGAGAGAGACAGTGAGAGGGACTGCGAGAGAGAAAGCGAGAGAGAAAGCCAGAGAGAAAGCCAGAGAGTGCGAGGGAGACAGCGAGGGAGACAGCGAGAGAGAATGCGAGAGAGACTGAGAGAGAGACTGAGAGAGAGACTGAGAGAGAGACTGAGAGGGAGACTGAGAGGGAGACTGAGAGGGAGACTGAGAGGGAGACAGCGAGGGAGACAGTGAGGGAGACAGCGAGGGAGACAGCGAGGGAGACAAGGAGAGAGACATCGAGAGAGACAGCGAAAGAGAATGCGAGAGAGACTGCAAGAGAGACATCCAGGGTGACTGCGAGGGAGACAGCAAGAGAGACTGTGAGGGAGACAGCGAGGGAGACTGTGAGGGAGACTGCGAGAGAGACTGCTATGGAGATAGCGAGAGAGACAGCGAGGGATACAGCGAGAGAAACTGCGAGACAGACTGCGAGGGAGACGGCGAGAGAGACAGCGAGAGAGACTGTGAGGGAGACTGTGAGGGAGACAGCGAGAGAGACTGCGAGAGAGACTGCGAGAGAGACTGCGAGAGAGACTGCGAGAGAGATAGTGAGAGGGACTGCGAGAGAGAAAGCCAGAGAGTGCGAGGAAGACAGCGAGGGAGACAGCGAGAGAGAATGCGAGAGAGACTGAGAGGGAGACAGCGAGGGAGACAGCGAGAGAGACATCGAGAGAGACATCGAGAGAGACTGAGAGGGAGACATCCAGGGTGACTGCGAGGGAGACAGCGAGAGAGACTGTGAGGGAGACAGCGAGGGAGACAACGAGAGAGACAACGAGAGAGACAACGAGAGAGAATGCGAGAGAGACTGTGAGGGAGACAGCGAGAGAGTCTGCGAGGGAGAGAGCGAGGGAGAAAGCGAGAGAGACTGCGAGAGAGACTGCGAGGGAGAAAGCGATAGAGACAGCGATAGAGACTGCGAGGGAGACAGTGAGAGAGACTGCGAGAGAGACTGCGAGGGAGACTGCGAGGGAGACTGCGAGGGAGACTGCGAGGGAGACAGCGAAAGAGACTGTGAGGGAGACAGCGAGGGAGACAGTGAGGGAGACAGCGAGAGAGACTGCGAGAGAGACTGCGAGGGAGACTGCGAGGGAGACTGCGAGGGAGACTGCGAGAGAGACTGCGAGAGAGACTGCGAGAGAGACTGCGAGAGAGACTGCGAGGGAGACTGCGAGGGAGACAGCGAGAGAGAATGCGAGGGAGAAAGCGAGAGAAACTGCGAGAGAGACTGCTAGGGAAATAGCGAGAGAGACAGCGAGGGATACAGCGAGAGACACTGCGAGAGAGACTGCGAGGGAGACGGCGAGAGAGAGAGCGAGAGAGACAGCGAGGGAGACAGCGAGGGAGACAGCGAGGGAGACAGCGAGGGAGACAGCGAGAGAGACTTCAAGAGATACTGCGAGGGAGGCAGCGAGGGAGACAGCGAGGGAGACAGCGAGGGAGACAGCGAGAGAGACTGCGAGAGAGACTGCGAGAGAGACTGCGAGAGCGACTGCGAGAGCGACTGCTAGGGAGACAGCGAGGGAGGCAGCGAGGGAGACAGCGAGGGAGACAGCGAGGGAGACAGCGAGAGAAACTGCGAGGAAGACAGCGAGAGAGACTGCGAGAGAGACGGCAAGGGAGACAGTGAGGGAGACTGCGAGGGAGAGAGCGAGGGACACAGCGAGGGAGACAGCGAGGGAGACAGCGAGGGAGACAGCGAGGGAGACAGCGAGGGAGACAGCGAGAGAGACTGCAAGAGAGACTGCGAGGGAGACAGCGAGAGAGACAGCGAGAGAGACAGCAAGAGAGACAGCGAGAGAGACAGCGAGGGAGAAAGCGAGGGAGAAAGCGAGGGAGACAGCGAGAGAGACTGCGAGAGAGACTGCGAGGGAGAAAGCGAGAGAGACTGCGAGAGAGACTGCAAGGGAGACAGCGAGAGAGACAGCGAGGGAGATAGCGAGGGAGACAGCGAGAGAGACTGCGAGAGAGACTGCGAGAGAGACTGCGAGAGAGACTGCGAGAGAGACGGCGAGGGAGACAGCGAGGGAGACAGCGAGGGAGACTGTGAGGGAGACTGCGAGAGAGACTGCTATGGAGATAGCGAGAGAGACAGCGAGGGATACAGCGAGAGAGACTGCGAGAGTGACTGCGAGGGAGACGGCGAGGGAGACGGCGAGGGCGACGGTGAGAGAGAGAGCGAGAGAGAGAACGAGAGAGAGAGCGAGAGAGAGAGCGAGGGAGACAGCGAGAGAGACTTCGAGAGAGACTGCGAGGGAGACGGCGAGAGAGGCAGCGAGAGAGGCAGTGAGAGAGACGGTGAGGGAGACTGTGAGGGAGACAGCGAGAGAGACAGTGAGAGGGACTGCGAGAGAGAAAGCGAGAGAGAAAGCCGGAGAGAAAGCCAGAGAGTGCGAGGGAGACAGCGAGGGAGACAGCGAGAGAGAATGCGAGAGAGACTGAGAGAGAGACTGAGAGAGAGACTGAGAGAGAGACTGAGAGAGAGACTGAGAGAGAGACTGAGAGGGAGACTGAGAGGGAGACTGAGAGGGAGACTGAGAGGGAGACAGCGAGAGAGACTGAGAGAGACAGCGAGAGACAGCGAGAGAGACAGCGAGGGAGACAGCGAGGGAGACAGCGAGGGAGACAGCGAGGGAGACAGCGAGGGAGACTGCGAGGGAGACTGCGAGGGAGACAGCGAGAGAGTCTGCGAGGGAGAGAGCGAGGGAGAAAGCGAGAGAGACTGCGAGAGAGACTGCGAGGGAGACAGCGATAGAGACTGCGAGGGAGACAGCGAGAGAGACAGCGAGAGAGACTGCGAGGGAGACAGCGAGAGAGACTGCGAGGGAGACTGCGAGAGAGACTGCGAGAGAGACTCTGCGAGAGACTGCGAGGGAGACAGCAAGAGAGACTGTGAGGGAGTCAGCGAGGGAGACAGCGAGAGAGACTGCGAGGGAGACAGCGAGGGAGACGGTGAGAGCGACAGCGAGAGAGACAGCGAGGGAGACAGCGAGAGAGACTTCGAGAGAGACTGCGAGGGAGTCGGCGAGAGAGACAGCGAGAGAGACTGTGAGGGAGACTGTGAGGGAGACAGCGAGAGAGACTGCGAGAGAGACTGCGAGAGAGACTGCGAGAGAGACTGCGAGAGAGACTGCGAGAGAGATAGTGAGAGGGACTGCGAGAGAGAAAGCCAGAGAGTGCGAGGGAGACAGCGAGGGAGACAGCGAGAGAGAATGCGAGAGAGACTGAGAGAGAGACTGAGAGGGAGACAGCGAGGGAGACAGCGAGAGAGACATCGAGAGAGACATCGAGAGAGACTGAGAGGGAGACATCCAGGGAGACAGCGAGAGAGACTGTGAGGGAGACAGCGAGGGAGACAACGAGAGAGACAACGAGAGGGACAGCGAAAGAGAATGCGAGAGAGACTGCGAGGGAGACAGCGAGAGAGTCTGCGAGGGAGAGAGCGAGGGAGAAAGCGAGAGAGACTGCGAGAGAGACTGCGAGGGAGACAGCGATAGAGACAGCGATAGAGACTGCGAGGGAGACAGTGAGAGAGACTGCGAGAGAGACTGCGAGGGAGACTGCGAGGGAGACTGCGAGGGAGACTGCGAGGGAGACTGCGAGGGAGACAGCGAAAGAGACTGTGAGGGAGACAGCGAGGGAGACAGCGAGGGAGACAGCGAGAGAGACTGCGAGAGAGACTGCGAGAGAGACTGCGAGGGAGACTGCGAGAGAGACTGCGAGAGAGACTGCGAGAGAGACTGCGAGGGAGACAGCGAGAGAGAATGCGAGAGAGAATGCGAGGGAGAAAGCGAGAGAAACTGCGAGAGAGACTGCTAGGGAAATAGCGAGAGAGACAGCGAGGGATACAGCGAGAGACACTGCGAGAGAGACTGCGAGGGAGACGGCGAGAGAGAGAGCGAGAGAGACAGCGAGGGAGACAGCGAGGGAGACAGCGAGGGAGACAGCGAGAGAGACTTCGAGAGATACTGCGAGGGAGGCAGCGAGGGAGACAGCGAGGGAGACAGCGAGGGAGACAGCGAGAGAGACTGTGAGAGAGACTGCGAGGGAGACAGCGAGAGAGACTGCAAGAGAGACTGCGAGGGAGACAGCGAGAGAGACAGCGAGAGAGACAGCAAGAGAGACCAGCGAGAGAGACAGCGAGGGAGAAAGCGAGGGAGAAAGCGAGGGAGAAAGCGAGGGAGACAGCGAGAGAGACTGCGAGAGAGACTGCGAGGGAGAAAGCGAGAGAGACTGCGAGAGAGACTGCAAGGGAGACAGCGAGAGAGACAGCGAGGGAGATAGCGAGGGAGACAGCGAGAGAGACTGCGAGAGAGACTGCGAGAGAGACTGCGAGAGAGACTGCGAGAGAGACTGCGAGAGAGACTGCGAGGGAGACAGCGAGGGAGACAGCGAGGGAGACTGTGAGGGAGACTGCGAGAGAGACTGCTATGGAGATAGCGAGAGAGACAGCGAGGGATACAGCGAGAGAGACTGCGAGAGTGACTGCGAGGGAGATGGCGAGGGAGACGGCGAGGGCGACGGCGAGAGAGAGAGCGAGAGAGAGAGCGAGAGAGAGAGCGAGAGAGAGAGCGAGGGAGACAGCGAGAGAGACTTCGAGAGAGACTGCGAGGGAGACGGCGAGAGAGGCAGCGAGAGAGACTGTGAGGGAGACTGTGAGGGAGACAGCGAGAGAGACAGTGAGAGGGACTGCGAGAGAGAAAGCGAGAGAGAAAGCCAGAGAGAAAGCCAGAGAGTGCGAGGGAGACAGCGAGGGAGACAGCGAGAGAGAATGCGAGAGAGACTGAGAGAGAGACTGAGAGAGAGACTGAGAGAGAGACTGAGAGAGAGACTGAGAGGGAGACTGAGAGGGAGACTGAGAGGGAGACTGAGAGGGAGACAGCGAGAGAGACTGAGAGAGACAGCGAGAGACAGCGAGAGAGACAGCGAGGGAGACAGCGAGGGAGACAGTGAGGGAGACTGCGAGGGAGACTGCGAGGGAGACAGCGAGAGAGTCTGCGAGGGAGAGAGCGAGGGAGAAAGCGAGAGAGACTGCGAGAGAGACTGCGAGGGAGACAGCGATAGAGACTGTGAGGGAGACAGCGAGAGAGACTGCGAGGGAGACAGCGAGAGAGACTGCGAGGGAGACTGCGAGAGAGACTGCGAGAGAGACTCTGCGAGAGACTGCGAGGGAGACAGCAAGAGAGACTGTGAGGGAGACAGCGAGGGAGACAGCGAGAGAGACTGCGAGAGAGACAGCGAGAGAGACTGCGAGGGAGAAAGCGAGAGAAACTGCGAGAGAGACTGCTATGGAGATAGTGAGAGAGACAGCGACGGATACAGCGATAGACACTGCGAGAGAGAATGCGAGGGAGACAGCGATTGAGATGGCGAGGGAGACGGCGAGAGAGAGAGCGAGAGAGAGAGCGAGAGAGAGAGCGAGGGAGACAGCGAAGGAGACAGCGAGGGAGACAGCGAGGGAGACAGCGAGGGAGACAGCGAGGGAGACAGCGAAGGAGACAGCGAGGTAGACAGCGAGGTAGACAGCGAGAGAGACAGCGAGAGAGACAGCGAGAGAGACAGCGAGAGAGACTTCGAGAGACTGCGAGGGAGGCAGCGAGGGAGACAGCGAGGGAGACAGCGACAGAGCCTGTGAGAGAGACTGCGAGGGACACAGCGAGAGAGACTGCGAGGGAGACAACGAGAGAGAATGCGAGAGAGATCGCGTGAGACAGCGAGGGAGACAGCGAGGGAGATAGCGAGGGAGACTGCGAGGGAGACTGCGAGAGAGACAGCGAGGGAGACAGCGAGGGAGACAGCGAGGGAGACAGCGAGGGAGACAGCGAGGGAGACTGCAAGAGAGACTGCGAGGGAGACAGCGAGGGAGACAGCGAGGGAGACAGCGAGAGAAAATGCGAGAGAAACTGCGAGGAAGACTGCGAGAGAGACTGCGAGGGAGACTGCGAGGGAGACTGCGAGGGAGACTGCGAGGGAGACTGCGAGGGAGAAAGCGAGAGAGACTGCGAGAGAGACTGCAAGGGAGACAGCGAGAGAGACAGCGAGGGAGATAGCGAGGGAGATAGCGAGAGAGACTGCGAGGGAGACAGCGAGGGAGACTGTGAGGGAGACTGCGAGAGAGACTGCTATGGAGATAGCGAGAGAGACAGCGAGGGATACAGCGAGAGAGACTGCGAGAGTGACTGCGAGAGAAACTGCGAGAGAGACTGCTATGGAGATAGTGAGAGAGACAGCGAGGGATACAGCGATAGACACTGCGAGAGAGAATGCGAGGGAGACAGCGATTGAGACGGCGAGGGAGACGGCGAGGGAGACGGCGAGGTAGACAGCGAGAGAGAGAGCGAGAGAGACAGCGAAAGAGACTTCGAGAGAGACTGCGAGGGAGGCAGCGAGGGAGACAGCGAGGGAGACAGCAAGGGAGACGGCGACAGAGACAGCGACAGAGCCTGTGAGAGAGACTGCGAGGGACACAGCGAGAGAGACTGCGAGGGAGATAACGAGAGAGAATGCGAGAGAGATCGCGTGAGACAGCGAGGGAGACAGCGAGGGAGACAGCGAGGGAGAGAGCGAGAGACACAGCGAGGGAGACAGCGAGAGAGACTGCAAGAGAGACTGCAAGAGAGACTGCAAGAGAGACTGCAAGAGAGACAGCGAGAGAGACTGCAAGAGAGACTGCGAGAGAGACTGCGAGAGAGACTGCGAGAGAGACTGTGAGGGAGACTGTGAGAGAGACTGCTATGGAGATAGCGAGAGAGACAGCGAGGGATACAGCGAGAGAGACTGCGAGAGTGACTGCGAGAGAGACTGCGAGAGTGACTGCTATGGAGATAGTGAGAG
The DNA here is from genome assembly GCF_036365525.1 of Heterodontus francisci. Lineage (NCBI taxonomy): Eukaryota > Metazoa > Chordata > Chondrichthyes > Heterodontiformes > Heterodontidae > Heterodontus > Heterodontus francisci. The sequence goes on from NC_090384.1 coordinate 116,158, forward strand.
AGACAGCGAGGGATACAGCGATAGACACTGCGAGAGAGAATGCGAGGGAGACAGCGATTGAGACGGCGAGGGAGACGGCGAGAGAGAGAGCGAGAGAGAGAGCGAGGGAGACAGCGAGGGAGACAGCGAGGGAGACAGCGAGGGAGACAGCGAGGGAGACAGCGAGGGAGACAGCGAGAGAAACTGCGAGGAAGACTGCGAGAGAGACAGCGAGAGAGACAGCGAGGGAGATAGCGAGAGAGACTGCGAGGGAGACAGCGAGGGAGATAGCGAGAGAGACTGCGAGGGAGACAGCGAGGGAGACTGTGAGGGAGACTGCGAGAGAGACTGCTATGGAGATAGCGAGAGAGACAGCGAGGGATACAGCGAGAGAGACTGCGAGAGTGACTGCGAGGGAGACGGCGAGGGAGACGGCGAGGGCGACGGCGAGAGAGAGAGCGAGAGAGACAGCGAGGTAGACAGCGAGAGAGACTTCGAGAGAGACTTCGAGAGAGACTGCGAGGGAGACGGCGAGAGAGACAGCGAGAGAGGCAGCGAGAGAGACTGTGAGGGAGACTGTGAGGGAGACAGCGAGAGAGACTGCGAGAGAGACTGCGAGAGAGACAGTGAGAGGGACTGCGAGAGAGAAAGCCAGAGAGTGCGAGGGAGACAGCGAGGGAGACAGCGAGAGAGAATGCGAGAGAGACTGAGAGAGAGACTGAGAGGGAGACAGCGAGGGAGACAGCGAGGGAGACAACGAGAGAGACATCGAGAGAGACATCGAGAGAGACTGAGAGGGAGACATCCAGGGTGACTGCGAGGGAGACAGCGAGAGAGACTGTGAGGGAGACAGCGAGGGAGACTGTGAGGGAGACTGCGAGAGAGACTGCTATGGAGATAGCGAGAGAGACAGCGAGGGAGACAGCGAGAGAGACTTCGAGAGAGACTGCGAGGGAGACGGCGAGATAGACAGCGAGAGAGACTGCGAGGGAGACGGCGAGAGAGACAGCGAGAGAGACAGCGAGAGAGACTGTGAGGGAGACTGTGAGGGAGACTGTGAGGGAGACAGCGAGAGAGACTGCGAGAGAGACTGCGAGAGGGACTGCGAGAGAGAAAGCGAGAGAGAAAGCCAGAGAGTGCGAGGGAGACAGCGAGAGAGACTGAGAGAGAGACTGAGAGAGAGACTGAGAGAGAGACTGAGAGGGAACACAGCGAGGGAGACAGCGAGGGAGACAATGAGAGAGACATCGAGAGAGACAACGAGAGAGACAACGAGAGAGACAGCGAAAGAGACTGTGAGGGAGACAGCGAAAGAGACTGTGAGGGAGACAGCGAGGGAGACAGCGAGAGAGACTGCGAGAGAGACTGCGAGAGAGACTGCGAGGGAGACTGCGAGGGAGACTGCGAGGGAGACTGCGAGAGAGACTGCGAGAGAGACTGCGAGAGAGACTGCGAGGGAGACAGCGAGAGAGAATGCGAGGGAGAAAGCGAGAGAAACTGCGAGAGAGACTGCTAGGGAAATAGCGAGAGAGACAGCGAGGGATAAAGCGAGAGACACTGCGAGAGAGACTGCGAGGGAGACGGCGAGAGAGACAGCGAGAGAGACAGCGAGGGAGACAGCGAGGGAGACAGCGAGAGAGACTTCGAGAGATACTGCGTGGGAGGCAGCGAGGGAGACAGCGAGGGAGACAGCGAGGGAGACAGCGAGGGAGACAGCGAGAGAGACTGCGAGAGAGACTGCGAGAGCGACTGCGAGAGCGACTGCTAGGGAGACAGCGAGGGAGGCAGCGAGGGAGACAGCGAGGGAGACAGCGAGGGAGACAGCGAGGGAGACAGCGAGGGAGACAGCGAGAGAAACTGCGAGGAAGACAGCGAGAGAGACTGCAAGAGAGACGGCAAGGGAGACAGTGAGGGAGACTGCGAGGGAGAGAGCGAGGGACACAGCAAGGGAGACAGCGAGGGAGACAGCGAGGGAGACAGCGAGGGAGACAGCGAGGGAGACAGCGAGAGAGACAGCGAGAGAGACTGCAAGAGAGACTGCGAGAGAGACTGCGAGGGAGACAGCGAGAGAGACAGCGAGAGAGACAGCGAGAGAGACAGCGAGAGAGACAGCGAGAGAGACAGCGAGAGAGACAGCGAGAGAGACAGCGAGGGAGAAAGCGAGGGAGACAGCGAGAGAGACTGCGAGAGAGACTGCGAGAGAGACAGCGAGGGAGAAAGCGAGAGAGACTGCGAGAGAGACTGCGAGAGAGACTGCGAGAGAGACTGCGAGGGAGAAAGCGAGAGAGACTGCGAGAGAGACTGCAAGGGAGACAGCGAGAGAGACAGCGAGGGAGATAGCGAGGGAGACAGCGAGAGAGACTGCGAGAGAGACTGCGAGAGAGACTGCGAGAGAGACTGCGAGAGAGACTGCGAGAGAGACTGCGAGGGAGACAGCGAGGGAGACTGCGAGAGAGACTGCGACAGAGACTGCGAGAGAGACTGCGAGAGAGATAGTGAGAGGGACTGCGAGAGAGAAAGCCAGAGAGTGCGAGGGAGACAGCGAGGGAGACAGCGAGAGAGAATGCGAGAGAGACTGAGAGAGAGACTGAGAGGGAGACAGCGAGGGAGACAGCGAGAGAGACATCGAGAGAGACATCGAGAGAGACTGAGAGGGAGACATCCAGGGTGACTGCGAGGGAGACAGCGAGAGAGACTGTGAGGGAGACAGCGAGGGAGACAACGAGAGAGACAACGAGAGAGACAGCGAAAGAGAATGCGAGAGAGACTGCGAGGGAGACAGCGAGAGAGTCTGCGAGGGAGAGAGCGAGGGAGAAAGCGAGAGAGACTGCGAGAGAGACTGCGAGGGAGACAGCGATAGAGACAGCGATAGAGACTGCGAGGGAGACAGTGAGAGAGACTGCGAGAGAGACTGCGAGGGAGACTGCGAGGGAGACTGGGAGGGAGACTGGGAGGGAGACTGCGAGAGAGACTGCGAGGGAGACTGCGAGGGAGACTGGGAGGGAGACTGGGAGGGAGACTGCGAGGGAGACAGCGAAAGAGACTGTGAGGGAGACAGCGAGGGAGACAGCGAGGGAGACAGCGAGGGAGACAGCGAGAGAGACTGCGAGAGAGACTGCGAGAGAGACTGCGAGGGAGACTGCGAGGGAGACTGCGAGAGAGACTGCGAGAGAGACTGCGAGGGAGACAGCGAGAGAGAATGCGAGGGAGAAAGCGAGAGAAACTTCGAGAGAGACTGCTAGGGAAATAGCGAGAGAGACAGCGAGGGATACAGCGAGAGACACTGCGAGAGAGACTGCGAGGGAGACGGCGAGAGAGAGAGCGAGAGAGACAGCGAGGGAGACAGCGAGGGAGACAGCGAGGGAGACAGCGAGGGAGACTTCGAGAGCTACTGCGAGGGAGACAGCGAGGGAGACAGCGAGGGAGACAGCGAGGGAGACAGCGAGAGAGACTGCGAGAGAGACTGCGAGAGCGACTGCGAGAGCGACTGCTAGGGAGACAGCGAGGGAGACAGCGAGGGAGACAGCGAGGGAGACAGCGAGGGAGACAGCGAGGGAGACAGCGAGGGAGACAGCGAGAGAGACGGCAAGGGAGACAGTGAGGGAGACTGCGAGGGAGAGAGCGAGGGACACAGCGAGGGAGACAGCGAGGGAGACAGCGAGGGAGACAGCGAGGGAGACAGCGAGAGAGACAGCGAGAGAGACTGCAAGAGAGACTGCGAGGGAGACAGCGAGAGAGACAGCGAGAGAGACAGCGAGAGAGACAGCGAGAGAGACAGCGAGAGAGACAGCGAGAGAGACAGCGAGGGAGAAAGCGAGGGAGAAAGCGAGGGAGACAGCGAGAGAGACTGCGAGAGAGACTGCGAGGGAGAAAGCGAGAGAGACTGCAAGGGAGACAGCGAGAGAGACAGCGAGGGAGATAGCGAGAGAGACTGCGAGAGAGACTGCGAGAGAGACTGCGAGAGAGACTGCGAGAGAGACTGCGAGAGAGACTGCGAGAGAGACTGCGAGGGAGACAGCGAGGGAGAAAGCGAGGGAGACTGTGAGGGAGACTGCGAGAGAGACTGCTATGGAGATAGCAAGAGAGACAGCGAGGGATACAGCGAGAGAGACTGCGAGAGTGACTGCGAGGGAGACGGCGAGGGCGACGGCGAGAGAGAGAGCGAGAGAGAGAGCGAGAGAGAGAGCGAGGGAGACAGCGAGAGAGACTTCGAGAGAGACTTCGAGAGAGACTGCGAGGGAGACGGCGAGAGAGGCAGCGAGAGAGACTGTGAGGGAGACTGTGAGGGAGACTGTGAGGGAGACAGCGAGAGAGACAGTAAGAGGGACTGCGAGAGAGAAAGCGAGAGAGAAAGCCAGAGAGAAAGCCAGAGAGTGCGAGGGAGACAGCGAGGGAGACAGCGAGAGAGACTGAGAGAGAGACTGAGAGAGAGACTGAGAGAGACTGAGAGGGAGACTGAGAGGGAGACTGAGAGGGAGACTGAGAGGGAGACAGCGAGGGAGACAGCGAGGGAGACAGCGAGGGAGACAGCGAGGGAGACAACGAGAGAGACATAGAGAGAGACAGCGAAAGAGAATGCGAGAGAGACTGCGAGAGAGACATCCAGGGTGACTGCGAGGGAGACAGCAAGAGAGACTGTGAGGGAGACAGCGAGGGAGACTGTGAGGGAGACTGCGAGAGAGACTGCTATGGAGATAGCGAGAGAGACAGCGAGGGATACAGCGAGAGAGACTGCGAGAGAGACTGCGAGGGAGACGGCGAGGGAGACGGTGAGAGCGACAGCGAGAGAGACAGCGAGAGAGACAGCGAGAGAGACTGTGAGGGAGACTGTGAGGGAGACAGCGAGAGAGACTGCGAGAGAGACTGCGAGAGAGACAGTGAGAGGGACTGCGAGAGAGAAAGCCAGAGAGTGCGAGGGAGACAGCGAGGGAGACAGCGAGAGAGAATGCGAGAGAGACTGAGAGAGAGACTGAGAGGGAGACAGCGAGGGAGACAGCGAGAGAGACATCGAGAGAGACATTGAGAGAGACTGAGAGGGAGACATCCAGGGTGACTGCGAGGGAGACAGCGAGAGAGACTGTGAGGGAGACAGCGAGGGAGACTGTGAGGGAGACTGCGAGAGAGACTGCTATGGAGATAGCGAGAGAGACAGCGAGGGAGACAGCGAGAGAGACTTCGAGAGAGACTGCGAGGGAGACGGCGAGATAGACAGCGAGAGAGACTGCGAGGGAGACGGCGAGAGAGACGGCGAGAGAGACAGCGAGAGAGACTGTGAGGGAGACTGTGAGGGAGACTGTGAGGGAGACTGTGAGGGAGACAGCGAGAGAGACTGCGAGAGAGACTGCGAGAGAGACTGTGAGGCAGACAGTGAGAGTGACTGCGAGATAGAAAGCGAGAGAGAAAGCCAGAGAGTGCGAGGGAGACAGCGAGAGAGACTGAGAGAGAGACTGAGAGAGAGACTGAGAGAGAGACTGAGAGAGAGACAGCGAGGGAGACAGCGAGGGAGACAATGAGAGAGACAACGAGAGAGACAACGAGAGAGACAGCGAAAGAGATTGCGAGAGAGACTGCGAGGGAGACAGCGAGAGAGTCTGCGAGGGAGAGAGCGAGGGAGAAAGCGAGAGAGAAAGCCAGAGAGTGCGAGGGAGACAGCGAGAGAGACTGAGAGAGAGACTGAGAGAGAGACTGAGAGAGAGACAGCGAGGGAGACAGCGAGGGAGACAATGAGAGAGACATCGAGAGAGACAACGAGAGAGACAACGAGAGAGACAGCGAAAGAGATTGCGAGAGAGACTGCGAGGGAGACAGCGAGAGAGTCTGCGAGGGAGAGAGCGAGGGAGAAAGCGAGAGAGACAGCGAGAGAGACTGCGAGAGAGACTGCGAGAGAGAAAGCGAGAGAGACTGCGAGGGAGACAGCGAGAGAGAATGCGAGGGAGAAAGCGAGAGAAACTGCGAGAGAGACTGCTAGGGAAATAGCGAGAGAGACAGCGAGGGATACAGCGAGAGACACTGCGAGAGAGACTGCGAGGGAGACGGCGAGAGAGAGAGCGAGAGAGACAGCGAGGGAGACAGCGAGGGAGACAGCGAGGGAGACAGCGAGGGAGACAGCGAGGGAGACTTCGAGAGATACTGCGAGGGAGACAGCGAGGGAGACAGCGAGGGAGACAGCGAGGGAGACAGCGAGAGAGACTGCGAGAGAGACTGCGAGAGAGACTGCGAGAGCGACTGCGAGAGCGACTGCTAGGGAGACAGCGAGGGAGACAGCGAGGGAGACAGCGAGGGAGACAGCGAGGGAGACAGCGAGAGAAACTGCGAGGAAGACAGCGAGAGAGACTGCGAGAGAGACGGCAAGGGAGACAGTGAGGGAGACTGCGAGGGACACAGCGAGGGAGACAGCGAGGGAGACAGCGAGGGAGACAGCGAGGGAGACAGCGAGAGAGACAGCGAGAGAGACTGCAAGAGAGACTGCGAGGGAGACAGCGAGAGAGACAGCGAGAGAGACAGCGAGAGAGACAGCAAGAGAGACAGCGAGAGAGACAGCGAGAGAGACAGCGAGGGAGAAAGCGAGGGAGAAAGCGAGGGAGACAGCGAGAGAGACTGCGAGAGAGACTGCGAGAGAGAAAGCGAGAGAGACTGCGAGAGAGACTGCAAGGGAGACAGCGAGAGAGACAGCGAGGGAGACAGCGAGGGAGACAGCGAGAGAGACTGCGAGAGAGACTGCGAGAGAGACTGCGAGAGAGACTGCGAGAGAGACTGCGAGAGAGACTGCGAGGGAGACTGCGAGGGAGACAGCGAGGGAGACTGTGAGGGAGACTGCGAGAGAGACTGCTATGGAGATAGCGAGAGAGACAGCGAGGGATACAGCGAGAGAGACTGCGAGAGTGACTGCGAGGGAGACGGCGAGGGAGACGGCGAGGGAGACGGCGAGAGAGAGAGCGAGAGAGACTGTGAGGGAGACTGTGAGGGAGACAGCGAGAGAGACAGTGAGAGGGACTGCGAGAGAGAAAGCGAGAGAGAAAGCCAGAGAGAAAGCCAGAGAGTGCGAGGGAGACAGCGAGGGAGACAGCGAGAGAGAATGCGAGAGAGACTGAGAGAGAGACTGAGAGAGAGACTGAGAGGGAGACTGAGAGGGAGACTGAGAGGGAGACTGAGAGGGAGACTGAGAGGGAGACAGCGAGGGAGACAGCGAGGGAGACAGCGAGGGAGACAGCGAGGGAGACAGCGAGGGAGACAACGAGAGAGACATCGAAAGAGAATGCGAGAGAGACTGCGAGAGAGACATCCAGGGTGACTGCGAGGGAGACAGCAAGAGAGACTGTGAGGGAGACAGCGAGGGAGACTGTGAGGGAGACTGCGAGAGAGACTGCTATGGAGATAGCGAGAGAGACAGCGAGGGATACAGCGAGAGAGACTGCGAGAGAGACTGCGAGGGAGACGGCGAGGGAGACGGTGAGAGCGACAGCGAGAGAGACAGCGAGAGAGACAGCGAGAGAGACAGCGAGAGAGACTGTGAGGGAGACTGTGAGGGAGACAGCGAGAGAGACTGCGAGAGAGACTGCGAGAGAGACAGTGAGAGGGACTGCGAGAGAGAAAGCCAGAGAGTGCGAGGGAGACAGCGAGGGAGACAGCGAGAGAGAATGCGAGAGAGACTGAGAGAGAGACTGAGAGGGAGACTGAGAGGGAGACTGAGAGGGAGACAGCGAGGGTGACTGCGAGGGAGACAGCGAGAGAGACTGTGAGGGAGACAGCGAGGGAGACTGTGAGGGAGACTGCGAGAGAGACTGCTATGGAGATAGCGAGAGAGACAGCGAGGGAGACAGCGAGAGAGACTTCGAGAGAGACTGCGAGGGAGACGGCGAGATAGACAGCGAGAGAGACTGCGAGGGAGACGGCGAGAGAGACGGCGAGAGAGACAGCGAGAGAGACAGCGAGAGAGACTGTGAGGGAGACTGTGAGGGAGACTGTGAGGGAGACTGTGAGGGAGACAGCGAGAGAGACTGCGAGAGAGACTGCGAGAGAGACTGCGAGAGAGACAGTGAGAGGGACTGCGAGAGAGAAAGCGAGAGAGAAAGCCAGAGAGTGCGAGGGAGACAGCGAGAGAGACTGAGAGAGAGACTGAGAGAGAGACTGAGAGAGAGACTGAGAGAGAGACAGCGAGGGAGACAATGAGAGAGACATCGAGAGAGACAACGAGAGAGACAACGAGAGAGACAGCGAAAGAGAATGCGAGAGAGACTGCGAGGGAGACAGCGAGAGAGTCTGCGAGGGAGAGAGCGAGGGAGAAAGCGAGAGAGACTGCGAGAGAGACTGCGAGAGAGACTGCGAGAGAGACTGCGATAGAGACAGCGATAGAGACTGCGAGGGAGACAGCGAGAGAGACTGCGAGAGAGACTGCGAGGGAGACTGCGAGGGAGACTGCGAGGGAGACTGCGAGGGAGACAGCGAGAGAGACTGTGAGGGAGACAGCGAGGGAGACAGCGAGGGAGACAGCGAGAGAGACTGCGAGAGAGACTGCGAGAGAGACTGCGAGGGAGACTGCGAGGGAGACTGCGAGGGAGACTGCGAGAGAGACTGCGAGAGAGAATGCGAGGGAGAAAGCGAGAGAAACTGCGAGAGAGACTGCTAGGGAAATAGTGAGAGATACAGCGAGGGATACAGCGAGAGACACTGCGAGAGAGACTGCGAGGGAGACGGCGAGAGAGAGAGCGAGGGAGACAGCGAGGGAGACAGCGAGGGAGACAGCGAGGGAGACAGCGAGGGAGACAGCGAGAGAGACTTCGAGAGATACTGCGAGGGAGGCAGCGAGGGAGACAGCGAGGGAGACAGCGAGAGAGACTGCGAGAGAGACTGCGAGAGAGACTGCGAGAGAGACTGCGAGAGCGACTGCGAGAGCGACTGCTAGGGAGACAGCGAGGGAGGCAGCGAGGGAGACAGCGAGGGAGACAGCGAGAGAAACTGCGAGGAAGACAGCGAGAGAGGCTGCGAGAGAGACGGCAAGGGAGACAGAGAGGGAGACAGTGAGGGAGACTGCGAGGGAGAGAGCGAGGGACACAGCGAGGGAGACAGCGAGGGAGACAGCGAGGGAGACAGCGAGGGAGACAGCGAGGGAGACAGCGAGAGAGACAGCGAGGGCGAAAGCGAGGGAGAAAGCGAGGGAGAAAGCGAGGGAGACAGCGAGAGAGACTGCGAGAGAGACTGCGAGAGAGACTGCGAGAGAGACTGCGAGAGAGACAGCGAGGGAGAAAGCGAGATAGACTGCGAGAGAGACTGCGAGGGAGAAAGCGAGAGAGACTGCGAGAGAGACTGCAAGGGAGACAGCGAGAGAGATAGCGAGGGAGACAGCGAGGGAGACTGCGAGAGAGACTGCGAGAGAGACTGCGAGAGAGACTGCGAGAGAGACTGCGAGGGAGACAGCGAGGGAGACAGCGAGGGAGACAGCGAGGGAGACTGTGAGGGAGACTGCGAGAGAGACTGCTATGGAGATAGCGAGAGAGACAGCGAGGGATACAGCGAGAGAGACTGCGAGAGTGACTGCGAGGGAGACGACGTGGGAGACGGCGAGGGCGACGGCGAGAGAGAGAGCGAGAGAGAGAGCGAGAGAGAGAGATCGAGGGAGACAGCGAGAGAGACTTCGAGAGAGACTGCGAGGGAGACGGCGAGAGAGACAGCGAGAGAGGCAGCGAGAGAGACTGTGAGGGAGACTATGAGGGAGACAGCGAGAGAGACAGTGAGAGGGACTGCGAGAGAGAAAGCGAGAGAGAAAGCCAGAGAGAAAGCCAGAGAGTGCGAGGGAGACAGCGAGGGAGACAGCGAGAGAGAATGCGAGAGAGACTGAGAGAGAGACTGAGAGAGAGACTGAGAGAGAGACTGAGAGGGAGACTGAGAGGGAGACAGCGAGGGAGACAGCGAGGGAGACAGCGAGGGAGACAGCGAGGGAGACAGCGAGGGAGACAGCGAGGGAGACAACGAGAGAGACATCGAGAGAGACAGCGCAAGAGAATGCGAGAGAGACATCCAGGGTGACTGCGAGGGAGACAGCAAGAGAGACTGTGAGGGAGACAGCGAGGGAGACTGTGAGGGAGACTGCGAGAGAGACTGCTATGGAGATAGCGAGAGAGACAGCGAGAGAGACAGCAAGAGAGACAGCGAGAGAGACAGCGAGAGAGACAGCGAGGGAGAAAGCGAGGGAGAAAGCGAGGGAGACAGCGAGAGAGACTGCGAGAGAGACTGCGAGGGAGAAAGCGAGAGAGACTGCGAGAGAGACTGCGAGGGAGACAGCGAGAGAGACAGCGAGAGAGACTGCGAGAGAGACTGCGAGAGAGACTGCGAGAGAGACTGCGAGAGAGACTGCGAGAGAGACTGCGAGGGAGACAGCGAGGGAGACAGCGAGGGAGACTGTGAGGGAGACTGCGAGAGAGACTGCTATGGAGATAGCGAGAGAGACAGCGAGGGATACAGCGAGAGAGACTGCGAGAGTGACTGCGAGGGAGACGGCGAGGGAGACGGCGAGGGCGACGGCGAGAGAGAGAGCGAGAGAGAGAGCGAGAGAGAGAGCGAGGGAGACAGCGAGAGAGACTTCGAGAGAGACTTCGAGAGAGACTTCAAGAGAGACTGCGAGGGAGACGGCGAGGGAGGCAGCGAGAGAGACTGTGAGGGAGACTGTGAGGGAGACAGCGAGAGAGACAGCGAGAGGGACTGCGAGAGAGAAAGCGAGAGAGAAAGCCAGAGAGAAAGCCAGAGAGTGCGAGGGAGACAGCGAGGGAGACAGCGAGAGAGAATGCGAGAGAGACTGAGAGAGAGACTGAGAGAGAGACTGAGAGAGAGACTGAGAGAGAGACTGAGAGAGAGACTGAGAGGGAGACTGAGAGGGAGACTGAGAGGGAGACTGAGAGGGAGACTGAGAGGGAGACAGCGAGGGAGACAACGAGAGAGACATCGAGAGAGACAGCGAAAGAGAATGCGAGAGAGACTGCGAGAGAGACATCCAGGGTGACTGCGAGGGAGACAGCAAGAGAGACTGTGAGGGAGACAGCGAGGGAGACTGTGAGGGAGACTGCGAGAGAGACTGCTATGGAGATAGCGAGAGAGACAGCGAGGGATACAGCGAGAGAGACTGCGAGAGAGACTGCGAGGGAGACGGCGAGGGAGACGGTGAGAGCGACAGCGAGAGAGACAGCGAGGGAGACAGTGAGAGAGACTTCGAGAGAGACTGCGAGGGAGACGGTGAGAGAGACAGCGAGAGAGACAGCGAGAGAGACTGTGAGGGAGACTGTGAGGGAGACAGCGAGAGAGACTGCGAGAGAGACTGCGAGAGAGACTGCGAGAGAGACTGCGAGAGGGACTGCGAGAGAGAAAGCCAGAGACTGAGAGGGAGACAGCGAGGGAGACAGCGAGAGAGACATCGAGAGAGACTGAGAGGGAGACATCCAGGGTGACTGCGAGGGAGACAGCGAGAGAGACTGTGAGGGAGACAGCGAGGGAGACTGTGAGGGAGACTGCGAGAGAGACTGCTATGGAGATAGCGAGAGAGACAGCGAGGGAGACAGCGAGAGAGACTTCGAGAGAGACTGTGAGGGAGACTGTGAGGGAGACAGCGAGAGAGACTGCGAGAGAGACTGCGAGAGAGACTGCGAGAGAGACAGTGAGAGGGACTGCGAGAGGAAGCGAGAGAGAAAGCCAGAGAGTGCGAGGGAGACAGCGAGAGAGACTGAGAGAGAGACTGAGAGAGAGACTGAGAGAGAGACTGAGAGAGAGACAGCGAGGGAGACAGCGAGGGAGACAATGAGAGAGACATCGAGAGAGACAACGAGAGAGACAACGAGAGAGACAGCGAAAGAGAATGCGAGAGAGACTGCGAGGGAGACAGCGAGAGAGTCTGCGAGGGAGAGAGCGAGGGAGAAAGCGAGAGAGACTGCGAGAGAGACTGCGAGGGAGACAGCGATAGAGACAGCGATCGAGACTGCGAGGGAGACAGCGAGAGAGACTGCGAGAGAGACTGCGAGAGAGACTGCGAGGGAGATTGCGAGGGAGACTGCGAAAGAGACAGCGAGGGCGAAAGCGAGGGAGAAAGCGAGGGAGAAAGCGAGGGAGACAGCGAGAGAGACTGCGAGAGAGACTGTGAGGGAGACTGTGAGGGAGACAGCGAGAGAGACTGCGAGAGAGACTGCGAGAGAGACTGCGAGAGAGACAGTGAGAGGGACTGCGAGAGAGAAAGCCAGAGACTGAGAGGGAGACAGCGAGGGAGACAGCGAGAGAGACATCGAGAGAGACTGAGAGGGAGACATCCAGGGTGACTGCGAGGGAGACAGCGAGAGAGACTGTGAGGGAGACAGCGAGGGAGACTGTGAGGGAGACTGCGAGAGAGACTGCTATGGAGATAGCGAGAGAGACAGCGAGGGAGACAGCGAGAGAGACTTCGAGAGAGACTGTGAGGGAGACTGTGAGGGAGACAGCGAGAGAGACTGCGAGAGAGACTGCGAGAGAGACTGCGAGAGAGACTGCGAGAGAGACAGTGAGAGGGACTGCGAGAGGAAGCGAGAGAGAAAGCCAGAGAGTGCGAGGGAGACAGCGAGAGAGACTGAGAGAGAGACTGAGAGAGAGACTGAGAGAGAGACTGAGAGAGAGACAGCGAGGGAGACAGCGAGGGAGACAATGAGAGAGACATCGAGAGAGACAACGAGAGAGACAACGAGAGAGACAACGAGAGAGACAGCGAAAGAGAATGCGAGAGAGACTGCGAGGGAGACAGCGAGAGAGTCTGCGAGGGAGAGAGCGAGGGAGAAAGCGAGAGAGACTGCGAGAGAGACTGCGAGGGAGACAGCGATAGAGACAGCGATCGAGACTGCGAGGGAGACAGCGAGAGAGACTGCGAGAGAGACTGCGAGAGAGACTGCGAGGGAGACTGCGAGGGAGACTGCGAAAGAGACAGCGAGGGCGAAAGCGAGGGAGAAAGCGAGGGAGAAAGCGAGGGAGACAGCGAGAGAGACTGCGAGAGAGACTGCGAGAGAGACTGCGAGAGAGACAGCAAGGGAGAAAGCGAGAGAGACTGCGAGAGAGACTGCGAGGGAGAAAGCGAGAGAGACTGCGAGAGAGACTGCAAGGGAGACAGCGAGAGAGACAGCGAGGGAGATAGCGAGGGAGACAGCGAGGGAGACTGCGAGAGAGACTGCGAGAGAGACTGCGAGAGAGACTGCGAGAGAGACTGCGAGGGAGACTGCGAGGGAGACAGCGAGGGAGACAGCGAGGGAGACAGCGAGGGAGACTGTGAGGGAGACTGCGAGAGAGACTGCTATGGAGATAGCGAGAGAGACAGCGAGGGATACAGCGAGAGAGACTGCGAGAGTGACTGCGAGGGAGACGGCGTGGGAGACGGCGAGGGCGACGGCGAGAGAGAGAGCGAGAGAGAGAGCGAGAGAGAGAGATCGAGGGAGACAGCGAGAGAGACTTCGAGAGAGACTGCGAGGGAGACGGCGAGAGAGACAGCGAGAGAGGCAGCGAGAGAGACTGTGAGGGAGACTGTGAGGGAGACAGCGAGAGAGACAGTGAGAGGGACTGCGAGAGAGAAAGCGAGAGAGAAAGCCAGAGAGAAAGCCAGAGAGTGCGAGGGAGACAGCGAGGGAGACAGCGAGAGAGAATGCGAGAGAGACTGAGAGAGAGACTGAGAGAGAGACTGAGAGAGAGACTGAGAGGGAGACTGAGAGGGAGACTGAGAGGGAGACAGCGAGGGAGACAGCGAGGGAGACAGCGAGGGAGACAGCGAGGGAGACAGCGAGGGAGACAACGAGAGAGACATCGAGAGAGACAGCGCAAGAGAATGCGAGAGAGACTGCGAGAGAGACATCCAGGGTGACTGCGAGGGAGACAGCAAGAGAGACTGTGAGGGAGACAGCGAGGGAGACTGTGAGGGAGACTGCGAGAGAGACTGCTATGGAGATAGCGAGAGAGACAGCGAGGGAGACAGCGAGAGAGACAGCGAGAGAGACAGCAAGAGAGACAGCAAGAGAGACAGCGAGAGAGACAGCGAGAGAGACAGCGAGGGAGAAAGCGAGGGAGAAAGCGAGGGAGACAGCGAGAGAGACTGCGAGAGAGATTGCGAGAGAGACTGCGAGGGAGAAAGCGAGAGAGACTGCGAGAGAGACTGCAAGGGAGACAGCGAGAGAGACAGCGAGAGAGACTGCGAGAGAGACTGCGAGAGAGACTGCGAGAGAGACTGCGAGAGAGACTGCGAGAGAGACTGCGAGAGAGACTGCGAGGGAGACAGCGAGGGAGACAGCGAGGGAGACAGCGAGGGAGACTGTGAGGGAGACTGCGAGAGAGACTGCTATGGAGATAGCGAGAGAGACAGCGAGGGATACAGCGAGAGAGACTGCGAGAGTGACTGCGAGGGAGACGGCGAGGGAGACGGCGAGGGCAACGGCGAGAGAGAGAGCGAGAGAGAGAGCGAGAGAGAGAGCGAGGGAGACAGCGAGAGAGACTTCGAGAGAGACTTCGAGAGAGACTTCAAGAGAGACTGCGAGGGAGACGGCGAGAGAGGCAGCGAGAGAGACTGTGAGGGAGACTGTGAGGGAGACAGCGAGAGAGACAGCGAGAGGGACTGCGAGAGAGAAAGCGAGAGAGAAAGCGAGAGAGAAAGCCAGAGAGAAAGCCAGAGAGTGCGAGGGAGACAGCGAGGGAGACAGCGAGAGAGAATGCGAGAGAGACTGAGAGAGAGACTGAGAGAGAGACTGAGAGAGAGACTGAGAGAGAGACTGAGAGGGAGACTGAGAGGGAGACTGAGAGGGAGACTGAGAGGGAGACTGAGAGGGAGACAGCGAGGGAGACAACGAGAGAGACATCGAGAGAGACAGCGAAAGAGAATGCGAGAGAGACTGCGAGAGAGACATCCAGGGTGACTGCGAGGGAGACAGCAAGAGAGACTGTGAGGGAGACAGCGAGGGAGACTGTGAGGGAGACTGCGAGAGAGACTGCTATGGAGATAGCGAGAGAGACAGCGAGGGATACAGCGAGAGAGACTGCGAGAGAGACTGCGAGGGAGACGGCGAGGGAGACGGTGAGAGCGACAGCGAGAGAGACAGCGAGGGAGACAGTGAGAGAGACTTCGAGAGAGACTGCGAGGGAGACGGTGAGAGAGACAGCGAGAGAGACAGCGAGAGAGACTGTGAGGGAGACTGTGAGGGAGACAGCGAGAGAGACTGCGAGAGAGACTGCGAGAGAGACTGCGAGAGAGACAGTGAGAGGGACTGCGAGAGAGAAAGCCAGAGACTGAGAGGGAGACAGCGAGGGAGACAGCGAGAGAGACATCGAGAGAGACATCGAGAGAGACTGAGAGGGAGACATCCAGGGTGACTGCGAGGGAGACAGCGAGAGAGACTGTGAGGGAGACAGCGAGGGAGACTGTGAGGGAGACTGCGAGAGAGACTGCTATGGAGATAGCGAGAGAGACAGCGAGGGAGACAGCGAGAGAGACTTCGAGAGAGACTGTGAGGGAGACTGTGAGGGAGACAGCGAGAGAGACTGCGAGAGAGACTGCGAGAGAGACTGCGAGAGAGACTGCGAGAGAGACAGTGAGAGGGACTGCGAGAGGAAGCGAGAGAGAAAGCCAGAGAGTGCGAGGGAGACAGCGAGAGAGACTGAGAGAGAGACTGAGAGAGAGACTGAGAGAGAGACAGCGAGGGAGACAGCGAGGGAGACAATGAGAGAGACATCGAGAGAGACAACGAGAGAGACAACGAGAGAGACAGCGAAAGAGAATGCGAGAGAGACTGCGAGGGAGACAGCGAGAGAGTCTGCGAGGGAGAGAGCGAGGGAGAAAGCGAGAGAGACTGCGAGAGAGACTGCGAGGGAGACTGCGAGGGAGACAGCGATAGAGACAGCGATCGAGACTGCGAGGGAGACAGCGAGAGAGACTGCGAGAGAGACTGCGAGAGAGACTGCGAGGGAGACTGCGAGGGAGACAGCGAGAGAGACTGTGAGGGAGACAGCGAGGGAGACAGCGAGGGAGACAGCGAGAGAGACTGCGAGAGAGACTGCGAGAGAGACTGCGAGAGAGACTGCGAGGGAGACTGCGAGGGAGACTGCGAGAGAGACTGCGAGAGAGACTGCGAGAGAGACTGCGAGAGAGACAGCGAGAGAGAATGCGAGGGAGAAAGCGAGAGAAACTGCGAGAGAGACTGCTAGGGAAATAGCGAGAGAGACAGCGAGGGATACAGCGAGAGACACTGCGAGAGAGACTGCGAGGGAGACGGCGAGAGAGAGAGTGAGGGAGACAGCGAGGGAGACAGCGAGGGAGACAGCGAGGGAGACAGCGAGAGAGACTTCGAGAGATACTGCGAGGGAGGCAGCGAGGGAGACAGCGAGGGAGACAGCGAGAGAGACTGCGAGAGAGACTGCGAGAGAGACTGCGAGAGCGACTGCGAGAGCGACTGCGAGAGCGACTGCTAGGGAGACAGCGAGGGAGGCAGCGAGGGAGACAGCGAGGGAGACAGCGAGGGAGACAGCGAGGGAGACAGCGAGAGAAACTGCGAGGAAGACAGCGAGAGAGGCTGCGAGAGAGACGGCAAGGGAGACAGTGAGGGAGACTGCGAGGGAGAGAGCAAGGGTCACAGCGAGGGAGACAGCGATGGAGACAGCGAGGGAGACAGCGAGGGAGACAGCGAGGGAGACAGCGAGAGAGACTGCAAGAGAGACTGCGAGGGAGACAGCGAGAGAGACAGCGAGAGAGACAGCGAGAGAGACAGCGAGAGAGACAGCGAGAGAGACAGCGAGGGAGAAAGCGAGGGAGAAAGCGAGGGAGAAAGCGAGGGAGACAGCGAGAGAGACTGCGAGAGAGACTGCGAGAGAGACTGCGAGAGAGACTGCGAGAGAGACAGCGAGGGAGAAAGCGAGAGAGACTGCGAGAGAGACTGCGAGGGAGAAAGCGAGAGAGACTGCGAGAGAGACTGCAAGGGAGACAGCGAGAGAGACAGCGAGGGAGATAGCGAGGGAGACAGCGAGAGAGACTGCGAGAGAGACTGCGAGAGAGACTGCGAGAGAGACTGCGAGAGAGACTGCGAGGGAGACAGCGAGGGAGACAGCGAGGGAGACAGCGAGGGAGACTGTGAGGGAGACTGCGAGAGAGACTGCTATGGAGATAGCGAGAGAGACAGCGAGGGATACAGCGAGAGAGACTGCGAGAGTGACTGCGAGGGAGACGGCGAGGGAGACGGCGAGGGCGACGGCGAGAGAGAGAGCGAGAGAGAGAGCGAGAGAGAGAGCGAGGGAGACAGCGAGAGAGACTTCGAGAGAGACTGCGAGGGAGACGGCGAGAGAGACAGCGAGAGAGGCAGCAAGAGAGACTGTGAGGGAGACTGTGAGGGAGACAGCGAGAGAGACAGTGAGAGGGACTGCGAGAGAGAAAGCGAGAGAGAAAGCCAGAGAGAAAGCCAGAGAGTGCGAGGGAGACAGCGAGGGAGACAGCGAGAGAGAATGCGAGAGAGACTGAGAGAGAGACTGAGAGAGAGACTGAGAGGGAGACTGAGAGGGAGACTGAGAGGGAGACTGAGAGGGAGACAGCGAGGGAGACAACGAGAGAGACATCGAGAGAGACATCGAGAGAGACATCGAGAGAGACATCGAGAGAGACAGCGCAAGAGAATGCGAGAGAGACTGCGAGAGAGACATCCAGGGTGACTGCGAGGGAGACAGCAAGAGAGACTGTGAGGGAGACAGCGAGGGAGACTGTGAGGGAGACTGCGAGAGAGACTGCTATGGAGATAGCGAGAGAGACAGCGAGGGATACAGCGAGAGAGACTGCGAGAGAGACTGCGAGGGAGACGGCGAGGGAGACGGTGAGAGCGACAGCGAGAGAGACAGCGAGGGAGACAGCGAGAGAGACTTCGAGAGAGACTGCGAGGGAGACGGCGAGAGAGACAGCGAGAGAGACAGCGAGAGAGACAGCGAGAGAGACTGCGAGAGAGACTGCGAGGGAGACTGCGAGGGAGACTGCGAGGGAGACTGCGAGAGAGACTGTGAGAGAGACTGCGAGAGAGACTGCAAGGGAGACAGCGAGAGAGAATGCGAGGGAGAAAGCGAGAGAAACTGCGAGAGAGACTGCTAGGGAAATAGCGAGAGAGACAGCGAGGGATACAGCGAGAGACACTGCGAGAGAGACTGCGAGGGAGACGGCGAGAGAGAGAGCGAGAGAGACAGCGAGGGAGACAGCGAGGGAGACAGCGAGGGAGACAGCGAGGGAGACAGCGAGAGAGACTTCGAGAGATACTGCGAGGGAGGCAGCGAGGGAGACAGCGAGGGAGACAGCGAGAGAGACTGCGAGAGAGACTGCGAGAGCGACTGCGAGAGCGACTGCTAGGGAGACAGCGAGGGAGGCAGCGAGGGAGACAGCGAGGGAGACAGCGAGGGAGACAGCGAGAGAAACTGCGAGGAAGACAGCGAGAGAGGCTGCGAGAGAGACGGCAAGGGAGACAGAGAGGGAGACTGCGAGGGAGAGAGCGAGGGACACAGCGAGGGAGACAGCGAGGGAGACAGCGAGGGAGACAGCGAGGGAGACAGCGAGGGAGACAGCGAGGGAGACAGCGAGAGAGACAGCGAGAGAGACTGCAAGAGAGACTGCGAGGGAGACAGCGAGAGAGACAGCAAGAGAGACAGCGAGAGAGACAGCGAGAGTGACAGCGAGAGAGACAGCGAGAGAGACAGCGAGAGAGACAGCGAGGGAGAAAGCGAGGGAGAAAGCGAGGGAGAAAGCGAGGGAGAAAGCAAGGGAGAAAGCGAGGGAGACAGCAAGAGAGACTGCGAGAGAGACTGCGAGGAAGACGGCGAGAGAGACGGCGAGAGAGACGGCGAGGGAGACAGCGAGGGAGACTGCGAGGGAGAGAGCGATGGACACAGCGAGGGAGACAGCGAGGGAGACAGCGAGGGAGACAGCGAGGGAGACAGCGAGGGAGACAGCGAGAGAGACTGCAAGAGAGACTGCGAGGGAGACAGCGAGAGAGACAGCGAGAGAGACAGCGAGAGAGACAGCGAGAGAGACAGCGAGAGAGACAGCGAGGTAGACAGCGAGGGAGAAAGCGTGGGAGAAAGCGAGGGAGAAAGCGAGGGAGACAGCGAGAGAGACTGCGAGAGAGACGGTGAGAGAGACGGCGAGAGAGACGGCGAGGGAGACAGCGAGGGAGACAGCGAGGGAGACTGCGAGGGAGAGAGCGAGGGACACAGCGAGGGAGACAGCGAGGGAGGCAGCGAGGGAGACAGCGAGGGAGACAGCGAGAGAGACTGCGAGAGAGACTGCGAGGGAGACAGCGAGAGAGACAGCGAGAGAGACAGCGAGGGAGAAAGCGAGGGAGACAGTGAGAGAGACTGTGAGAGAGACTGCGAGGGAGACAGCGTGGGAGACAGCGAGAGAGACTGCGAGAGAGACTGCGAGAGAGACTGCGAGAGAGACTGCGAGAGAGACTGGGAGGGAGACTGCGAGAGAGTCTGGGAGGGAGACAGCGAGGGTGACTGCGAGAGAGACTGCGAGAGAGACTGCGAGCGAGACTGCGAGCGAGACTGCGAGAGAGACTGCGAGAGAGACTGCGAGGGAGACTGCGAGGGAGACAGCGAGGGAGACAGCGAGGGAGACTGCGAGAGAGATGGCGAGAGAGATGGAGAGAGAGATGGAGAGAGAGACGGCGAGAGAGACGGCGAGAGAGACGGCGAGAGAGACGGCGAGAGAGACAGCGAGGGAGAGAGCGAGTGAGACAGCGAGGGAGACAGCGAGAGAGACAGCGAGAGAGACAGCGAGAGAGACTGCGAGAGATACAGCGAGGGATAGAGTGAGTGAGACAGTGAGGGAGACAGCGAGAGTACATTGAGAGAGACAGCGAGAGAGACTGCGAGAGAGACTGCGAGAGAGACTGCGAGGGAGACGGCCAGGGAGACGGCCAGGGAGACGGCCAGGGAGACGGCCAGGGAGACGGCCAGGGAGACGGCCAGGGAGACGGCGAGGGAGACGGCGAGGGAGACAGCGAGGGAGACAGCGAGGGAGACAGCGAGGGAGACAGCGAGAGAGACTTAGAGAGAGACTGCGAGGGAGGCAGCGAGGGAGACAGCGAGGGAGACAGCGACAGAGACAGCGACAGAGACAGCGACAGAGACAGCGACAGAGACAGCAACAGAGCCTGTGAGAGAGACTGCGAGGGACACAGCGAGAGAGACTGCGAGGGAGACAACGAGAGAGAATGCGAGAGAGATCGCGTGAGACAGCGAGGGAGACAGCGAGGGAGATAGCGAGGGAGACTGCGAGAGAGACAGCGAGGGAGACAGCAAGGGAGACAGCGAGGGAGACAGCGAGGGAGACTGCAAGAGAGACTGCGAGGGAGACAGCGAGGGAGACAGCGAGAGAAACTGCGAGGTAATCTGCGAGAGAGACTGCGAGGGAGAAAGCGAGAGAGACTGCGAGGGAGAAAGCGAGAGAGACTGCGAGGGAGACAGCGAGAGAGACAGCGAGGGAGACAGCGAGAGAGACTGCGAGAGAGACTGCGAGAGAGACTGCGAGAGAGACTGCGAGAGAGACTGCGAGAGAGACTGTGAGGGAGACAGCGAGGGAGACTGTGAGGGAGACTGCGAGAGAGACTGCAATGGAGATAGCGAGAGAGACAGCGAGGGATACAGCGAGAGAGACTGCGAGAGTGACTGCGAGGGAGATGGCGAGGGCGATAGCGAGAGAGAGAGCGAGAGAGACAGCGAGGGAGACAGAGAGAGAGACTTCGAGAGAGACTTCGAGAGAGACTGCGAGAGAGACTGCGAGAGAGACTGCGAGGGAGACTGTGAGGGAGACTGCGAGAGAGACAGTGAGAGGGACTGTGAGAGAGACTGCGAGAGAGACTGCGAGAGAGACAGTGAGAGGGACTGCGAGAGAGAAAGCCAGAGAGAAAGCCAGAGAGTGCGAGGGAGACAGCGAGGGAGACAGCGAGATAGAATGCGAGTGAGACTGAGAGAGAGACTGAGAGAGAGACTGAGAGAGAGACTGAGAGGGAGACAGCGAGGGAGACAACGAGAGAGACATCGAGAGAGACATCGAGAGAGACAGCGAAAGAGAATGCGAGAGAGACTGCGAGAGAGACATCCAGGGTGACTGCGAGGGAGACAGCGAGAGAGACTGTGAGGGAGACTGCGAGAGAGACTGCTATGGAGATAGCGAGAGAGACAGCGAGGGATACAGCGAGAGAGACTGCGAGAGTGACTGCGAGGGAGACGGCGAGGGAGACGGCGAGAGAGAGAGCGAGAGAGACAGCGAGGGAGACAGCGAGGGAGACTTCGAGAGAGACTGCGAGGGAGACGGCGAGAGAGACTTCGAGAGAGACTGCGAGGGAGACGGCGAGAGCGACGGCGAGAGAGAGAGCGAGAGAGACAGCGAGGGAGACAGCGAGAGAGACTTCGAGAGAGACTGCGAGGGAGACGGCGAGAGAGACAGCGAGAGAGACAGCGAGAGAGACAGCGAGAGAGACTGTGAGGGAGACTGTGAGAGAGACAGCGAGAGAGACAGCGAGAGAGACTGTGAGGGAGACTGTGAGGGAGACTGTGAGGGAGACTGTGAGGGAGACAGCGAGAGAGACTGCGAGAGAGACTGCGAGAGAGACAGTGAGAGGGACTGCGAGAGAGAAAGCGAGAGAGAAAGCCAGAGAGTGCGAGGGAGACAGCGAGAGAGAATGCGAGAGAGACTGAGAGAAAGACTGAGAGGGAGACAGCGAGGGAGACAATGAGAGAGACATCGAGAGAGACAACGAGAGAGACAGCGAAAGAGAATGCGAGAGAGACTGCGAGAGAGACTGCGAGGGAGACAGCGAGAGAGACTGCGAGAGAGACTGCGAGGGAGACAGCGAGAGAGCCTGCGAGGGAGAGAGCGAGGGAGAAAGCGAGTGAGACTGCGAGAGAGACTGCGAGGGAGACAGCGATAGAGACTGCGAGGGAGACACCGATAGAGACTGCGAGGGAGACAGCGATAGAGACAGCGAGAGAGACTGCGAGAGAGACTGCGAGAGAGACTGCGAGGGAGACAGCGAGAGAGACAGCGAGGGAGACAGCGAGGGAGACAGCGAGAGAGACTGCGACAGAGACTGCGAGAGAGACTGCGAGGGAGACTGCGAGGGAGACTGCGAGAGAGACTGCGAGAGAGACTGCGAGAGAGACTGCGAGAGAGACTGCGAGAGAGACTGCGAGGGAGACTGCGAGAGAGAAAGCGAGAGAGGCAGCGAGGGATACAGCGAGAGACACTGCGAGAGAGACTGCGAGGGAGACGGCGAGAGAGAGAGCGAGAGAGACAGCGAGGGAGACAGCGAGGGAGACAGCGAGGGAGACAGCGAGAGAGACTTCGAGAGAGACTGCGAGGGAGGCAGCGAGGGAGACAGCGAGGGAGACAGCGAGGGAGACAGCGAGAGAGACTGCGAGAGAGACTGCGAGAGAGACTGCGAGAGCGACTGCTAGGGAGACAGCGAGGGAGACAGCGAGGGAGGCAGCGAGGGAGACAGCGAGGGAGACAGCAAGGGAGACAGCGAGAGAAACTGCGAGGAAGACAGCGAGGGAGACAGCGAGGGAGACAGCAAGGGAGACAGCGAGAGAGACGGCAAGAGAGACAGTGAGGGAGACTGCGAGGGAGAGAGCGAGGGAGACAGCGAGGGAGACAGCGAGGGAGACAGCGAGGGAGACAGCGAGGGAGACAGCGAGAGAGACTGCAAGAGAGACTGCAAGAGAGACTGCGAGGGAGACAGCGAGAGACACAGCGAGAGAGACAGCGAGGGAGAAAGCGAGGGAGAAAGCGAGGGAGACAGCGAGAGAGACTGCGAGAGAGACTGCGAGAGAGACTGCGAGAGAGACTGCGAGGGAGAAAGCGAGAGAGACTGCGAGAGTGACTGCGAGAGAGACTGCGAGAGAGACTGCGAGGGAGAAAGCGAGAGAGACTGCGAGGGAGACTACAAGGGAGACAGCGAGAGAGACAGCGAGGGAGATAGCGAGGGAGATAGCGAGAGAGACTGCGAGAGAGACTGCGAGAGAGACTGCGATGGAGACTGCGAGGGAGACTGCGAGGGAGACTGCGAGAGAGACTGCTATGGAGATAGCGAGAGAGACAGCGAGGGATACAGCGAGAGAGACTGCGAGAGTGACTGCGAGGTAGACGGCGAGGGAGACAGCGAGGGCGACGGCGAGAGAGAGGGCGAGAGAGACAGCGAGAGAGACTTCGAGAGAGACTGCGAGGGAGACGGCGAGAGAGACAGCGAGAGAGGCAGCGAGAGAGACTGTGAGGGAGACTGCGAGAGAGACAGTGAGAGGGACTGCGAGAGAGAAAGCCAGAGAGAAAGCCAGAGAGAAAGCCAGAGAGTGCGAGGGTGACAGCGAGAGAGAATGCGAGAGAGACTGAGAGAGAGACTGAGAGAGAGACTGAGAGAGAGACTGAGAGGGAGACTGAGAGGGAGACAGCGAGGGAGACAGCGAGGGAGACAGCGAGGGAGACAGCGAGGGAGACAACGAGAGAGACATCGAGAGAGACAGCGAAAGAGAATGCGAGAGAGACTGCGAGAGAGACATCCAGGGTGACTGCGAGGGAGACAGCGAGAGAGACTGTGAGGGAGACAGCGAGAGAGACTGTGAGGGAGGCAGCGAGGGAGACTGTGAGGGAGACTGCGAGAGAGACTGCTATGGAGATAGCGAGAGAGACAGCGAGGGATACAGCGAGAGAGACTGCGAGAGTGACTGCGAGGGAGACGGCGAGGGAGACGGTGAGAGCGACGGCGAGAGAGAGAGCGAGAGAGACAGCGAGGGAGACAGCGAGAGAGACTTCGAGAGAGACTGCGAGGGAGACGGCGAGAGAGACAGCGAGAGAGACAGTGAGGGAGACTGTGAGGGAGACAGCGAGAGAGACTGCGAGAGAGACAGTGAGAGGGACTGCGAGAGAGAAAGCGAGAGAGAAAGCCAGAGAGTGCGAGGGAGACAGCGAGAGAGAATGCGAGAGAGACTGAGAGAGAGACTGAGAGAGAGACTGAGAGGGAGACTGAGAGGGAGACTGAGAGGGAGACAACGAGAGAGACATCGAGAGAGACAGCGAAAGAGAATGCGAGAGAGACTGCGAGAGAGACATCCAGGGTGACTTCGAGGGAGACTTCGAGGGAGACTGCGAGGGAGACAGCGAGAGAGACTGCGAGGGAGACAGCGAGAGTGACAGTGAGGGAGACAGCGAGAGAGTCTGCGAGAGAGTCTGCGAGGGAGCGAGCGAGGGAGAAAGCGAGAGAGACTGCGAGAGAGACTGCGAGAGAGACTGCGAGAGAGACTGCGAGAGAGACTGCGAGGGAGACAGCGAGAGAGACAGCGAGAGAGACTGCGAGAGAGACTGCGAGAGAGACTGCGAGAGAGACTGCGAGGGAGACAGCGAGAGAGACAGCGAGGGAGACAGCGAGGGAGACAGCGAGGGAGACAGCGAGAGAGACTGCGAGAGAGACTGCGAGAGAGACTGCGAGGGAGACTGCGAGGGAGACTGCGAGAGAGACTGCGAGAGAGACTGCGAGAGAGACTGCGAGAGAGACTGCGAGAGAGACTGCGAGGGAGACAGCGAGAGAGAAAGCGAGAGAAACTGCGAGAGAGACTGCTAGGGAAATAGCGAGAGAGACAGCGAGGGATACAGCGAGAGACACTGCGAGAGAGACTGCGAGGGAGACGGCGAGAGAGAGAGCGAGAGAGACAGCGAGGGAGACAACGAGGGAGACAGCGAGAGAGACTGCGAGAGAGACTGCGAGAGAGACTGCGAGAGCGACTGCTAGGGAGACAGCGAGGGAGGCAGCGAGGGAGGCAGCGAGGGAGACAGCGAGGGAGACAGCAAGGGAGACAGCGAGAGAAACTGCGAGGAAGACAGCGAGGGAGACAGCAAGGGAGACAGCGAGAGAGACGGCAAGGGAGACAGTGAGGGAGACTGCGAGGGAGAGAGCGAGGGAGACAGCGAGGGAGACAGCGAGGGAGACAGCGAGGGAGACAGCGAGAGAGACTGCAAGAGAGACTGCGAGGGAGACAGCGAGAGACACAGCGAGAGAGACAGCGAGGGAGAAAGCGAGGGAGAAAGCGAGGGAGACAGCGAGAGAGACTGCGAGGGAGAAAGCGAGAGAAACTGCGAGAGAGACTGCTAGGGAAATAGCGAGAGAGAGAGCGAGGGATACAGAGAGAGACACTGCGAGGGAGACTGCGAGGGAGACTGCGAGAGAGACTGCGAGAGAGACTGCGAGAGAGACTGCGAGAGAGACTGCGAGGGAGACAGCGAGAGAGAATGCGAGGGAGAAAGCGAGAGAAACTGCGAGAGAGACTGCTAGGGAAATAGCGAGAGAGACAGCGAGGGATACAGCGAGAGACACTGCGAGAGAGACTGCGAGGGAGACGGCGAGAGAGAGAGCGAGGGAGACAGCGAGGGAGACAGCGAGAGAAACTGCGAGGAAGACAGCGAGAGAGACTGCGAGAGAGACGGCAAGGGAGACAGCGAGGGAGAGAGCGAGGGACACAGCGAGGGAGACAGCGAGGGAGACAGCGAGGGAGACAGCGAGGGAGACAGCGAGAGAGACTGCAAGAGAGACTGCGAGGGAGACAGCGAGAGAGACAGCGAGAGAGACAGCGAGAGAGACAGCGAGAGAGACAGCGAGGGAGACAGCGAGGGAGAAAGCGAGGGAGAAAGCGAGGGAGAAAGCGAGGGAGAAAGTGAGGGAGACAGCGAGAGAGACTGCGAGAGAGACTGCGAGAGAGACAGCGAGGGAGAAAGCGAGAGAGACTGCGAGAGAGACTGCGAGGGAGAAAGCAAGAGAGACTGCAAGGGAGACAGCGAGAGAGACAGCGAGGGAGATAGCGAGGGAGACAGCGAGAGAGACTGCGAGAGAGACTGCGAGAGAGACTGCGAGAGAGACTGCGAGAGAGACTGCGAGAGAGACTGCGAGAGAGACTGCGAGGGAGACAGCGAGAGAGCCTGCGAGGGAGAGAGCGAGGGAGAAAGCGAGTGAGACTGCGAGAGAGACTGCGAGGGAGACAGCGATAGAGACTGCGAGGGAGACACCGATAGAGACTGCGAGGGAGACAGCGATAGAGACAGCGAGAGAGACTGCGAGAGAGACTGCGAGAGAGACTGCGAGGGAGACAGCGAGAGAGACAGCGAGGGAGACAGCGAGGGAGACAGCGAGAGAGACTGCGACAGAGACTGCGACAGAGACTGCGAGGGAGACTGCGAGGGAGACTGCGAGAGAGACTGCGAGAGAGACTGCGAGAGAGACTGCGAGAGAGACTGCGAGAGAGACTGCGAGGGAGACTGCGAGAGAGAAAGCGAGAGAAACTGCGAGAGAGACTGCTAGGGAAATAGCGAGAGAGACAGCGAGGGATACAGCGAGAGACACTGCGAGAGAGACTGCGAGGGAGACGGCGAGAGAGAGAGCGAGAGAGACAGCGAGGGAGACAGCGAGGGAGACAGCGAGGGAGACAGCGAGAGAGACTTCGAGAGAGACTGCGAGGGAGGCAGCGAGGGAGACAGCGAGGGAGACAGCGAGGGAGACAGCGAGGGAGACAGCGAGAGAGACTGCGAGAGAGACTGCGAGAGAGACTGCGAGAGCGACTGCTAGGGAGACAGCGAGGGAGACAGCGAGGGAGGCAGCGAGGGAGGCAGCGAGGGAGACAGCGAGGGAGACAGCAAGGGAGACAGCGAGAGAAACTGCGAGGAAGACAGCGAGGGAGGCAGCGAGGGAGACAGCAAGGGAGACAGCGAGAGAGACGGCAAGGGAGACAGTGAGGGAGACTGCGAGGGAGAGAGCGAGGGAGACAGCGAGGGAGACAGCGAGGGAGACAGCGAGGGAGACAGCGAGAGAGACTGCAAGAGAGACTGCAAGAGAGACTGCAAGAGAGACTGCAAGAGAGACTGCGAGGGAGACAGCGAGAGACACAGCGAGAGAGACAGCGAGGGAGAAAGCGAGGGAGAAAGCGAGGGAGACAGCGAGAGAGACTGCGAGAGAGACTGCGAGAGAGACTGCGAGGGAGAAAGCGAGAGAGACTGCGAGAGTGACTGCGAGAGAGACTGCGAGAGAGACTGCGAGGGAGAAAGCGAGAGAGACTGCGAGGGAGACTACAAGGGAGACAGCGAGAGAGACAGCGAGGGAGATAGCGAGGGAGATAGCGAGAGAGACTGCGAGAGAGACTGCGAGAGAGACTGCGATGGAGACTGCGAGGGAGACTGCGAGGGAGACTGCGAGAGAGACTGCTATGGAGATAGCGAGAGAGACAGCGAGGGATACAGCGAGAGAGACTGCGAGAGTGACTGCGAGGTAGACGGCGAGGGAGACAGCGAGGGCGACGGCGAGAGAGAGAGCGAGAGAGACAGCGAGAGAGACTTCGAGAGAGACTGCGAGGGAGACGGCGAGAGAGACAGCGAGAGAGGCAGCGAGAGAGACTGTGAGGGAGACTGCGAGAGAGACAGTGAGAGGGACTGCGAGAGAGAAAGCCAGAGAGAAAGCCAGAGAGAAAGCCAGAGAGTGCGAGGGTGACAGCGAGAGAGAATGCGAGAGAGACTGAGAGAGAGACTGAGAGAGAGACTGAGAGGGAGACTGAGAGGGAGACAGCGAGGGAGACAGCGAGGGAGACAGCGAGGGAGACAGCGAGGGAGACAACGAGAGAGACATCGAGAGAGACAGCGAAAGAGAATGCGAGAGAGACTGCGAGAGAGACATCCAGGGTGACTGCGAGGGAGACAGCGAGAGAGACTGTGAGGGAGACAGCGAGAGAGACTGTGAGGGAGGCAGCGAGGGAGACTGTGAGGGAGACTGCGAGAGAGACTGCTATGGAGATAGCGAGAGAGACAGCGAGGGATACAGCGAGAGAGACTGCGAGAGTGACTGCGAGGGAGACGGCGAGGGAGACGGTGAGAGCGACGGCGAGAGAGAGAGCGAGAGAGACAGCGAGGGAGACAGCGAGAGAGACTTCGAGAGAGACTGCGAGGGAGACGGCGAGAGAGACAGCGAGAGAGACAGTGAGGGAGACTGTGAGGGAGACAGCGAGAGAGACTGCGAGAGAGACAGTGAGAGGGACTGCGAGAGAGAAAGCGAGAGAGAAAGCCAGAGAGTGCGAGGGAGACAGCGAGAGAGAATGCGAGAGAGACTGAGAGAGAGACTGAGAGAGAGACTGAGAGGGAGACTGAGAGGGAGACTGAGAGGGAGACTGAGAGGGAGACAACGAGAGAGACATCGAGAGAGACAGCGAGAGAGAATGCGAGAGAGACTGCGAGAGAGACATCCAGGGTGACTTCGAGGGAGACTTCGAGGGAGACTGCGAGGGAGACAGCGAGAGAGACTGCGAGGGAGACAGCGAGAGAGACAGTGAGGGAGACAGCGAGGGAGACAGCGAGAGAGACTGCGACAGAGACTGCGAGAGAGACTGCGAGGGAGACTGCGAGGGAGACTGCGAGAGAGACTGCGAGAGAGACTGCGAGAGAGACTGCGAGGGAGACTGCGAGAGAGAAAGCGAGAGAAACTGCGAGAGAGACTGCTAGGGAAATAGCGAGAGAGACAGCGAGGGATACAGCGAGAGACACTGCGAGAGAGACTGCGAGGGAGACGGCGAGAGAGAGAGCGAGAGAGACAGCGAGGGAGACAGCGAGGGAGACAGCGAGGGAGACAGCGAGAGAGACTTCGAGAGAGACTGCGAGGGAGGCAGCGAGGGAGACAGCGAGGGAGACAGCGAGGGAGACAGCGAGAGAGACTGCGAGAGAGACTGCGAGAGAGACTGCGAGAGCGACTGCTAGGGAGACAGCGAGGGAGACAGCGAGGGAGGCAGCGAGGGAGACAGCGAGGGAGACAGCAAGGGAGACAGCGAGAGAAACTGCGAGGAAGACAGCGAGGGAGACAGCGAGGGAGACAGCAAGGGAGACAGCGAGAGAGACGGCAAGGGAGACAGTGAGGGAGACTGCGAGGGAGAGAGCGAGGGAGAGAGCGAGGGAGACAGCGAGGGAGACAGCGAGGGAGACAGCGAGGGAGACAGCGAGAGAGACTGCAAGAGAGACTGCAAGAGAGACTGCGAGGGAGACAGCGAGAGACACAGCGAGAGAGACAGCGAGGGAGAAAGCGAGGGAGAAAGCGAGGGAGACAGCGAGAGAGACTGCGAGAGAGACTGCGAGAGAGACTGCGAGAGAGACTGCGAGGGAGAAAGCGAGAGAGACTGCGAGAGTGACTGCGAGAGAGACTGCGAGAGAGACTGCGAGGGAGAAAGCGAGAGAGACTGCGAGGGAGACTACAAGGGAGACAGCGAGAGAGACAGCGAGGGAGATAGCGAGGGAGATAGCGAGAGAGACTGCGAGAGAGACTGCGAGAGAGACTGCGATGGAGACTGCGAGGGAGACTGCGAGGGAGACTGCGAGGGAGACTGCGAGGGAGACTGCGAGAGAGACTGCTATGGAGATAGCGAGAGAGACAGCGAGGGATACAGCGAGAGAGACTGCGAGAGTGACTGCGAGGTAGACGGCGAGGGAGACAGCGAGGGCGACGGCGAGAGAGAGAGCGAGAGAGACAGCGAGAGAGACTTCGAGAGAGACTGCGAGGGAGACGGCGAGAGAGACAGCGAGAGAGGCAGCGAGAGAGACTGTGAGGGAGACTGTGAGGGAGACTGCGAGAGAGACAGTGAGAGGGACTGCGAGAGAGAAAGCCAGAGAGAAAGCCAGAGAGAAAGCCAGAGAGTGCGAGGGTGACAGCGAGAGAGAATGCGAGAGAGACTGAGAGAGAGACTGAGAGAGAGACTGAGAGAGAGACTGAGAGGGAGACTGAGAGGGAGACAGCGAGGGAGACAGCGAGGGAGACAGCGAGGGAGACAACGAGAGAGACATCGAGAGAGACAGCGAAAGAGAATGCGAGAGAGACTGCGAGAGAGACATCCAGGGTGACTGCGAGGGAGACAGCGAGAGAGACTGTGAGGGAGACAGCGAGAGAGACTGTGAGGGAGGCAGCGAGGGAGACTGTGAGGGAGACTGCGAGAGAGACTGCTATGGAGATAGCGAGAGAGACAGCGAGGGATACAGCGAGAGAGACTGCGAGAGTGACTGCGAGGGAGACGGCGAGGGAGACGGTGAGAGCGACGGCGAGAGAGAGAGCGAGAGAGACAGCGAGGGAGACAGCGAGAGAGACTTCGAGAGAGACTGCGAGGGAGACGGCGAGAGAGACAGCGAGAGAGACAGTGAGGGAGACTGTGAGGGAGACAGCGAGAGAGACTGCGAGAGAGACAGTGAGAGGGACTGCGAGAGAGAAAGCGAGAGAGAAAGCCAGAGAGTGCGAGGGAGACAGCGAGAGAGAATGCGAGAGAGACTGAGAGAGAGACTGAGAGAGAGACTGAGAGGGAGACTGAGAGGGAGACTGAGAGGGAGACTGAGAGGGAGACAACGAGAGAGACATCGAGAGAGACAGCGAAAGAGAATGCGAGAGAGACTGCGAGAGAGACATCCAGGGTGACTTCGAGGGAGACTTCGAGGGAGACTTCGAGGGAGACTGCGAGGGAGACTGCGAGGGAGACAGCGAGAGAGACTGCGAGGGAGACAGCGAGAGAGACAGTGAGGGAGACAGCGAGAGAGTCTGCGAGAGAGTCTGCGAGGGAGAGAGCGAGGGAGAAAGCGAGAGAGACTGCGAGAGAGACTGCAAGAGAGACTGCGAGAGAGACTGCGAGGGAGACAGCGAGAGAGACAGCGAGAAAGACTGCGAGAGAGACTGCGAGAGAGACTGCGAGAGAGACTGCGAGAGAGACTGCGAGGGAGACAGCGAGAGAGACAGCGAGGGAGACAGCGAGGGAGACAGCGAGGGAGACAGCGAGAGAGACTGCGGGAGAGACTGCGAGAGAGACTGCGAGGGAGACTGCGAGGGAGACTGCGAGAGAGACTGCGAGAGAGACTGCGAGAGAGACTGCGAGAGAGACTGCGAGAGAGACTGCGAGAGAGACTGCGAGGGAGACAGCGAGAGAGAAAGCGAGAGAAACTGCGAGAGAGACTGCTAGGGAAATAGCGAGAGAGACAGCGAGGGATACAGCGAGAGACACTGCGAGAGAGACTGCGAGGGAGACGGCGAGAGAGAGAGCGAGAGAGACAGCGAGGGAGACAGCGAGGGAGACAGCGAGGGAGACAGCGAGAGAGACTTCGAGAGAGACTGCGAGGGAGGCAGCGAGGGAGACAGCGAGGGAGACAGCGAGGGAGACAGCGAGAGAGACTGCGAGAGAGACTGCGAGAGAGACTGCGAGAGCGACTGCTAGGGAGACAGCGAGGGAGACAGCGAGGGAGGCAGCGAGGGAGGCAGCGAGGGAGACAGCGAGGGAGACAGCAAGGGAGACAGCGAGAGAAACTGCGAGGAAGACAGCGAGGGAGACAGCAAGGGAGACAGCGAGAGAGACGGCAAGGGAGACAGTGAGGGAGACTGCGAGGGAGAGAGCGAGGGAGACAGCGAGGGAGACAGCGAGGGAGACAGCGAGGGAGACAGCGAGAGAGACTGCAAGAGAGACTGCGAGGGAGACAGCGAGAGACACAGCGAGAGAGACAGCGAGGGAGAAAGCGAGGGAGAAAGCGAGGGAGAAAGCGAGGGAGACAGCGAGAGAGACTGCGAGGGAGAAAGCGAGAGAAACTGCGAGAGAGACTGCTAGGGAAATAGCGAGAGAGAGAGCGAGGGATACAGAGAGAGACACTGCGAGGGAGACTGCGAGGGAGACTGCGAGAGAGACTGCGAGAGAGACTGCGAGAGAGACTGCGAGGGAGACAGCGAGAGAGAATGCGAGGGAGAAAGCGAGAGAAACTGCGAGAGAGACTGCTAGGGAAATAGCGAGAGAGACAGCGAGGGATACAGCGAGAGACACTGCGAGAGAGACTGCGAGGGCGACGGCGAGAGAGAGAGCGAGGGAGACAGCGAGGGAGACAGCGAGAGAAACTGCGAGGAAGACAGCGAGAGAGACTGCGAGAGAGACGGCAAGGGAGACAGCGAGGGAGAGAGCGAGGGACACAGCGAGGGAGACAGCGAGGGAGACAGCGAGGGAGACAGCGAGAGAGACTGCAAGAGAGACTGCGAGGGAGACAGCGAGAGAGACAGCGAGAGAGACAGCGAGAGAGACAGCGAGAGAGACAGCGAGGGAGAAAGCGAGGGAGAAAGCGAGGGGGAAAGCGAGGGAGAAAGTGAGGGAGACAGCGAGAGAGACTGCGAGAGAGACTGCGATAGAGACAGCGAGGGAGAAAGCGAGAGAGACTGCGAGAGAGACTGCGAGGGAGAAAGCGAGAGAGACTGCAATGGAGACAGCGAGAGAGACAGCGAGGGAGATAGCGAGGGAGACAGCGAGAGAGACTGCGAGAGAGACTGCGAGAGAGACTGCGAGAGAGACTGCGAGAGAGACTGCGAGAGAGACTGCGAGAGAGACTGCGAGGGAGACAGCGAGGGAGACAGCGAGGGAGACAGCGAGGGAGACAGCGAGGGAGACTGTGAGGGAGACTGCGAGAGAGACTGCTATCGAGATAGCGAGAGAGACTGTGAGGGAGACTGCGAGGGAGACGGCGAGGGAGACGGCGAGGGCGACGGCGAGAGAGAGAGCGAGAGAGAGAGCGAGAGAGAGAGCGAGGGAGACAGCGAGAGAGACTTCGAGAGAGACTGCGAGGGAGACGGCGAGAGAGACAGCGAGAGAGGCAGCGAGAGAGACTGTGAGGGAGACTGTGAGAGAGACAGCGAGAGAGACAGTGAGAGGGACTGCGAGAGAGAAAGCGAGAGAGAAAGCCAGAGAGAAAGCCAGAGAGTGCGAGGGAGACAGCGAGGGAGACAGCGAGAGAGAATGCGAGAGAGACTGAGAGAGAGACTGAGAGGGAGACTGAGAGGGAGACTGCGAGGGAGACTGCGAGGGAGACAACGAGAGAGACATCGAGAGAGACAGCGCAAGAGAATGCGAGAGAGACTGCGAGAGAGACATCCAGGGTGACTGTGAGGGAGACAGCAAGAGAGACTGTGAGGGAGACAGCGAGGGAGACTGTGAGGGAGACTGCGAGAGAGACTGCTATGGAGATAGCGAGAGAGACAGCGAGGGATACAGCGAGAGAGACTGCGAGAGAGACTGCGAGGGAGACGGCGAGGGAGACGGAGAGAGCGACGGCGAGAGAGAGAGCGAGAGAGACAGCGAGGGAGACAGCGAGAGAGACTTCGAGAGAGACGGCGAGAGAGACGGCGAGAGAGACAGCGAGAGAGACAGCGAGAGAGACAGCGAGAGAGACAGCGAGAGAGACTGTGAGGGACACAGCGAGAGAGACTGCGAGAGAGACTGCGAGAGAGACTGCGAGAGAGACTGCGAGAGAGACAGTGAGAGGGACTGCGAGAGAGAAAGCGAGAGAGAAAGCCAGAGAGTGCGAGGGAGACAGCGAGAGAGAATGCGAGAGAGACTGAGAGAGAGACTGAGAGGGAGACAGCGAGGGAGACAACGAGAGAGACATCGAGAGAGACATCGAGAGAGACAGCAAAAGAGAATGCGAGAGAGACTGCGAGAGAGACATCCAGGGTGACTTCGAGGGAGACTTCGAGGGAGACTTCGAGGGAGACTGCGAGGGAGACAGCGAGAGAGACAGCGAGAGAGAATGTGAGGGAAACAGCGAGAGAGACAGTGAGGGAGACAGCGAGGGAGACAGCGAGGGAGACAGCGAGGGAGACAGCGAGGGAGACAGCGAGAGAGTCTGCGAGAGAGAGAGCGAGGGAGAAAGCGAGGGAGAAAGCGAGAGAGACTGCGAGAGAGACTGCGAGGGAGACAGCGATAGAGACTGCGAGGGAGACAGCGAGAGAGACTGCGAGAGAGACTGCGAGAGAGACTGCGAGAGAGACTGCGAGAGAGACTGCGAGGGAGACAGCGAGGGAGACAGCGAGAGAGACTGCGAGAGAGACTGCGAGAGAGACTGCGAGAGAGACTGCGAGAGAGACTGCGAGGGAGACAGCGAGAGAAACTGCGAGAGAGACTGCTAGGGAAATAGCGAGAGAGACAGCGAGGGATATAGCGAGAGACACGGCGAGAGAGACAGCGAGGGAGACAGCGAGGGAGACAGCGAGGGAGACTTCGAGAGAGACTGTGAGGGAGGCAGCGAGGGAGACAGCGAGTGAGACAGCGAGGGAGACTGCGAGAGAGACTGCGAGAGCGTCTGCTAGGGAGACAGCGAGGGAGGCAGCGAGGGAGACTTCGAGGGAGACAGCGAGGGAGACAGCGAGAGAAACTGCCAGGAAGACAGCGAGAGAGACTGCGAGAGAGACGGCGAGGGAGACGGCGAGGGAGAGAGCGAGAGAGACTGCAAGAGAGACTGCGAGGAAGACAGCGAGAGAGACAGCGAGAGAGACAGCGAGAGAGACAGCGAGGGAGACAGCGAGGGAGACAGCGAGGGAGACTGCGAGGGAGACTGCGAGGGAGACTGCGAGGGAGACTGCGAGGGAGACAGTGAGAGAGTCTGCGAGTGAGAGAGCGAGGGAGAAAGCGAGAGAGACTGCGAGAGAGACTGCGAGAGAGACTGCGAGAGAGACTGCGAGAGAGACTGCGAGAGAGACTGCGAGGGAGACAGCGATAGAGACTGCGAGGGAGACAGCGAGAGAGACTGCGAGAGAGACTGTGAGAGAGACTGCGAGGGAGACAGCGAGACAGACTGCGAGGGAGACAGCGAGAGAGACTGCGAGAGAGACTGCGAGAGAGACTGCGAGAGAGACTGCGAGAGAGACTGCGAGGGAGACAGCGAGAGAGACTGCGAGGGAGAAAGCGAGAGAAACTGCGAGAGAGACTGCTAGGGAAATAGCGAGAGAGACAGCGAGGGATACAGCGAGAGAGACTGCGAGGGAGACGGCGAGAGAGAGAGCGAGAGAGAGAGCGAGGGAGACAGCGAGGGAGACAGCGAGGGAGACAGCGAGGGAGACAGCGAGAGAGACTTCGAGAGAGACTTCGAGAGAGACTGCGAGGGAGGCAGCGAGGGAGACCGCGAGGGAGACTGCGAGAGAGACTGCGAGAGCGACTGCTAGGGAGACAGCGAGGGAGGCAGCGAGGGAGACAGCGAGGGAGACAGCGAGGGAGACAGCGAGGGAGACAGCGAGAGAAACTGCGAGGAAGACGGCGAGAGAGACGGCGAGAGAGACGGCGAGGGAGACGGCGAGGGAGACGGCGAGGGAGACTGCGAGGGAGGCAGCGAGGGAGACAGCGACAGAGACAGCGACAGAGACAGCGACAGAGCCTGTGAGAGAGACTGCGAGGGACACAGCGAGAGAGACTGCGAGGGAGACAACGAGAGAGAATGCGAGAGAGATCGCGTGAGACAGCGAGGGAGACAGCGAGGGAGATAGCGAGGGAGACTGCGAGAGAGACAGCAAGGGAGACAGCGAGGGAGACAGCGAGGGAGACAGCGAGGGAGACAGCGAGGGAGACAGCGAGGGAGACTGCAAGAGAGACTGCGAGGGAGACAGCGAGGGAGACAGCGAGAGAAACTGCGAGGAAGACTGCGAGAGAGACTGCGAGGGAGAAAGCGAGAGAGACTGCGAGGGAGAAAGCGAGAGAGACTGCGAGGGAGACTGCAAGGGAGACAGCGAGAGAGACAGCGAGGGAGACAGCGAGAGAGACTGCGAGAGAGACTGCGAGAGAGACTGCGAGAGAGACTGCGAGAGAGACTGCGAGAGAGACAGCGAGGGAGACTGTGAGGGAGACTGCGAGAGAGACTGCTATGGAGATAGCGAGCGAGACAGCGAGGGATACAGCGAGAGAGACTGCGAGAGTGACTGCGAGGGAGACGGCGAGGGAGACGGCGAGGGAGACGGCGAGGGCGATGGCGAGAGAGAGAGCGAGAGAGACAGCGAGGGAGACAGCGAGAGAGACTTCGAGAGAGACTTCGAGAGAGACTGCGAGGGAGACTGCGAGGGAGACTGCGAGGGAGTCGGCGAGGGAGACAGCGAGAGAGGCAGCGAGAGAGACTGTGAGGGAGACTGCGAGAGAGACAGTGAGAGGGACTGAAGAGAGACTGTGAGAGAGACTGCGAGAGAGACAGTGAGAGGGACTGCGAGAGAGAAAGCCAGAGAGAAAGCCAGAGAGTGCGAGGGAGACAGCGAGGGAGACAGCGAGATAGAATGCGAGAGAGACTGAGAGAGAGACTGAGAGAGAGACTGAGAGAGAGACTGAGAGGGAGACAGCGAGGGAGACAACGAGAGAGACATCGAGAGAGACATCGAGAGAGACAGCGAAAGAGAATGCGAGACAGACTGCGAGAGAGACATCCAGGGTGACTGCGAGGGAGACTTCGAGGGAGACTGTGAGGGAGACAGCGAGAGAGACTGTGAGGGAGACTGCGAGAGAGACTGCTATGGAGATAGCGAGAGAGACAGCGAGGGATACAGCGAGAGAGACTGCGAGAGTGACTGCGAGGGAGACGGCGAGGGAGACGGCGAGAGAGAGAGCGAGAGAGACAGCGAGGGAGACAGCGAGGGAGACTTCGAGAGAGACTGCGAGGGAGACGGCGAGAGAGACGGCGAGAGCGACGGCGAGAGAGAGAGCGGGAGAGACAGCGAGAGAGACTGCGAGAGAGACTTCGAGAGAGACTGCGAGGGAGACAGCGAGAGAGGCAGCGAGAGAGACTGTGAGGGAGACTGCGAGAGAGACAGTGAGAGGGACTGCGAGAGAGAAAGCGAGAGAGAAAGCCAGAGAGAAAGCCAGAGAGTGCGAGGGAGACAGCGAGGGAGACAGCGAGAGAGAATGCGAGAGAGACTGAGAGAGAGACTGAGAGAGAGACTGAGAGGGAGACAGCGAGGGAGACAGCGAGGGAGACAGCGAGGGAGACAGCGAGGGAGACAGCGAGGGAGACAGCGAGGGAGACTGAGAGGGAGACAACGAGAGAGACATAGAGAGAGACAGCGAAAGAGAATGCGAGAGAGACTGCGAGAGAGACATCCAGGGTGTCTGCGAGGGAGACAGCGAGAGAGACAGTGAGGGAGACAGCGAGAGAGACTGTGAGGGAGACAGCGAGGGAGACTGTGAGGGAGACTGCGAGAGAGACTGCTATGGAGATAGCGAGAGAGACAGCAAGGGATACAGCGAGAGAGACTGCGAGAGTGACTGCGAGGGAGACGGCGAGGGAGACGGTGAGAGCGACGGCGAGAGAGAGAGCGAGAGAGACAGCGAGGGAGACAGCGAGAGAGACAGCGAGAGAGACTTCGAGAGAGACTGCGAGGGAGACGGCGAGAGAGACAGCGAGAGAGACAGCGAGAGAGACTGTGAGGGAGACTGTGAGGGAGACAGCGAGAGAGACTGCGAGAGAGACTGCGAGAGAGACTGCGAGAGAGACTGCGAGAGAGACTGCGAGAGAGACAGTGAGAGGGACTGCGAGAGAGAAAGCGAGAGAGAAAGCCAGAGAGTGCGAGGGAGACAGCGAGAGAGAATGCGAGAGAGACTGAGAGAGAGACTGAGAGAGAGACTGAGAGGGAGACTGAGAGGGAGACTGAGAGGGAGACAACGAGAGAGACATCGAGAGAGACAGCGAAAGAGACAGCGAAAGAGAATGCGAGAGAGACTGCGAGAGAGACATCCAAGGTGACTTCGAGGGAGACTTCGAGGGAGACTGCGAGGGAGACAGCGAGAGAGACTGCGAGGGAGACAACGAGAGAGACAGTGAGGGAGACAGCGAGAGAGTCTGCGAGAGAGTCTGCGAGGGAGAGAGCGAGGGAGAGAGCGAGGGAGAAAGCGAGAGAGACTGCGAGAGAGACTGCGAGAGAGACTGCGAGAGAGACTGCGAGAGAGACTGCGAGAGAGACTGCGAGGGAGACAGCGATAGAGACTGCGAGGGAGACAGCGAGAGAGACTGCGAGAGAGACTGCGAGAGAGACTGCGAGAGAGACTGCGAGAGAGACTGCGAGGGAGACAGCGAGAGAGACTGCGAGAGAGACTGCGAGAGAGACTGCGAGAGAGACTGCGAGAGAGACTGCGAGAGAGACTGCGAGGGAGACAGCGAGAGGGACTGCGAGGGAGAAAGCGAGAGAAACTGCGAGAGAGACTGCTAGGGAAATAGCGAGAGAGACAGCGAGGGAGACAGCGAGGGAGACAGCGAGGGAGACAGCGAGAGAGACTGCGAGGGAGGCAGCGAGGGAGACAGCGAGGGAGACAGCGAGGGAGACAGCGAGGGAGACAGCGAGGGAGACTGCGAGAGAGACTGCGAGAGAGACTGCGAGAGAGACTGCGAGAGAGACTGCGAGAGCGACTGCAAGGGAGACAGCGAGGGAGGCAGCGAGGGAGACAGCGAGGGAGACAGCGAGGGAGACAGCGAGAGAAACTGCGAGGAAGACAGCGAGAGAGACTGCGAGAGAGACGGCGAGGGAGACTGCGAGGGAGACAGCGAGGGAGACAGCGAGGGAGACAGCGAGGGAGACAGCGAGGGAGACAGCGAGAGAGACTGCGAGAGAGACGGCGAGGGAGACAGCGAGGGAGACAGCGAGGGAGACAGCGAGGGAGACAGCGAGGGAGACAGCGAGAGAGACTGCAAGAGAGACTGCGAGGGAGACAGCGAGAGAGACAGCGAGAGAGACAGCGAGAGAGACAGTGAGAGAGACAGCGAGAGAGACAGCGAGGGAGACAGCGAGAGAGACAGCGAGGGAGACAGCGAGGGAGACAGCGAGGGAGACTGCGAGGGAGACAGTGCGAGAGTCTGCGAGGGAGAGAGCGAGTGAGACTGCGAGAGAGACTGCGAGAGAGACTGCGAGAGAGACTGCGAGGGAGACAGCGATAGAGACTGCGAGGGAGACAGCGAGAGAGACTGCGAGAGAGACTGCGAGGGAGACAGCGAGAGAGACTGTGAGGGAGACAGCGAGGGAGACAGCGAGGGAGACAGCGAGGGAGACTGCGAGGGAGACTGCGAGAGAGACTGCGAGAGAGACTGCGAGAGAGACTGCGAGAGAGACTGCGAGAGAGACTGGGAGGGAGACAGCGAGGGAGACTGCGAGAGAGACTGCGAGAGAGACTGCGAGAGAGACTGCGAGAGAGACTGCGAGAGAGACTGCGAGGGAGACAGCGAGGGAGACAGCGAGGGAGACAGCGAGGGAGACTGCGAGAGAGATGGCGAGAGAGATGGAGAGAGAGATGGAGAGAGAGACGGCGAGAGAGACAGCGAGGGAGAGAGCGAGAGAGACTGCGAGGGAGACAGCGAGAGAGACAGCGAGAGAGACTGCGAGAGAGACTGCGAGAGAGACTGCGAGAGAGACTGCGAGAGATACAGCGAGAGATACAGCGAGGGATAGAGCGAGGGAGACAGCGAGGGTGACAGCGAGGGAGACAGCGAGGGAGACAGTGAGAGTACATTGAGAGAGACAGCGAGAGAGACTGCGAGAGAGACTGCGAGAGAGACTGCGAGGGAGACGGCCAGGGAGACGGCGAGGGAGACGACGAGGGAGACGACGAGGGAGACGGCCAGGGAGACAGCGAGGGAGACAGCGAGGGAGACAGCGAGGGAGACAGCGACAGAGACAGCGACAGAGACAGCGACAGAGACAGCGACAGAG
Organism: Heterodontus francisci; assembly: GCF_036365525.1. Classification (NCBI taxonomy): domain Eukaryota; kingdom Metazoa; phylum Chordata; class Chondrichthyes; order Heterodontiformes; family Heterodontidae; genus Heterodontus; species Heterodontus francisci. The sequence continues at coordinate 155,646 of NC_090384.1, forward strand.
ACAGCGACATAGACAGCGACAGAGACGGAGACAGCGAGGGAGACAGTGAGAGATACTGCTATGGAGATAGCGAGAGAGACAGCCGGGGATACAGAGAGAGTGACTGCAAGGGAGACGGCGAGGGAGACGACGAGGGAGACGACGAGGGAGACAGCGAGGGAGACAGCGAGGGAGACAGCGAGAGAGACTGCGAGGGAGACAGCGAGGGAGACTGCGAGAGAGACTGCGAGAGAGACTGCGAGAGCGACTGCTAGGGAGACAGCGAGGGAGGCAGCGAGGGAGACAGCGAGGGAGACAGCGAGGGAGACAGCGAGGGAGACAGCGAGGGAGACAGTGAGAGAAACTGCGAGGAAGACGGCGAGAGAGACGGCGAGAGAGACGGCGAGGGAGACGGCGAGGGAGACGGCGAGGGAGACTGCGAGGGAGGCAGCGAGGGAGACAGCGACAGAGACAGCGACAGAGACAGCGACAGAGCCTGTGAGAGAGACTGCGAGGGACACAGCGAGAGAGACTGCGAGGGAGACAACGAGAGAGAATGCGAGAGAGATCGCGTGAGACAGCGAGGGAGACAGCGAGGGAGATAGCGAGGGAGACTGCGAGAGAGACAGCAAGGGAGACAGCGAGGGAGACAGCGAGGGAGACAGCGAGGGAGACTGCAAGAGAGACTGCGAGGGAGACAGCGAGGGAGACAGCGAGAGAAACTGCGAGGAAGACTGCGAGAGAGACTGCGAGGGAGACTGCGAGGGAGAAAGCGAGAGAGACTGCGAGGGAGAAAGCGAGAGAGACTGCGAGGGAGACTGCAAGGGAGACAGCGAGAGAGACAGCGAGAGAGACAGCGAGGGAGACAGCGAGAGAGACTGCGAGAGAGACTGCGAGAGAGACTGCGAGAGAGACTGCGAGAGAGACAGCGAGGGAGACTGTGAGGGAGACTGCGAGAGAGACTGCTATGGAGATAGCGAGAGAGACAGCGAGGGATACAGCGAGAGAGACTGCGAGAGTGACTGCGAGGGAGACGGCGAGGGAGACGGCGAGGGAGACGGCGAGAGAGAGAGCGAGAGAGACAGCGAGGGAGACAGCGAGAGAGACTTCGAGAGAGACTTCGAGAGAGACTGCGAGGGAGACTGCGAGGGAGTCGGCGAGAGAGACAGCGAGAGAGGCAGCGAGAGAGACTTTGAGGGAGACTGCGAGAGAGACAGTGAGAGGGACTGCGAGAGAGACTGTGAGAGAGACTGCGAGAGAGACAGTGAGAGGGACTGCGAGAGAGAAAGCCAGAGAGAAAGCCAGAGAGTGCGAGGGAGACAGCGAGGGAGACAGCGAGATAGAATGCGAGAGAGACTGAGAGAGAGACTGAGAGAGAGACTGAGAGAGAGACTGAGAGGGAGACAGCGAGGGAGACAACGAGAGAGACATCGAGAGAGACATCGAGAGAGACAGCGAAAGAGAATGCGAGAGAGACTGCGAGAGAGACATCCAGGGTGACTGCGAGGGAGACTTCGAGGGAGACTGTGAGGGAGACAGCGAGAGAGACTGTGAGGGAGACAGCGAGAGAGACTGTGAGGGAGACTGCGAGAGAGACTGCTATGGAGATAGCGAGAGAGACAGCGAGGGATACAGCGAGAGAGACTGCGAGAGTGACGGCGAGGGAGACGGCGAGAGAGAGAGCGAGAGAGACAGCGAGGGAGACAGCGAGGGAGACTTCGAGAGAGACTGCGAGGGAGACGGCGAGAGAGACGGCGAGAGAGACGGCGAGAGAGACGGCGAGAGAGACGGCGAGAGCGACGGCGAGAGAGAGAGCGGGAGAGACAGCGAGAGAGACTGCGAGAGAGACTTCGAGAGAGACTGCGAGGGAGACAGCGAGAGAGGCAGCGAGAGAGACTGTGAGGGAGACTGCGAGAGAGACAGTGAGAGGGACTGCGAGAGAGAAAGCGAGAGAGAAAGCCAGAGAGAAAACCAGAGAGTGCGAGGGAGACAGCGACAGAGCCTGTGAGAGAGACTGCGAGGGACACAGCGAGAGAGACTGCGAGGGAGACAACGAGAGAGAATGCGAGAGAGATCGCGTGAGACAGCGAGGGAGACAGCGAGGGAGATAGCGAGGGAGACTGCGAGAGAGACGGCGAGGGAGACGGCGAGGGCGATGGCGAGAGAGAGAGCGAGAGAGACAGCGAGGGAGACAGCGAGAGAGACTTCGAGAGAGACTTCGAGAGAGACTGCGAGGGAGACTGCGAGGGAGACTGCGAGGGAGTCGGCGAGAGAGACAGCGAGAGAGGCAGCGAGAGAGACTGTGAGGGAGACTGCGAGAGAGACAGTGAGAGGGACTGCGAGAGAGACTGTGAGAGAGACTGCGAGAGAGACAGTGAGAGGGACTGCGAGAGAGAAAGCCAGAGAGAAAGCCAGAGAGTGCGAGGGAGACAGCGAGGGAGACAGCGAGATAGAATGCGAGAGAGACTGAGAGAGAGACTGAGAGAGAGACTGAGAGAGAGACTGAGAGGGAGACAGCGAGGGAGACAACGAGAGAGACATCGAGAGAGACATCGAGAGAGACAGCGAAAGAGAATGCGAGAGAGACTGCGAGAGAGACATCCAGGGTGACTGCGAGGGAGACTTCGAGGGAGACTGTGAGGGAGACAGCGAGAGAGACTGTGAGGGAGACAGCGAGAGAGACTGTGAGGGAGACTGCGAGAGAGACTGCTATGGAGATAGCGAGAGAGACAGCGAGGGATACAGCGAGAGAGACTGCGAGAGTGACTGCGAGGGAGACGGCGAGGGAGACGGCGAGAGAGAGAGCGAGAGAGACAGCGAGGGAGACAGCGAGGGAGACTTCGAGAGAGACTGCGAGGGAGACGGCGAGAGAGACGGCGAGAGAGACGGCGAGAGCGACGGCGAGAGAGAGAGCGGGAGAGACAGCGAGAGAGACTGCGAGAGAGACTTCGAGAGAGACTGCGAGGGAGACAGCGAGAGAGGCAGCGAGAGAGACTGTGAGGGAGACTGCGAGAGAGACAGTGAGAGGGACTGCGAGAGAGAAAGCGAGAGAGAAAGCCAGAGAGAAAGCCAGAGAGTGCGAGGGAGACAGCGAGGGAGACAGCGAGAGAGAATGCGAGAGAGACTGAGAGAGAGACTGAGAGAGAGACTGAGAGGGAGACTGAGAGGGAGACAGCGAGGGAGACAGCGAGGGAGACAGCGAGGGAGACAGCGAGGGAGACAGCGAGGGAGACAACGAGAGAGACATAGAGAGAGACAGCGAAAGAGAATGCGAGAGAGACTGCGAGAGAGACATCCAGGGTGACTGCGAGGGAGACAGCGAGAGAGACTGTGAGGGAGACAGCGAGAGAGACTGTGAGGGAGACAGCGAGGGTGACTGTGAGGGAGACTGCGAGAGAGACTGCTATGGAGATAGCGAGAGAGACAGCGAGGGATACAGCGAGAGAGACTGCGAGAGTGACTGCGAGGGAGACGGCGAGGGAGACGGTGAGAGCGACGGCGAGAGAGAGAGCGAGAGAGACAGCGAGGGAGACAGCGAGAGAGACTTCGAGAGAGACTGCGAGGGAGACGGCGAGAGAGACAGCGAGAGAGACAGCGAGAGAGACTGTGAGGGAGACTGTGAGGGAGACAGCGAGAGAGACTGCGAGAGAGACTGCGAGAGAGACTGCGAGAGAGACTGCGAGAGAGACAGTGAGAGGGACTGCGAGAGAGAAAGCGAGAGAGAAAGCCAGAGAGTGCGAGGGAGACAGCGAGAGAGAATGCGAGAGAGACTGAGAGAGAGACTGAGAGGGAGACTGAGAGGGAGACTGAGAGGGAGACAACGAGAGAGACAGCGAAAGAGACAGCGAAAGAGAATGCGAGAGAGACTGCGAGAGAGACATCCAAGGTGACTTCGGGGGAGACTTCGAGGGAGACTGCGAGGGAGACAGCGAGAGAGACTGCGAGGGAGACAGCGAGAGAGACAGTGAGGGAGACAGCGAGAGAGTCTGCGAGAGAGTCTGCGAGGGAGAGAGCGAGGGAGAAAGCGAGAGAGACTGCGAGAGAGACTGCGAGAGAGACTGCGAGAGAGACTGCGAGGGAGACAGCGATAGAGACTGCGAGGGAGACAGCGAGAGAGACTGCGAGAGAGACTGCGAGAGAGACTGCGAGAGAGACTGCGAGGGTGACAGCGAGAGAGACAGCGAGAGAGACTGCGAGAGAGACTGCGAGAGAGACTGCGAGAGAGACTGCGAGAGAGACTGCGAGAGAGACTGCGAGGGAGACAGCGAGAGGGACTGCGAGGGAGAAAGCGAGAGAAACTGCGAGAGAGACTGCTAGGGAAATAGCGAGAGAGACAGCGAGGGAGACAGCGAGGGAGACAGCGAGAGAGACTGCGAGGGAGGCAGCGAGGGAGACAGCGAGGGAGACAGCGAGGGAGACAGCGAGGGAGACAGCGAGGGAGACTGCGAGAGAGACTGCGAGAGAGACTGCGAGAGAGACTGCGAGAGAGACTGCGAGAGCGACTGCTAGGGAGACAGCGAGGGAGGCAGCGAGGGAGACAGCGAGGGAGACAGCGAGGGAGACAGCGAGAGAAACTGCGAGGAAGACAGCGAGAGAGACTGCAAGAGAGACTGCAAGAGAGACGGCGAGGGAGACTGCGAGGGAGACAGCGAGGGAGACAGCGAGGGAGACAGCGAGGGAGACAGCGAGGGAGACAGCGAGGGAGACAGTGAGGGAGACAGCGAGAGAGACTGCAAGAGAGACTGCGAGGGAGACAGCGAGAGAGACAGTGAGAGAGACAGCGAGGGAGACAGCGAGGGAGACAGCGAGAGGGACAGCGAGGGAGACAGCGAGGGAGACAGCGAGGGAGACTGCGAGGGAGATTGCGAGGGAGACAGTGCGAGAGTCTGCGAGGGAGAGAGCGAGTGAGACTGCGAGAGAGACTGCGAGAGAGACTGCGAGAGAGACTGCGAGGGAGACAGCGAGAGAGACTGCGAGAGAGACTGCGAGGGAGACAGCGAGAGAGACTGTGAGGGAGACAGCGAGGGAGACAGCGAGCGAGACAGCGAGGGAGACTGCGAGAGAGACTGCGAGAGAGACTGCGAGAGAGACTGCGAGAGAGACTGCGAGAGAGACTGGGAGGGAGACAGCGAGGGAGACTGCGAGGGAGACTGCGAGAGAGACTGCGAGAGAGACTGCGAGAGAGACTGCGAGAGAGACTGCGAGAGAGACTGCGAGAGAGACTGCGAGGGAGACAGCGAGGGAGACAGCGAGGGAGACAGCGAGGGAGACTGCGAGGGAGACTGCGAGAGAGATGGCGAGAGAGATGGAGAGAGAGATGGAGAGAGAGACGGCGAGAGAGACAGCGAGGGAGAGAGCGAGAGAGACTGCGAGGGAGACAGCGAGAGAGACAGCGAGAGAGACTGCGAGAGAGACTGCGAGAGAGACTGCGAGAGATACAGCGAGAGATACAGCGAGGGATAGAGCGAGGGAGACAGCGAGGGTGACAGCGAGGGAGACAGCGAGGGAGACAGTGAGAGTACATTGAGAGAGACAGCGAGAGAGACTGCGAGAGAGACTGCCAGGGAGACGGCCAGGGAGACGGCGAGGGAGACGATGAGGGAGACGACGAGGGAGACGGCCAGGGAGACAGCGAGGGAGACAGCGAGGGAGACAGCGAGGGAGACAGCGACAGAGACAGCGACAGAGACAGCGACAGAGACAGCGACAGAGACAGCGACAGAGACAGAGACAGCGAGGGAGACAGTGAGAGATACTGCTATGGAGATAGCGAGAGAGACAGCCGGGGATACAGAGAGAGTGACTGCAAGGGAGACGGCGAGGGAGACGACGAGGGAGACAGCGAGGGAGACAGCGAGGGAGACAGCGAGAGAGACTGCGAGGGAGACAGCGAGGGAGACAGCGAGGGAGACTGCGAGAGAGACAGCGAGGGACACAGCGAGGGACACAACAAGGGAGACAGCGAGAGAGACTGCGAGAGAGACTGCGAGAGAGAGCGCGTGAGACAGCGAGGGAAACAGCGAGGGAGAGAGCGAGAGACACAGCGAGGGAGACAGCAAGAGAGACTGCAAGAGAGACAGCGAGAGAGGCAGCGAGAGAGACAGCGAGAGAGACAGCGAGAAAGACAGCGAGAAAGACAGCGAGGGAGAAAGCGCTGGAGACAGCGAGAGAGACAGCGAGAGAGACTGCGTGGGAGACAGCGAGGGAGACAGCGAGGGAGACAGCGAGGGAGACAGCGAGGGAGACAGCGCTGGAGACAGCGAGAGAGACTGCGAGAAGGACTGTGAGAAGGACTGCGAGAGAGACAGCGAGGGAGAAAGCGAGGGAGAAAGCGAGGGAGAAAGCGAGGGAGAAAGCGAGAGCGACTTCGAGAGAGTCTGCGAGGGAGACAGCGAGAGAGACTGTGAGGGAGACAGCGAGAGAGACTGCGAGGGAGACTGCGAGGGAGACAGCGAGAGACACTGCGAGAGAGAATGCGAGGGAGACAGCGATTAAGACGGCGAGTGAGACGGCGAGAGAGAGAGCGAGAGAGACAGCGAGGGAGACAGCGAGGTAGACAGCGAGAGAGACTTCGAGAGAGACTGTGAGGGAGACAGCGAGGGAGACAGCGAGGGAGACAGCGAGGGAGACAGCGACAGTGACAGCGACAGAGACAGCAATAGAGACTGCGAGAGAGACTGTGAGAGAGACTGCGAGGGACACAGCGAGAGAGACTGCAAGGGAGACAACGAGAGAGAATGCGAGAGAGATCGCGTGAGACAGCGAGGGAGACAGCGTGGGAGGCAGCGAGGGAGACAGCGAGAGAAACTGCGAGGAAGACAGCGAGAGAGACTGCGAGAGCGACTGCTAGGGAGACAGCGAGGGAGCAGCGAGGGAGACAGCGAGAGAGACTGCGAGGGAGACAGCGAGAGAAACTGCGAGGAAGACAGCGAGAGAGACTGCGAGAGAGACGGCGAGGGAGACAGCGAGAGAGGCTGCGAGAGAGACGGCGAGGGAGACGGTGAGGGAGACTGCGAGGGAGACAGCGAGGGAGACAGCGAGGGAGACAGCGAGGGAGACAGCGAGGGAGACAGCGAGGCAGACAGCGAGAGAGACTGCAAGGGAGACAGCGAGAGAGACAGCGAGAGAGACAGCGAAGGAGAAAGCGAGGGAGACAGCGAGAAAGACTGCGAGGGAGACTGCGAGGGAGACAGCATGGGAGACAGCGAGGGAGACAGCGAGGGAGACAGCGAGGGAGACAGCGAGGGAGACAGCGAGAGAGACTGCGAGAAGGACTGCGAGAAGGAATGCGAGAGAGACAGTGAGAGAGACAGCGAGGGAGAAAGTGAGAGTGACTGCGAGGGAGACTGCGAGAGAGACTGCGAGAGAGACTGCGAGAGAGACAGTGAGAGGGACTGCGAGAGAGAAAGCCAGAGAGTGCGAGGGAGACAGCGAGAGAGAATGCGAGAGAGACTGAGAGAGAGACTGAGAGAGAGACAGCGAGGGAGACAACGAAAGAGACATCGAGAGAGACAGCGAAAGAGACAGCGAAAGAGACTGCGAGAGAGACATCCAGGGTGACTTCGAGGGAGACTTCGAGGGAGACTGCGAGGGAGACAGCGAGAGAGACTGAGAGAGACAGCGAGAGAGACAGCGAGGGAGACAGCGAGGGAGACTGCGAGGGAGACAGCGAGAGAGTCTGCGAGGGAGAGAGCGAGAGATTCTGCGAGGGAGAGAGCGAGGGAGAAAGCGAGAGAGAATGCGAGAGAGACTGCGAGAGAGACTGCGAGAGAGACTGCGAGGGAGACAGCGATAGAGACTGCGAGGGAGACAGCGAGAGAGACTGCGAGAGAGACTGTGAGAGAGACTGCGAGGGAGACAGCGAGAGAGACTGTGAGGGAGACAGCGAGAGAGACTGTGAGGGAGACAGTGAGGGAGACAGCGAGAAAGACTGCGAGAGAGACTGCGAGGGAGACAGCGAGAGAGACTGCGAGGGAGAAAGCGAGAGACACTGCGAGAGAGACTGCGAGGGAGACGGCGAGAGAGAGAGCGAGGGAGACAGCGAGGGAGACAGCGAGGGAGACAGCGATGGAGACAGCGAGGGAGACAGCGAGGGAGACTTCGAGAGAGACTGCGAGGGAGGCAGCGAGGGAGGCAGCGAGGGAGACAGCGAGGGAGACAGCGAGGGAGACAGCGAGGGAGACAGCGAGGGAGACTGCGAGAGAGACTGCGAGAGCGACTGCGAGGGAGACAGCGAGGGAGACAGCGAGGGAGACAGCGAGGGAGACAGCGAGGGAGGCAGCGAGGGAGGCAGCGAGGGAGACAGCGAGGGAGACAGCAAGGGAGACAGCGAGAGAAACTGCGAGGAAGACAGCGAGAGCGACTGCTAGGGAGACAGCGAGGGAGACAGCGAGGGAGACAGCGAGAGAAACTGCGAGGAAGACAGCGAGAGAGACTGCGAGAGAGACGGCAAGGGAGACAGAGAGGGAGACTGCGAGGGAGAGAGCGAGGGAGACAGCGAGGGAGACAGCGAGGGAGACAGCGAGAGAGACTGCAAGAGAGACTGCGAGGGAGACAGCGAGAGACACAGCGAGAGAGACAGCGAGGGAGAAAGCGAGGGAGACTGCGAGAGAGACTGCGAGAGAGACTGCGAGAGAGACTGCGAGGGAGAAAGGAGAGAGACTGCGAGAGTGACTGCGAGAGAGACTGCGAGAGAGACTGCGAGAGAGACTGCGAGAGAGACTGCGAGGGAGACTGCGAGGGAGACTGCGAGGGAGACTGCAAGGGAGACTGCAAGGGAGACTGCAAGGGAGACTGCAATGGAGACAGTGAGAGAGACAGCGAGGGAGATAGCGAGGGAGACTGCGAGAGAGACTGCGAGAGAGACTGCGAGAGAGACGGCGAGAGAGACTGCGATGGAGACTGCGAGGGAGACAGCGAGGGAGACTGCGAGAGAGACTGCGATGGAGATAGCGAGAGAGACAGCGAGGGATACAGCGAGAGAGACTGCGAGAGTGACTGCGAGGTAGACGGCGAGGGCGACGGCGAGAGAGAGAGCGAGAGAGACAGCGAGGGAGACAGCGAGAGAGACTTCGAGAGAGACTGCGAGGGAGACGGCGAGAGAGACAGTGAGAGGGACTGCGAGAGAGAAAGCCAGAGAGAAAGCCAGAGAGAAAGCCAGAGAGTGCGAGGGAGACAGCGAGGGAGACAGCGAGAGAGAATGCGAGAGAGACTGAGAGAGAGACTGAGAGAGAGACTGAGAGAGAGACTGAGAGGGAGACAGCGAGGGAGACAACGAGAGAGACATAGAGAGAGACAGCGAAAGAGAATGCGAGAGAGACTGCGAGAGAGACATCCAGGGTGACTGCGAGGGAGACAGCGAGAGAGACTGTGAGGGAGACAGCGAGAGAGACTGTGAGGGAGACAGCGAGGGAGACTGTGAGGGAGACTGCGAGAGAGACTGCTATGGAGATAGCGAGAGAGACAGCGAGGGATACAGTGAGAGAGACTGCGAGAGTGACTGCGAGGGAGACGGCGAGGGAGACGGTGAGAGCGACGGCGAGAGAGAGAGCGAGAGAGACAGCGAGGGAGACAGCGAGAGAGACTTCGAGAGAGACTGCGAGGGAGACGGCGAGAGAGACAGCGAGAGAGACAGCGAGAGAGACTGTGAGGGAGACTGTGAGGGAGACAGCGAGAGAGACTGCGAGAGAGACTGCGAGAGAGACTGCGAGAGAGACTGCGAGAGAGACAGTGAGAGGGACTGCGAGAGAGAAAGCGAGAGAGAAAGCCAGAGAGTGCGAGGGAGACAGCGAGAGAGAATGCGAGAGAGACTGAGAGAGAGACTGAGAGAGAGACTGAGAGAGAGACTGAGAGGGAGACTGAGAGGGAGACATCGAGAGAGACAGCGAAAGAGACAGCGAAAGAGAATGCGAGAGAGACTGCGAGAGAGACATCCAAGGTGAATTCGAGGGAGACTTCGAGGGAGACTGCGAGGGAGACAGCGAGAGAGACTGCGAGGGAGACAGCGAGAGAAACAGCGAGAGAGTCTGCGAGAGAGTCTGCGAGAGAGTCTGCGAGGGAGAGAGCGAGGGAGAAAGCGAGAGAGACTGCGAGAGAGACTGCGAGAGAGACTGCGAGAGAGACAGCGAGAGAGACAGCGAGGGAGACAGCGAGGGAGACAGCGAGGGAGACAGTGAGGGAGACAACGAGAGAGACATAGAGAGAGACAGCGAAAGAGAATGCGAGAGAGACTGCGAGAGAGACATCCAGGGTGACTGCGAGGGAGACAGCGAGAGAGACTGTGAGGGAGACAGCGAGAGAGACTGTGAGGGAGACAGCGAGGGAGACTGTGAGGGAGACTGCGAGAGAGACTGCTATGGAGATAGCGAGAGAGACAGCGAGGGATACAGCGAGAGAGACTGCGAGAGTGACTGCGAGGGAGACGGCGAGGGAGACGGTGAGAGCGACGGCGAGAGAGAGAGCGAGAGAGACAGCGAGGGAGACAGCGAGAGAGACTTCGAGAGAGACTGCGAGGGAGACGGCGAGAGAGACAGCGAGAGAGACAGCGAGAGAGACAGCGAGAGAGACAGCGAGAGAGACTGTGAGGGAGACTGTGAGGGAGACAGCGAGAGAGACTGCGAGAGAGACTGCGAGAGAGACTGCGAGAGAGACAGCGAGAGGGACTGCGAGAGAGAAAGCGAGAGAGAAAGCCAGAGAGTGCGAGGGAGACAGCGAGAGAGAATGCGAGAGAGACTGAGAGAGAGACTGAGAGAGAGACTGAGAGAGAGACTGAGAGGGAGACTGAGAGGGAGACTGAGAGGGAGACAACGAGAGAGACATCGAGAGAGACAGCGAAAGAGACAGCGAAAGAGAATGCGAGAGAGACTGCGAGAGAGACATCCAAGGTGACTTCGAGGGAGACTGCGAGGGAGACAGCGAGAGAGACTGCGAGGGAGACAGCGAGAGAGACAGCGAGAGAGTCTGCGAGAGAGTCTGCAAGGGAGAGAGCGAGGGAGAAAGCGAGAGAGACTGCGAGAGAGACTGCGAGAGAGACTGCGAGAGAGACTGCGAGGGAGACTGCGAAGGAGACTGTGAGGGAGACTGCGAGGGAGACTGCGAGGGAGACAGCGAGAGAGACTGCGAGAGAGACTGTGAGAGAGACTGCGAGGGAGACAGCGAGAGAGACAGCGAGGGAGACAGCGAGAGAGACAGCGAGAGAGACTGCGAGAGAGACTGCGAGAGAGACTGCGAGAGAGACTGCGAGGGAGACAGCGAGAGGGACTGCGAGGGAGAAAGCGACAGAAACTGCGAGAGAGACTGCTAGGGAAATAGCGAGAGAGACAGCGAGGGATACAGCGAGAGACACTGCGAGAGAGACTGCGAGGGAGACGGCGAGAGAGAGAGCGAGGGAGACAGCGAGGGAGACAGCGAGGGAGACAGCGAGGGAGACAGCGAGAGAGACTGCGAGGGAGGCAGCGAGGGAGACAGCGAGGGAGACAGCGAGGGAGACTGCGAGAGAGACTGCGAGAGAGACTGCGAGAGAGACTGCGAGAGAGACTGCGAGAGAGACTGCGAGAGCGACTGCTAGGGAGACAGCGAGGGAGACAGCGAGGGAGGCTGCGAGGGAGACAGCGAGGGAGACAGCGAGGGAGACAGCGAGAGAAACTGCGAGGAAGACAGCGAGAGAGACTGTGAGAGAGACGGCGAGGGAGACTGCGAGGGAGAGAGCGAGGGACACAGCGAGGGAGACAGCGAGGGAGACAGCGAGGGAGACAGCGAGGGAGACAGCGAGAGAGACTGCAAGAGAGACTGCAAGAGAGACTGCGAGGGAGACAGCGAGAGAGACAGCGAGAGAGACAGCGAGAGAGACAGCGAGGGAGACAGCGAGGGAGACAGCGAGAGAGACAGCGAGGGAGACAGCGAGGGAGACAGCGAGGGAGACAGCGAGGGAGACTGCGAGGGAGACTGCGAGGGAGACTGCGAGGGAGACAGTGCGAGAGTCTGCGAGGGAGAGAGCGAGTGAGACTGCGAGAGAGACTGCGAGAGAGACTGCGAGAGAGACTGCGAGAGAGACTGCGAGGGAGACAGCGATAGAGACTGCGAGGGAGACAGCGAGGGAGACTGCGAGAGAGACTGCGAGGGAGACAGCGAGAGAGACTGTGAGGGAGACAGCGAGGGAGACAGCGAGAGAGACTGCGAGAGAGACTGCGAGAGAGACTGCGAGAGAGACTGCGAGAGAGACTGCGAGAGAGACTGGGAGGGAGACAGCGAGGGAGACTGCAAGAGAGACTGCGAGAGAGACTGCGAGAGAGACTGTGAGAGAGACTGCGAGAGAGACTGCGAGAGAGACTGCGAGGGAGACAGCGAGAGGGACTGCGAGGGAGAAAGCGAGAGAAACTGCGAGAGAGACTGCTAGGGAAATAGCGAGAGAGACAGCGAGGGATACAGCGAGAGACACTGCGAGAGAGACTGCGAGGGAGACGGCGAGAGAGAGAGCGAGGGAGACAGCGAGGGAGACAGCGAGGGAGACAGCGAGGGAGACAGCGAGAGAGACTGCGAGGGAGACAGCGAGGGAGACAGCGAGGGAGACAGCGAGGGAGACAGCGAGGGAGACAGCGAGGGAGACAGCGAGAGAGACAGCGAGAGAGACAGCGAGGGAGACAGCGAGGGAGACTGCGAGAGAGACTGCGAGAGAGACTGCGAGAGAGACTGCGAGAGAGACTGCGAGAGCGACTGCTAGGGAGACAGCGAGGGAGGCAGCGAGGGAGATAGCGAGGGAGACAGCGAGGGAGACAGCGAGAGAAACTGCGAGGAAGACAGCGAGAGAGACTGCGAGAGAGACGGCGAGGGAGACTGCGAGGGAGAGAGCGAGGGACACAGCGAGGGAGACAGCGAGGGAGACAGCGAGGGAGACAGCGAGGGAGACAGCGAGAGAGACTGCAAGAGAGACTGCAAGAGAGACTGCGAGGGAGACAGCGAGAGAGACAGCGAGAGAGACAGCGAGAGAGACAGCGAGAGAGACAGCGAGGGAGACAGCGAGGGAGACAGCGAGGGAGACAGCGAGAGAGACAGCGAGGGAGACAGCGAGGGAGACAGCGAGGGAGCCTGCGAGGGAGACTGCGAGGGAGACTGCGAGGGAGACTGCGAGGGAGACTGCGAGGGAGACAGTGCGAGAGTCTGCGAGGGAGAGAGCGAGTGAGACTGCGAGAGAGACTGCGAGAGAGACTGCGAGAGAGACTGCGAGGGAGACAGCGATAGAGACTGCGAGGGAGACAGCGAGAGAGACTGCGAGAGAGACTGCGAGGGAGACAGCGAGAGAGACTGTGAGGGAGACAGCGAGAGAGACAGCGAGAGAGACTGCGAGAGAGACTGCGAGAGAGACTGCGAGAGAGACTGCGAGAGAGACTGGGAGGGAGACAGCGAGGGAGACTGCGAGAGAGACTGCGAGAGAGACTGCGAGAGAGACTGCGAGAGAGACTGCGAGAGGGACTGCGAGGGAGACAGCGAGGGAGACAGCGAGGGAGACAGCGAGGGAGACTGCGAGAGAGATGGCGAGAGAGATGGAGAGAGAGACGGCGAGAGAGACAGCGAGGGAGAGAGCGAGAGAGACTGCGAGGGAGACAGCGAGAGAGACAGCGAGAGAGACTGCGAGAGATACAGCGAGAGATACAGCGAGGGATAGAGCGAGGGAGACAGCGAGGGATACAGCGAGGGAGACAGCGAGAGTACATTGAGAGAGACTGCGAGAGAGACTGCGAGGGAGACGGCCAGGGAGACGGCCAGGGAGACGACGAGGGAGACGACGAGGGAGACAGCGAGGGAGACAGCGAGGGAGACAGCGACAGAGACAGCGACAGAGACAGCGACAGAGACAGCGACAGAGACAGCGACAGAGACAGAGACAGCGAGGGAGACAGTGAGAGATACTGCTATGGAGATAGCGAGAGAGACAGCCGGGGATACAGAGAGAGAGACTGCAAGAGAGACAGCGAGAGAGGCAGCGAGAGAGGCAGCGAGAGAGACAGCGAGAGAGACAGCGAGAGAGACAGCGAGAGAGACAGCGAGAGAGACAGCGAGGGAGAAAGCGATGGAGACAGCGAGAGAGACAGCGAGAGAGACAGCGAGGGAGACAGCGAGGGAGACAGCGAGGGAGACAGCGAGGGAGACAGCGAGGGAGACAGCGAGGGAGACAGCGCTGGAGACAGCGAGAGAGACTGCGAGAAGGACTGTGAGAAGGACTGCGAGAGAGACAGCGAGGGAGAAAGCGAGGGAGAAAGCGAGAGCGACTTCGAGAGAGTCTGCGAGGGAGACAGCGAGAGAGACTGTGAGGGAGACAGCGAGAGAGACTGCGAGGGAGACTGCGAGGGAGACTGCGAGGGAGACAGCGAGAGACACTGCGAGAGAGAATGCGAGGGAGACAGCGATTAAGACGGCGAGGGAGACGGCGAGAGAGAGAGCGAGAGAGACAGCGAGGGAGACAGCGAGGTAGACAGCGAGAGAGACTTCGAGAGAGACTGTGAGGGAGACAGCGAGGGAGACAGCGAGGGAGACTGCGAGGGAGACAGCGAGGGAGACAGCGACAGAGACAGCGACAGAGACAGCGACAGAGACAGCAATAGAGACTGCGAGAGAGACTGCGAGAGAGACTGCGAGGGACACAGCGAGAGAGACTGCAAGGGAGACAACGAGAGAGAATGCGAGAGAGATCGCGTGAGACAGCGAGGGAGACAGCGTGGGAGGCAGCGAGGGAGACAGCGAGAGAAACTGCGAGGAAGACAGCGAGAGAGACTGCGAGAGCGACTGCTAGGGAGACAGCGAGGGAGGCAGCGAGGGAGACAGCGAGGGAGACAGCGAGGGAGACAGCGAGAGAAACTGCGAGAGAAACTGCGAGGAAGACAGCGAGAGAGACTGCGAGAGAGACGGCGAGGCAGACAGTGAGAGAGACTGCGAGAGAGTCGGCGAGGGAGACGGCGAGGGAGACTGCGAGGGAGACAGCGAGGGAGACAGCGAGAGAGACTGCAAGGGAGACAGCGAGAGAGACAGCGAGAGAGACAGCGAAGGAGAAAGCGAGGGAGACAGCGAGAGAGACAGCGAGAGAGACTGCGAGGGAGACTGCGAGTGAGACAGCATGGGAGACAGCGAGGGAGACAGCGAGGGAGACAGCGAGGGAGACAGCGAGGGAGACTGCGAGAAGGACTGCGAGAAGGACTGCGAGAAGGAATGCGAGAGAGACAGTGAGAGAGACAGCGAGGGAGAAAGTGAGAGTGACTGCGAGGGAGACTGCGAGAGAGACTGCGAGAGAGACTGCGAGAGAGACTGCGAGAGAGACAGTGAGAGGGACTGCGAGAGAGAAAGCCAGAGAGTGCGAGGGAGACAGCGAGAGAGAATGCGAGAGAGACTGAGAGAGAGACTGAGAGAGAGACTGAGAGAGAGACTGAGAGGGAGACAGCGAGGGAGACAACGAGAGAGACATCGAGAGAGACATCGAGAGAGACAGCGAAAGAGAATGCGAGAGAGACTGCGAGAGAGACATCCAGGGTGACTTCGAGGGAGACTTCGAGGGAGACTGCGAGGGAGACAGCGAGAGAGACTGAGAGAGACAGCGAGAGAGACGAGGGAGACAGCGAGGGAGACAGCGAGGGAGACTGCGAGGGAGACTGCGAGGGAGACAGCGAGGGAGACAGCGAGGGAGAGAGCGAGAGATTCTGCGAGGGAGACAGCGAGGGAGAAAGCGAGAGAGAATGCGAGAGAGACTGCGAGGGAGACAGCGAGAGAGACTGTGAGAGAGACTGCGAGGGAGACAGCGAGAGAGACTGTGAGGGAGACAGCAAGAGAGACTGTGAGGGAGACAGCGAGAGAGACTGCGAGAGAGACTGCGAGAGAGACTGTGAGAGAGACTGCGAGGGAGACAGCGAGAGAGACTGTGAGGGAGACAGCGAGAGAGACTGTGAGGGAGACAGCGAGAGAGACTGTGAGGGAGACAGTGAGGGAGACAGCGAGGGAGACTGCGAGAGAGACTGCGAGGGAGACAGCGAGAGAGACTGCGAGGGAGAAAGCGAGAGACACTGCGAGAGAGACTGCGAGGGAGACGGCGAGAGAGAGAGCGAGGGAGACAGCGAGGGAGACAGCGAGGGAGACAGCGAGAGAGACAGCGAGGGAGACTGTGAGGGAGACTGCGAGGGAGACTGCGAGGGAGACAGCGAGAGAGTCTGCGAGGGACAGAGCGAGGGAGAAAGCGAGAGAGACTGCGAGGGAGACAGCGATAGAGACTGCGAGGGAGACAGCGAGAGAGACTGTGAGAGAGACTGCGAGGGAGACAGCGAGGGAGAGTGTGAGGGAGACAGCGAGGGAGACAGCGAGAGAGACTGCCAAAGAGACTGCGAGAGAGACTGCGAGAGAGACTGCGAGGGAGAAAGCGAGAGAAACTGCGAGAGAGACTGCTAAGGAAATAGCGAGAGAGACAGCGAGGGATACAGCGAGAGACACTGCGAGAGAGACTGCGAGGGAGACGGCGAGAGAGAGAGCGAGGGAGACAGCGAGGGAGACAGCGAGGGAGACATCGAGGGAGACTGCGAGAGCGACTGCAAGGGAGACAGCGAGGGAGACAGCGAGGGAGACAGCGAGAGAAACTGCGAGGAAGACAGCGAGAGAGACTGCGAGAGAGACGGCGAGGGAGACAGCGAGGGAGACTGCGAGGGAGAGAGCGAGGGACACAGCGAGGGAGACAGCGAGGGAGACAGCGAGGGAGACAGCGAGGGAGACAGCGAGGGAGACAGCGAGGGAGACAGAGAGAGAGACAGCGAGAGAGACTGCAAGAGAGACTGCGAGGGAGACAGCGAGAGAGACAGCGAGAGAGACAGCGAGAGAGAAAGCGAGGGAGAAAGCGAGGGAGACTGCGAGAGAGACTGCGAGAGAGACTGCGAGAGAGACAGCGAGAGAGACAGCGAGAGAGACTGCAAAGGAGACTGCGAGAGAGACTGCGAGAGAGACAGCGAGAGAGACTGCGAGAGGGACTGCGAGAGAGACTGCGAGAGGGACAGCGAGAGAGACTGCGAGAGGGACTGCGAGAGAGACTGGGAGGGAGACAGCGAGGGAGACTGCGAGAGAGACTGCTAGAGAGACTGCGAGGGAGACAGCGAGGGAGACAGCGAGGGAGACAGCAAGGGAGACTGCGAGAGAGATGGCGAGAGAGATGGAGAGAGAGACGGCAAGAGAGACGGCGAGAGAGACGGCGAGAGAGACAGTGAGGGAGAGAGCGAGAGAGACTGCGAGGGAGACAGCGAGAGAGACAGCGATAGAGACTGTGAGAGAGACTGCGAGAGATACAGCGAGGGATAGAGCGAGTGAGACAGCGAGGGAGACAGCGAGAGAAACTGCGAGGAAGACAGCGAGAGAGACTGCGAGAGCGACTGCTAGGGAGACAGCGAGGGAGGCAGCGAGGGAGACAACGAGGGAGACAGCGAGAGAGACTGCGAGGGAGACAGCGAGAGAGACTGCGAGGAAGACAGCGAGAGAGACAGCGAGAGAGACTGCGAGGAAGACAGCGAGAGAGACTGCGAGAGAGACGGTGAGGGAGACTGCGAGGGAGACTGCGAGGGAGACAGCGAGGGAGACAGCGAGGGAGACAGCGAGGGAGACAGCGAGGGTGACAGCGAGGGTGACAGCGAGGCAGACAGCGAGAGAGACTGCAAGGGAGACAGCGAGAGAGACAGCGAGAGAGACAGCGAAGGAGAAAGCGAGGGAGACAGCGAGAGAGACAGCGAGAGAGACTGTGAGGGGGACTGCGAGGGAGACAGCATGGGAGACAGCATGGGAGACAGCGAAGGAGAAAGCGAGGGAGACAGCGAGAGAGACAGCGAGAGAGACTGCGAGGGAGACTGCGAGGGAGACAGCATGGGAGACAGCGAGGGAGACAGCGAGGGAGACAGCGAGGGAGACAGCGAGGGAGACAGCGAGAGAGACAGCGAGAGAGACTGCGAGAAGGACTGCGAGAAGGAATGCGAGAGAGACAGCGAGAGAGACAGCGAGAGAGACAGCGAGGGAGAAAGTGAGAGTGACTGCGAGAGAGACTGCGAGGGAGACTGCGAGGGAGACAGCGAAAGAGACTGTGAGGGAAACAGCGAGGGAGACAGCGAAAGAGACTGCGAGGGAGACTGCGAGGCAGACTGTGAGGGAGACAGCGAGAGAGACAGCGAGAGAGACAGCGAGAGAGACTGTGAGAGAGACTGCGAGAGAGACTGCGAGAGAGACTGCGAGAGAGACTGCGAGAGAGACAGTGAGAGGGACTGCGAGAGAGAAAGCCAGAGAGTGCGAGGGAGACAGCGAGAGAGAATGCGAGAGAGATTGAGAGAGAGACTGAGAGAGAGACTGAGAGAGAGACTGAGAGAGAGACTGAGAGGGAGACAGCGAGGGAGACAACGAGAGAGACATCGAGAGAGACAGCGAAAGAGAATGCAAGAGAGACTGCGAGAGAGACATCCAGGGTGACTTCGAGGGAGACTTCGAGGGAGACTGCGAGGGAGACAGCGAGAGAGACTGAGAGAGACAGCGAGAGAGACAGCGAGGGAGACAGCGAGGGAGACAGCGAGGGAGACAGCGAGGGAGACAGCGAGGGAGACTGCGAGGGAGACAGCGAGAGAGTCTGCGAGGGAGAGAGCGAGAGATTCTGCGAGGGAGAGAGCGAGGGAGAATGCGAGAGAGACTGCGAGAGAGACTGCGAGAGAGACTGCGAGAGAGACTGCGAGAGAGACTGCGAGAGAGACTGCGAGGGAGACAGCGATAGAGACTGCGAGGGAGACAGCGAGAGAGACTGCAAGAGAGACTGTGAGATAGACTGCGAGGGAGACAGCGAGAGAGACTGTGAGGGAGACAGCGAGAGAGACTGTGAGGGAGACAGAGAGGGAGACAGCGAGAGAGACTGCGAGAGAGACTGCGAGGGAGACAGCGAGAGAGACTGCGAGGGAGAAAGCGAGAGACACTGCGAGAGAGACTGCGAGGGAGAAAGCGAGAGACACTGCGAGAGAGACTGCGAGGGAGACGGCGAGGGAGACGGCGAGAGAGAGAGCGAGGGAGACAGCGAGGGAGACAGCGAGGGAGACAGCGAGGGAGACAGCGAGGGAGACAGCGAGGGAGGCAGCGAGGGAGACAGCGAGGGAGACAGCGAGGGAGACAGCGAGGGAGACAGCGAGAGAAACTGCGAGAGAGACAGCGAGAGAGGCAGCGAGAGAGACAGCGAGGGAGACTGCGAGGGACACAGCGAGGGACACAGCGAGGGACACAGCGAGGGAGACAGCGAGGGACACAGCGAGGGAGACTGCAAGAGAGACTGCGAGGGAGACTGCAAGGGAGACAGCGAGAGAGTCTGCGAGGGACAGAGCGAGGGAGAAAGCGAGAGAGACTGCGAGAGAGACTGCGAGGGAGACAGCGATAGAGACTGTGAGGGAGACAGCGAGAGAGACTGTGAGAGAGACTGCGAGGGAGACAGCGAGGGAGAGTGTGAAGGAGACAGCGAGGGAGACAGCGAGAGAGACTGCGAAAGAGACTGCGAGAGAGACTGCGAGAGAGACTGCGAGAGAGACTGCGAGGGAGACAGCGAGAGAGACTGCGAGGGAGAAAGCGAGAGAAACTGCGAGAGAGACTGCTAAGGAAATAGCGAGAGAGACAGCGAGGGATACAGCGAGAGACACTGCGAGAGAGACTGCGAGGGAGACGGCGAGAGAGAGAGCGAGGGAGACAGCGAGGGAGACAGCGAGGGAGACAGCGAGGGAGACAGCGAGGGAGACTGCGAGAGCGACTGCAAGGGAGACAGCGAGGGAGACAGCGAGGGAGACAGCGAGGGAGGCAGCGAGAGAAACTGCGAGGAAGACAGCGAGAGAGACTGCGAGAGAGACGGCGAGGGAGACAGCGAGGGAGACTGCGAGGGAGAGAGCGAGGGACACAGCGAGGGAGACAGCGAGGGAGACAGCGAGGGAGACAGCGAGGGAGACAGCGAGGGAGACAGCGTGGGAGACAGAGAGAGAGACAGCGAGAGAGACTGCAAGAGAGACTGCGAGGGAGACAGCGAGAGAGACTGCGAGAGGGACTGCGAGAGAGACTGCGAGAGGGACAGCGAGACAGACTGCGAGAGAGACTGCGAGAGAGACTGGGAGGCAGACAGCGAGGGAGACTGCGAGAGAGACTGCTAGAGAGACTGCGAGGGAGACAGCGAGGGAGACAGCGAGGGAGACAGCGAGGGAGACTGCGAGAGAGACGGCGAGAGAGATGGAGAGAGAGACGGCGAGAGAGACGGCGAGAGAGACGGCGAGAGAGACGGCGAGGGAGACAGCGAGGGAGACTGCGAGGGAGAGAGCGAGGGACACAGCGAGGGAGACAGCGAGGGAGACAGTGAGGGAGAGAGCGAGAGAGACTGCGAGGGAGACAGCGAGAGAGACAGCGAGAGAGACTGCGAGAGCGACTGCTAGGGAGACAGCGAGGGAGGCAGCGAGGGAGACAGCGAGGGAGACAGCGAGGGAGACAGCGAGAGAGACTGCGAGGGAGACAGCGAGAGAGACTGCGAGAGAGACTGCGAGAGAGACTGCGAGAGAGACGGTGAGGGAGACTGCGAGGGAGACAGCGAGGGAGACAGCGAGGGAGACAGCGAGGGAGACAGCGAGGCAGACAGCGAGAGAGACTGCAAGGGAGACTGCAAGGGAGACTGCAAGGGAGACAGCGAGAGAGACAGCGAGAGAGACAGCGAAGGAGAAAGCGAGGGAGACAGCGAGAGAGACAGCGAGAGAGACTGCGAGGGAGACTGCGAGGGAGACAGCATGGGAGACACCGAGGGAGACAGCGAGGGAGACAGCGAGGGAGACAGCGAGAGAGACAGCGAGAGAGACTGCGAGAAGGACTGCGAGAAGGAATGCGAGAGAGACAGCGAGAGAGACAGCGAGAGAGACAGCGAGGGAGAAAGTGAGAGTGACTGCGAGAGAGACTGCGAGGGAGACTGCGAGGGAGACAGCGAAAGAGACTGTGAGGGAAACAGCGAGGGAGACAGCGAAAGAGACTGCGAGGGAGACTGCGAGGCAGACTGTGAGGGAGACAGCGAGAGAGACAGCGAGAGAGACAGCGAGAGAGACTGTGAGAGAGACTGCGAGAGAGACTGCGAGAGAGACTGCGAGAGAGACTGCGAGAGAGACAGTGAGAGGGACTGCGAGAGAGAAAGCCAGAGAGTGCGAGGGAGACAGCGAGAGAGAATGCGAGAGAGACTGAGAGAGAGACTGAGAGAGAGACTGAGAGAGAGACTGAGAGAGAGACTGAGAGAGAGACTGAGAGGGAGACAGTGAGGGAGACAACGAGGGAGACAACGAGAGAGACATCGAGAGAGACAGCGAAAGAGAATGCAAGAGAGACTGCGAGAGAGACATCCAGGGTGACTTCGAGGGAGACTTCGAGGGAGACTGCGAGGGAGACAGCGAGAGAGACTGAGAGAGACAGCGAGAGAGACAGCGAGGGAGACAGCGAGGGAGACAGCGAGGGAGACAGCGAGGGAGACTGCGAGGGAGACAGCGAGAGAGTCTGCGAGGGAGAGAGCGAGAGATTCTGCGAGGGAGAGAGCGAGGGAGAAAGCGAGAGAGAATGCGAGAGAGACTGCGAGAGAGACAGCGATTGAGACTGCGAGGGAGACAGCGAGAGAGACTGCGAGAGAGACTGTGAGAGAGACTGCGAGGGAGACAGCGAGAGAGACTGTGAGGGAGACAGCGAGAGAGACTGTGAGAGAGACTGCGAGGGAGACGGCCAGGGAGACGGCCAGGGAGACGGCCAGGGAGACGGCCAGGGAGACGGCCAGGGAGAGGGCCAGGGAGACGGCCAGGGAGACGGCCAGGGAGACGGCCAGGGAGACGGCGAGGGAGATGGCGAGGGAGACGACGAGGGAGACAGCGAGGGAGACAGCGAGGGAGACAGCGAGGGAGGCTGCGAGGGAGACTGCGAGGGAGACAGCGAGAGAGACAGCGAGAGAGACAGCGAGGGAGACTGCGAGGGAGACTGCGAGGGAGACAACGAGAGAGACATCGAGAGAGACAGCGAAAGAGAATGCGAGAGAGACTGCGAGAGAGACATCCAGGGTGACTTCGAGGGAGACAGCGAGAGAGTCTGCGAGGGACAGAGCGAGGGAGAAAGCGAGAGAGACTGCGAGAGAGACTGCGAGGGAGACAGTGATAGAGACTGCGAGGGAGACAGCGAGAGAGACTGCGAGAGAGACTGCGAGAGAGACTGCGAGGGAGACAGCGAGGGAGACTGTGAGGGAGACAGCGAGGGAGACAGCGAGAGAGACTGCGAGAGAGACTGCGAGAGAGACTGCGAGAGAGACTGCGAGGGAGACAGCGAGGGAGAAAGCGAGAGAAACTGCGAGAGAGACTGCTAGGGAAATAGCGAGAGAGACAGCGAGGGATACAGCGAGAGACACTGCGAGAGAGACTGCGAGAGAGAGAGCGAGAGAGAGAGCGAGGGAGACAGCGAGGGAGACAGCGAGGGAGACAGCGAGGGAGACAGCGAGAGAGACTGCGAGAGAGACTTCGAGAGAGACTGCGAGGGAGACAGCGAGGGAGACTGCGAGAGAGACTGCGAGAGCGACTGCGAGAGATGCAGCGAGGGATAGAGCGAGTGAGACAGCTAGGGAGACAGCGAGAGTACATTGAGAGAGACAGCGAGAGAGACTGCGAGAGAGACGGCGAGGGAGACGGCGAGGGAGACGGCGAGGGAGACGGCGAGCAAGACAGCGAGGGAGACAGCGAGGGAGACAGCGAGGGAGACAGCGAGGGAGACAGCGAGGGAGACTGCGAGAGAGACAGCGAGGGAGACAGTGAGAGAGACTGCTATGGAGATAGCGAAAGAGACAGCCGGGGATACAGAGAGAGTGACTGCAAGGGATACGGCGAGGGAGACGGCGAGGCAGACTGCGAGGGACACAGCGAGGGACACAGCGAGGGAGACAGCGAGAGAGACAGCGAGAGAGAGCGCATGAGACAGCGAGGGAGACAGCGAGGGAGAGAGCAAGAGAGACTGCAAGAGAGACTGCAAGGGAGACAGCGAGAGAGACAGCGAGAGAGGCAGCGAGAGAGGCAGCGAGAGAGACAGCGAGAGAGACAGCGAGAGAGACAGCGAGAGAGACAGCGAGAGAGACAGCGAGAGAGACAGCGAGAGAGACAGCGATGGAGACAGCGAGAGAGACAGCGAGAGAGACTGCGTGGGAGACAGCGAGGGAGACAGCGAGGGAGACAGCGCTGGAGACAGCGAGAGAGACTGCGAGAAGCACTGCGAGAGAGACAGCGAGGGAGAAAGCGAGAGCGACTTCGAGAGAGACTGCGAGGGAGACAGCGAGAGAGACTGTGAGGGAAACAGCGAGGGAGACAGCGTAAGAGACTGCGAGGGAGACTGCGAGGGAGACTGCGAGGGAGACTGCGAGAGAGACTGCGAGAGAGACTGTGAGAGTGACTGCGAGCGAGACTGCGAGGGAGCCTGCGAGGGAGCCTGCGAGAGAGACAGCGAGAGAGACTGCGAGAGAGACTGCGAGAGAGACTGCGAGAGATACAGCGAGGGAGACGGCCAGGGAGACGGCCAGGGAGACGGCCAGGGAGACGGCCAGGGAGACGGCCAGGGAGACGTCCAGGGAGACGGCCAGGGAGAGGGCCAGGGAGACGGCCAGGGAGACGACGAGGGAGACGACGAGGGAGACGACGATGGAGACGACGAGGGAGACGACGAGGGAGACGACGAGGGAGACGGCGAGGGAGACAGCGAGGGAGACAGCGAGGGAGACAGCGAGGGAGACAGCGACAGAGACAGCGACAGAGACAGTGAGAGAGACTGCTATGGAGACAGCGAGAGAGACAGCCGGGCATACAGAGAGAGTGACTGCAAGGGAGACGGCGAGGGAGACGGCGAGGGAGACGGCGAGGGAGACGGCGAGGGAGACGGCGAGGGAGACGGCGAGGGAGACGGCGAGGGAGACAGCGAGGGAGACAGCGAGAGAGACTGCGAGAGAGAGCGCATGAGACAGCGAGGGAGACAGCGAGGGAGAGAGCGAGAGAGACTGTGAGGGAGACAGCGAGAGAGACTGCGAGGGAGACTGCGAGGGAGACAGCGAGAGACACTGCGAGAGAGAATGCGAGGGAGACAGCGATTCAGACAGCGAGGGAGACAGCGAGGTAGACAGCGAGAGAGACTTCGAGAGAGACTGCGAGGGAGACAGCGAGGGAGACAGCGAGGGAGACAGCGAGGGAGACAGCGAGGGAGACAGCGACAGAGACAGCGACAGAGACAGCAATAAAGCCTGCGAGAGAGACTGCGAGGGACACAGCGAGAGAGACTGCAAGGGAGACAACGAGAGAGAATGCGAGAGAGATCGCGTGAGACAGCGAGGGAGACAGCGAGGGAGACAGCGTGGGAGGCAGCGAGGGAGACAGCGAGAGAAACTGCGAGGAAGACTGCGAGAGAGACTGCGAGAGAGACTACGAGAGAGACTGCGAGGGACACAGCGAGGAAGACAGCGAGAGTGACTGCGAGAGCGACTGCTAGGGAGGCAGCGAGGGAGACAGCGAGGGAGACAGCGAGAGAGACTGCGAGAGCGACTGCGAGAGCGACTGCTCGGGAGGCAGCGAGGGAGACAGCGAGGGAGACAGCGAGAGAAACTGCGAGGACGACAGCGAGAGAGACTGCGAGAGAGACGGCGAGGGAGACGGCGAGGGAGACTGCGAGGGAGAGAGCGAGGGAGACAGCGAGGGAGACAGCGAGGGAGACAGCGAGGGAGACAGCGAGGGAGACAGCGAGAGAGACTGCGAGAGAGACTGCGAGGGAGACAGCGAGAGAGACAGCGAGAGAGACAGCGAGGGAGAAAGCGAGGGAGACAGCGAGAGAGACAGCGAGAGAGACTGCGAGGGAGACTGCGAGGGAGACTGCGAGGGAGACTGCGAGGGAGACAGCATGGGAGACAGCGAGGGAGACAGCGAGGGAGACAGCGAGAGGGACTGCGAGAAGGACTGCGAGAAGGACTGCGAGAGAGACAGCGAGGGAGAAAGTGAGAGCGACTGCGAGAGAGACTGCGAGGGAGACTGCGAGGGAGACTGCGAGGGAGACTGCGAGGGAGACAGTGAGAGAGACAGCGAGAGAGACTGCGAGAGAGACTGCGAGAGAGACTGCGAGAGAGACAGTGAGAGGGACTGCGAGAGAGAAAGCCAGAGAGTGCGAGGGAGACAGCGAGAGAGAATGCGAGAGAGACTGAGAGCGAGACTGAGATAGGGACTGAGAGGGAGACAGCGAGGGAGACAACGAGAGAGACATCGAGAGAGACAGCGAAAGAGAATGCGAGAGAGACTGCGAGAGAGACATCCAGGGTGACTTCGAGGGAGACTTCGAGGGAGACTGCGAGGGAGACAGCGAGAGAGACTGAGAGAGACAGCGAGAGAGACAGCGAGGGAGACAGCGAGGGAGACTGCGAGGGAGACTGCGAGGGAGACAGCGAGAGAGTCTGCGAGGGAGAGAGCGAGGGAGAAAGCGAGAGAGACTGCGAGAGAGACTGCGAGGGAGACAGCGAGAGAGACTGCGAGAGAGACTGCGAGAGACTGTGAGAGAGACTGCGAGGGAGACAGCGAGAGAGACTGTGAGGGAGACAGTGAGGGAGACAGTGAGGGAGACAGCGAGAGAGACTGCGAGAGAGACTGCGAGAGAGACTGCGAGGGAGACAGCGAGAGAGACTGCGAGGGAGACAGCGAGAGAAACTGCGAGAGAGACTGCTAGGGAAATAGCGAGAGAGACAGCGAGGGATACGGCGAGAGAGACTGCGAGGGAGACGGCGAGAGAGAGAGCGAGAGAGACAGCGAGGGAGACAGCGAGGGAGACAGCGAGGGAGACAGCGAGGGAGACAGCGAGAGAGACAGCGAGAGAGACAGCGAGAGAGACTTCGAGAGAGACTGCGAGGGAGGCAGCGAGGGAGGCAGCGAGGGAGACAGCGAGGGAGACAGCGAGGGAGACAGCGAGGGAGACAGCGAGGGAGACTGCGAGAGAGACTGCGAGAGAGACTGCGAGAGCAACTGCGAGGGAGACAGCGAGGGAGACAGCGAGGGAGGCAGCGAGGGAGACAGCGAGGGAGACAGCGAGAGAAACTGCGAGGAAGACAGCGAGAGAGACTGCGAGGGAGAGAGCGAGGGAGAGAGCGAGGGAGAGAGCGAGGGAGACAGCGAGGGAGACAGCGAGGGAGACAGCGAGGGAGACAACGAGGGAGACAACGAGGGAGACAACGAGGGAGACTGCGAGAGAGACTGCGAGGGAGACAGCGAGGGAGACAGCGAGAGAGACAGCGAGGGAGACAGCGAGGGAGACAGCGAGGGAGACAGCGAGGGAGACAGCGAGGGAGACTGCGAGGGAGACTGCGAGGGAGACAGCGAGGGAGACAGCGAGAGAGTCTGCGAGGGACAGAGCGAGGGAGAAAGCGAGAGAGACTGCGAGAGAGACTGCGAGGGAGACAGCGATAGAGACTGCGAGGGAGACTGCGAGGGAGACAGCGAGAGAGACTGCGAGAGAGACAGCGAGAGAGACTGCGAGGGAGACAGCGAGAGAAACTGCGAGAGACTGCTAGGGAAATAGCGAGAGAGACAGCGAGGGATACAGCGAGAGACACTGCGAGAGAGACTGCGAGGGAGACGGCGAGAGAGAGAGCGAGAGAGACAGCGAGGGAGACAGCGAGAGAGACTTCGAGAGAGACTGCGAGGGAGGCAGCGAGGGAGACAGCGAGGGAGACAGCGAGGGAGACAGCGAGAGAGACTGCAAGAGAGACTGCAAGAGAGACTGCAAGAGAGACTGCGAGGGAGACAGCGAGAGAGACAGCGAGAGAGACTGCGAGAGGGACTGCGAGAGAGACTGCGAGAGGGACAGCGAGGGAGACAGCGAGGGAGACAGCGAGGGAGACAGCGAGGGAGACTGCGAGAGAGACTGCGAGAGCGACTGCGAGGGAGACAGCGAGGGAGGCAGCGAGAGAGACAGCGAGGGAGACAGCGAGGGAGACAGCGAGGGAGACAGCGAGAGAAACTGCGAGGAAGACAGCGAGAGAGACAGCGAGGGAGACTGCGAGGGAGAGAGCGAGGGACACAGCGAGGGAGACAGCGAGGGAGACAGCGAGGGAGACAGCGAGGGAGACAGCGAGGGAGACAGCGAGGGAGACAGCGAGGGAGACTGCAAGAGAGACTGCGAGGGAGACAGCGAGAGAGACAGCGAGAGAGACTGCGAGGGAGACAGCGAGGGAGACAGCGAGGGAGACTGCGAGGGAGACTGCGAGGGAGACAGCGAGAGAGTCTGCGAGGGACAGAGCGAGGGAGAAAGCGAGAGAGACTGCGAGAGAGACTGCGAGGGAGACAGCGATAGAGACTGCGAGGGAGACAGCGAGAGAGACTGCGAGAGAGACTGCGAGAGAGACTGCGAGGGAGACAGCAAGGGAGACTGTGAGGGAGACAGCGAGGGAGACAGCGAGAGAGACTGCGAGAGAGACTGCGAGAGAGACTGCGAGAGAGACTGCGAGAGAGACTGCGAGGGAGACTGCGAGAGAGACTGCGAGGGAGAAAGCGAGAGAAACTGCGAGGGAGACAGCGAGGGAGACAGCGAGGGAGACAGCGAGGGAGACAGCGAGAGAAACTGCAAGAGAGACTGCGAGGGAGACAGCGAGAGAGACAGCGAGAGAGACAGCGAGAGAGACAGCGAGAGAGACAGCGAGGGAGAAATCGAGGGAGACAGCGAGAGAGACTGCGACAGAGACTGCGAGAGAGACTGCGAGAGAGACAGCGAGAGAGACAGCGAGAGAGACAGCGAGAGAGACTGCAAAGGAGACTGCGAGAGAGACTGCGAGAGAGACAGCGAGAGAGACAGCGAGAGAGACTGCGAGAGAGACTGCGAGAGAGACTGGGAGGGAGACAGCAAGGGAGACAGCGAGGGAGACTGCGAGAGAGACTGCGAGAGAGACTGCGAGGGAGACTGCGAGGGAGACTGCGAGAGAGACTGCGAGAGAGACTGCGAGGGAGACAGCGAGGGAGACTGCGAGAGAGATGGCGAGAGAGATGGAGAGAGAGATGGAGAGCGAGACGGCGAGAGAGACGGCGAGAGAGACGGCGAGAGAGACGGCGAGAGAGACAGCGAGGGAGAGAGCGAGAGAGACTGCGAGGGAGACAGCGAGGGAGACTGCGAGGGAGACTGCGAGGGAGACTGCGAGGGAGACTGCGAGGGAGACTGCGAGGGAGACAGCGAGAGAGTCTGCGAGGGACAGAGCGAGGGAGAAAGCGAGAGAGACTGCGAGAGAGACTGCGAGGGAGACAGCGATAGAGACTGCGAGGGAGACAGCGAGAGAGACTGCGAGAGAGACTGTGAGAGAGACTGCGAGGGAGACAGCGAGGGAGACAGCGAGGGAGACAGCGAGAGAGACTGCGAGAGAGACTGCGAGAGAGACTGCGAGAGAAACTGCGAGAGAGACTGCGAGAGAGACTGCGAGGGAGACAGCGAGAGAGACTGCGAGGGAGACAGCGAGAGAGACTGCGAGGGAGAAAGCGAGAGAAACTGCGAGTGAAACTGCTAGGGACATAGCGAGAGAGACAGCGAGGGATACAGCGAGAGACACTGCGAGAGAGACTGCGAGGGAGACGGCGAGAGAGAGAGCGAGAGAGACAGCGAGAGAGACTGCGAGGGAGGCAGCGAGGGAGACAGCGAGGGAGACAGCGAGGGAGACAGCGAGGTAGACAGCGAGGGAGACTGCGAGAGAGACTGCGAGAGCGACTGCTAGGGAGACAGCGAGGGAGGCAGCGAGGGAGATAGCGAGGGAGACAGCGAGGGAGACAGCGAGGGAGACAGCGAGGGAGACAGCGAGAGAGACAGCGAGAGAGACAGCGAGAGAGACAGCGAGAGAGACAGCGAGTGAGACAGCGAGAGAGACAGCGAGGGAGAAAGCCATGGAGACAGCGAGAGAGACGGCGAGAGAGACTGCGTGGGAGACAGCGAGGGAGACAGCGAGGGAGACAGCGAGGGAGACAGCGAGGGAGACAGCGCTGGAGACAGCGAGAGAGACTGCGAGAAGGACTGCGAGAAGGACTGCGAGAGAGACAGCGAGGGAGAAAGAGAGAGCGACTTCGAGAGAGACTGCGAGGGAGACAGCGAGAGAGACTGTGTGGGAGACAGCGAGACAGACTGCGAGGGAGACTGCGAGGGAGACTGCGAGTGAGACAGCGAGAGAGACTTCGAGAGAGACTGCGAGGGAGGCAGCGAGGGAGACAGCGAGGGAGACAGCGAGGGAGACAGCGAGGGAGACAGCGAGGGAGACAGCGACAGAGACAGCAACAGAGACTGCGAGAGAGACTGCGAGGGACACAGCGAGAGAGACTGCAAGGGAGACAACGAGAGAGAATGCGAGAGAGATCGCGTGAGACAGCGAGGGAGACAGCGTGGGAGGCAGCGAGGGAGACAGCGAGAGAAACTGCAAGGAAGACTGCGAGAGAGACAGCGAGAGAGACAGCGAGAGAGACAGCGAGAGACTGCGAGAGAGACTGGTAGGGAGACAGCGAGGGAGGCAGCGAGGGAGACAGCGAGGGAGACAGCGAGGGAGACAGTGAGGGAGACAGCGAGAGAGACTGCGAGAGAGACTGCGAGAGCGACTGCTAGGGAGACAGCGAGGGAGGCAGCGAGGGAGACAGCGAGGGAGACAGCGAGGGAGACAGTGAGAGAAACTGCGAGGAAGACAGCGAGAGAGACTGCGAGAGAGACGGCGAGGGAGACGGCGAGGGAGACGGCGAGGGAGACTGCGAGGGAGACTGCGAGGGAGAGAGCGAGGGAGAGAGCGAGGGACACAGTGAGGAACACAGTGAGGGAGACAGCGAGGGAGACAGCGAGGGAGACAGCGAGGGAGACAGCGAGGGAGACAGCGAGAGAGACTGCGAGAGAGACTGCGAGGGAGACAGCGAGAGAGACAGCGAGGGAGACAGCGAGAGAGACAGCGAGGGAGACAGCGAGGGAGAAAGCGAGGGAGACAGCGAGCGAGACAGCGAGAGAGACTGCGAGAGAGACTGCGAGAGAGACTGCGAGGGAGACTGCGAGGGAGACTGCGAGGGAGACAGCGTGGGAGACAGCGAGGGAGACAACGAGGGAGACAGCGAGGGAGACAGCGAGAGAGACAGCGAGAGAGACAGCGAGGGAGACTGCGAGGGAGACTGCGAGAGAGACTGCGAGAGAGACTGCGAGAGAGACTGCGAGAGAGACTGCGAGAGAGACTGCGAGAGAGACTGCGAGGGACACAGCGAGGAAGACTGCGAGAGAGACTGCGAGAGCCACTGCTAGGGAGACAGCGAGGGAGGCAGCGAGGGAGACAGCGAGAGAGACTGCGAGAGCGACTGCTAGGGAGACAGCGAGGGAGGCAGCGAGGGAGACAGCGAGGGAGACAGCGAGAGAAACTGCGAGGAAGACGGCGAGAGAGACTGCGAGAGAGACGGCGAGGGAGACGGTGAGGGAGACTGCGAGGGAGACTGCGAGGGAGAGAGCGAGGGACACAGTGAGGGAGACAGCGAGGGAGACAGCGAGGGAGACAGTGAGGGAGACAGCGAGGGAGATAGCGAGAGAGACTGCGAGGGAGACAGCGAGGGAGAAAGCGAGAGAGACTGTGAGGGAGACAGCGAGGGAGACAGCGAGGGAGACAGCGAGAGAGACAGCGAGAGAGACTGCGAGAAGGACTGCGAGAAGGACTGCGAGAGAGACAGCGAGAGAGACAGCGAGGGAGAAAGTGAGAGCGACTGCGAGAGAGACTGCGAGGGAGACTGCGAGGGAGACTGCGAGGGAGACTGTGAGGGAGACTGCGAAAGAGACTGTGAGGGAAACAGCGAGGGAGACAGCGGAAGAGACTGCGAGGGAGACTGCGAGGCAGACTGCGAGGGAGACTGCGAGAGAGACAGCGAGAGAGACAGCGAGAGAGACAGCGAGAGAGACAGCGAGAGAGACAGCGAGAGAGACAGCGAGAGAGACTGCAAAGGAAACTGCGAGAGAGACTGCGAGGGAGACAGCGAGAGAGACTGCGAGAGAGACTGCGAGAGAGACTGCGAGAGAGAATGCGAGGGAGACTGCGAGGGAGACAGCGAGAGAGACTGCGAGAGAGACTGCGAGAGAGACTGCGAGAGAGACTGCGAGAGAGACTGCGAGGGAGACTGCGAGGGAGACTGCGAGGGAGACAGCGAGGGAGACAGCGAGGGAGACAGCGAGGGAGACAGCGAGGGAGACAGCGAGGGGGACTGCGAGAGAGATGGCGAGAGAGACGGCGAGAGAGACTGCGAGAGAGACAGTGAGGGAGAGAGCGAGAGAGACTGCGAGGGAGACAGCGAGAGAGACAGCGAGAGAGACTGTGAGAGAAACTGCGAGAGATACAGCGAGGGATAGAGCGAGTGAGACAGCGAGGGAGACAGCGAGAGTACATTGAGAGAGACAGCGAGAGAGACTGCGAGAGAGACTGCGAGGGAGACGGCGAGGGAGACGGCGAGGGAGACAGCGAGGGAGACGGCGAGGGAGACGGCGAGGGAGACGGCGAGGGAGACAGCGAGGGACACAGCGAGGGACACAGTGAGGGAGACAGCGAGAGAGACTGCTATGGAGATAGCGTAAGAGACAGCCCGGGATACAGAGAGAGTGACTGCAAGGGAGACGGCGAGGGAGACAGCGACGGAGACTGCGAGGGAGACAGCGAGGGACACAGCGAGGGACACAGTGAGGGAGACAGCGAGAGAGACTGCGAGAGAGAGCGCATGAGACAGCGAGGGAGACAGCGCGGGAGAGAGCGAGAGACACAGCGAGGGAGACAGCGAGGGAGACAGCGAGGGAGACAGCGAGGCAGACAGCGAGGCAGACAGCGAGGGAGACAGCGAGGGAGACAGCGAGGGAGACAGCGAGAGAGACAGCGAGAGAGACTGCGAGAGAGACAGCGAGAGAGACAGCAAGAGAGACAGCAAGAGAGGCAGCGAGAGAGACTGCGAGAAGGACTGCGAGAAGGACTGCGAGAGAGACAGCGAGGGAGAAAGCGAGAGCGACTTCGAGAGAGACTGCGAGGGAGACAGCGAGAGAGACTGTGAGGGAAACAGCGAGGGAGACAGCGAGAGAGACTGCGAGGGAGACTGCGAGGGAGACTGCGAGAGAGACTGCGAGAGTGACTGCGAGAGTGACTGCGAGAGAGACTGCGAGGGAGCCTGCGAGAGAGACAGCGAGAGAGACTGCGAGAGAGACTGCGAGAGAGACAGCGAGAGAGACTGCGAGAGAGACTGCGAGGGAGACTGCGAGGGAGACTGCGAGGGAGACAGCGTGGGAGACAGTGAGAGAGACAGCGAGAGAGACTGCAAAGGAGACTGCGAGAGAGACTGCGAGGGAGACAGCGTGGGAGACAGCGAGGGAGACAGCGAGGGAGACAGCGAGGGAGACAGCGAGGGAGACAGCGAGAGAGACAGCGAGAGAGACAGCGAGAGAGACTGCGAGGGAGACTGCGAGGGAGACTGCGAGAGAGACTGCGAGAGAGACTGCGAGAGAGACTGCGAGAGAGACTGCGAGAGAGACTGCGAGGGACACAGCGAGGAAGACTGCGAGAGAGACTGCGAGAGCGACTTCTAGGGAGACAGCGAGGGAGGCAGCGAGGGAGACAGCGAGGGAGACAGCGAGAGAGACTGCGAGAGCGACTGCGAGAGCGACTGCTAGGGAGACAGCGAGGGAGGCAGCGAGGGAGACAGCGAGGGAGACAGCGAGAGAAACTGCGAGGAAGACGGCGAGAGAGACTGCGAGAGAGACGGCGAGGGAGACGGTGAGGGAGACTGCGAGGGAGAGAGCGAGGGAGAGAGCGAGGGACACAGTGAGGGAGACAGTGAGGGAGACAGCGAGGGAGACAGCGAGAGAGACTGCGAGGGAGACAGCGAGGGAGAAAGCGAGAGAGACTGTGAGGGAGACAGCGAGGGAGACAGCGAGGGAGACAGCGAGAGAGACAGCGAGAGAGACTGCGAGAAGGACTGCGAGAAGGACTGCGAGAGAGACAGCGAGAGAGACAGTGAGAGAGACAGCGAGAGAGACAGCGAGAGAGACAGTGAGAGAGACAGCGAGAGAGACTGCAAAGGAGACTGCGAGAGAGACTGCGAGGGAGACAGCGAGAGAGACTGCGAGAGGGACAGCGAGAGAGACTGCGAGATAGACTGCGAGAGAGACTGCGAGAGAGACTGCGAGAGAGACTGCGAGAGAGAATGCGAGGGAGACTGCGAGGGAGACTGCGAGGGAGACAGCGAGGGAGACAGCGAGGGAGACAGCAAGGGAGACAGCGAGGGAGACAGCGAGGGAGACTGCGAGAGAGATGGCGAGAGAGACGGCGAGAGAGACTGCGAGAGAGACAGTGAGGGAGAGAGCGAGAGAGACTGCGAGGGAGACAGCGAGAGAGACAGCGAGAGAGACTGTGAGAGAGACTGCGAGAGATACAGCGAGGGATAGAGTGAGTGAGACAGCGAGGGAGACAGCGAGAGTACATTGAGAGAGACAGCGAGAGAGACGGCGAGGGAGACGGCGAGGGAGACGGCGAGGGAGACGGCGAGGGAGACGGCGAGGGAGACGGCGAGGGAGAAGGCGAGGGAGACAGCGACAGAGACAGCGACAGAGACAGCGACAGAGACAGTGAGAGAGACTGCTATGGAGATAGCGTAAGAGACAGCCCGGGATACAGAGAGAGTGACTGCAAGGGAGACGGCGAGGGAGACAGCGAGGGAGACTGCGAGGGAGACAGCGAGGGACACAGCGAGGGACACAGTGAGGGAGACAGCGAGAGAGACTGCGAGAGAGAGCGCATGAGACAGCGAGGGAGACAGCGAGGGAGAGAGCGAGAGACACAGCGAGGGAGACAGCGAGGGAGACAGCGAGGGAGACAGCGAGGGAGACAGCGAGGGAGACAGCGAGAGAGACAGCGAGAGAGACAGCGAGAGAGACAGCGAGAGAGGCAGCGAGAGAGACTGCGAGAAGGACTGCGAGAAGGACTGCGAGAGAGACAGCGAGGGAGAAAGCGAGAGCGACTTCGAGAGAGACTGCGAGGGAGACAGCGAGAGAGACTGTGAGGGAAACAGCGAGGGAGACAGCGAGAGAGACTGCGAGGGAGACTGCGAGGGAGACTGCGAGAGAGACTGCGAGAGTGACTGCGAGAGAGACTGCGAGGGAGCCTGCGAGAGAGACAGCGAGAGAGACTGCGAGAGAGACTGCGAGAGAGACAGCGAGAGAGACTGCGAGAGATACAGCGAGGGATAGAGCGAGGGAGACAGCGAGAGTACATCGAGAGAGACAGCGAGAGAGACTGCGAGAGAGACTGCGAGGGAGACTGCGAGGGAGACTGCGAGGGAGACTGCGAGGGAGACAGCGTGGGAGACAGCGAGAGAGACTGCAAAGGAGACTGCGAGAGAGACTGCGAGAGAGACTGCGAGAGAGACTGCGAGAGAGACTGCGAGAGGGACAGCGAGAGAGACTGCGAGAGAGACTGCGAGAGAGACTGCGAGAGAGACTGCGAGGGAGACTGCGAGGGAGACAGCGAGGGAGACTGCGAGGGAGACAGCGAGGGAGACTGCGAGAGAGATGGCGAGAGAGATGGAGAGAGAGACGGCGAGAGAGACGGCGAGAGAGACGGCGAGAGAGACAGTGAGGGAGAGAGCGAGAGAGACAGCGAGAGAGACTGCGAGGGAGACAGCGAGAGAGACAGCGAGAGAGACTGTGAGAGAGACTGCGAGAGATACAGCGAGGGATAGAGCGAGTGAGACAGCGAGGGAGACAGCGAGAGTACATTGAGAGAGACAGCGAGTGAGACTGCGAGAGAGACTGCGAGAGAGACTGCGAGGGAGACTGCGAGGGAGAGAGCGAGGGACACAGTGAGGGAGACAGCGAGGGAGACAGCGAGGGAGACAGCGAGGGAGACAGCGAGGGAGACAGCGAGAGAGACTGCGAGAGAGACTGCGAGGGAGACAGCGAGAGAGACAGCGAGGGAGACAGCGAGGGAGAAAGCGAGGGAGACAGCGAGAGAGACAGCGAGAGAGACTGCGAGGGAGACAGCGTGGGAGACAGCGTGGGAGACAGTGAGGGAGACAGCGAGGGAGACAGCGAGGGA
Source organism: Heterodontus francisci (assembly GCF_036365525.1). Lineage (NCBI taxonomy): Eukaryota > Metazoa > Chordata > Chondrichthyes > Heterodontiformes > Heterodontidae > Heterodontus > Heterodontus francisci. Next base: position 190,747 of record NC_090384.1, read on the forward strand.
GACAGCGAGAGAGACAGCGAGAGAGACTGCGAGAAGGACTGCGAGAAGGACTGCGAGAGAGACAGCGAGGGAGAAAGTGAGAGCGACTGCGAGAGAGACTGCGAGGGAGACTGCGAGGGAGACTGCGAAAGAGACTGTGAGGGAAACAGCGAGGGAGACAGCGGAAGAGATTGCGAGGGAGACTGCGAGGCAGACTGCGAGGGAGACTGCGAGAGAGACTGCGAGAGAGACTGCGAGAGAGACTGCGAGAGAGACAGCGAGAGAGACTGCGAGAGGGACAGCGAGAGAGACTGCGAGAGAGACTGCGAGGGAGACTGCGAGGGAGACAGCGAGGGAGACTGCGAGGGAGACAGCGAGGGAGACTGCGAGAGAGATGGAGAGAGAGACGGCGAGAGAGACGGCGAGAGAGACGGCGAGGGAGACAGCGAGGGAGACAGCGAGGGAGACAGCGAGGGAGACAGCGAGGGAGACAGCGAGGGAGACTGCGAGAGAGACAGCGAGGGACACAGCGAGGGACACAGCGAGGGACACAGCGAGGGACTCAGCGAGGGACACAGCGAGAGACACAGCGAGGGAGAAAGCGAGAGAGACAGCGAGAGAGACTGCGAGAGAGAGCGAGGGAGACAGCGAGGGAGACAGCGAGGGAGAGAGCGAGAGATGCAGCGAGGGAGACAGCGAGAGAGACTGCAAGGGAGACTGCAAGGGAGAGAGCGAGAGAGACAGCGAGAGAGGCAGCGAGAGAGACAGCGAGAGAGACAGCGAGAGAGACAGCGAGAGAAGCAGCGAGAGAGACAGCGAGAGAGACAGCGAGAGAGACAGCGAGGGAGAAAGCCATGGAGACAGCGAGAGAGACAGCGAGAGAGACAGCGAGGGAGACAGCGAGGGAGACAGCGAGGGAGACAGCGAGGGAGACAGCGAGGGAGATAGCGCTGGAGACAGTGAGAGAGACTGCGAGAAGGACTGCGAGAGAGACAGCGAGGGAGAAAGCGAGAGCGACTTCGAGAGAGACTGCGAGGGAGACAGCGAGAGAGACTGTGAGGGAGACTGCGAGGGAGACTGCGAGGGAGCATGCGAGGGAGACTGCGAGGGAGACTGCGAGGGAGACTGCGAGGGAGCATGCGAGGGAGACTGCGAGGGAGACTGCGAGGGAGACTGCGAGGGAGACAGCGAGGGAGACAGCGAGAGAGACTGCGAGAGCGACTGCGAGAGCGACTGCTAGGGAGACATCGAGGGAGGCAGCGAGGGAGACAGCGAGGGAGACAGCGAGAGAAACTGCGAGGAAGACGGCGAGAGAGACTGCGAGAGAGACGGCGAGGGAGACGGTGAGGGAGACTGCGAGGGAGAGAGCGAGGGAGAGAGCGAGGGACACAGTGAGGGAGACAGTGAGGGAGACAGCGAGGGAGACAGCGAGAGAGACTGCGAGGGAGACAGCGAGGGAGAAAGCGAGAGAGACTGTGAGGGAGACAGCGAGGGAGACAGCGAGGGAGACAGCGAGAGAGACAGCGAGAGAGACTGCGAGAAGGACTGCGAGAAGGACTGCGAGAGAGACAGCGAGAGAGACAGCGAGAGAGACAGCGAGAGAGACAGTGAGAGAGACAGCGAGAGAGACAGCGAGAGAGACTGCAAAGGAGACTGCGAGAGAGACTGCGAGGGAGACAGCGAGAGAGACTGCGAGAGGGACAGCGAGAGAGACTGCGAGAGAGACTGCGAGAGAGACTGCGAGAGAGACTGCGAGAGAGAATGCGAGGGAGACTGCGAGGGAGACTGCGAGGGAGACAGCGAGGGAGACAGCGAGGGAGACAGCGAGGGAGATAGCGAGGGAGACAGCGAGGGAGACTGCGAGAGAGATGGCGAGAGAGACGGCGAGAGAGACTGCGAGAGAGACAGTGAGGGAGAGAGCGAGAGAGACTGCGAGGGAGACAGCGAGAGAGACAGCGAGAGAGACTGTGAGAGAGACTGCGAGAGATACAGCGAGGGATAGAGCGAGTGAGACAGCGAGGGAGACAGCGAGAGTACATTGAGAGAGACAGCGAGAGAGACGGCGAGGGAGACGGCGAGGGAGACGGCGAGGGAGACGGCGAGGGAGACGGCGAGGGAGACGGCGAGGGAGACAGCGACAGAGACAGCGACAGAGACAGCGACAGAGACAGTGAGAGAGACTGCTATGGAGATAGCGTAAGAGACAGCCCGGGATACAGAGAGAGTGACTGCAAGGGAGACGGCGAGGGAGACAGCGAGGGAGACTGCGAGGGAGACAGCGAGGGACACAGCGAGGGACACAGTGAGGGAGACAGCGAGAGAGACTGCGAGAGAGAGCGCATGAGACAGCGAGGGAGACAGCGAGGGAGAGAGCGAGAGACACAGCGAGGGAGACAGCGAGGGAGACAGCGAGGGAGACAGCGAGGGAGACAGCGAGAGAGACAGCGAGAGAGACAGCGAGAGAGACAGCGAGAGAGGCAGCGAGAGAGACTGCGAGAAGGACTGCGAGAAGGACTGCGAGAGAGACAGCGAGGGAGAAAGCGAGAGCGACTTCGAGAGAGACTGCGAGGGAGACAGCGAGAGAGACTGTGAGGGAAACAGCGAGGGAGACAGCGAGAGAGACTGCGAGGGAGACTGCGAGGGAGACTGCGAGAGAGACTGCGAGAGTGACTGCGAGAGAGACTGCGAGGGAGCCTGCGAGAGAGACAGCGAGAGAGACTGCGAGAGAGACTGCGAGAGAGACAGCGAGAGAGACTGCGAGAGAGACTGCGAGAGATACAGCGAGGGATAGAGCGAGTGAGACAGCGAGGGAGACAGCGAGAGTACATCGAGAGAGACAGCGAGAGAGACTGCGAGGGAGACTGCGAGGGAGACAGCGTGGGAGACAGCGAGAGAGACAGCGAGAGAGACTGCAAAGGAGACTGCGAGAGAGACTGCGAGAGAGACTGCGAGAGAGACAGCGAGAGAGACTGCGAGAGGGACAGCGAGAGAGACTGCGAGAGGGACAGCGAGAGAGACTGCGAGAGAGACTGCGAGGGAGACTGCGAGGGAGACAGCGAGGGAGACTGCGAGGGAGACAGCGAGGGAGACTGCGAGAGAGATGGTGAGAGAGATGGAGAGAGAGACGGCGAGAGAGACGGCGAGAGAGACGGCGAGAGAGACAGTGAGGGAGAGTGCGAGAGAGACAGCGAGAGAGACTGCGAGGGAGACAGCGAGAGAGACAGCGAGAGAGACTGTGAGAGAGACTGCGAGAGATACAGCGAGGGATAGAGCGAGTGAGACAGCGAGGGAGACAGCGAGAGTACATTGAGAGAGACAGCGAGTGAGACTGCGAGAGAGACTGCGAGAGAGACTGCGAGGGAGACTGCGAGGGAGAGAGCGAGGGAGACAGCGAGGGAGACAGCGAGGGAGACAGCGAGGGAGACAGCGAGGGAGACAGCGAGGGAGACAGCGAGGGAGACAGCGAGAGAGACTGCGAGAGAGACTGCGAGGGAGACAGCGAGAGAGACAGCGAGGGAGACAGCGAGGGAGAAAGCGAGGGAGACAGCGAGAGAGACAGCGAGAGAGACTGCGAGGGAGACAGCGTGGGAGACAGCGTGGGAGACAGTGAGGGAGACAGCGAGGGAGACAGCGAGGGAGACAGCGAGAGAGACAGCGAGAGAGACTGCGAGAAGGACTGCGAGAAGGACTGCGAGAGAGACAGCGAGGGAGAAAGTGAGAGCGACTGCGAGAGAGACTGCGAGGGAGACTGCGAAAGAGACTGTGAGGGAAACAGCGAGGGAGACAGCGGAAGAGATTGCGAGGGAGACTGCGAGGCAGACTGCGAGGGAGACTGCGAGAGAGACTGCGAGAGAGACTGCGAGAGAGACTGCGAGAGAGACAGCGAGAGAGACTGCGAGAGGGACAGCGAGAGAGACTGCGAGAGAGACTGCGAGGGAGACTGCGAGGGAGACAGCGAGGGAGACTGCGAGGGAGACTGCGAGGGAGACTGCGAGAGAGATGGAGAGAGAGACGGCGAGAGAGACGGCGAGAGAGACGGCGAGGGAGACAGCGAGGGAGACAGCGAGGGAGACAGCGAGGGAGACAGCGAGGGAGACTGCGAGAGAGACAGCGAGGGACACAGCGAGGGACACAGCGAGGGACACAGCGAGGGACTCAGCGAGGGACACAGCGAGAGACACAGCGAGGGAGACAGTGAGAGAGACAGCGAGAGAGACTGCGAGAGAGAGCGAGGGAGACAGCGAGGGAGACAGCGAGGGAGAGAGCGAGAGATGCAGCGAGGGAGACAGCGAGAGAGACTGCAAGGGAGACTGCAAGGGAGAGAGCGAGAGAGACAGCGAGAGAGGCAGCGAGAGAGACAGCGAGAGAGACTGCGAGAGAGACTGCGAGAGAGACAGCGAGAGAAGCAGCGAGAGAGACAGCGAGAGAGACAGCGAGAGAGACAGCGAGGGAGAAAGCCATGGAGACAGCGAGAGAGACAGCGAGAGAGACAGCGAGGGAGACAGCGAGGGAGACAGCGAGGGAGACAGCGAGGGAGACAGCGAGGGAGACAGCGAGGGAGATAGCGCTGGAGACAGCGAGAGAGACTGCGAGAAGGACTGCGAGAGAGACAGCGAGGGAGAAAGCGAGAGCGACTTCGAGAGAGACTGCGAGGGAGACAGCGAGAGAGACTGTGAGGGAGACTGCGAGGGAGACTGCGAGGGAGCATGCGAGGGAGACTGCGAGGGAGACTGCGAGGGAGACTGCGAGGGAGACTGCGAGGGAGACAGCGAGAGACACTGCGAGAGAGAATGCGAGGGAGACAGCGATTAAGACGGCGAGGGAGACGGCGAGGGAGACGGCGAGAGAGAGAGAGACAGCGAGGGAGACAGCGAGAGAGACTTCGAGAGAGACAGCGAGGGAGACAGCGAGGGAGACAGCGAGGGAGACAGCGAGGGAGACAGCGAGGGAGACAGCGACAGAGACAGCAATAGAGACTGCGAGAGAGACTGCGAGGGACACAGCGAGAGAGACTGCAAGGGAGACGAGAGAGAATGCGAGAGAGATCGCGTGAGACAGCGAGGGAGACAGCGTGGGAGGCAGCGAGGGAGACAGCGAGAGAAACTGAGAGGAAGACTGCGAGAGAGACTGCGAGAGAGACTGAGAGAGAGACTGCGAGAGAGACGGCGAGGGACACAGCGAGGAAGACAGCGAGAGAGACTGCGAGAGCGACTGCTAGGGAGACAGCGAGGGAGACAGCGAGGGAGACAGCGAGAGAGACTGCGAGAGCGACTGCGAGAGCGACTGCTAGGGAGACAGCGAGGGAGGCAGCGAGGGAGACAGCGAGGGAGACAGCGAGGGAGACAGCGAGGGAGACAGCGAGGGAGACAGCGAGAGAAACTGCGAGGAAGACAGTGAGAGAGACTGCGAGAGAGACGGCGAGGGAGACGGTGAGGGAGACTGCGAGGGAGAGAGCGAGGGAGACAGCGAGGGAGACAGCGAGGGAGACAGCGAGGGAGACAGCGAGGGAGACAGCGAGAGGGACTGCGAGAGAGACTGCGAGGGAGACAGCGAGAGAGACAGCGAGAGAGACAGCGAGGGAGACTGCGAGGGAGACTGCGAGGGAGACTGCGAGGGAGACTGCGAGGGAGACTGCGAGGGAGACAGCGAGGGAGACAGCGAGGGAGACATCGAGGGAGACAGCGAGGGAGACAGCGAGGGAGACAGCAAGGGAGACTGCGAGAGAGACTGCGAGAGAGACAGCGAGAGAGACAGCGAGAGAGACTGCGAGAGAGACTGCGAGAGGGACAGCGAGAGGGACACAGCGAGGGACACAGTGAGGGAGACAGCGAGAGAGACTGCGAGAGAGAGCGCATGAGACAGCGAGGGAGACAGCGAGGGAGAGAGCAAGAGACACAGCGAGGGAGACAGCGAGGGAGACAGCGAGAGAGACAGCGAGAGAGACTGCAAGAGAGACTGCAAGGGAGACTGCAAGGGAGACAGCGAGAGAGACAGCGAGAGAGACAGCGAGAGAGACAGCGAGGGAGAAAGCGATGGAGACAGCGAGAGAGACAGCGAGAGAGACTGCGTGGGAGACAGCGAGGGAGACAGCGAGGGAGACAGCGAGGGAGACAGCGAGGGAGACAGCGCTGGAGACAGCGAGAGAGACTGCGAGAAGGACTGCGAGAGAGACAGCGAGGGAGAAAGCGAGAGCGACTTCGAGAGAGACTGCGAGAGAGACAGCGAGGGACACAGCGAGGGACACAGCGAGGGACACAGCGAGGGACTCAGCGAGGGACACAGCGAGAGACACAGCGAGGGAGACAGTGAGAGAGACAGCGAGAGAGACTGCGAGAGAGAGCGAGGGAGACAGCGAGGGAGACAGCGAGGGAGAGAGCGAGAGATGCAGCGAGGGAGACAGCGAGAGAGACTGCAAGGGAGACTGCAAGGGAGAGAGCGAGAGAGACAGCGAGAGAGGCAGCGAGAGAGACAGCGAGAGAGACTGCGAGAGAGACTGCGAGAGAGACAGCGAGAGAAGCAGCGAGAGAGACAGCGAGAGAGACAGCGAGAGAGACAGCGAGGGAGAAAGCCATGGAGACAGCGAGAGAGACAGCGAGAGAGACAGCGAGGGAGACAGCGAGGGAGACAGCGAGGGAGACAGCGAGGGAGACAGCGAGGGAGACAGCGAGGGAGATAGCGCTGGAGACAGCGAGAGAGACTGCGAGAAGGACTGCGAGAGAGACAGCGAGGGAGAAAGCGAGAGCGACTTCGAGAGAGACTGCGAGGGAGACAGCGAGAGAGACTGTGAGGGAGACTGCGAGGGAGACTGCGAGGGAGCATGCGAGGGAGACTGCGAGGGAGACTGCGAGGGAGACTGCGAGGGAGACTGCGAGGGAGACAGCGAGAGACACTGCGAGAGAGAATGCGAGGGAGACAGCGATTAAGACGGCGAGGGAGACGGCGAGGGAGACGGCGAGAGAGAGAGAGACAGCGAGGGAGACAGCGAGAGAGACTTCGAGAGAGACAGCGAGGGAGACAGCGAGGGAGACAGCGAGGGAGACAGCGAGGGAGACAGCGAGGGAGACAGCGACAGAGACAGCAATAGAGACTGCGAGAGAGACTGCGAGGGACACAGCGAGAGAGACTGCAAGGGAGACGAGAGAGAATGCGAGAGAGATCGCGTGAGACAGCGAGGGAGACAGCGTGGGAGGCAGCGAGGGAGACAGCGAGAGAAACTGAGAGGAAGACTGCGAGAGAGACTGCGAGAGAGACTGAGAGAGAGACTGCGAGAGAGACGGCGAGGGACACAGCGAGGAAGACAGCGAGAGAGACTGCGAGAGCGACTGCTAGGGAGACAGCGAGGGAGACAGCGAGGGAGACAGCGAGAGAGACTGCGAGAGCGACTGCGAGAGCGACTGCTAGGGAGACAGCGAGGGAGGCAGCGAGGGAGACAGCGAGGGAGACAGCGAGGGAGACAGCGAGGGAGACAGCGAGGGAGACAGCGAGAGAAACTGCGAGGAAGACAGTGAGAGAGACTGCGAGAGAGACGGCGAGGGAGACGGTGAGGGAGACTGCGAGGGAGAGAGCGAGGGAGACAGCGAGGGAGACAGCGAGGGAGACAGCGAGGGAGACAGCGAGGGAGACAGCGAGAGGGACTGCGAGAGAGACTGCGAGGGAGACAGCGAGAGAGACAGCGAGAGAGACAGCGAGGGAGACTGCGAGGGAGACTGCGAGGGAGACTGCGAGGGAGACTGCGAGGGAGACTGCGAGGGAGACAGCGAGGGAGACAGCGAGGGAGACATCGAGGGAGACAGCGAGGGAGACAGCGAGGGAGACAGCAAGGGAGACTGCGAGAGAGACTGCGAGAGAGACAGCGAGAGAGACAGCGAGAGAGACTGCGAGAGAGACTGCGAGAGGGACAGCGAGAGGGACACAGCGAGGGACACAGTGAGGGAGACAGCGAGAGAGACTGCGAGAGAGAGCGCATGAGACAGCGAGGGAGACAGCGAGGGAGAGAGCAAGAGACACAGCGAGGGAGACAGCGAGGGAGACAGCGAGAGAGACAGCGAGAGAGACTGCAAGAGAGACTGCAAGGGAGACTGCAAGGGAGACAGCGAGAGAGACAGCGAGAGAGACAGCGAGAGAGACAGCGAGGGAGAAAGCGATGGAGACAGCGAGAGAGACAGCGAGAGAGACTGCGTGGGAGACAGCGAGGGAGACAGCGAGGGAGACAGCGAGGGAGACAGCGAGGGAGACAGCGCTGGAGACAGCGAGAGAGACTGCGAGAAGGACTGCGAGAGAGACAGCGAGGGAGAAAGCGAGAGCGACTTCGAGAGAGACTGCGAGGGAGACAGCGAGAGAGACTGTGAGGGAAACAGCGAGGGAGACAGCGAGAGAGACTGCGAGGGAGACTGCGAGGGAGACTGCGAGGGAGACTGCGAGAGAGACTGCGAGAGTGACTGTGAGAGAGACTGCGAGGGTGACTGCGAGGGAGCCTGCGAGAGAGACAGCGAGAGAGACAGCGAGAGAGACTGCGAGAGAGACTGCGAGAGATACAGCGAGGGATAGAGCGAGTGAGACAGCGAGGGAGACAGCGAGAGAGACTGCGAGAGAGACTGCCAGGGAGTCGGCCAGGGAGACGGCCAGGGAGACGGCCAGGGAGACGGCCAGGGAGACAGTGAGGGAGACAGCGAGGGAGACAGCGACAGAGACAGCGACAGAGACAGCGACAGAGACAGCGACAGAGACAGCGACAGAGACAGTGAGAGAGACTGCTATGGAGATAGCGAGAGAGACAGCCGGGGATACAGAGAGAGTGACTGCAAGGGAGACGGCGAGGGAGACGGCGAGGGAGACGGCGAGGGAGACAGCGAGGGAGACAGCGAGGGACACAGCGAGAGAGACTGCGAGAGACAGCGAGGGAGACAGCGAGGGAGACAGCGAGAGAGACAGCGAGGGAGACAGCGAGAGAGACTGCAAGAGAGACTGCAAGGGAGACAGCGAGAGAGACTGCAAGAGAGACTGCGAGGGAGACAGCGAGAGAGACAGCGAGAGAGACAGCGAGAGAGACAGCGAGGGAGAAAGCGAGGGAGACATCGAGAGAGACTGCGAGAGAGACTGCGAGAGAGACTGCGAGAGAGACTGCGAGGGAGACAGCGTGGGAGACAGCGAGAGAGACAGCGAGAGAGACTGCGAGAGGGACAGCGAGAGAGACTGCGAGAGGGACAGCGAGAGAGACTGCGAGAGAGACTGCGAGAGAGACTGCAAGAGAGACTGCGAGGGAGACAGCGAGGGAGACTGCGAGAGAGACTGCGAGAGAGACTGCGAGAGAGACTGCGAGAGAGACTGCGAGGGAGACTGCGAGGGAGACTGCGAGGGAGAAAGCGAGGGAGACAGCGAGGGAGACAGCGAGGGAGACTGCGAGGGAGACAGCGAGGGAGACTGTGAGAGAGACTGCGAGAGATACAGCGAGGGATAGAGCGAGTGAGACAGCGAGGGAGTCAGCGAGAGTACATTGAGAGAGACAGCGAGAGAGACTGCGAGGGAGACGGCCAGGGAGACGGCCAGGGAGACGGCCAGGGAGACGGCCAGGGTGACGGCCAGGGAGACGGCCAGGGAGACGGCCAGGGAGACAGCGAGGGAGACAGCGACAGAGACAGCGACAGCGACAGAGACAGAGACAGAGACAGAGACAGAGACAGCGGGGGAGACAGTGAGAGAGACTGCTATGGAGATAGCGAGAGAGACAGCCGGGGATACAGAGAGTGTGACTGCAAGGGAGACGGCGAGGGAGACGACGAGGGAGACAGCGAGGGAGACAGCGAGGGAGACAGCGAGAGAGACAGCGAGAGAGACAGCGAGAGAGACAGCGAGAGAGACTGCGAGGGAGACAGCGAGGGAGACAGCGAGGGAGACAGCGAGGCAGACAGCGTGGGAGACAGCGAGGGAGACTGCGAGAGAGACAGCGAGGGACACAGCGAGGGACACAGCGAGGGACACAGCGAGAGAGACAGCGAGGGAGACAGCGAGGGAGAGAGCGAGAGATACAGCGAGGGAGACAGCGAGAGAGACTGCAAGAGAGACTGCAAGGGAGACAGCGAGAGAGACAGCGAGAGAGACAGCGAGAGAGACAGCGAGAGAGACAGCGAGAGAGACAGCGAGAGAGACAGCGAGGGAGAAAGCCATGGAGACAGCGAGAGAGACAGCGAGAGAGACTGCGTGGGAGACTGCGTGGGAGACAGCGAGGGAGACAGCGAGGGAGACAGCGAGGGAGACAGCGAGGGAGACAGCGAGGGAGACAGCGAGGGAGACAGCGAGAGCGACAGCGAGAGCGACTTCGAGAGAGACTGCGAGGGAGACAGCGAGAGAGACTGTGAGGGAGACAGCGAGAGAGACTGCGAGGGAGACTGCGAGGGAGACAGCGAGAGACACTGCGAGAGAGAATGCGAGGGAGACAGCGATTAAGACGGCGAGGGAGACTGCGAGAGAGAGAGAGACAGCGAGGGAGACAGCGAGAGAGACTTCGAGAGAGACTGCGAGGGAGGCAGCGAGGGAGACAGCGAGGGAGACAGCGACAGAGACAGCAATAGAGACTGCGAGAGAGACTGCGAGGGACACAGCGAGAGAGACAGCGAGGGAGACAGCGTGGGAGGCAGCGAGGGAGACAGCGAGAGAAACTGCGAGGAAGACTGCGAGAGAGACTGCGAGAGAGACTGCGAGAGAGACGGCGAGAGACACAGCGAGGAAGACAGCGAGAGAGACTGCGAGAGCGACTGCTAGGGAGACAGCGAGGGCGGCAGCGAGAGAGACAGCGAGGGAGAAAGCGAGGGAGACAGCGAGAGAGACTGCGAGAGAGACTGCGAGGGAGAAAGCGTGGGAGACAGCGAGAGAGACAGCGAGAGAGACTGCAAAGGAGACTGCGAGAGAGACTGCGAGAGAGACTGCGAGAGAGACAGCGAGAGAGACTGCGAGAGGGACAGCGAGAGAGACTGCGAGAGAGACTGCGAGAGAGACTGCGAGAGAGACTGCGAAAGAGACTGGGAGGGAGACTGCGAGGGAGAATGCGAGAGAGACTGCGAGAGAGACTGCGAGAGAGACTGCGAGAGAGACTGCGAGAGAGACTGCGAGGGAGACTGCGAGGGAGACAGCGAGGGAGACTGCGAGGGAGACTGCGAGAGAGATTGCGAGAGAGATGGAGAGAGAGACGGCGAGAGAGACGGCGAGAGAGACGGCGAGAGAGACGGCGAGAGAGACAGTGAGGGAGAGAGCGAGAGAGACTGCGAGGGAGACAGCGAGAGAGACAGCGAGAGAGACTGTGAGAGAGACTGCGAGAGATACAGCGAGGGATAGAGCGAGTGAGACAGCGAGGGAGACAGCGAGAGTACATTGAGAGAGACAGCGAGAGAGACTGCGAGAGAGACTGCGAGGGAGACGGCCAGGGAGACGGCCAGGGAGACGGCCAGGGAGACGGCCAGGGAGACGGCCAGGGAGACGACGAGGGAGACGACGAGGGAGACGACGAGGGAGACGGCGAGGGAGACAGCGAGGGAGACAGCGAGGGAGACAGCGACAGAGACAGCGACAGAGACAGCGACAGAGACAGCGACAGAGACAGAGACAGAGACAGAGACAGCGAGGGAGACAGTGAGAGATACTGCTATGGAGATAGCGAGAGAGACAGCCGGGGATACAGAGAGAGTGACAGCAAGGGAGATGGCGAGGGAGACGACGAGGGAGACAGCGAGGGAGACAGCGAGGGAGACAGCGAGGGAGACAGCGAGGGAGACTGCGAGGGAGACTGCGAGAGAGACAGCGAGGGACACAGCGAGGGAGACAGTGAGAGAGACAGCGAGAGAGACAGCGAGAGAGACAGCGAGAGAGACAGCGAGAGAGAGCGCGTGAGACAGCGAGGGAGACAGAGAGGGAGAGAGCGAGAGACACAGCGAGGGAGACAGCGAGAGAGACTGCGAGAAGGACTGCGAGAAGGACTGCGAGAAGGACTGCGAGAGAGAGAGAGTGAGGGAGAAAGCGAGGGAGAAAGCGAGAGCGACTTCGAGAGAGACTGCGAGGGAGACAGCGAGAGAGACTGTGAGGGAGACAGCGAGAGAGACTGCGAGGGAGACAGCGAGGGAGACAGCGAGGGAGACAGCGACAGAGACAGCGACAGAGACAGCGACAGAGACAGAGACAGCGACAGAGACAGAGACAGAGACAGCGAGGGAGACAGTGAGAGATACTGCTATGGAGATAGCGAGAGAGACAGCCGGGGATACAGAGAGAGGGACTGCAAGGGAGACGGCGAGGGAGACGACGAGGGAGACAGCGAGGGAGACAGCGAGGGAGACAGCGAGGGAGACTGCGAGGGAGACTGCGAGAGAGACAGCGAGGGACACAGCGAGGGAGACAGCGAGGGAGACAGTGAGAGAGACAGTGAGAGAGACAGCGAGAGAGACAGCGAGAGAGACAGCGAGAGAGAGCGCGTGAGACAGCGAGGGAGACAGCGAGGGAGAGAGCGAGAGACACAGCGAGGGAGACAGCGAGAGAGACTGCGAGAAGGACTGCGAGAAGGACTGCGAGAGAGAGAGCGAGGGAGAAAGCGAGGGAGAAAGCGAGAGCGACTTCGAGAGAGACTGCGAGGGAGACAGCGAGAGAGACTGTGAGGGAGACAGCGAGAGAGACTGCGAGAGAGAATGCGAGGGAGACAGCGAATAAGACGGCGAGGGAGACGGCGAGAGAGAGAGCGAGAGAGACAGCGAGGGAGACAGCGAGGGAGACAGCGAGGGAGACAGCGAGAGAGATTTCGAGAGAGACTGCGAGGGAGGCAGCGAGGGAGACAGCGAGGGAGACAGCGAGGGAGACAGCGAGGGAGACAGCAATAGAGAATGCGAGAGAGACTGCGAGGGACACAGCGAGAGAGACTGCAAGGGAGACAACGAGAGAGAATGCGAGAGAGATTGCGTGAGACAGTGAGGGAGACAGCGTGGGAGGCAGCGAGGGAGACAGCGTGGGAGGCAGCGAGGGAGACAGCGAGAGAAACTGCGAGGAAGACTGCGAGAGAGACTGCGAGAGAGACTGCGAGAGAGACTGCGAGAGAGACTGCGAGGGACACAGCGAGGAAGACAGCGAGAGAGACTGCGAGGGAGACAGCGAGGGAGGCAGCGAGGGAGACAGCGAGGGAGACTGCGAGGGAGACTGCGAGGGAGACTGCGAGGGAGACAGCGATGGAGACAGCGAGAGAGACCGCGAGAGCGACTGCGAGAGCGACTGCTAGGGAGACAGCGAGGGAGGCAGCGAGGGAGACGGCGAGGGAGACGGCGAGTGAAACTGCGAGAGAAACTGCGAGGAAGACAGCGAGAGAGACTGCGAGAGAGACGGCGAGGGAGACTGCGAGGGAGAGAGCGAGGGACACAGAGAGGGAGACAGCGAGGGAGACAGCGAGGGAGACAGCGAGGGAGACAGCGAGGGAGACAGCGAGAGAGACTGCAAGAGAGACTGCGAGGGAGACAGCGAGAGAGACAGCGAGAGAGACAGCGAGAGAGACAGCGAGAGAGATCACGTGAGACAGCGAGGGAGACAGCGAGGGAGACAGCGAGAGAGACAGCGAGGGAGACAGCGAGGGAGACAGCGAGGGAGAAAGCGAGGGAGACAGCGAGAGAGACAGCGAGAGAGACTGCGAGAGAGACTGCGAGGGAGACTGCGAGGGAGACAGCGTGGGAGACAGTGAGGGAGACAGCGAGGGAGACAGTGAGGGAGACAGCGAGGGAGACAGCGAGGGAGACAGCGAGGGAGACAGCGAGGGAGACAGCGAGGGAGACAGCGAGAGAGACAGCGAGAGAGACCGCGAGAAGGACTGCGAGAAGGACTGCGAGAGAGACAGCGAGGGAGAAAGTGAGAGCGACTGCGAGAGAGACTGCGAGGGAGACTGCGAGGGAGACTGCGAGGGAGACTGCGAGGGAGACTGCGAGGGAGACAGCGAAAGAGACTGTGAGGGAAACAGCGAGGGAGACAGCAAAAGAGACTGCGAGGGAGACTGCGAGGCAGACTGCGAGGGAGACTGCGAGAGAGACAGCGAGGGAGACAGCGAGGGAGACAGCGAGGGAGACAGCGAGGGAGACAGCGAGGGAGACAGCGAGGGAGACAGCGAGGGAGACAGCGCTGGAGACAGCGAGAGAGACTGCGAGAAGGACTGCGAGAGAGACAGCGAGGGAGAAAGCGAGAGCGACTTCGAGAGAGACTGCGAGGGAGACAGCGAGAGAGACTGTGAGGGAGACAGCGAGAGAGACTGCGAGGGAGACTGCGAGGGAGACTGCGAGAGACACTGCGAGAGAGAATGCGAGGGAGACAGCGATTAAGACGGCGAGGGAGATGGCGAGAGAGAGAGAGACAGCGAGGGAGACAGCGAGAGAGACTTCGAGAGAGACTGCGAGGGAGGCAGCGAGGGAGACAGCGAGGGAGACAGCGAGGGAGACAGCGACAGAGACAGCAATAGAGACTGCGAGAGAGACTGCGAGAGAGACTGCGAGGGACACAGCGAGAGAGACTGCAAGGGAGACAACGAGAGAGAATGCGAGAGAGATCGCGTGAGACAGCGAGGGAGACAGCGTGGGAGGCAGCGAGGGAGACCGCGAGAGAAACTGCGAGGAAGACTGCGGGAGAGACTGCGAGAGAGACTGTGAGAGAGACTGCGAGAGAGACTGCGAGAGAGACGGCGAGGGACACAGCGAGGAAGACAGCGAGAGAGACTGCGAGAGCGACTGCTAGGGAGACAGCGAGGGCGGCAGCGAGGGAGTCAGCGAGGGAGACAGCGAGAGAGACTGCGAGAGCGACTGCGAGAGCGACTGCGAGAGCGACTGCTAGGGAGACAGCGAGGGAGGCAGCGAGGGAGACAGCGAGGGAGACAGCGAGCGAGACAGCGAGGGAGACAGCGAGAGAAACTGCGAGGAAGACAGTGAGAGAGACTGCGAGAGAGACGGCGAGGGAGACGGCGAGGGAGACTGCGAGGGAGAGAGCGAGGGACACAGTGAGGGAGACAGCGAGGGAGACAGCGAGGGAGACAGCGAGGGAGACAGCGAGGGAGACAGCGAGGGAGACAGCGAGAGGGACTGCAAGAGAGACTGCGAGGGAGACAGCGAGAGAGACAGCGAGAGAGACAGCGAGGGAGAAACCGAGGGAGACAGCGAGAGAGACTGCGAGGGAGACAGCGTGGGAGACAGTGAGGGAGACAGCGAGGGAGACAGCGAGGGAGACAGCGAGGGAGACTGCGAGAGAGACAGCGAGAGAGACTGCAAAGGAGACTGCGAGAGAGACTGCGAGAGAGACTGCGAGAGAGACTGCGAGAGAGACTGCGAGAGGGACAGCGAGAGAGACTGCGAGAGAGACTGCGAGAGAGACAGCGAGAGAGACAGCGAGAGAGACAGCGAGGGAGTAAGTGAGGGAGACAGCGAGAGAGACTGCGAGAGAGACTGCGAGAGAGACTGCGAGAGAGACTGCGAGAGAGACTGCGAGGGAGACAGCGTGGAAGACAGCGTGGGAGACAGCGAGAGAGACAGCGAGAAGGACTGCGAGAAGGACTGCGAGAGAGACTGCAAAGGAGACTGCGAGAGAGACTGCGAGAGAGACAGCGAGAGAGACTGCGAGAGAGACTGCGAGAGGGACAGCGAGAGAGACTGCGAGAGAAACTGCGAGGAAGACAGTGAGAGAGACTGCGAGAGAGACGGCGAGGGAGACGGCGAGGGAGACGGCGAGGGAGACGGCGAGGGAGACTGCGAGGGAGAGAGCGAGGGACACAGTGAGGGAGACAGCGAGGGAGACAGCGAGGGAGACAGCGAGGGAGACAGCGAGGGAGACAGCGAGGGAGACAGCGAGGGAGACAGCGAGAGGGACTGCAAGAGAGACTGCGAGGGAGACAGCGAGAGAGACAGCGAGAGAGACAGCGAGAGAGACAGCGAGGGAGAAAGCGAGGGAGACAGCGAGAGAGACTGCGAGAGAGACTGCGAGGGAGACAGCGTGGGAGGCAGCGAGGGAGACAGCGAGAGAAACTGCGAGGAAGACTGCGAGAGAGACTGCGAGAGAGACTGCGAGAGAGACGGCGAGAGACACAGCGAGGAAGACAGCGAGCGAGACTGCGAGAGCGACTGCTAGGGAGACAGCGAGGGCGGCAGCGAGAGAGACAGCGAGGGAGAAAGCGAGGGAGACAGCGAGAGAGACTGCGAGAGAGACTGCGAGGGAGAAAGCGTGGGAGAAAGCGTGGGAGACAGCGAGAGAGACAGCGAGAGAGACTGCAAAGGAGACTGCGAGAGAGACTGCGAGAGAGACTGCGAGAGAGACAGCGAGAGAGACTGCGAGAGGGACAGCGAGAGAGACTGCGAGAGAGACTGCGAGAGAGACTGCGAGAGAGACTGCGAAAGAGACTGGGAGGGAGACTGCGAGGGAGAATGCGAGAGAGACTGCGAGAGAGACTGCGAGAGAGACTGCGAGAGAGACTGCGAGAGAGACTGCGAGGGAGACTGCGAGGGAGACAGCGAGGGAGACTGCGAGAGAGATTGCGAGAGAGATGGAGAGAGAGACGGCGAGAGAGACGGCGAGAGAGACGGCGAGAGAGACGGCGAGAGAGACAGTGAGGGAGAGAGCGAGAGAGACTGCGAGGGAGACAGCGAGAGAGACAGCGAGAGAGACTGTGAGAGAGACTGCGAGAGATACAGCGAGGGATAGAGCGAGTGAGACAGCGAGGGAGACAGCGAGAGTACATTGAGAGAGACAGCGAGAGAGACTGCGAGAGAGACTGCGAGGGAGACGGCCAGGGAGACGGCCAGGGAGACGGCCAGGGAGACGGCCAGGGAGACGACGAGGGAGACGACGAGGGAGACGACGAGGGAGACGGCGAGGGAGACAGCGAGGGAGACAGCGAGGGAGACAGCGACAGAGACAGCGACAGAGACAGCGACAGAGACAGCGACAGAGACAGAGACAGAGACAGCGAGGGAGACAGTGAGAGATACTGCTATGGAGATAGCGAGAGAGACAGCCGGGGATACAGAGAGAGTGACTGCAAGGGAGACGGCGAGGGAGACGACGAGGGAGACAGCGAGGGAGACAGCGAGGGAGACAGCGAGGGAGACTGCGAGGGAGACTGCGAGAGAGACAGCGAGGGACACAGCGAGGGAGACAGCGAGGGAGACAGTGAGAGAGACAGTGAGAGAGACAGCGAGAGAGACAGCGAGAGAGACAGCGAGAGAGAGCGCGTGAGACAGCGAGGGAGACAGCGAGGGAGAGAGCGAGAGACACAGCGAGGGAGACAGCGAGAGAGACTGCGAGAAGGACTGCGAGAAGGACTGCGAGAGAGAGAGCGAGGGAGAAAGCGAGGGAGAAAGCGAGAGCGACTTCGAGAGAGACTGCGAGGGAGACAGCGAGAGAGACTGTGAGGGAGACAGCGAGAGAGACTGCGAGAGAGAATGCGAGGGAGACAGCGAATAAGACGGCGAGGGAGACGGCGAGAGAGAGAGCGAGAGAGACAGCGAGGGAGACAGCGAGGGAGACAGCGAGGGAGACAGCGAGAGAGATTTCGAGAGAGACTGCGAGGGAGGCAGCGAGGGAGACAGCGAGGGAGACAGCGAGGGAGACAGCGAGGGAGACAGCAATAGAGAATGCGAGAGAGACTGCGAGGGACACAGCGAGAGAGACTGCAAGGGAGACAACGAGAGAGAATGCGAGAGAGATTGCGTGAGACAGTGAGGGAGACAGCGTGGGAGGCAGCGAGGGAGACAGCGTGGGAGGCAGCGAGGGAGACAGCGAGAGAAACTGCGAGGAAGACTGCGAGAGAGACTGCGAGAGAGACTGCGAGAGAGACTGCGAGAGAGACTGCGAGAGAGACTGCGAGGGACACAGCGAGGAAGACAGCGAGAGAGACTGCGAGGGAGACAGCGAGGGAGGCAGCGAGGGAGGCAGCGAGGTAGACAGCGAGGGAGACTGCGAGGGAGACTGCGAGGGAGACTGCGAGGGAGACAGCGATGGAGACAGCGAGAGAGACTGCGAGAGCGACTGCGAGAGCGACTGCTAGGGAGACAGCGAGGGAGGCAGCGAGGGAGACAGCGAGGGAGACGGCGAGTGAAACTGCGAGAGAAACTGCGAGGAAGACAGCGAGAGAGACTGCGAGAGAGACGGCGAGGGAGACTGCGAGGGAGAGAGCGAGGGACACAGAGAGGGAGACAGCGAGGGAGACAGCGAGGGAGACAGCGAGGGAGACAGCGAGGGAGACAGCGAGAGAGACTGCAAGAGAGACTGCGAGGGAGACAGCGAGAGAGACAGCGAGAGAGACAGCGAGAGAGACAGCGAGAGAGATCGCGTGAGACAGCGAGGGAGACAGCGAGGGAGACAGCGAGGGAGACAGCGAGGGAGACAGCGAGGGAGAAAGCGAGGGAGACAGCGAGGGAGAAAGCGAGGGAGACAGCGAGAGAGACAGCGAGAGAGACTGCGAGAGAGACTGCGAGGGAGACTGCGAGGGAGACAGCGTGGGAGACAGTGAGGGAGACAGCGAGGGAGACAGTGAGGGAGACAGCGAGGGAGACAGCGAGGGAGACAGCGAGGGAGACAGCGAGGGAGACAGCGAGGGAGACAGCGAGAGAGACAGCGAGAGAGACTGCGAGAAGGACTGCGAGAAGGACTGCGAGAGAGACAGCGAGGGAGAAAGTGAGAGCGACTGCGAGAGAGACTGCGAGGGAGACTGCGAGGGAGACTGCGAGGGAGACTGCGAGGGAGACTGCGAGGGAGACAGCGAAAGAGACTGTGAGGGAAACAACGAGGGAGACAGCGAAAGAGACTGCGAGGGAGACTGCGAGGCAGACTGCGAGGGAGACTGCGAGAGAGACAGCGAGGGAGACAGCGAGGGAGACAGCGAGGGAGACAGCGAGGGAGACAGCGAGGGAGACAGCGAGGGAGACAGCGCTGGAGACAGCGAGAGAGACTGCGAGAAGGACTGCGAGAGAGACAGCGAGGGAGAAAGCGAGAGCGACTTCGAGAGAGACTGCGAGGGAGACAGCGAGAGAGACTGTGAGGGAGACAGCGAGAGAGACTGCGAGGGAGACTGCGAGGGAGACTGCGAGGGAGACAGCGAGAGACACTGCGAGAGAGAATGCGAGGGAGACAGCGATTAAGACGGCGAGGGAGATGGCGAGAGAGAGAGAGACAGCGAGGGAGACAGCGAGAGAGACTTCGAGAGAGACTGCGAGGGAGGCAGCGAGGGAGACAGCGAGGGAGACAGCGACAGAGACAGCAATAGAGACTGCGAGAGAGACTGCGAGAGAGACTGCGAGGGACACAGCGAGAGAGACTGCAAGGGAGACAACGAGAGAGAATGCGAGAGAGATCGCGTGAGACAGCGAGGGAGACAGCGTGGGAGGCAGCGAGGGAGACCGCGAGAGAAACTGCGAGGAAGACTGCGGGAGAGACTGCGAGAGAGACTGTGAGAGAGACTGCGAGAGAGACTGCGAGAGAGACGGCGAGGGACACAGCGAGGAAGACAGCGAGAGAGACTGCGAGAGCGACTGCTAGGGAGACAGCGAGGGCGGCAGCGAGGGAGTCAGCGAGGGAGACAGCGAGAGAGACTGCGAGAGCGACTGCGAGAGCGACTGCGAGAGCGACTGCTAGGGAGACAGCGAGGGAGGCAGCGAGGGAGACAGCGAGGGAGACAGCGAGCGAGACAGCGAGGGAGACAGCGAGAGAAACTGCGAGGAAGACAGTGAGAGAGACTGCGAGAGAGACGGCGAGGGAGACGGCGAGGGAGACGGCGAGGGAGACTGCGAGGGAGAGAGCGAGGGACACAGTGAGGGAGACAGCGAGGGAGACAGCGAGGGAGACAGCGAGGGAGACAGCGAGGGAGACAGCGAGGGAGACAGCGAGAGGGACTGCAAGAGAGACTGCGAGGGAGACAGCGAGAGAGACAGCGAGAGAGACAGCGAGGGAGAAACCGAGGGAGACAGCGAGAGAGACTGCGAGGGAGACAGCGTGGGAGACAGTGAGGGAGACAGCGAGGGAGACAGCGAGGGAGACAGCGAGGGAGACAGCGAGGGAGACTGCGAGAGAGACAGCGAGAGAGACTGCAAAGGAGACTGCGAGAGAGACTGCGAGAGAGACTGCGAGAGAGACTGCGAGAGAGACTGCGAGAGGGACAGCGAGAGAGACAGCGAGAGAGACTGCGAGAGAGACAGCGAGAGAGACAGCGAGAGAGACAGCGAGGGAGAAAGCGAGGGAGACAGCGAGAGAGACTGCGAGAGAGACTGCGAGAGAGACTGCGAGAGAGACTGCGAGAGAGACTGCGAGGGAGACAGCGTGGGAGACAGCGTGGGAGACAGCGAGAGAGACAGCGAGAAGGACTGCGAGAGAGACTGCAAAGGAGACTGCGAGAGAGACTGCGAGAGAGACAGCGAGAGAGACTGCGAGAGAGACTGCGAGAGGGACAGCGAGAGAGACTGCGAGAGAAACTGCGAGGAAGACAGTGAGAGAGACTGCGAGAGAGACGGCGAGGGAGACGGCGAGGGAGACGGCGAGGGAGACGGCGAGGGAGACGGCGAGGGAGACGGCGAGGGAGACTGCGAGGGAGAGAGCGAGGGACACAGTGAGGGAGACAGCGAGGGAGACAGCGAGGGAGACAGCGAGGGAGACAGCGAGGGAGACAGCGAGGGAGACAGCGAGAGGGACTGCAAGAGAGACTGCGAGGGAGACAGCGAGAGAGACAGCGAGAGAGACAGCGAGGGAGAAAGCGAGGGAGACAGCGAGAGAGACTGCGAGAGAGACTGCGAGGGAGACAGCGTGGGAGACAGCGAGGGAGACAGCGAGGGAGACAGCGAGGGAGACAGCGAGGGAGACAGCGAGGGAGACAGCGAGGGAGACAGCGAGGGAGACAGCGAGAGAGAATGCGAGAGGGACAGCGAGAGAGACTGCGAGAGGGACAGCAAGAGAGACAGCGAGAGAGACAGCGAGGGAGAAAGCGAGGGAGACAGCGAGAGAGACTGCGAGAGAGACTGCAAGAGAGACTGCGAGAGAGACTGCGAGAGAGACTGCGAGGGAGACAGCGTGGGAGACAGCGAGAGAGACAGCGAGAGAGACTGCGAAGGAGACTGCGAGAGAGACTGCGAGAGAGACAGCGAGAGAGACTGCGAGAGAGACTGCGAGAGCGACTGCGAGAGAGACTGCGAGAGAGACAGCGAGGGAGACTGCGAGAGAGACTGCGAGAGAGACTGCGAGAGAGACTGCGAGAGAGACTGCGAGAGAGACTGCGAGAGAGACTGCGAGGGAGACAGCCAGGGAGACTGCGAGAGAGACTGCGAGAGAGACTGCGAGGGAGACTGCGAGAGAGACGGCGAGAGAGATGGAGAGAGAGACGGCGAGAGAGACGGCGAGAGAGACGGCGAGAGAGACGGCGAGAGAGACGGCGAGAGAGATGGCGAGAGAGACGGTGAGAGAGACAGTGAGGGAGAGAGCGAGAGAGACTGCGAGGGAGACAGCGAGAGAGACTGTGAGAGAGACTGCGAGAGATACAGCGAGGGATAGAGCGAGTGAGACAGCGAGGGAGACAGCGAGAGTACATTGAGAGAGACAGCGAGAGAGACAGCGAGAGAGACTGCGAGGGAGACGGCCAGGGAGACGGCCAGGGAGACGGCCAGGGAGACGGCCAGGGAGACGGCGAGGGAGACAGCGAGGGAGACAGCGAGGGAGACAGCGAGAGAGACAGCGAGAGAGACAGCGAGAGAGACAGCGAGAGAGACAGCGAGAGAGACTGCGAGAGAGACTGCGAGAGAGAGCGCGTGAGACAGCGATGGAGACAGCGAGGGAGAGAGCGAGAGACACAGCGAGGGAGACAGCGAGAGAGACTGCGAGAAGGACTGCGAGAAGGACTGCGAGAGAGACAGCGAGGGAGAAAGCGAGGGAGAAAGCGAGAGCGACTTCGAGAGAGACTGCGAGGGAGACAGCGAGAGAGACTGTGAGGGAGACAGCGAGAGAGACTGCGAGGGAGACTGCGAGGGAGACAGCGAGAGACACTGCGAGAGAGAATGCGAGGGAGACAGCGAATAAGACGGCGAGGGAGACGGCGAGAGAGAGAGCGAGAGAGACAGCGAGGGAGACAGCGAGGGAGACAGCGAGAGAGATTTCGAGAGAGACTGCGAGGGAGGCAGCGAGGGAGACAGCGAGGGAGACAGCGATGGAGACAACGAGGGAGACAGCGAGGGAGACAGCAATAGAGACAGCGAGAGAGACTGCGAGAGAGACTGCGAGGGACGCAGCGAGAGAGACTGCAAGGGAGACAACGAGAGAGAATGCGAGAGAGATCGCGTGAGACAGTGAGGGAGACAGCGTGGGAGGCAGCGAGGGAGACAGCGAGGGAGACAGCGAGGGAGACAGCGAGGGAGACAGCGAGGGAGACAGCGAGAGAGACGGCAAGAGAGACTGCGAGGGAGACAGCGAGAGAGACAGCGAGAGAGACAGCGAGAGAGACAGCAAGGGAGACAACGAGAGAGAATGCGAGAGAGATCGCGTGAGACAGTGAGGGAGACAGCGTGGGAGGCACGAGGGAGACAGCGAGGAAGACTGCGAGAGAGACTGCGAGAGAGACTGCGAGAGAGACTGCGAGAGAGACTGCGAGAGAGACTGCGAGGGACACAGCGAGGAAGACAGCGAGAGAGACTGCGAGAGCGACTGCTAGGGAGACAGCGAGGGAGGCAGCGAGGGAGACAGCGAGGGAGACTGCGAGGGAGACTGCGAGGGAGACAGCGATGGAGACAGCGATGGAGACAGCGAGAGCGACTGCGAGAGCGACTGCGAGAGCGACTGCGAGAGCGACTGCTAGGGAGGCAGCGAGGGAGACAGCGAGGGAGACGGCGAGAGAAACTGCGAGAGAAACTGCGAGAGAAACTGCGAGAGAAACTGCGAGGAAGACAGCGAGAGAGACTGCGAGAGAGACGGCGAGGGAGAGAGCGAGGGAGAGAGCGAGGGACACAGTGAGGGAGACAGCGAGGGAGACAGCGAGGGAGACAGCGAGGGAGACAGCGAGGGAGACAGCGAGGGAGACAGCGAGAGAGACTGCAAGAGAGACTGCGAGGGAGACAGCGAGAGAGACAGCGAGAGAGACAGCGAGAGAGACAGCGAGAGAGACCGCGTGAGACAGCGAGGGAGACAGCGAGGGAGACAGCGAGAGAGACAGCGAGAGAGACAGCGAGAGAGACAGCGAGGGAGAAAGCGAGGGAGACAGCGAGAGAGACTGCGAGGGAGACAGCGTGGGAGACAGCGAGGGAGACAGCGAGGGTGACAGCGAGGGAGACAGCGAGGGAGACAGCGAGGGAGACAGCGAGGGAGACAGCGAGGGAGACAGCGAGAGAGACTGCGAGAAGGACTGAGAGAAGGACTGCGAGAGAGACTGCGAGAGAGACTGCGAGGGAGAAAGCGAGGGAGAAAGCGTGAGAGACTGTGTGGGAGACTGCCAGGGAGACAGCGAGAGAGACTGTGAGGGAGACAGCGAGGGAGACTGCGAGAGAGACTGCGAGAGAGACTGCGAGAGAGACTGCGAGGGAGACAGCGAGAGAGACAGCGAGAGAGACAGCGAGGGAGAAAGCGAGGGAGACAGCGAGAGAGACAGCGAGAGAGACTGCGAGGGAGACAGCGTGGGAGACAGCGAGGGAGACAGCGAGGGAGACAGCGAGGGAGACAGCGAGGGAGACAGCGAGGGAGACTGCGAGAAGGACTGCGAGAAGGACTGCGAGAAGGACTGCGAGGGAGACTGCGAGGGAGACTGCGAGGGAGACTGCGAGGGAGACTGCGAGGGAGACTGCGAAAGAGACTGTGAGGGAAACAGCGAGGGAGACAGCGGAAGAGACAGCGAGAGAGACAGCGAGAGAGACTGCGAGGGAGACTGCGAGGGAGACAGCGAGAGAGACTGCGAGAAGGACAGCGAGAGAGACTGCGAGAAGGACAGCGAGAGAGACTGCGAGAGAGACTGCGAGAGAGACTGCGAGAGAGACTGCGAGGGAGACTGCGAGGGAGACAGCGAGGGAGACAGCGAGGGAGACAGCGAGGGAGACAGCGAGCGAGACTGCGAGAGAGACAGTGAGGGAGAGAGCGAGAGAGACTGCGAGGGAGACAGCGAGAGAGACAGCGAGAGAGACTGCGAGAGAGACAGTGAGGGAGAGAGCGAGAGAGACTGCGAGGGAGACAGCGAGAGAGACAGCGAGAGAGACAGCGAGAGAGACTGCGAGAGAGACTGCGAGAGAGACTGCGAGAGAGACTGCGAGAGAGACTGCGAGAGAGACAGCGAGGGATTGAGCGAGTGAGACAGCGAGGGAGACAGCGAGAGTACATTGAGAGAGACAGCGAGAGAGACTGCGAGAGAGACTGCGAGAGAGACTGCGAGAGAGACTGCGAGGGAGACGGCGAGGGAGACGGCGAGGGAGACGGCGAGGGAGACAGCGAGGGAGACAGCGAGGGAGACAGTGACAGAGACAGCGACAGAGACAGCGACAGAGACAGCGAGGTAGACAGTGAGAGAGACTGCTATGGAGATAGCGAAAGAGACAGCCGGGGATACAGAGAGAGTGACTGCAAGGGAGACGGCGAGGGAGACGGCGAGGGAGACAGCGAGGGAGACTGCGAGAGAGACAGCGAGGGACACAGCGAGGGACACAGTGAGGGAGACAGCGAGAGAGAATGCGAGAGAGAGCGCATGAGACAGCGAGGGAGACAGCGAGGGAGAGAGCAAGAGACACAGTGAGGGAGACAGCGAGGGAGAAAGCGAGAGAGACTGCAAGAGAGACTGCAAGGGAGACAGCGAGAGAGACAGCGAGAGAGGCAGCGAGAGAGACAGCGAGAGAGACAGCGAGAGAGACAGCGAGAGAGACAGCGAGAGAGACAGCGAGGGAGAAAGCGATGGAGACAGCGAGAGAGACAGCGAGAGAGACAGCGAGAGAGACAGCGAGGGAGACAGCGAGGGAGACAGCGAGGGAGACAGCGAGGGAGACAGCGAGGGAGACAGCGAGGGAGACAGCGCTGGAGACAGCGAGAGAGACTACGAGAAGGACTGCGAGAGAGACAGCGAGGGAGAAAGCGAGAGCGACTTCGAGAGAGACTGCGAGGGAGACAGCGAGAGAGACTGCGAGGGAGACTGCGAGGGAGACTGCGAGAGAGACTGCGAGAGTGACTGCGAGAGAGACTGCGAGGGAGACTGCGAGGGAGACTGCGAGGGAGACTGCGAGGGAGACTGCGAGAGAGACAGCGAGAGAGACTGCGAGAGAGACTGCGAGAGAGACTGCGAGAGAGACTGCGAGAGATACAGCGAGGGATAGAGCGAGTGAGACAGCGAGGAGACAGCGAGAGGACATTGAGAGAGACAGCGAGAGAGACGGGGAGAGAGACTGCGAGAGAGACTGCGAGGGAGACGGCCAGGGAGACGGCCAGGGAGACGGCCAGGGAGACGGCCAGGGAGACGACGAGGGAGACGACGAGGGAGACGACGAGGGAGACAGCGAGGGAGACAGCAAGGGAGACAGCAAGGGAGACAGCAAGGGAGACAGCAAGGGAGACAGCGACAGAGACAGCGACAGAGACAGCGACAGAGACAGTGAGAGAGACTGCTATGGAGATAGCGAGAGACACAGCCGGGGATACAGAGAGAGTGACTGCAAGGGAGACGGCGAGGGAGACGGCGAGGGAGACGGCGAGGGAGACAGCGAGGGAGACAGCGAGGGAGACAGCGAGGGAGACTGCGAGGGACACAGCGAGGGAGACTGCGAGGGACACAGCGAGGGACACAGCGAGAGAGACAGCGAGAGAGACTGCGAGAGAGAGCGCGTGAGACAGCGAGGGAGACAGCGAGGGAGACAGCGAGAGAGACAGCGAGGGAGACAGCGAGAGAGACTGCAAGGGAGACTGCAAGAGAGACTGCGAGGGAGACAGCGAGAGAGACAGCGAGAGAGACAGCGAGGGAGAAAGCGAGGGAGACAGCGAGAGAGACTGCGAGAGAGACTGCGAGAGAGACTGCGAGAGAGACAGCGTGGGAGACAGCGAGAGAGACTGCGAGAGGGACAGCGAGAGAGACTGCGAGAGAGACTGCGAGAGAGACTGCGAGAGAGACTGCGAGGGAGACAGCGAGAGGGACAGCGAGAGAGACTGCGAGAGGGACAGCGAGAGAGACTGCGAGAGAGACTGCGAGAGAGACTGCGAGAGAGACTGCGAGGGAGACAGCGAGGGAGACTGCGAGAGAGACTGCGAGAGAGACTGCGAGAGAGACTGCGAGGGAGACTGCGAGGGAGACTGCGAGGGAGACAGCGAGGGAGACTGCGAGGGAGACTGCGAGGGAGACTGCGAGGGAGACAGCGAGGGAGACTGCGAGAGAGATGGCGAGAGAGATGGAGAGAGAGACGGCGAGAGAGACGGCAAGAGAGACGGCGAGAGAGACGGTGAGGGAGAGAGCGAGAGAGACTGCGAGGGAGACAGCGAGAGAGACAGCGAGAGAGACTGTGAGAGAGACTGCGAGAGATACAGCGAGGGATAGAGCGAGTGAGACAGCGAGGGAGACAGCGAGAGTACATTGAGAGAGACAGCGAGAGAGACTGCGAGAGAGACTGCGAGGGAGACGGCCAGTGAGACGGCCAGTGAAACGGCCAGGGAGACGGCCAGGGAGACGGCCAGGGAGACGGCCAGGGAGACGGCCAGGGAGACGGCCAGTGAAACGGCCAGGGAGACGGCCAGGGAGACGGCCAGGGAGACGGCTAGGGAGACGGCCAGGGAGACGGCCAGGGAGACGGCCAGGGAGACAGCGAGGGAGACAGCGAGGGAGACAGCGACAGAGACAGCGACAGAGACAGCGACAGAGACAGAGACAGCGACAGAGACAGCGACAGAGACAGCGACAGAGACAGCGACAGAGACAGCGACAGAGACAGAGACAGCGGGGGAGACAGTGAGAGAGACTGCTATGGAGATAGCGAGAGAGACAGCCGGGGATACAGAGAGTGTGACTGGAAGGGAGACGGCGAGGGAGACGACGAGGGAGACAGCGAGGGAGACAGCGAGGGAGACAGCGAGGGAGACAGCGAGAGAGACTGCGAGGGAGACAGCGAGGGAGACAGCGAGGGAGACAGCGAGGGAGACAGCGAGGGAGACAGCGAGGGAGAGAGCGAGGGAGACTGCGAGAGAGACAGCGAGGGACACAGCGAGGGACACAGCGAGGGACACAGCGAGGGACACAGCGAGGGACACAGCGAGGGAGACAGCGAGGGAGACAGCGAGAGAGACAGCGAGAGAGACAGCGAGAGAGACTGCGAGAGAGAGCGCGTGAGACAGCGAGGGAGAGAGCGAGAGATACAGCGAGGGAGACAGCGAGAGAGACTGCAAGAGAGACAGCGAGAGAGACAGCGAGAGAGACAGCGAGAGAGACAGCGAGAGAGACAGCGAGGGAGAAAGCCATGGAGACAGCGAGAGAGACAGCGAGAGAGACAGCGAGAGAGACAGCGTGGGAGACAGCGAGGGAGACAGCGAGGGAGACAGCGAGGGAGACAGCGAGGGAGACAGCGAGGGAGACAGCGAGCGAGACAGCGAGGGAGACAGCGAGGGAGACAGCGCTGGAGACAGCGAGAGAGACTGCGAGAAGGACTGCGAGAAGGACTGCGAGAGAGACTGCGAGAGAGACTGCGAGAGAGGCAGCGAGAGAGACTGCGAGAGAGGCAGCGAGAGAGACTGCGAGGGAGACTGCGAGGGAGAGAGCGAGGGAGAGAGCGAGGGAGAGAGCGAGGGAGACAGCGAGGGAGACTGCGAGAGAGACTGCGAGAGAGACTGCGAGAGAGGCAGCGAGAGAGACAGCGAGAGAGACAGCGAGAGAGACTGCAAAGGAGACTGCGAGAGAGACTGCGAGGGAGACAGCGAGAGGGACAGCGAGAGAGACTGCGAGAGAGACTGCGAGGGAGAAAGCGAGGGAGAAAGCGTGAGAGACTGTGTGGGAGACTGCAAGGGAGACAGCGAGAGAGACTGTGAGGGAGACAGCGAGGGAGACTGCGAGGGAGACAGCGAGGGAGACAGCGAGGGAGACTGCGAGAGAGATGGCGAGAGAGACGGCGAGAGAGACTGCGAGAGAGACTGCGAGAGAGACTGCGAGAGAGACTGCGAGAGATACAGCGAGGGATAGAGCGAGTGAGACAGCGAGAGAGACAGCGAGAGTACATTGAGAGAGACAGCGAGAGAGACGACGAGGGAGACAGCGAGAGATACAGCGAGGGATAGAGCGAGTGAGACAGCGAGAGAGACAGCGAGAGTACATTGAGAGAGACAGCGAGAGAGACGACGAGGGAGACAGCGAGGGAGACAGCGACAGAGACAGCGACAGAGACAGCGACAGAGACAGCGACAGAGACAGCGACAGAGACAGCGAGGGAGACAGTGAGAGAGACTGCTATGGAGATAGCGAGAGAGACAGCCGGGGATACAGAGAGAGTGACTGCAAGGGAGACGGCGAGGGAGACGGCGAGGGAGACGGCGAGGGAGACGGCGAGGGAGACGGCGAGGGCGACGGCGAGGGAGACAGCGAGGGAGACAGCGAGGGAGACTGTGAGGGAGACTGCGAGGGAGACTGCGAGGGACACAGTGAGGGAGACAGCGAGAGAGACTGCGAGAGAGACTGCAAGAGAGACAGCGAGGGAGAAAGCGATTGAGACAGCGAGAGAGACAGCGAGAGAGACTGCGTGGGAGACAGCGAGGGAGACAGCGAGGGAGACAGCGAGGGAGACAGCGAGGGAGACAGCGAGGGAGACAGCGAGGGAGACAGCGCTGGAGACAGCGAGAGAGACTGCGAGAAGGACCGCGAGAAGGACTGCGAGAGAGACAGCGAGGGAGAAAGCGAGAGCGACTTCGAGAGAGACTGCGAGGGAGACTGTGAGAGAGACTGTGAGAGAGACTGCGAGAGATACAGCGAGGGATAGAGCGAGTGAGACAGCGAGGGAGACGGCGAGGGAGACGGCGAGGGAGACAGCGAGGGAGACAGCGAGGGAGACAGCGAGGGAGACAGCGAGGGAGACAGTGACAGAGACAGCGACAGAGACAGCGACAGAGACAGCGAGGTAGACAGTGAGAGAGACTGCTATGGAGATAGCGAAAGAGACAGCCGGGGATACAGAGAGAGTGACTGCAAGGGAGACGGCGAGGGAGACGGCGAGGGAGACAGCGAGGGAGACTGCGAGAGAGACAGCGAGGGACACAGCGAGGGACACAGTGAGGGAGACAGCGAGAGAGAATGCGAGAGAGAGCGCATGAGACAGCGAGGGAGACAGCGAGGGAGAGAGCAAGAGACACAGTGAGGGAGACAGCGAGGGAGAAAGCGAGAGAGACTGCAAGAGAGACTGCAAGGGAGACAGCGAGAGAGACAGCGAGAGAGGCAGCGAGAGAGACAGCGAGAGAGACAGCGAGAGAGACAGCGAGAGAGACAGCGAGAGAGACAGCGAGAGAGACAGCGAGGGAGAAAGCGATGGAGACAGCGAGAGAGACAGCGAGAGAGACAGCGAGAGAGACAGCGAGGGAGACAGCGAGGGAGACAGCGAGGGAGACAGCGAGGGAGACAGCGAGGGAGACAGCGAGGGAGACAGCGCTGGAGACAGCGAGAGAGACTGCGAGAAGGACTGCGAGAGAGACAGCGAGGGAGAAAGCGAGAGCGACTTCGAGAGAGACTGCGAGGGAGACAGCGAGAGAGACTGCGAGGGAGACTGCGAGGGAGACTGCGAGAGAGACTGCGAGAGTGACTGCGAGAGAGACTGCGAGGGAGACTGCGAGGGAGACTGCGAGGGAGACTGCGAGGGAGACTGCGAGAGAGACAGCGAGAGAGACTGCGAGAGAGACTGCGAGAGAGACTGCGAGAGAGACTGCGAGAGATACAGCGAGGGATAGAGCGAGTGAGACAGCGAGGAGACAGCGAGAGGACATTGAGAGAGACAGCGAGAGAGACGGGGAGAGAGACTGCGAGAGAGACTGCGAGGGAGACGGCCAGGGAGACGGCCAGGGAGACGGCCAGGGAGACGACGAGGGAGACGACGAGGGAGACGACGAGGGAGACAGCGAGGGAGACAGCAAGGGAGACAGCAAGGGAGACAGCAAGGGAGACAGCGACAGAGACAGCGACAGAGACAGCGACAGAGACAGTGAGAGAGACTGCTATGGAGATAGCGAGAGACACAGCCGGGGATACAGAGAGAGTGACTGCAAGGGAGACGGCGAGGGAGACGGCGAGGGAGACGGCGAGGGAGACAGCGAGGGAGACAGCGAGGGAGACAGCGAGGGAGACTGCGAGGGACACAGCGAGGGAGACTGCGAGGGACACAGCGAGGGACACAGCGAGAGAGACAGCGAGAGAGACTGCGAGAGAGAGCGCGTGAGACAGCGAGGGAGACAGCGAGGGAGACAGCGAGAGAGACAGCGAGGGAGACAGCGAGAGAGACTGCAAGGGAGACTGCAAGAGAGACTGCGAGGGAGACAGCGAGAGAGACAGCGAGAGAGACAGCGAGGGAGAAAGCGAGGGAGACAGCGAGAGAGACTGCGAGAGAGACTGCGAGAGAGACTGCGAGAGAGACAGCGTGGGAGACAGCGTGGGAGACAGCGAGAGAGACTGCGAGAGGGACAGCGAGAGAGACTGCGAGAGAGACTGCGAGAGAGACTGCGAGAGAGACTGCGAGGGAGACAGCGAGAGGGACAGCGAGAGAGACTGCGAGAGGGACAGCGAGAGAGACTGCGAGAGAGACTGCGAGAGAGACTGCGAGAGAGACTGCGAGGGAGACTGCGAGAGAGACTGCGAGAGAGACTGCGAGAGAGACTGCGAGGGAGACTGCGAGGGAGACTGCGAGGGAGACTGCGAGGGAGACAGCGAGGGAGACTGCGAGGGAGACTGCGAGGGAGACTGCGAGGGAGACAGCGAGGGAGACTGCGAGAGAGATGGCGAGAGAGATGGAGAGAGAGACGGCGAGAGAGACGGCGAGAGAGACGGCGAGAGAGACGGCGAGAGAGACGGCGAGAGAGACGGTGAGGGAGAGAGCGAGAGAGACTGCGAGGGAGACAGCGAGAGAGACAGCGAGAGAGACTGTGAGAGAGACTGCGAGAGATACAGCGAGGGATAGAGCGAGTGAGACAGCGAGGGAGAAAGCGAGAGTACATTGAGAGAGACAGCGAGAGAGACTGCGAGAGAGACTGCGAGGGAGACGGCCAGTGAGACGGCCAGTGAAACGGCCAGGGAGACGGCCAGGGAGACGGCCAGGGAGACGGCCAGGGAGACGGCCAGGGAGACGGCCAGGGAGACGGCCAGTGAAACGGCCAGGGAGACGGCCAGGGAGACGGCCAGGGAGACGGCCAGGGAGACGGCCAGGGAGACGGCCAGGGAGACGGCCAGGGAGACAGCGAGGGAGACAGCGAGGGAGACAGCGACAGAGACAGCGACAGAGACAGCGACAGAGACAGAGACAGCGACAGAGACAGCGACAGAGACAGCGACAGAGACAGCGACAGAGACAGCGACAGAGACAGAGACAGCGGGGGAGACAGTGAGAGAGACTGCTATGGAGATAGCGAGAGAGACAGCCGGGGATACAGAGAGTGTGACTGGAAGGGAGACGGCGAGGGAGACGACGAGGGAGACAGCGAGGGAGACAGCGAGGGAGACAGCGAGGGAGACAGCGAGAGAGACTGCGAGGGAGACAGCGAGGGAGACAGCGAGGGAGACAGCGAGGGAGACAGCGAGGGAGACAGCGAGGGAGAGAGCGAGGGAGACTGCGAGAGAGACAGCGAGGGACACAGCGAGGGACACAGCGAGGGACACAGCGAGGGACACAGCGAGGGACACAGCGAGGGAGACAGCGAGGGAGACAGCGAGAGAGACAGCGAGAGAGACAGCGAGAGAGACTGCGAGAGAGAGCGCGTGAGACAGCGAGGGAGAGAGCGAGAGATACAGCGAGGGAGACAGCGAGAGAGACTGCAAGAGAGACAGCGAGAGAGACAGCGAGAGAGACAGCGAGAGAGACAGCGAGAGAGACAGCGAGAGAGACAGCGAGGGAGAAAGCCATGGAGACAGCGAGAGAGACAGCGAGAGAGACAGCGAGAGAGACAGCGTGGGAGACAGCGAGGGAGACAGCGAGGGAGACAGCGAGGGAGACAGCGAGGGAGACAGCGAGGGAGACAGCGAGGGAGACAGCGAGCGAGACAGCGAGGGAGACAGCGAGGGAGACAGCGCTGGAGACAGCGAGAGAGACTGCGAGAAGGACTGCGAGAAGGACTGCGAGAGAGACTGCGAGAGAGACTGCGAGAGAGGCAGCGAGAGAGACTGCGAGAGAGGCAGCGAGAGAGACTGCGAGGGAGACTGCGAGGGAGAGAGCGAGGGAGAGAGCGAGGGAGAGAGCGAGGGAGACAGCGAGGGAGACTGCGAGAGAGACTGCGAGAGAGACTGCGAGAGAGGCAGCGAGAGAGACAGCGAGAGAGACAGCGAGAGAGACTGCAAAGGAGACTGCGAGAGAGACTGCGAGGGAGACAGCGAGAGGGACAGCGAGAGAGACTGCGAGAGAGACTGCGAGGGAGAAAGCGAGGGAGAAAGCGTGAGAGACTGTGTGGGAGACTGCAAGGGAGACAGCGAGAGAGACTGTGAGGGAGACAGCGAGGGAGACTGCGAGGGAGACAGCGAGGGAGACAGCGAGGGAGACTGCGAGAGAGATGGCGAGAGAGACGGCGAGAGAGACTGCGAGAGAGACTGCGAGAGAGACTGCGAGAGATACAGCGAGGGATAGAGCGAGTGAGACAGCGAGAGAGACAGCGAGAGTACATTGAGAGAGACAGCGAGAGAGACGACGAGGGAGACAGCGAGAGATACAGCGAGGGATAGAGCGAGTGAGACAGCGAGAGAGACAGCGAGAGTACATTGAGAGAGACAGCGAGAGAGACGACGAGGGAGACAGCGAGGGAGACAGCGACAGAGACAGCGACAGAGACAGCGACAGAGACAGCGACAGAGACAGCGACAGAGACAGCGAGGGAGACAGTGAGAGAGACTGCTATGGAGATAGCGAGAGAGACAGCCGGGGATACAGAGAGAGTGACTGCAAGGGAGACGGCGAGGGAGACGGCGAGGGAGACGGCGAGGGAGACGGCGAGGGAGACGGCGAGGGCGACGGCGAGGGAGACAGCGAGGGAGACAGCGAGGGAGACTGTGAGGGAGACTGCGAGGGAGACTGCGAGGGACACAGTGAGGGAGACAGCGAGAGAGACTGCGAGAGAGACTGCAAGAGAGACAGCGAGGGAGAAAGCGATTGAGACAGCGAGAGAGACAGCGAGAGAGACTGCGTGGGAGACAGCGAGGGAGACAGCGAGGGAGACAGCGAGGGAGACAGCGAGGGAGACAGCGAGGGAGACAGCGAGGGAGACAGCGCTGGAGACAGCGAGAGAGACTGCGAGAAGGACCGCGAGAAGGACTGCGAGAGAGACAGCGAGGGAGAAAGCGAGAGCGACTTCGAGAGAGACTGCGAGGGAGACTGTGAGAGAGACTGTGAGAGAGACTGCGAGAGATACAGCGAGGGATAGAGCGAGTGAGACAGCGAGGGAGACAGCGAGAGTACATTGAGAGAGACAGCGAGAGAGACTGCGAGAGAGACTGCGAGGGAGACGGCCAGGGAGACGGCCAGGGAGACGGCCAGGGAGACGGCCAGGGAGACGGCGAGGGAGACAGCGAGGGAGACAGCGAGGGAGACAGCGAGGGAGACAGCGAGGGAGACAGCGACAGAGACAGCGACAGAGACAGCGACAGAGACAGAGACAGAGACAGAGACAGCGAGGGAGACAGTGAGAGAGACTGCTATGGAGATAGCGAGAGAGACAGCCGGGGATACAGAGAGAGTGACTGCAAGGGAGACGGCGAGGGAGACGACGAGGGAGACAGCGAGGGAGACAGCGAGGGAGACAGCGAGGGAGACAGCGTGAGAGACTGCGAGGGAGACAGCGAGGGAGACAGCGAGGGAGACTGCGAGGGAGACTGCGAGAGAGACAGCGAGGGACACAGCGAGGGACACAGCGAGGGACACAGCGAGGGACACAGCGAGGGAGACAGCGAGAGAGACTGCGAGAGAGAGCGCATGAGACAGCGAGGGAGACAGCGAGGGAGAGAGCGAGAGACACAGTGAGGGAGACAGCGAGAGAGACTGCAAGAGAGACTGCAAGGGAGACAGCGAGAGAGACAGCGAGAGAGACAGCGAGAGAGACAGCGAGAGAGACAGCGAGAGAGACAGCGAGAGAGACAGCGAGAGAGACAGCGAGAGAGACAGCGAGGGAGAAAGCCATGGAGACAGCGAGAGAGACAGCGAGAGAGACTGCATGGGAGACAGCGAGGGAGACAGCGAGGGAGACAGCGAGGGAGACAGCGCTGGAGACAGCGAGAGAGACTGCGAGAAGGACTGCGAGAAGGACTGCGAGAAGGACTGCGAGAGAGACAGCGAGGGAGAAAGCGAGAGCGACTTCGAGAGAGACTGCGAGGGAGACAGCGAGAGAGACTGCGAGGGAGACTGCGAGGGAGACTGCGAGGGAGACTGCGAGGGAGACAGCGAGAGACACTGCGAGAGAGAATGCGAGGGAGACAGCGATTAAGACGGCGAGGGAGACGGCGAGAGAGAGAGCGAGAGAGAGAGCGAGGGAGACAGCGAGGTAGACAGCGAGAGAGACTTCGAGAGAGGCAGTGAGGGAGACAGCGAGGGAGACAGCGACAGAGACAGCAATAGAGACTGCGAGAGAGACTGCGAGGGACACAGCGAGAGAGACTGCAAGGGAGACAACGAGAGAGAATGCGAGAGAGATCGCGTGAGACAGCGAGGGAGACAGCGTGGGAGGCAGCGAGGGAGACAGCGAGAGAAACTGCGAGTAAGACTGCGAGAGAGACTGCGAGAGAGACTGCGAGAGAGACTGCGAGGGACACAGCGAGGAAGACAGCGAGAGAGACTGCGAGAGCGACTGCGAGAGCGACTGCTAGGGAGACAGCGAGGGAGGCAGTGAGGGAGACAGCGAGGGAGACAGTGAGAGAGACTGCGAGAGCGACTGCGAGAGCGACTGCTTGGGAGACAGCGAGGGAGGCAGCGAGGGAGGCAGCGAGGGAGGCAGCGAGGGAGACAGCGAGGGAGACAGCGAGAGAAACTGCGAGAGAGATGGCGAGAGAGACGGCGAGAGAGACTGCGAGAGAGACAGTGAGGGAGAGAGCGAGAGAGACTGCGAGGTAGACAGCGAGAGAGACAGCGAGAGAGACTGCGAGAGAGACTGCGAGAGAGACTGCGAGAGATACAGCGAGGGATAGAGCGAGTGAGACAGCGAGAGAGACTGCGAGAGTACATTGAGAGAGACAGCGAGAGAGACTGTGAGGGAGACAGCGAGGGAGACTGCGAGAGAGACTGCGAGGGAGACAGCGAGGGAGACAGCGAGGGAGACTGCGAGAGAGATGGCGAGAGAGACGGCGAGAGAGACTGCGAGAGAGACAGTGAGGGAGAGAGCGAGAGAGACTGCGAGGTAGACAGCGAGAGAGACAGCGAGAGAGACTGTGAGAGAGACTGCGAAAGAGACTGCGAGAGATACAGCGAGGGATAGAGCGAGTGAGACAGCGAGAGAGACTGCGAGAGTACATTGAGAGAGACAGCGAGAGAGACGACGAGGGAGACAGCGACAGAGACAGCGACAGTGACAGCGACAGAGACAGCGACAGAGACAGCGACAGAGACAGCGACAGAGACAGCGACAGAGACAGCGACAGAGACAGCGACAGCGACATAGACAGCGACAGAGACAGCGAGGGAGACAGCGAGGGAGACAGTGAGAGAGACTGCTATGGAGATAGCGAGAGAGACAGCCGGGGATACAGAGAGAGTGACGGCGAGGGAGATGGCGAGGGAGACGGCGAGGGAGACGGCGAGGGAGACAGCGAGGGAGACAGCGAGGGAGACTGCGAGGGAGACTGCGAGGGAGACTGCAAGGGACACAGTGAGGGAGACAGCGAGAGAGACTGCGAGAGAGAGCGCATGAGACAGCGAGGGAGACAGCGAGGGAGAGAGCGAGAGACACAGCGAGGGAGACAGCGAGGGAGACAGCGAGGGAGACAGCGAGGGAGACAGCGAGGGAGACTGCGAGAGAGACTGCGAGAGAGACTGCAAGAGAGACTGCAAGAGAGACTGCAAGAGAGACTGCAAGAGAGACAGCGAGGGAGAAAGCGATTGAGACAGCGAGAGAGCCAGCGAGAGAGACAGCGAGAGAGACAGCGAGGGAGAAAGCGATTGAGACAGCGAGAGAGCCAGCGAGAGAGACTGCGTGGGAGACAGCGAGGGAGACAGCGAGGGAGACAGCGAGAGAGACAGCGAGGGAGAAAGCGATTGAGACAGCGAGAGAGCCAGCGAGAGAGACTGCGTGGGAGACAGCGAGGGAGACAGCGAGGGAGACAGCGAGGGAGACAGCGAGGGAGACAGCGAGGGAGACAGCGAGGGAGACAGCGAGGGAGACAGCGCTGGAGACAGCGAGAGAGACTGCGAGAAGGACTGCGAGAAGGACTGCGAGAGAGACAGCGAGGGAGAAAGCGAGAGCGACTTCGAGAGAGACTGCGAGGGAGACAGCGAGAGAGACTGTGAGAGAGACTGTGAGAGAGACTGCGAGAGATACAGCGAGGGATAGAGCGAGTGAGACAGCGAGGGAGACAGCGAGAGTACATTGAGAGAGACAGCGAGAGAGACTGCGAGAGAGACGGCCAGGGAGACGGCCAGGGAGACAGCGACAGAGACAGCGACAGAGACAGCGACAGAGACAGCGACAGAGACAGCGACAGAGACAGCGACAGAGACAGCGAGGGAGACAGTGAGAGAGACTGCTATGGAGATAGCGAGAGAGACAGCCGGGGATACAGAGAGAGTGACTGCAAGGGAGACGGCGAGGGAGACGACGAGGGAGACAGCGAGAGAGACTGCGAGGGAGACAGCGAGGGAGACAGCGAGGGAGACAGCGAGGGAGACTGCGAGAGAGACAGCGAGAGAGACAGCGAGGGACACAGCGAGGGACACAGCGAGGGACACAGCGAGGGAAACAGCGAGGGAGACAGCGAGGGGGACAGCGAGAGAGACTGCGAGAGAGAGCGCATGAGACAGCGAGGGAGACAGCGAGTGAGAGAGCGAGAGACACAGTGAGGGAGACAGCGAGAGAGATTGCAAGAGAGACAGCAAGGGAGACAGCGAGAGAGACAGCGAGAGAGGCAGCGAGAGAGACAGCGAGAGAGACAGCGAGAGAGACAGCGAGGGAGAAAGCCATGGAGACAGCGAGAGAGACAGCGAGAGAGACTGCATGGGAGACAGCGAGGGAGACAGCGAGGGAGACAGCGAGGGAGACAGCGAGGGAGACAGCGCTGGAGACAGCGAGAGAGACTGCGAGAAGGACTGCGAGAAGGACTGCGAGAGAGACAGCGAGGGAGAAAGCGAGAGCGACTTCGAGAGAGACTGCGAGGGAGACAGCGAGAGAGACTGCGAGGGAGACTGCGATGGAGACTGCGATGGAGACTGCGAGAGACACTGCGAGAGAGAGAGCGAGAGAGAGAGCGAGGGAGACAGCGAGGTAGATAGCGAGAGAGACTTCGAGAGAGGCAGCGAGGGAGACAGCGAGGGAGACAGCGACAGAGACAGCATTAGAGACTGCGAGAGAGACTGCGAGGGACACAGCGAGAGAGACTGCAAGGGAGACAACGAGAGAGAATGCGAGAGAGATCGCGTGAGACAGCGAGGGAGACAGCGTGGGAGACAGCGAGGGAGACAGCGTGGGAGGCAGCGAGGGAGACAGCGAGAGAAACTGCGAGTAAGACTGCGAGAGAGACTGCGAGGGACACAGCGAGGAAGACAGCGAGAGAGACTGCGAGAGCGACTGCTAGGGAGACAGCGAGGGAGGCAGTGAGGGAGACAGCGAGGGAGACAGCGAGAGAGACAGCGAGAGAGACTGCGAGAGCGACTGCGAGAGCGACTGCGAGAGCGACTGCGAGAGCGACTGCTTGGGAGACAGCGAGGGAGGCAGCGAGGGAGGCAGCGAGGGAGACAGCGAGGGAGACAGCGAGAGAGACTGCGAGGAAGACAGCGAGAGAGACTGCGAGAGAGAGGGCGAGGTAGACGGTGAGGGAGACTGCGAGGGAGAGAGCGAGGGACACAGTGAGGGAGACAGCGAGGGAGACAGCGAGGGAGACAGCGAGGGAGACAGCGAGGGAGACAGCGAGGGAGACTGTGAGGGAGAAAGCGAGGGAGACAGCGAGAGAGACAGCGAGAGAGACAGCGAGGGAGAAAGCGAGGGAGACAGCGAGGGAGACTGCGAGGGAGACTGCGAGGGAGACTGCGAGGGAGACAGCGTGGGAGACAGTGAGGGAGACAGTGAGGGAGACAGCGAGGGAGACAGCGAGGGAGACAGCGAGGGAGACAGCGAGGGAGACAGCGAGAGAGACAGCGAGAGAGACTGCGAGAAGGACTGCGAGAAGGACTGCGAGAGAGACAGCGAGGGAGAAAGTGAAAGCGACTGCGAGAGAGACTGCGAGGGAGACTGCGAGGGAGACAGCGAAAGAGACTGTGAGGGAAACAGCGAGGGAGACAGCGAAAGAGACTGCGAGGGAGACTGCGAGGGAGACTGCGAGAGAGACTGCGAGAGAGACTGCGAGAGAGACAGCGAGAGAGACAGCGAGAGAGACAGCGAGAGAGACAGCGAGAGAGACAGCGAGAGAGACAGCGAGAGAGACTGCAAAGGAGACTGCGAGGGAGACTGCGAGGGAGACTGCGAGAGAGACAGCGAGAGAGACAGCGAGAGAGACTGCGAGAGAGACTGCGAGAGAGACTGCGAGAGAGACTGCGAGAGAGACTGCGAGAGAGACTGCGAGGGAGAAAGCGAGGGAGAAAGCGTGAGAGACTGTGTGGGAGACTGCAAGGGAGACAGCGAGAGAGACTGTGAGGGAGACAGCGAGGGAGACTGCGAGAGAGACTGCGAGAGAGACTGCGAGAGAGACTGCGAGAGAGACTGCGAGAGAGACTGCGAGGGAGACTGCGAGGGAGACTGCGAGGGAGACTGCGAGGGAGACAGCGAGAGAGATGGCGAGAGAGATGGCGAGAGAGATGGAGAGAGAGACGGCGAGATAGACTGCGAGAGAGACAGTGAGGGAGAGAGCGAGAGAGACTGCGAGGGAGACAGCGAGAGAGACAGCGAGAGAGACTGTGAGAGAGACTGCGAGAGAGACTGTGAGAGAGACTGCGAGAGAGACTGCGAGAGATACAGCGAGGGATTGAGCGAGTGAGACAGTGAGGGAGACAGCGAGAGTACATTGAGAGAGACAGCGAGAGAGACTGCGAGGGAGACGGCGAGGGAGACAGCGACAGAGACAGCGACAGAGACAGCGACAGAGACAGCGACAGAGACAGTGACAGAGACAGCGACAGAGACAGCGAGGGAGACAGTGAGAGAGACTGCTATGGAGATAGCGAGAGAGACAGCCGGGGATACAGAGAGAGTGACTGCAAGGGAGACGGCGAGGGAGACAGCGAGGGAGACAGCGAGGGAGACTGCGAGGGACACAGTGAGGGAGACAGCGAGAGAGACAGCAAGAGGGACAGCGAGAGAGACAGCGAGAGAGATTGCGAGAGAGACTGCGAGAGAGACTGCGAGGGAGACAGCGAGGGAGACAGCGAGGGAGACTGCGAGAGAGATGGCGAGAGAGATGGAGAGAGAGACGGCGAGAGAGACAGTGAGGGAGAGAGCGAGAGAGACTGCGAGGGAGACAGCGAGAGAGACAGTGAGAGAGACTGTGAGAGAGACTGTGAGAGAGACTGCGAG
This sequence comes from Heterodontus francisci, assembly GCF_036365525.1. Taxonomy (NCBI): domain Eukaryota; kingdom Metazoa; phylum Chordata; class Chondrichthyes; order Heterodontiformes; family Heterodontidae; genus Heterodontus; species Heterodontus francisci. The sequence continues at coordinate 230,554 of NC_090384.1, forward strand.
AGATACAGCGTGGGATAGAGCGAGTGAGACAGCGAGGGAGACAGCGAGAGTACATTGAGAGAGACAGCGAGAGAGACTGCGACAGCGACAGAGACAGCGACAGAGACAGCGAGGGAGACAGCGAGGGAGACAGTGAGAGAGACTGCTATGGAGATAGCGAGAGAGACAGCCGGGGATACAGAGAGAGTGACGGCGAGGGAGATGGCGAGGGAGACGGCGAGGGAGACGGCGAGGGAGACAGCGAGGGAGACAGCGAGGGAGACTGCGAGGGAGACTGCGAGGGAGACTGCGAGGGACACAGTGAGGGAGACAGCGAGAGAGACTGCGAGAGAGAGCGCATGAGACAGCGAGGGAGACAGCGAGGGAGAGAGCGAGAGACACAGCGAGGGAGACAGCGAGGGAGACAGCGAGGGAGACAGCGAGGGAGACAGCGAGGGAGACTGCGAGAGAGACTGCGAGAGAGACTGCAAGAGAGACTGCAAGAGAGACTGCAAGAGAGACAGCGAGGGAGAAAGCGATTGAGACAGCGAGAGAGCCAGCGAGAGAGACAGCGAGAGAGACAGCGAGGGAGAAAGCGATTGAGACAGCGAGAGAGCCAGCGAGAGAGACTGCGTGGGAGACAGCGAGGGAGACAGCGAGGGAGACAGCGAGAGAGAACGCGAGGGAGAAAGCGATTGAGACAGCGAGAGAGCCAGCGAGAGAGACTGCGTGGGAGACAGCGAGGGAGACAGCGAGGGAGACAGCGAGGGAGACAGCGAGGGAGACAGCGAGGGAGACAGCGAGGGAGACAGCGAGGGAGACAGCGCTGGAGACAGCGAGAGAGACTGCGAGAAGGACTGCGAGAAGGACTGCGAGAGAGACAGCGAGGGAGAAAGCGAGAGTGACTTCGAGAGAGACTGCGAGGGAGACAGCGAGAGAGACTGTGAGAGAGACTGTGAGAGAGACTGCGAGAGATACAGCGAGGGATAGAGCGAGTGAGACAGCGAGGGAGACAGCGAGAGTACATTGAGAGAGACAGCGAGAGAGACTGCGAGAGAGACGGCCAGGGAGACGGCCAGGGAGACAGCGACAGAGACAGCGACAGAGACAGCGACAGAGACAGCGACAGAGACAGCGACAGAGACAGCGACAGAGACAGCGACAGAGACAGCGAGGGAGACAGTGAGAGAGACTGCTATGGAGATAGCGAGAGAGACAGCCGGGGATACAGAGAGAGTGACTGCAAGGGAGACGGCGAGGGAGACGACGAGGGAGACAGCGAGAGAGACTGCGAGGGAGACAGCGAGGGAGACAGCGAGGGAGACAGCGAGGGAGACAGCGAGGGAGACTGCGAGAGAGACAGCGAGAGAGACAGCGAGGGACACAGCGAGGGACACAGCGAGGGACACAGCGAGGGAAACAGCGAGGGAGACAGCGAGGGGGACAGCGAGAGAGACTGCGAGAGAGAGCGCATGAGACAGCGAGGGAGACAGCGAGGGAGAGAGCGAGAGACACAGTGAGGGAGACAGCGAGAGAGATTGCAAGAGAGACAGCAAGGGAGACAGCGAGAGAGACAGCGAGAGAGGCAGCGAGAGAGACAGCGAGAGAGACAGCGAGAGAGACAGCGAGGGAGAAAGCCATGGAGACAGCGAGAGAGACAGCGAGAGAGACTGCATGGGAGACAGCGAGGGAGACAGCGAGGGAGACAGCGAGGGAGACAGCGAGGGAGACAGCGCTGGAGACAGCGAGAGAGACTGCGAGAAGGACTGCGAGAAGGACTGCGAGAGAGACAGCGAGGGAGAAAGCGAGAGCGACTTCGAGAGAGACTGCGAGGGAGACAGCGAGAGAGACTGCGAGGGAGACTGCGATGGAGACTGCGATGGAGACTGCGAGAGACACTGCGAGAGAGAGAGCGAGAGAGAGAGCGAGGGAGACAGCGAGGTAGATAGCGAGAGAGACTTCGAGAGAGGCAGCGAGGGAGACAGCGAGGGAGACAGCGACAGAGACAGCATTAGAGACTGCGAGAGAGACTGCGAGGGACACAGCGAGAGAGACTGCAAGGGAGACAACGAGAGAGAATGCGAGAGAGATCGCGTGAGACAGCGAGGGAGACAGCGTGGGAGACAGCGAGGGAGACAGCGTGGGAGGCAGCGAGGGAGACAGCGAGAGAAACTGCGAGTAAGACTGCGAGAGAGACTGCGAGGGACACAGCGAGGAAGACAGCGAGAGAGACTGCGAGAGCGACTGCTAGGGAGACAGCGAGGGAGGCAGTGAGGGAGACAGCGAGGGAGACAGCGAGAGAGACAGCGAGAGAGACTGCGAGAGCGACTGCGAGAGCGACTGCGAGAGCGACTGCTTGGGAGACAGCGAGGGAGGCAGCGAGGGAGGCAGCGAGGGAGACAGCGAGGGAGACAGCGAGAGAGACTGCGAGGAAGACAGCGAGAGAGACTGCGAGAGAGAGGGCGAGGTAGACGGTGAGGGAGACTGCGAGGGAGAGAGCGAGGGACACAGTGAGGGAGACAGCGAGGGAGACAGCGAGGGAGACAGCGAGGGAGACAGCGAGGGAGACTGTGAGGGAGAAAGCGAGGGAGACAGCGAGAGAGACAGTGAGAGAGACAGCGAGGGAGAAAGCGAGGGAGACAGCGAGGGAGACTGCGAGGGAGACTGCGAGGGAGACTGCGAGGGAGACAGCGTGGGAGACAGCGAGGGAGACAGTGAGGGAGACAGCGAGGGAGACAGCGAGGGAGACAGCGAGGGAGACAGCGAGGGAGACAGCGAGAGAGACAGCGAGAGAGACTGCGAGAAGGACTGCGAGAAGGACTGCGAGAGAGACAGCGAGGGAGAAAGTGAAAGCGACTGCGAGAGAGACTGCGAGGGAGACTGCGAGGGAGACAGCGAAAGAGACTGTGAGGGAAACAGCGAGGGAGACAGCGAAAGAGACTGCGAGGGAGACTGCGAGGGAGACTGCGAGAGAGACAGCGAGAGAGACAGCGAGAGAGACAGCGAGAGAGACAGCGAGAGAGACAGCGAGAGAGACAGCGAGAGAGACTGCAAAGGAGACTGCGAGGGAGACTGCGAGGGAGACAGCGAGAGAGACAGCGAGAGAGACTGCGAGAGAGACTGCGAGAGAGACTGCGAGAGAGACTGCGAGAGAGACTGCGAGAGAGACTGCGAGAGAGACTGCGAGGGAGAAAGCGAGGGAGAAAGCGTGAGAGACTGTGTGGGAGACTGCAAGGGAGACAGCGAGAGAGACTGTGAGGGAGACAGCGAGGGAGACTGCGAGAGAGACTGCGAGAGAGACTGCGAGAGAGACTGCGAGAGAGACTGCGAGGGAGACTGCGAGGGAGACTGCGAGGGAGACAGCGAGGGAGACAGCGAGAGAGATGGCGAGAGAGATGGCGAGAGAGATGGAGAGAGAGACGGCGAGATAGACTGCGAGAGAGACAGTGAGGGAGAGAGCGAGAGAGACTGCGAGGGAGACAGCGAGAGAGACAGCGAGAGAGACTGTGAGAGAGACTGCGAGAGAGACTGTGGGAGAGACTGCGAGAGAGACTGCGAGAGATACAGCGAGGGATTGAGCGAGTGAGACAGTGAGGGAGACAGCGAGAGTACATTGAGAGAGACAGCGAGAGAGACTGCGAGGGAGACGGCGAGGGAGACAGCGACAGAGACAGCGACAGAGACAGCGACAGAGACAGCGACAGAGACAGTGACAGAGACAGCGACAGAGACAGCGAGGGAGACAGTGAGAGAGACTGCTATGGAGATAGCGAGAGAGACAGCCGGGGATACAGAGAGAGTGACTGCAAGGGAGACGGCGAGGGAGACAGCGAGGGAGACAGCGAGGGAGACTGCGAGGGACACAGTGAGGGAGACAGCGAGAGAGACAGCAAGAGGGACAGCGAGAGAGACAGCGAGAGAGATTGCGAGAGAGACTGCGAGAGAGACTGCGAGGGAGACAGCGAGGGAGACAGCGAGGGAGACTGCGAGAGAGATGGCGAGAGAGATGGAGAGAGAGACGGCGAGAGAGACAGTGAGGGAGAGAGCGAGAGAGACTGCGAGGGAGACAGCGAGAGAGACAGTGAGAGAGACTGTGAGAGAGACTGTGAGAGAGACTGCGAGAGATACAGCGTGGGATAGAGCGAGTGAGACAGCGAGGGAGACAGCGAGAGTACATTGAGAGAGACAGCGAGAGAGACTGCGAGAGAGACTGCGAGAGAGACTGCGAGAGAGACTGCGAGAGAGACGGCCAGGGAGACGGCCAGGGAGACGGCCAGGGAGACGGCCAGGGAGACGGCCAGGGAGACGGCCAGGGAGACAGCGAGGGAGACAGCGAGGGAGACAGCGACAGAGACAGCGACAGAGACAGCGACAGAGACAGCGACAGAGACAGAGACAGTGAGAGAGACTGCTATGGAGATAGCGAGAGAGACAGCCGGGGATACAGAGAGAGTGACTGCAAGGGAGACGGCGAGGGAGACGACGAGGGAGACAGCGAGGGAGACAGCGAGGGAGACTGCGAGGGAGACAGCGAGGGAGACAGCGAGGGAGACTGCGAGAGAGACAGCGAGGGACACAGCGAGGGACACAGCGAGGGACACAGCGAGGGAGACAGCGAGGGACACAGCGAGGGAGACAGCGAGGGAGACAGCGAGAGAGACTGCGAGAGAGAGCGCATGAGACAGCGAGGGAGACAGCGAGGGAGAGAGCGAGAGACACAGTGAGGGAGACAGCGAGAGAGACTGCAAGAGAGACTGCAAGGGAGACAGCGAGAGAGACAGCGAGAGAGACAGCGAGAGAGACAGCGAGAGAGACAGCGAGAGAGACAGCGAGAGAGACAGCGAGGGAGAAAGCCATGGAGACAGCGAGAGAGACAGCGAGAGAGACTGCGTGGGAGACAGCGAGGGAGACAGCGAGGGAGACAGCGAGGGAGACAGCGAGGGAGACAGCGAGGGAGATAGCGCTGGAGATAGCGCTGGAGACTGCGAGAAGGACTGCGAGAAGGACTGCGAGAAGGACTGCGAGAGAGACAGCGAGGGAGAAAGCGAGAGCGACTTCGAGAGAGACTGCGAGGGAGACAGCGAGAGAGACTGTGAGGGAGACAGCGAGAGAGACTGCGAGGGAGACAGCGAGAGACACTGCGAGAGAGAATGCGAGGGAGACAGCGATTAAGACGGCGAGGGAGACGGCGAGAGAGAGAGCGAGAGAGAGAGCGAGGGAGACAGCGAGGTAGACAGCGAGAGAGACTTCGAGAGAGACTGCGAGGGAGGCAGCGAGGGAGACAGCGACAGAGACAGCAATAGAGACTGCGAGAGAGACTGCGAGGGACACAGCGAGAGAGACTGCAAGGGAGACAACGAGAGAGAATGCGAGAGAGATCGCGTGAGACAGCGAGGGAGACAGCGTGGGAGGCAGCGAGGGAGACAGCGAGAGAAACTGCGAGTAAGACTGCGAGAGAGACTGCGAGAGAGACTGCGAGGGACACAGCGAGGAAGACAGCGAGAGAGACTGCGAGAGCAACTGCTAGGGAGACAGCGAGGGAGACAGCGAGGGAGGCAGTGAGGGAGACAGCGAGGGAGACTGCGAGAGCGACTGCTTGGGATACAGCGAGGGAGGCAGCGAGGGAGACAGCGAGAGAAACTGCGAGAGAGACTGCGAGAGAGACGGCGAGGGAGACGGCGAGGGAGACTGCGAGGGAGACAGCGAGGGAGACAGCGAGGGAGACAGCGAGGGAGACAGCGAGGGAGACAGCGAGAGAGACTGCGAGGGAGACAGCGAGAGAGACAGCGAGGGAGACAGCGAGGGAGAAAGCGAGGGAGAAAGCGAGGGAGAAAGCGAGAGAGACTGCGAGGGAGACTGCGAGGGAGACTGCGAGGGAGACTGCGAGGGAGACTGCGAGGGAGACAGCGTGGGAGACAGCGAGGGAGACAGCGAGGGAGACAGCGAGGGAGACAGCGAGGGAGACAACGAGGGAGACAGCGAGAGAGACAGCGAGAGAGACAGCGAGAGAGACTGCGAGAGAGACTGCGAGAAGGACTGCGAGAGAGACAGCGAGGGAGAAAGTGAGAGCGACTGCGAGGGAGACTGCGAGGGAGACAGCGAAAGAGACTGTGAGGGAAACAGCGAGGGAGACAGCGAAAGAGACTGCGAGGGAGACTGCGAGGGAGACTGCGAGAGAGAATGCGAGAGAGAATGCGAGAGAGACAGCGAGAGAGACAGCGAGAGAGACAGCGAGAGAGACAGCGAGACAGACAGCGAGAGAGACAGCGAGAGAGACTGCAAAGGAGACTACGAGAGAGATTGCGAGGGAGACTGCGAGGCAGACTGCGAGGGAGACTGCGAGAGAGACAGCGAGAGAGACAGCGAGAGAGACAGCGAGAGAGACAGCGAGAGAGACTGCAAAGGAGACTGCGAGAGAGACTGCGAGGGAGACAGCGAGAGAGACTGCGAGAGAGACTGCGAGAGGGACAGCGAGAGAGACTGCGAGAGAGACTGCGAGAGGGACAGCGAGAGAGACTGCGAGAGAGACTGCGAGAAAGACTGCGAGAGAGACTGCGAGAGAGACTGCGAGGGAGAAAGCGAGGGAGAAAGCGTGAGAGACTGTGTGGGAGACTGCGAGGGAGACAGCGAGAGACACTGCGAGAGGGAATGCGAGGGAGACAGCGATTAAGACGGCGAGGGAGACGGCGAGAGAGAGAGCGAGAGAGAGAGCGAGGGAGACAGCGAGGTAGACAGCGAGAGAGACTTCGAGAGAGACTGCGAGGGAGGCAGCGAGGGAGACAGCGAGGGAGACAGCGAGGGAGACAGCGAGGGAGACAGCGAGGGAGACAGCGACAGAGACAGCAATAGAGACTGCGAGAGAGACTGCGAGGGACACAGCGAGAGAGACTGCAAGGGAGACAACGAGAGAGAATGCGAGAGAGATCGCGTGAGACAGCGAGGGAGACAGCGTGGGAGACAGCGAGAGAAACTGCGAGTAAGACTGCGAGAGAGACTGCGAGGGACACAGCGAGGAAGACAGCGAGAGAGACTGCGAGAGCGACTGCTAGGGAGACAGCGAGGGAGGCAGTGAGGGAGACAGCGAGAGAGACTGCGAGAGCGAATGCTTGGGAGACAGCGAGGGAGGCAGCGAGGGAGACAGCGAGAGAAACTGCGAGGAAGACAGCGAGAGAGACTGCGAGAGAGACTGCGAGAGAGACGGCGAGGGAGACGGTGAGGGAGACTGCGAGGGAGAGAGCGAGGGACACAGTGAGGGAGACAGCACGGGAGACAGCGAGGGAGACAGCGAGGGAGACAGCGAGGGAGACAGCGAGGGAGACAGCGAGAGAGACAGCGAGGGAGAAAGCGAGGGAGACTGCGACGGAGACTGCGAGGGAGACTGCGTGGGAGACAGCGTGGGAGACAGCGTGGGAGACAGTGAGGTAGACAGCGAGGGAGACAGCGAGGGAGACAGCGAGGGAGACAGCGAGGGAGACAGCGAGGGAGACAGCGAGGGAGACAGCGAGAGAGACAGCGAGAGAGACTGCGAGAGAGACTGCGAGAAGGACTGCGAGAGAGACAGCGAGGGAGAAAGTGAGAGCGACTGCGAGAGAGACTGCGAGTGAGACTGCGAGGGAGACTGTGAGGGAAACAGCGAAAGAGACTGCGAGGGAGACTGCGAGAGAGAATGCGAGAGAGACAGCGAGAGAGACAGCGAGAGAGACAGCGAGAGAGACAGCGAGAGAGACAGCGAGAGAGACTGCAAAGGAGACTACGAGAGAGACTGCGAGGGAGACTGCGAGGCAGACTGCGAGTGAGACTGCGAGAGAGACATCGAGAGAGACAGCGAGAGAGACAGCGAGAGAGACAGCGAGAGAGACAGCGAGAGAGACAGCGAGAGAGACAGCGAGAGAGACTGCAAAGGAGACTGCGAGAGAGACTGCGAGGGAGACAGCGAGAGAGACTGCGAGAGGGACAGCGAGAGAGACTGCGAGAGGGACAGCGAGAGAGACTGCGAGAGAGACTGCGAGAGAGACTGCGAGAAAGACTGCGAGAAAGACTGCGAGAGAGACTGCGAGGGAGAAAGCGAGGGAGAAAGCGTGAGAGACTGTGTGGGAGACTGCAAGGGAGACAGCGAGAGAGACTGTGAGGGAGACAGCGAGGGAGACTGCGAGAGAGACTGCGAGAGAGACTGCGAGAGAGACTGCGAGGGAGACAGCGAGGGAGACAGCGAGGGAGACAGCGAGGGAGACAGCGAGGGAGACTGCGAGAGAGACGGCGAGAGAGATGGTGAGAGAAATGGAGAGAGAGACTGCGAGAGAGACAGTGAGAGAGAGAGCGAGAGAGACTGCGAGGGAGACAGCGAGAGAGACTGCGAGAGAGACTGCGAGAGAGACTGCGAGAGAGACTGCGAGAGATACAGCGAGGGATAGAGCGAGTGAGACAGTGAGGGAGACAGCGAGAGTACATTGAGAGAGACAGCGAGAGAGACTGCGAGAGAGACTGCGAGGGAGACGGCGAGGGAGACGGCGAGGGAGACGGCGAGGGAGACGGCGAGGGAGACGGCGAGGGAGACAGCGACAGAGACAGCGACAGAGACAGCGACAGAGACAGCGACAGAGACAGCGACAGAGACAGCGACAGAGACAGCGACAGAGACTGTGAGAGAGACTGCGAGGGACACAGCGAGAGAAACTGCGAGGGAGACAACGAGAGAGAATGCGAGAGAGATCGCGTAAGACAGCGAGGGAGACTGCGAGGGAGACTGCGAGGGAGACTGCGAGGGAGACTGCGAGGGAGACTGCGAGAGAGACTGCGAGAGAGACTGCGAGGGAGACAGCGAGGGAGACAGCGAGGGAGACAGCGAGGGAGACAGCGAGGGAGACTGCGAGAGAGACGGCGAGAGAGATGGTGAGAGAAATGGAGAGAGAGACTGCGAGAGAGACAGTGAGAGAGAGAGCGAGAGAGACTGCGAGGGAGACAGCGAGAGAGACTGCGAGAGAGACTGCGAGAGAGACTGCGAGAGAGACTGCGAGAGATACAGCGAGGGATAGAGCGAGTGAGACAGTGAGGGAGACAGCGAGAGTACATTGAGAGAGACAGCGAGAGAGACTGCGAGAGAGACTGCGAGGGAGACGGCGAGGGAGACGGCGAGGGAGACGGCGAGGGAGACGGCGAGGGAGACGGCGAGGGAGACAGCGACAGAGACAGCGACAGAGACAGCGACAGAGACAGCGACAGAGACAGCGACAGAGACAGCGACAGAGACAGCGACAGAGACAGTGAGAGAGACTGCAAGAGAGACTGCAAGGGAGACTGCAAGGGAGACAGCGAGAGAGACAGCGAGAGAGAGAGCGAGAGACACAGTGAGGGAGACAGCGAGGGAGACAGCGAGGGAGACAGCGAGGGAGACAGCGAGAGAGACTGCAAGAGAGACTGCAAGGGAGACTGCAAGGGAGACAGCGAGAGAGACAGCGAGAGAGACAGCGAGAGAGACAGCGAGAGAGACAGCGAGAGAGACAGCGAGAGAGACAGCGAGGGAGAAAGCGATGGAGACAGCGAGAGAGACAGCGAGAGAGACAGCGAGGGAGACAGCGAGGGAGACAGCGAGGGAGACAGCGCTGGAGACAGCGAGAGAGACTGCGAGAAGGACTGCGAGAGAGACAGCGAGGGAGAAAGCGAGAGCGACTTCGAGAGAGACTGCGAGGCAGACAGCGAGAGAGACTGTGAGGGAGACAGCGAGAGATACAGCGAGGGATAGAGAGAGTGAGACAGCGAGGGAGACAGCGAGAGAGACAGCGAGAGAGACAGCGAGAGAGACAGCGAGAGAGACAGCAAGAGAGACTGCGAGAGAGACGGCCAGGGAGACGGCCAGGGAGACGGCCAGGGAGACGGCCAGGGAGACGGCCAGGGAGACGGCGAGGGAGACGACGAGGGAGACGACGAGGGAGACGACGAGGGAGACAGCGAGGGAGACAGCGACGGAGACAGCGACAGAGACAGCGACAGAGACAGCGACAGAGACAGCGACAGAGACAGCGACAGAGACAGTGACAGAGACAGTGAGAGAGAATGCTATGGAGATAGCGCGTGAGACAGCGAGCGAGAGAGCGAGACACACAGCGAGAGAGACTGCGAGAGAGACTGCAAGGGAGACAGCGAGAGAGGCAGCGAGAGAGACAGCGAGAGAGACAGCGAGAGAGAAAGCGATGGAGACAGCGAGAGAGACAGCGAGAGAGACAGCGAGAGGGACTGCGTGGGAGACAGCGAGGGAGACAGCGAGGGAGACAGCGAGGGAGACAGCGAGGGAGACAGCGAGGGAGACAGCGAGAGAGACAGCGAGAGAGACAGCGAGGGAGACTGCGAGGGAGACGGCGAGGGAGACTGCGAGGGAGACTGCGAGGGAGACTGCGAGGGTGACTGCGAGGGAGACTGCGAGGGAGACTGCGAGGGAGAAAGCGAGAGAGACAGCGAGAGAGACAGCGAGAGAGACAGCGAGAGAGACAGCGAGGGAGACAGCGAGGGAGACAGCGCTGGAGACAGCGAGAGAGACTGCGAGAAGGACTGCGAGAGAGACAGCGAGGGAGAAAGCGAGAGCGACTTCGAGAGAGACTGCGAGGCAGACAGCGAGAGAGACTGTGAGGGAAACAGCGAGGGATACAGCGAGAGATACAGCGAGGGATAGAGAGAGTGAGACAGCGAGGGAGACAGCGAGAGAGACAGCGAGAGAGACAGCGAGAGAGACAGCAAGAGAGACTGCGAGAGAGATGGCCAGGGAGACGGCCAGGGAGACGGCCAGGGAGACGGCCAGGGAGACGGCGAGGGAGACGACGAGGGAGACGACGAGGGAGACGACGAGGGAGACAGCGAGGGAGACAGCGAGAGAGACAGCGACAGAGACAGCGACAGAGACAGTGACAGAGACAGTGAGAGAGAATGCTATGGAGATAGCGCGTGAGACAGCGAGCGAGAGAGCGAGACACACAGTGAGAGAGACTGCGAGAGAGACTGCAAGGGAGACAGCGAGAGAGGCAGCGAGAGAGACAGCGAGAGAGACAGCGAGAGAGACAGCGAGAGAGAAAGCGATGGAGACAGCGAGAGAGACAGCGAGAGAGACAGCGAGAGGGACTGCGTGGGAGACAGCGAGGGAGACAGCGAGGGAGACAGCGAGGGAGACAGCGAGGGAGACAGCGAGGGAGACAGCGAGAGAGACAGCGAGAGAGACAGCGAGAGAGACAGCGAGGGAGACTGCGAGGGAGACTGCGAGGGAGACTGCGAGGGAGACTGCGAGGGAGACTGCGAGGGAGACAGCGAGGGAGAAAGCGAGGGAGACAGCGAGAGAGACAGCGAGAGAGACAGCGAGAGAGACAGCGAGGGAGACTGCGAGGGAGACTGCGAGGGAGACAGCGTGGGAGACAGCGTGGGAGACAGCGTGGGAGACAGCGTGGGAGACAGCGTGGGAGACAGCGTGGGAGACAGCGTGGGAGACAGCGTGGGAGACAGCGAGGGAGACAGCGAGGGAGACAGCGAGGGAGACAGCGAGGGAGACAGCGAGAGAGACAGCGAGAGAGACAGCGAGAGAGACAGCGAGAAGGACTGCGAGAAGGACTGCGAGAAGGACTGCGAGAAGGACTGCGAGAGAGACAGCGAGGGAGAAAGTGAGAGCGACTGCGAGAGAGACAGCGAGGGAGACTGCGAGGGAGACAGCGTAAGAGACTGTGAGGGAAACAGCGAGGGAGACAGCGAAAGAGACTGCGAGGGAAACTGCGAGGCAGACTGCGAGGGAGACTGCGAGAGAGACAGCGAGAGAGACAGCGAGAGAGACAGCGAGAGAGACAGCGAGAGAGACTGCAAAGGAGACTGCGAGAGAGACTGCGAGGGAGACTGCGAGTGGGACTGCGAGAGGGACAGCGAGAGAGACTGCGAGAGAGACTGCGAGAGAGACTGCGAGAGAGACTGCGAGAGAGACTGCGAGAGAGACGGCGAGGGAGAAAGCGAGGGAGACAGCGAGGGAGACAGCGAGGGAGAGAGCGAGAGACACAGCGAGGGAGACAGCGAGGGAGACAGCGAGGGAGACAGCGAGAGAGACTGCAAGAGAGACTGCAAGAGAGACTGCATGGGAGACAGCGAGAGAGACAGCGAGAGAGACAGCGAGAGAGACAGCGAGAGAGACAGCGAGAGAGACAGCGAGGGAGAAAGCGATGGAGACAGCGAGAGAGACAGCGAGAGAGACTGCGTGGGAGACAGCGAGGGAGACAGCGAGGGAGACAGCGAGGGAGACAGCGCTGGAGACAGCGAGAGAGACTGCGAGAAGGACTTCGAGAGAGACTGCGAGGCAGACAGCGAGAGAGACTGTGAGGGAAACAGCGAGGGAGACAGCGAGAGAGACTGCGAGGGAGACTGCGAGGGAGACTGCGAGGGAGACTGCGAGGGAGACTGCGAGGGAGACTGCGAGAGAGACTGCGAGAGAGACTGCGAGAGTGACTGCGAGAGAGACTGCGAGGGAGACTGCGAGGGAGACTGCGAGGGAGCCTGCGAGAGAGACTGCGAGAGAGACAGCGAGAGAGACTGTGAGAGAGACTGCGAGAGAGACTGCGAGAGATACAGCGAGGGATAGAGAGAGTGAGACAGCGAGGGAGACAGCGAGAGTACATTGAGAGAGACAGCGAGAGAGACGGCGAGGGAGACGGCGAGGGAGACGGCGAGGGAGACGGCGAGGGAGACGGCGAGGGAGACAGCGAGAGAGACAGCGAGAGAGACAGCGAGAGAGACTGCGAGAGAGACGGCCAGGGAGACGGCCAGGGAGACGGCCAGGGAGACGGCGAGGGAGACAGCGAGGGAGACAGCGAGGGAGACAGCGAGGGAGGCAGCGACAGAGACAGCGACAGAGACAGCGACAGAGACAGCGACAGAGACAGCGACAGAGACAGTGACAGAGACAGTGAGAGAGAATGCTATGGAGATAGCGCGTGAGACAGCGAGCGAGAGAGCGAGACACACAGCGAGAGAGACTGCGAGAGAGACTGCAAGGGAGACAGCGAGAGAGGCAGCGAGAGAGACAGCGAGAGAGACAGCGAGAGAGACAGCGAGAGAGACAGCGAGGGAGAAAGCGATGGAGACAGCGAGAGAGACAGCGAGAGAGACAGCGAGAGAGAATGCGTGGGAGAATGCGAGGGAGACAGCGAGGGAGACAGCGAGGGAGACAGCGAGGGAGACAGCGAGAGAGACAGCGACAGAGACAGCGACAGAGACAGCGACAGAGACAGCGACAGAGACAGTGAGAGAGACTGCTATGGAGATAGCGAGAGAGACAGCCGGGGATACAGAGAGAGTGTCTGCAAGGGAGACGGCGAGGGAGACGATGAGGGAGACAGCGAGGGAGACAGCGAGGGAGACTGCGAGAGAGAGCGTGTGAGACAGCGAGGGAGAGAGCGAGAGACACAGTGAGGGAGACAGCGAGGGAGACAGCGAGGGAGACAGCGAGAGAGACTGCAAGAGAGACTGCAAGGGAGACAGCGAGAGAGACAGCGAGAGAGACAGCGAGAGAGACAGCGAGAGAGACAGCGAGGGAGAAAGCGATGGAGACAGCGAGAGAGACAGCGAGAGAGACAGCGAGGGAGACAGCGAGGGAGACAGCGAGGGAGACAGCGCTGGAGACAGCGAGAGAGACTGCGAGAAGGACTGCGAGAGAGACAGCGAGGGAGAAAGCGAGAGCGACTTCGAGAGAGACTGCGAGGCAGACAGCGAGAGAGACTGTGAGGGAAACAGCGAGGGAGACAGAGAGAGATACAGCGAGGGATAGAGAGAGTGAGACAGCGAGGGAGACAGCGAGAGAGACAGCGAGAGAGACAGCGAGAGAGACAGCAAGAGAGACTGCGAGAGAGACGGCCAGGGAGACGGCCAGGGAGACGGCCAGGGAGACGGCCAGGGAGACGGCGAGGGAGACGACGAGGGAGACGACGAGGGAGACAGCGAGGGAGACAGCGACGGAGACAGCGACAGAGACAGCGACAGAGACAGCGACAGAGACAGCGACAGAGACAGCGACAGAGACAGTGACAGAGACAGTGAGAGAGAATGCTATGGAGATAGCGCGTGAGACAGCGAGCGAGAGAGCGAGACACACAGCGAGAGAGACTGCGAGAGAGACTGCAAGGGAGACAGCGAGAGAGACAGCGAGAGAGGCAGCGAGAGAGACAGCGAGAGAGACAGCGAGAGAGACAGCGAGAGAGAAAGCGATGGAGACAGCGAGAGAGACAGCGAGAGAGACAGCGAGAGGGACTGCGTGGGAGACAGCGAGGGAGACAGCGAGGGAGACAGCGAGGGAGACAGCGAGAGAGACAGCGAGAGAGACAGCGAGGGAGACTGCGAGGGAGACTGCGAGGGAGACTGCGAGAGAGAATGTGAGGGAAACAGCGAGGGAGACAGCGAGAGAGACTGCGAGGGAGACTGCGAGGGAGACTGCGAGGGAGACTGCGAGGGAGACTGCGAGGGAGACTGCGAGGGAGACTGCGAGAGTGACTGCGAGAGTGACTGCGAGAGAGACTGCGAGGGAGCCTGCGAGAGAGACTGCGAGAGAGACAGCGAGAGAGACTGTGAGAGAGACTGCGAGAGAGACTGCGAGAGATACAGCGAGGGATAGAGCGAGTGAGACAGCGAGGGAGACAGCGACAGAGACAGCGACAGAGACAGCGACAGAGACAGCGACAGAGACAGTGAGAGAGACTGCTATGGAGATAGCGAGAGAGACAGCCGGGGATACAGAGAGAGTGACTGCAAGGGAGACGGCGAGGGAGACGGCGAGGGAGACGGCGAGGGAGACGGCGAGGGAGACGGCGAGGGAGACGGCGAGGGAGACGGAGAGGGACAGAGTGAGGGAGACAGCGAGAGAGACTGCGAGAGAGAGCGCGTGAGACAGCGAGGGAGAGAGCGAGACACACAGCGAGGGAGACAGCGAGAGAGACTGCAAGAGAGACAGCGAGAGAGACAGCGAGAGAGACAGCGAGGGAGAAAGCGAGGGAGACAGCGAGAGAGACAGCGAGAGAAACTGCGTGGGAGACAGCGAGGGAGACAGCGAGGGAGACAGCGAGGGAGACAGCGAGGGAGACAGCGAGGGAGACAGCGTTGGAGACAGCGTTGGAGACAGCGTTGGAGACAGCGAGAGAGAATGCGAGAGAGAATGCGAGAGAGAATGCGAGAGAGAATGCGAGAGAGACTGCGAGAGAGACTGCGAGGGAGACTGCGAGGGAGACAGCGAGAGAGACAGCGAGAGAGACAGCGAGAGAGACAGCGAGGGAGACAGCGAGAGAGACTGCGAGGGAGACTGCGAGGGAGACTGCGAGGGAGACTGCGAGGGAGACAGCGTGGGAGACAGCGAGGGAGACAGCGAGGGAGACAGCGAGGGAGACAGTGAGAGAGACAGCGAGAGAGACAGCGAGAGAGACAGCGAGAGAGACAGCGAGAGAGACAGCGAGAGAGACTGCGAGAAGGACTGCGAGAAGGACTGCGAGAGATAGAGCGAGGGAGAAAGTGAGAGCGACTGCGAGGTAGACAGCGAAAGAGACTGTGAGGGAGACAGCGAAAGAGACTGCGAGGGAAACTGCGAGGCAGACTGCGAGGGAGACTGCGAGAGAGACAGCGAGAGAGACAGCGAGAGAGACAGCGAGAGAGACAGCGAGAGAGACACCGAGAGAGACAGCGAGAGAGACTGCAAAGGAGACTGCGAGAGAGACTGCGAGGGAGACTGCGAGAGAGACTGCGAGAGAGACTGCGAGAGAGACTGCGAGAGGGACAGCGAGAGAGACTGCGAGAGAGACTGCGAGAGAGACTGCGAGAGAGACTGCGAGAGAGACTGCGAGGGAGAAAGCGAGGGAGAAAGCGTGAGATACTGTGTGGGAGACTGCAAGGGAGACAGCGAGGGTGACAGCGAGAGAGAGAGCGAGGTAGACAGCGAGGGAAACAGCGAGGGAGACTGCGAGGGAGACAGCGAGGGAGACTGCGAGAGAGACTGCGAGGGAGAGAGCGAGGGAGAAAGCGAGAGAGACTGCGAGGGAGACAGCGATAGAAACTGCGAGGGAGTCAGCGAGAGAGACAGCGAGAGAGACAGCGAGAGAGACAGCGAGAGAGACAGCGAGAGAGACTGCGAGAGAGACTGCGAGAGAGACTGCGAGAGAGACTGCGAGAGAGACCTCGAGGGAGACAGCGAGGGAGACAGCGAAAGAGACTGTGAGGGAGACAGCGAGGGAGACAGTGAGAGAGACAGCGAGAGACACTGTGAGGGAGACAGCGAGAGAGACTGCGAGGGAGGAAGCGAGAGAAACTGCGAGAGAGACTGCTATGGAGATAGCGAGAGAGACAGCGAGGGATACAGCGAGAGTCACTGCGAGAGAGAATGCGAGGGAGACAGCGATTAAGACGGCGAGGGAGACGGCGAGGGAGAGAGCGAGAGAGAGAGCGAGGGAGACAGCGAGGGAGACAGCGAGAGAGACTTCGAGAGAGACTGCGAGGAAGGCAGCGAGAGAGACAGCGAGGGAGACAGCGAGGTAGACAGCGAGAGAGACTTCGAGAGAGACTGCGAGGGAGGCAGCGAGGGAGACAGCGAGGGAGACAGCGAGGGAGACAGCGAGGGAGACAGCGAGGGAGACAGCAATAGAGACTGCGAGAGAGACTGCGAGGGACACAGCGAGAGAGACTGCAAGGGAGACAACGAGAGAGAATGCGAGAGAGATCGCGTGAGACAGCGAGGGAGACAGCGTGGGAGGCAGCGAGGGAGACAGCGAGAGAAACTGAGAGGAAGACTGCGAGAGAGACTGCGAGACAGACTGCGAGAGAGACTGCGAGAGAGACTGCGAGAGAGACTGCGAGAGAGACTGCGAGGGACACAGCGAGGAAGACAGCGAGAGAGACTGCGAGAGAGACAGCGAGGGAGACAGCGAGGGAGACTGCGAGGGAGAGAGCGAGGGGGAGAGCGAGGGGGAGAGCGAGGGGGAGAGCGAGGGGGAGAGCGAGGGGGAGAGCGAGGGACACAGTGAGGGAGACAGCGAGGGAGACAGCGAGGGAGACAGCGAGGGAGACAGCGAGGGAGACAGCGAGAGAGACTGCGAGGGAGACTGCGAGGGAGACTGCGAGGGAGACTGCGAGGGAGACTGCGAGGGAGACAGCGTGGAAGACAGCGAGGGAGACAGCGAGGGAGACAGCGAGGGAGACAGCGAGGGAGACAGCAACAGAGACTGCGAGAAGGACTGCAAGAGAGACAGCGAGGGAGAAAGTGAGAGCGACTGCGTGAGAGACTGCGAGGGAGACAGCGAGGGAGACAGCGAGGGAGACTGTGAGGGAAACAGCGAGGGAGACAGCGAGAGAGACTGCGAGGGAGACTGCGAGGGAGACTGCGAGGGAGACTGCGAGGGAGACTGCGAGGGAGACAGCGAGAGAGACAGCGAGAGAGACTGCAAAGGAGACTGCGAGAGAGACTGCGAGGGAGACAGCGAGAGAGACTGCGAGAGGGACAGCGAGAGAGACTGCGAGAGAGACTGCGAGAGAGACTGCGAGAGAGACTGCGAGGGAGAAAGCGAGGGAGAAAGCGACAGAGACTGTGTGGGAGACTGCAATGGAGACAGCGAGAGAGACTGTGAGGGAGACTGCGAGGGAGACTGCGAGGGAGACTGCGAGGGAGACTGCGAGGGAGACTGCGAGAGAGACTGCGAGGGAGACTGCGAGGGAGACTGCGAGAGAGACGGCGAGAGAGACAGCGAGAGAGATGGTGAGAGAGATGGAGAGAGAGACGACGAGAGAGACTGCGAGAGAGAGAGTGAGAGAGACTGAGAGGGAGACAGCGAGAGAGACTGCGAGAGAGACTGCGAGAGAGACTGCGAGAGATACAGCGAGGGATAGAGCGAGGGATAGAGCGAGGGAGACAGCGAGGGAGACAGCGAGAGTACATTGAGAGAGACAGCGAGAGAGACTGCGAGAGAGACTGCGAGGGAGACTGCGAGAGAGACTGCGAGAGGGGCAGCGAGAGAGACTGCGAGAGAGACTGCGAGAGACTGCGAGAGAGACTGCGAGGGAGACTGCGAGGGAGACTGCGAGAGAGACTGCGAGAGAGACTGCGAGAGAGACTGCGAGAGAGACTGCGAGAGAGACTGCGAGGGAGACGGCGAGAGAGACGGCGAGAGAGACGGCGAGAGAGACGGCGAGAGAGACGGCGAGAGAGACGGCGAGAGAGACGGAGAGAGAGATGAAGAGAGAGACGGCGAGAGAGACTGCGAGAGAGACTGAGAGGGAGACAGCGAGAGAGACAGCGAGAGAGACAGCGAGAGAGACTGCGAGTGAGACTGCGAGTGATACAGCGAGGGATAGAGCGAGGGAGACAGAAGGGAGACAGCGAGAGAGACAGCGAGGGAGACAGCGAGAGTACATTGAGAGAGACAGCGAGAGAGACAGCGAGAGAGACAGCGAGAGAGACAGCGAGAGAGACTGCGAGAGAGACTGCGAGGGAGACGACGAGGGAGACGACGAGGGAGACGACGAGGGAGACGACGAGGGAGACGACGAGGGAGACGACGAGGGAGACGGCGAGGGAGACGGCGAGGGAGACAGAGAGGGAGACAGAGAGGGAGACAGAGAGGGAGACAGAGAGGGAGACAGAAAGGGAGACAGCGACAGAGACAGCGACAGAGACGGAGACAGCGAGGGAGACAGCGAGGGAGACAGCGAGGGAGACAGCGAGGGAGACAGCGAGAGAGACAGCGAGAGAGACTGCTATGGAGATAGCGAGAGAGACAGCGGGGGATACAGAGAGAGTGACTGCGAGGGAGACGGCGAGGGAGACGGCGAGGGAGACAGCGAGGGAGACAGCGAGGGAGACAGCGAAGGAGACAGCGAGGGAGACTGCGAGGGAGACTGCGAGGGAGACTGCGAGAGAGACTGCGAGAGAGACTGCGAGAGAGACTGCGAGGGAGACTGCGAGGGAGACTGCGAGGGAGACTGCGAGGGAGACTGCGAGGGAGACTGCGAGGGAGACAGCGAGGGAGACAGCGAGGGCAACTGCGAGAGAGACAGCGAGAGAGACAGCGAGGGACACAGCGAGGGAGACAGCGAGGGAGACTGCGAGGGAGACTGCGAGGGAGACAGCGAGAGAGACAGCGAGAGAGACAGCGAGAGAGACTGCGAGATAGACTGCGAGAGAGACAGCGAGGGAGACAGCGAGGGAGACAGCGAGGGAGACAGCGAGAGAGACAGCGAGAGAGACAGCGAGAGAGACAGCGAGAGAGACAGCGAGAGAGACTGCGAGAAGGACTGCGAGAAGGACTGCGAGAGAGACAGCGAGGGAGAAAGTGAGAGCGACTGCGAGAGAGACTGCGAGGGAGACTGCGAGGGAGACTGCGAGGGAGACAGCGAAAGAGACTGTGAGGGAGACAGCGAAAGAGACTGCGAGGGAAACTGCGAGGCAGACTGCGAGGGAGACTGCGAGAGAGACAGCGAGAGAGACAGCGAGAGAGACAGCGAGAGAGACTGCAAAGGAGACTGCGAGAGAGACTGCGAGGGAGACTGCGAGTGGGACAGCGAGAGAGACTGCGAGAGAGACTGCGAGAGAGACTGCGAGAGAGACTGCGAGAGAGACTGCGAGAGAGACTGCGAGAGAGACTGCGAGAGAGACTGCGAGGGAGAAAGCGAGGGAGAAAGTGAGGGAGAAAGCGTGAGAGACTGTGTGGGAGACTGCAAGGGAGACAGCGAGGGTGACAGCGAGAGAGAGAGCGAGGTAGACAGCGAGGGAAACAGCGAGGGAGACTGCGAGGGAGACAGCGAGGGAGACTGCGAGAGAGACTGCGAGGGAGAGAGCGAGGGAGAAAGCGAGAGAGACTGCGAGGGAGACAGCGATAGAAACTGCGAGGGAGTCAGCGAGAGAGACAGCGAGAGAGACTGCGAGAGGGACAGCGAGAGAGACTGCGAGAGAGACTGCGAGAGAGACTGCGAGAGAGACTGCGAGAGAGACTGCGAGGGAGAAAGCGAGGGAGAAAGCGTGAGAGACTGTGTGGGAGACTGCAAGGGAGACAGCGAGGGTGACAGCGAGGGTGACAGCGAGAGAGAGAGCGAGGTAGACAGCGAGGGAGACTGCGAGGGAGACAGCGAGGGAGACTGCGAGAGAGACTGCGAGGGAGAGAGCGAGGGAGAAAGCGAGAGAGACTGCGAGGGAGACAGCGATAGAAACTGCGAGGGAGTCAGCGAGAGAGACAGCGAGAGAGACTGCGAGAGAGACTGCGAGAGAGACTGCGAGAGAGACTGCCAGAGAGACTGCCAGAGAGACTGCCAGAGAGACTGCGAGAGAGACCTCGAGGGAGACAGCGAGGGAGACAGCGAGAGAGACTGTGAGGGAGACAGCGAGGGAGACAGTGAGAGAGACAGCGAGGGAGACAGTGAGAGAGACAGCGAGAGACACTGTGAGGGAGACAGCGAGAGAGACTGCGAGGGAGGAAGCGAGAGAAACTGCGAGAGAGACTGCTATGGAGATAGCGAGAGAGACAGCGAGGGATACAGCGAGAGACACTGCGAGAGAGAATGCGAGGGAGACAGCGATTAAGACGGCGAGGGAGACGGCGAGGGAGAGAGCGAGAGAGAGAGCGAGGGAGACAGCGAGGTCGACAGCGAGAGAGACTTCGAGAGAGACTGCGAGGGAGGCAGCGAGAGAGACAGCGAGGGAGACAGCGAGGTAGACAGCGAGAGAGACTTCGAGAGAGACTGCGAGGGAGGCAGCGAGGGAGACAGCGAGGGAGACAGCGAGGGAGACAGCGAGGGAGACAGCGAGGGAGACAGCGACAGAGGCAGCAATAGAGACTGCGAGAGAGACTGCGAGGGACACAGCGAGAGAGACTGCAAGGGAGACAACGAGAGAGAATGCGAGAGAGATCGCGTGAGACAGCGAGGGAGACAGCGTGGGAGGCAGCGAGGGAGACAGCGAGAGAAACTGAGAGGAAGACTGCGAGAGAGACTGCGAGAGAGACTGCGAGAGAGACTGCGAGGGACACAGTGAGGAAGACAGCGAGAGAGACTGCGAGAGAGACAGCGAGGGAGACAGCGAGGGAGACTGCGAGGGAGAGAGCGAGGGAGACAGCGAGGGAGACAACGAGAGAGACTGCAAGAGAGACTGCAAGAGAGACTGCAAGAGAGACTGCGAGGGAGACAGCGAGAGAGACAGCGAGAGAGACAGTGAGAGAGACAGCGAGAGAGAAAGCGAGGGAGACAGCGAGAGAGACTGCGAGGGAGACTGCGAGGGAGACTGCGAGGGAGACTGCGAGGGAGACAGCATGGAAGACAGCGAGGGAGACAGCGAGGGAGACAGCGAGGGGGAGAGCGAGGGACACAGCGAGGGAGACAGCGAGGGAGACAGCGAGGGAGACAGCGAGGGAGACAACGAGAGAGACTGCAAGAGAGACTGCAAGAGAGACTGCAAGAGAGACTGCGAGGGAGACAGCGAGAGAGACAGCGAGAGAGACAGTGAGAGAGACAGCGAGAGAGAAAGCGAGGGAGACAGCGAGAGAGACTGCGAGGGAGACTGCGAGGGAGACTGCGAGGGAGACTGCGAGGGAGACTGCGAGGGAGACAGCATGGAAGACAGCGAGGGAGACAGCGAGGGAGACAGCGAGGTAGACAGCGAGGGAGACAGCGAGGGAGACAGCGAGGGAGGCAGCGAGGGAGACAGCGAGGGAGACAGCGAGGGAGACAGCGAGGGAGACAGCGACAGAGACTGCGAGAAGGACTGCAAGAGAGACAGCGAGGGAGAAAGTGAGAGCGACTGCGTGAGAGACTGCGAGGGAGACAGCGAGGGAGACTGCGAGGGAGACTGCGAGCGAGACTGCGAGAGAGACTGCGAGAGAGACTGCGAGGGAGACTGCGAGGGAGACTGCGAGCGAGACTGCGAGAGAGACTGCGAGAGAGACTGCGAGGGAGACTGCGAGGGAGACTGCGAGGGAGACTGCGAGGGAGACTGCGAGAGAGACGGCGAGAGAGACAGCGAGAGAGATGGTGAGAGAGATGGAGAGAGAGACGACGAGAGAGAATGCGAGAGAGAGAGTGAGAGAGACTGCGAGGGAGACTGCGAGAGAGACTGCGAGAGAGACTGCGAGAGAGACTGCGAGAGAGACTGCGAGAGAGACTGCGAGAGAGACTGCGAGAGATACAGCGAGGGATAGAGCGAGGGATAGAGCGAGGGATAGAGCGAGGGAGACAGCGAGGGAGAGAGCGAGAGTACATTGAGAGAGACAGCGAGAGAGACAGCGAGAGAGACTGCGAGAGAGACTGCGAGAGAGACTGCGAGGGAGACTGCGAGAGAGACTGCGAGAGGGACAGCGAGAGAGACTGCGAGAGAGACTGCGAGAGAGACTGCGAGAGACTGCGAGAGAGACTGCGAGGGAGACAGCGAGAGAGACTGTGAGGGAGACTGCGAGGGAGACTGCGAGAGAGACTGCGAGAGAGACTGCGAGAGAGACTGCGAGAGAGACTGCGAGAGAGACTGCGAGGGAGACTGCGAGCGAGACTGCGAGAGAGACGGCGAGAGAGACGGCGAGAGAGATGGAGAGAGAGATGGAGAGAGAGACGACGAGAGAGACTGCGAGAGAGAGAGTGAGAGAGACTGAGAGGGAGACAGCGAGAGAGACAGCGAGAGAGACTGCGAGAGAGACTGCGAGAGAGACTGCGAGAGAGACTGCGAGAGAGACTGCGAGTGAGACTGCGAGTGAGACTGCGAGTGATACAGCGAGGGATAGAGCGAGGGAGACAGAAGGGAGACAGCGAGGGAGACAGCGAGGGAGACAGCGAGAGTACATTGAGAGAGACAGCGAGAGAGACAGCGACAGAGACAGAGAGGGAGACAGCGACAGAGACAGCGACAGAGACAGCGACAGAGACAGCGACAGAGACGGAGACAGCGAGGGAGACAGCGAGGGAGACAGCGAGGGAGACAGCGAGGGAGACAGCGAGAGAGACTGCTATGGAGATAGCGAGAGAGACAGCGGGGGATACAGAGAGAGTGACTGCGAGGGAGACGGCGAGGGAGACGGCGAGGGAGACAGCGAGGGAGACAGCGAGTGAGACAGCGAGGGAGACAGCGAGGGAGACAGCGAGGGAGACAGCGAGGGAGACAGCGAGGGAGACTGCGAGGGAGTCTGCGAGAGAGACTGCGAGGGAGACTGCGAGGGAGACTGCGAGGGAGACAGCGAGGGAGACAGCGAGGGAAACTGCGAGAGAGACAGCGAGGGAAACTGCGAGAGAGACAGCGAGGGACACAGCGAGGGAGACAGCGAGGGAGACAGCGAGAGAGACAGCGAGAGAGACAGCGAGAGAGACAGCGAGAGAGACAGCGAGAGAGACAGCGAGAAAGACTGCGAGAGAGACTGCGAGAGAGACAGCGAGGGAGACAGCGAGAGAGACAGCGAGAGAGACAGCGAGGGAGAAAGCGAGGGAGACAGCGAGGGAGAATGCGAGAGAGACTGCGAGGGAGACTGCGAGGGAGACTGCGAGGGAGACTGCGAGGGAGACTGCGTGGAAGACAGCGAGGGAGACAGCGAGGGAGACAGCGAGGGAGACAGCGAGGGAAACTGCGAGAGAGACCGCGAGGGAAACTGCGAGAGAGACAGCGAGGGACACAGCGAGGGACACAGCGAGGGACACAGCGAGGGAGACAGCGAGGGAGACTGCGAGGGAGACTGCGAGGGAGACTGCGAGGGAGACAGCGAGGGAGACAGCGAGAGAGACAGCGAGAGAGACAGCGAGCGAGACAGCGAGAGAGACAGCGAGAGAGACTGTGAGGGAGACAGCGAGAGAGACAGCGAGAGAGACAGCGAGAGAGACAGCGAGAGAGACAGCGAGGGAGACAGCGAGGGAGACAGCGAGGGAGACAGCGAGAGAGACTGCGAGAGAGACTGCGAGAGAGACTGCGAGGGAGACTGCGAGGGAGACTGCGAGGGAGACTGCGAGAGAGACTGCGAGAGAGACTGCAAGGGAGAGAGCGAGGGAGAAAGCGAGAGAGAAAGCGAGGGAGACAGCGAGGGAGACAGCGAGGGAGACAGCGAGAGAGACTTCGAGAGAGACAGCGAGGGAGACAGCGAGGGAGACAGCGAGGGAGACAGCGAGGGACACAGCGAGAGAGACAGCAATAGAGACTGCGAGAGAGACTGCGAGGGACACAGCGAGAGAGACTGCGAGGGAGACAACGAGAGAGAATGTGAGAGAGATCGCGTGAGACAGCGAGGGAGACAGCGAGGGAGATAGCGAGGGAGACAGCGAGGGAGACTGCGAGAGAGAGAGCGAGAGACACAGCGAGGGAGACTGCAAGAGAGACTGCGAGGGATACAGCGTGGCAGGCAGCGAGGGAGACAGCGAGAGAAACTGCGACGAAGACTGCGAGAGAGACTGCAAGAGAGACTGCGAGAGAGACTGCGAAAGAGACTGCGAGGGAGAAAGCGAGAGAGACTGCGAGAGAGACTGCGAGAGAGACTGCGAGGGAGACTGCAAGGGAGACAGCGAGAGAGACAGCGAGAGAGATAGCGAGGGAGATAGCGAGGGAGATAGCGAGGGAGATAGCGAGGGAGATAGCGAGGGAGATAGCGAGAGAGACTGCGAGAGAGACTGCGAGGGAGAAAGCGAGAGAGAACACGAGGGAGACAGCGATAGAAACTGCGAGGGAGTCAGCGAGAGAGACTGTGAGAGAGACCTCGAGGGAGACAGCGAGGGAGACTGTGAGGGAGACAGCGAGGGAGACAGCGAGAGAGACAGCGAGAGAGACTGCGAGTGAGACTGTGAGGGAGACAGCGAGAGAGACTGCGAGAGAGACTGCGAGGGAGAAAGCGAGAGAGACTGCTATGGAGATAGCGACAAAAACAGCGAGAGACACTGCGAGGGAGACAGCGATTGAGACAGCGATTGAGACGGCGAGGGAGACGGCGAGAGAGACGGCGAGAGAGACGGCGAGGGAGACAGCGAGGGAGACAGCGAGGGAGACAGCGAGGGAGACAGCGAGGGAGACAGCGAGAGAGACAGCGAGAGAGACTTCGAGAGAGACTGCGAGGGAGGCAGCGAGGGAGGCAGCGAAGGAGACAGCGAGGGAGACAGCGAGGGAAACAGCGAGGGAGACAGCGAGGGAGACAGCGAGGGAGACAGCGACAGAGACAGCAAGAGAGACTGTGAGAGAGACTGCGATGGACACAGCGAGAGAGACTGCGAGGGAGACGAGAGAGAATGCGAGAGAGATCGCGTGATACAGCGAGGGAGACAGCGAGGGAGACAGCGAGGGAGACAGCGAGGGAGACTGCGAGGGAGACTGCGAGGGAGACTGCGAGGGAGACTGCGAGGGAGACTGCGAGGGAGACTGCGAGGGAGACTGCGAGGGAGACAGCAAGAGAGACAGCAAGAGAGACAGCAAGAGAGACTGCAAGAGAGACAGCGAGGGAGACAGCGAGGGAGACAGCGAGGGAGACTGCAAGGAAGACTGGGAGGAAGACTGCGAGAGAGACTGCGAGAGAGACTGCGAGAGAGACTGCGAGGGAGACTGCGAGGGAGACTGCGAGGGAGACTGCGAGAGAGACTGCGAGAGAGACTGCGAGGGAGACTGCGAGGGAGACTGCGAGAGAGACGGCGAGAGAGACGGCGAGAGAGATGGTGAGAGAGATGGAGAGATAGACGACGAGAGAGACTGCGAGAGAGAGAGTGAGAGAGACTGAGAGGGAGACAGCGAGAGAGACTGCGAGAGAGACTGCGAGAGAGACTGCGAGAGAGACTGCGAGAGATACAGCGAGGGATAGAGCGAGGGATAGAGCGAGGGATAGAGCGAGGGAGACAGCGAGGGAGACAGCGAGGGAGACAGCGAGAGTACATTGAGAGAGACAGCGAGAGAGACTGCGAGAGAGACTGCGAGAGAGACTGCGAGGGAGACTGCGAGGGAGACTGCGAGAGAGACTGCGAGAGGGACAGCGAGAGAGACTGCGAGAGAGACTGCGAGAGACTGCGAGAGAGACTGCGAGGGAGACAGCGAGAGAGACTGTGAGGGAGACTGCGAGGGAGACTGCGAGAGAGACTGCGAGAGAGACTGCGAGAGAGACTGCGAGAGAGACTGCGAGAGAGACTGCGAGAGAGACTGCGAGAGAGACTGCGAGGGAGACTGCGAGCGAGACTGCGAGAGAGACGGCGAGAGAGACGGCGAGAGAGACGGCGAGAGAGATGGAGAGAGAGATGGAGAGAGAGACGACGAGAGAGACTGCGAGAGAGAGAGTGAGAGAGACTGAGAGGGAGACTGAGAGGGAGACAGCGAGAGAGACAGCGAGAGAGACAGCGAGAGAGACTGCGAGAGACTGCGAGAGAGACTGCGAGAGAGACTGCGAGAGAGACTGCGAGAGAGACTGCGAGTGAGACTGCAAGTGATACAGCGAGGGATAGAGCGAGGGAGACAGAAGGGAGACAGCGAGGGAGACAGCAAGGGAGGCAGCGAGAGTACATTGAGAGAGACAGCGAGAGAGACAGCGAGAGAGACAGCGAGAGAGACTGCGAGAGAGACTGCGAGGGAGACGACGAGGGAGACGACGAGGGAGACGACGAGGGAGACGACGAGGGAGATGACGAGGGAGACAGCGTGGGAGACAGAGAGGGAGACAGCGACAGAGACAGAGAGGGAGACAGCGACAGAGACAGCGACAGAGACAGCGACAGAGACAGCGACAGAGACGGAGACAGCGAGGGAGACAGCGAGGGAGACAGCGAGGGAGACAGCGAGGGAGACAGCGAGAGAGACTGCTATGGAGATAGCGAGAGAGACAGCGGGGGATACAGAGAGAGTGACTGCGAGGGAGACGGCGAGGGAGATGGCGAGGGAGACAGCGAGGGAGACAGCGAGGGAGACTGCGAGGGAGACTGCGAGGGAGACTGCGAGGGAGACTGCGAGGGAGACTGCGAGGGAGACAGCGAGGGAGACAGCGAGGGAAACAGCGAGAGAGACAGCGAGGGAAACTGCGAGAGAGACAGCGAGGGACACAGCGAGGGAGACAGCGAGGGAGACAGCGAGGGAGACTGCGAGGGAGACAGCGAGAGAGACAGCGAGAGAGACAGCGAGAGAGACAGCGAGAGAGACAGCGAGAGAGACAGCGAGGGAGAAAGCGAGGGAGACAGCGAGGGAGACTGCGAGAGAGACTGCGAGGGAGACTGCGAGGGAGACTGCGAGGGAGACTGCGAGGGAGACTGCGAGGGAGACTGCGTGGAAGACAGCGAGGGAGACAGCGAGGGAGACAGCGAGGGAAACTGAGAGAGACACAGCGAGGGAAACTGCGAGAGAGACAGCGAGAGAGACAGCGAGGGACACAGCGAGGGACACAGCGAGGGAGACTGCGAGGGAGACTGCGAGGGAGACAGCGAGGGAGACAGCGAGAGAGACAGCGAGGGAGACAGCGAGAGAGACTGCGAGAGAGACTGCGAGGGAGACAGCGAGAGAGACAGCGAGAGAGACAGCGAGAGAGACAGCGAGAGAGACAGCGAGGGAGAAAGCGAGGGAGACAGCGAGAGAGACTGCGAGAGAGACTGCGAGAGAGACTGCGAGAGAGACTGCGAGAAGGACTGCGAGAAGGACTGCGAGAGAGACAGCGAGGGAGAAAGTGAGAGCGACTGCGTGAGAGACAGCGAGGGAGACAGCGAGGGAGACTGTGAGGGAAACAGCGAGGGAGACAGCGAGAGAGACAGCGAGAGAGACAGCGAGGGAGACTGCGAGGGAGACTGCGAGGGAGACTGCGAGGGAGACAGCGAGAGAGACAGCGAGAGAGACTGCAAAGGAGACTGCGAGAGAGAGTGCGAGGGAGACAGCGAGAGAGACTGCGAGAGAGACTGCGAGAGAGACTGCGAGAGGGACAGCGAGAGAGACTGCGAAAGAGACTGCGAGAGAGACTGCGAGAGAGACTGCGAGAGAGACTGCGAGAGAGACTGCGAGGGAGAAAGCGAGGGAGAAAGCGACAGAGACTGTGTGGGAGACTGCGAGAGAGACTGCGAGAGAGACTGCGAGAGGGACAGCGAGAGAGACTGCGAGAGAGACTGCGAGAGAGACTGCGAGAGAGACTGCGAGGGAGAAAGCGAGGGAGAAAGCGACAGAGACTGTGTGGGAGACTGCAATGGAGACTGTGAGGGAGACTGCGAGGGAGACTGCGAGGGAGACTGCGAGGGAGACTGCGAGAGAGACTGCGAGAGAGACTGCGAGAGAGACTGCGAGAGAGACTGCGAGGGAGACTGCGAGGGAGACTGCGAGGGAGACTGCGAGAGAGACGGCGAGAGAGACTGCGAGAGAGACTGCGAGAGAGAGTGTGAGAGAGACTGAGAGGGAGACAGCGAGAGAGACAGCGAGAGAGACTGCGAGAGAGACTGCGAGAGAGACAGCGAGAGAGACAGCGAGAGAGACTGCGAGAGAGACTGCGAGAGAGACTGCGAGAGAGACTGCGAGAGATACAGCGAGGGATAGAGCGAGGGAGACAGCGTGAGTACATTGAGAGAGACAGCGAGAGAGACAGCGAGAGAGACAGCGAGAGAGACAGCGAGAGTGACTGCGAGAGAGACTGCGAGGGAGACTGCGAGGGAGACTGCGAGGGAGACGTCGAGGGAGACGACGAGGGAGACGACGAGGGAGACGACGAGGGAGACGACGAGGGAGACGACGAGGGAGACGACGAGGGAGACGGCGAGGGAGACGGCGAGGGAGACAGAGAGGGAGACAGCGACAGAGACAGCGACAGAGACAGCGACAGAGACAGCGACAGAGACATCGACAGAGACAGCGACAGCGGGGGATACAGAGAGAGTGACTGCGAGGGAGACGGCGAGGGAGACGGCGAGGGAGACAGCGAGGGAGACAGCGAGGGAGACAGCGAGGGAGACTGCGAGGGAGACTGCGAGGGAGACAGCGAGGGAGACAGCGAGGGAGACAGCGAGGGAGACAGCGAGGGAGACAGCGAGGGAGACAGCGAGGGAGACAGCGAGGGAAACTGCGAGAGAGACAGCGAGGGAAACTGCGAGAGAGACAGCGAGGGACACAGCGAGGGACACAGCGAGGGAGACAGCGAGGGAGACAGCGAGGGAGACAGCGAGGGAGACAGCGAGGGAGACAGCGAGGGAGACTGCGAGAGAGAGCGCTTGAGAGACAGCGAGAGAGACTGCGTGGGAGACAGCGAGGGAGACACCGAGGGAGACACTGAGGGAGACAGCGAGAGAGAATGCGAGAAGGACTGCGAGAGAGACAGCGAGGGAGAAAGCGAGAGCGACTTCGAGAGAGACTGCGAGGGAGACAGCGAGAGAGACTGTGAGGGAAACAGCGAGGGAGACAGCGAGGG
The DNA here is from genome assembly GCF_036365525.1 of Heterodontus francisci. Classification (NCBI taxonomy): domain Eukaryota; kingdom Metazoa; phylum Chordata; class Chondrichthyes; order Heterodontiformes; family Heterodontidae; genus Heterodontus; species Heterodontus francisci. Next base: position 259,854 of record NC_090384.1, read on the forward strand.
GACTGCGAGAGAGACTGCGAGGGAGACTGCGAGAGAGACAGCGAGAGAGACTGCGAGGGAGACTGCGAGAGAGACTGCGAGGGAGACTGCGAGGGAGACTGCGAGGGAGACTGCGAGAGAGACTTCGAGAGAGACTGCGGGAGAGAGCGAAGGAGAAAGCGAGAGAGACAGCGAGGGAGACAGCGAGGGAGACAGCGAGGGAGACAGCGAGGGAGACAGCGAGGGAGACAGCGAGGGCGACAGCGAGAGAGACTGCGAGAGAGACTGCGAGAGAGACTGCGAGGGAGACTGCGATGGAGACTGCGAGAGAGACTGCGAGGGAGACTGCGAGAGAGACTGCGAGAGAGACTGCAAGGGAGAGAGCGAGGGAGAAAGCGAGAGAGAAAGCGAGGGAGACAGCGAGGGAGACAGCGAGGGAGACAGCGAGAGAGACTTCGAGAGAGACAGCGAGGGAGACAGCGAGGGAGACAGCGAGGGAGACAGCGAGGGAGACAGCGAGGGACACAGCGAGAGAGACAGCAATAGAGACTGCGAGAGAGACTGCGAGGGACACAGCGAGAGAGACTGCGAGGGAGACAACGAGAGAGAATGTGAGAGAGATCGCGTGAGACAGCGAGGGAGACAGCGAGGGAGATAGCGAGGGAGACAGCGAGGGAGACTGCGAGAGAGAGAGCGAGAGACACAGCGAGGGAGACTGCAAGAGAGACTGCGAGGGAGACAGCGTGGGAGGCAGCGAGGGAGACAGCGAGAGAAACTGCGACGAAGACTGCGAGAGAGACTGCAAGAGAGACTGCAAGAGAGACTGCAAGAGAGACTGCAAGAGAGACTGCGAGGGAGAAAGCGAGAGAGACTGCGAGAGAGACTGCGAGGGAGACTGCGAGGGAGACTGCAAGGGAGACAGCGAGAGAGACAGCGAGAGAGATAGCGAGGGAGATAGCGAGGGAGATAGCGAGGGAGATAGCGAGAGAGATAGCGAGAGAGATCGCTTGAGAGACAGCGAGAGAGACTGCGTGGGAGACAGCGAGGGAGACACCGAGGGAGACACTGAGGGAGACAGCGAGAGAGAATGCGAGAAGGACTGCGAGAGAGACAGCGAGGGAGAAAGCGAGAGCGACTTCGAGAGAGACTGCGAGGGAGACAGCGAGAGAGACTGTGAGGGAAACAGCGAGGGAGACAGCGAGGGGACTGCGAGAGAGACTGCGAGAGAGACTGCGAGAGAGACTGCGAGGGAGACTGCGAGAGAGACTGCCAGGGAGACTATGAGGGAGACTGCGAGGGAGACTGCGAGAGAGACTTCGAGAGAGACTGCGGGAGAGAGCGAGGGAGAAAGCGAGAGAGACAGCGAGGGAGACAGCGAGGGAGACAGCGAGGGAGACAGCGAGGGAGACAGCGAGGGAGACAGCGAGGGAGACAGCGAGAGAGACTGCGAGAGAGACTGCGAGAGAGACTGCGAGGGAGACTGCGATGGAGACTGCGAGAGAGACTGCGAGGGAGACTGCGAGAGAGACTGCGAGAGAGACTGCAAGGGAGAGAGCGAGGGAGAAAGCGAGAGAGAAAGCGAGGGAGACAGCGAGGGAGACAGCGAGGGAGACAGCGAGAGAGACTTCGAGAGAGACAGCGAGGGAGACAGCGAGGGAGACAGCGAGGGAGACAGCGAGGGAGACAGCGAGGGACACAGCGAGAGAGACAGCAATAGAGACTGCGAGAGAGACTGCGAGGGACACAGCGAGAGAGACTGCGAGGGAGACAACGAGAGAGAATGTGAGAGAGATCGCGTGAGACAGCGAGGGAGACAGCGAGGTAGATAGCGAGGGAGACAGCGAGGGAGACTGCGAGAGAGAGAGCGAGAGACACAGCGAGGGAGACTGCAAGAGAGACTGCGAGGGAGACAGCGTGGGAGGCAGCGAGGGAGACAGCGAGAGAAACTGCGACGAAGACTGCGAGAGAGACTGCAAGAGAGACTGCAAGAGAGACTGCGAGAGAGACTGCAAGAGAGACTGCGAGGGAGAAAGCGAGAGAGACTGCGAGAGAGACTGCGAGGGAGACTGCGAGGGAGACTGCAAGGGAGACAGCGAGAGAGACAGCGAGAGAGATAGCGAGGGAGATAGCGAGGGAGATAGCGAGGGAGATAGCGAGAGAGATAGCGAGAGAGACTGCGAGGGAGAGAGCGAGGGAGAAAGCGAGAGAGAACACGAGTGAGACAGCGATAGAAACTGCGAGGGAGTCAGCGAGAGAGACTGTGAGAGAGACCTCGAGGGAGACAGCGAGGGAGACTGTGAGGGAGACAGCGAGGGAGACAGCGAGAGAGACAGCGAGAGAGACTGCGAGTGAGACTGTGAGGGAGACAGCGAGAGAGACTGCGAGAGAGACTGCGAGGGAGAAAGCGAGAGAAACTGCGAGAGAGACAGCTATGGAGATAGCGACAAAAACAGCGAGAGACACTGCGAGGGAGACAGCGATTGAGAGAGCGATTGAGACGGCGAGGGAGACGGCGAGAGAGACGGCGAGAGAGACGGCGAGAGAGACGGCGAGAGAGACGGCGAGGGAGACAGCGAGGGAGACAGCGAGGGAGACAGCGAGGGAGACAGCGAGGGAGACAGCGAGAGAGACAGCGAGAGAGACTTCGAGAGAGACTGCGAGGGAGGCAGCGAAGGAGACAGCGAGGGAGACAGCGAGGGAGACAGCGAGGGAGACAGCGAGGGAGACAGCGAGGGAGACAGCGACAGAGACAGCAAGAGAGACTGTGAGAGAGACTGCGATGGACACAGCGAGAGAGACTGCGAGGGAGACGAGAGAGAATGCGAGAGAGATCGCGTGATACAGCGAGGGAGACAGCGAGGGAGACAGCGAGGGAGACAGCGAGGGAGACAGCGAGGGAGACAGCGAGGGAGACTGCGAGGGAGACAGCAAGAGAGACAGCAAGAGAGACAGCAAGAGAGACTGCAAGAGAGACTGCAAGAGAGACTGCAAGAGAGACTGCAAGAGAGACAGCAAGGGAGACAGCGAGGGAGACAGCGAGGGAGACTGCAAGGAAGACTGGGAGGAAGACTGCGAGGAAGACTGCGAGGAAGACTGCGAGGAAGACTGCGAGGAAGACTGCGAGAGAGACTGCGAGAGAGACTGCGAGAGAGACTGCGAGAGAGACTGCGAGAGAGACTGCGAGAGAGATAGCGAGGGATATAGCGAGGGAGATAGCGAGAGAGATAGCGAGAGAGACTGCGAGAGAGACTGCGAGAGAGACTGTGAGGGAGACAGCGAGGGATACAGCGAGAGAGACTGCGAGACTAACTGCGAGGGAGACAGCGAGGGAGATGGCGAGGGAGACAGCGCTGGAGACAGCGCTGGAGACAGCGAGAGAGAATGCGAGAAGGACTGCGAGAGAGACAGCGAGGGAGAAAGCGAGAGCGACTTCGAGAGAGACTGCGAGGGAGACAGCGAGACTGTGAGGGAAACAGCGAGGGAGACAGCGAGGGAGACTGCGAGGGAGACAGCGAGAGAGAGACAGCGAGAGAGAGACAGCGAGAGAGACTGCAAAGGAGACTGCGAGAGAGACTGCGAGGGAGACAGCGAGAGAGACTGCGAGAGAGACTGCGAGAGAGACTGCGAGAGAGACTGCGAGAGGGACAGCGAGAGAGACTGCGAGAGAGACTGCGAGAGAGACTGCGAGAGAGACTGCGAGAGAGACTGCGAGGGAGAAAGCGAGGGAGAAAGCGAGGGAGACTGTGTGGGAGACTGCAATGGAGACAGCGAGAGAGACTGCGAGGGAGACTGCGAGGGAGACTGCGAGGGAGACTGCGAGGGAGACTGCGAGGGAGACTGTGAGGGAGACTGCGAGAGAGACAGCGAGAGAGACTGCGAGGGAGACTGCGAGGGAGACTGCGAGGGAGACTGCGAGAGAGACTGCGAGAGAGACTGCGAGAGAGACTGCGAGGGAGACTGCGAGGGAGACTGCGAGGGAGACTGCGAGGGAGACTGCGAGGGAGACTGCGAGAGAGACGGCGAGAGAGATGGCGAGAGAGACGGCGAGAGAGACGGCGAGAGAGACGGAGAGAGAGACGGAGAGAGAGACGGCGAGAGAGACTGCGAGAGAGACTGAGAGGGAGACAGCGAGAGAGACTGCGAGAGAGACTGCGAGAGAGACTGCGAGAGAGACTGCGAGAGATACAGCGAGGGATAGAGCGAGGGAGACAGCGAGGGAGACAGCGAGAGTACATTGAGAGAGACAGCGAGAGAGACAGCGAGAGAGACAGTGAGAGAGACTGCTATGGAGATAGCGAGGGAGAAAGCGAGAGAGAAAGCGAGGGAGACAGCGAGAGAGAAAGCGAGAGAGAAAGCGAGGGAAACAGCGAGGGAGACAGCGAGGGAGACGGCGAGGGAGACGGCGAGGGAGACGGCGAGGGAGACGGCGAGGGAGACGGCGAGGGAGACAGCGAGGGAGACAGCGAGGGAGACAGCGAGGGAGACAGCGAGGGAGAGAGCGAGGGAGAAAGCGAGAGAGAAAGCGAGGGAGACAGCGAGAGAGAAAGCGAGAGAGAAAGCGAGGGAGACAGCGAGAGAGAAAGCGAGGGAGACAGCGAGGGAGACAGCGAGGGAGACAGCGAGAGAGACTTCGAGAGAGACTGCGAGGGAGACAGCGAGGGAGACAGCGAGGGAGACAGCGAGGGAGACAGCGACAGAGACAGCAATAGAGACTGCGAGAGAGACTGCGAGGGACACAGCGAGAGAGACTGCGAGGGAGACAACGAGAGAGAATGTGAGAGAGATCGCGTGAGACAGCGAGGGAGACAGCGAGGGAGATAGCGAGGGAGACAGCGAGGGAGACTGCGAGAGAGAGAGCGAGAGACACAGCGAGGGAGACAGCAAGAGAGACTGCAAGAGAGACTGCAAGAGAGACTGCAAGAGAGACTGCGAGGGAGACACCGTGGGAGGCAGCGAGGGAGACAGCGAGAGAAACTGCGACGAAGACTGCGAGAGAGACTGCGAGAGAGACTGCGAGAGAGACTGCAAGAGAGACTGCGAGAGCGACTGCGAGAGAGACTGCGAGAGAGACTGCGAGGGAGAAAGCGAGAGAGACTGCGAGGGAGAAAGCGAGAGAGACTGCGAGGGAGACTGCAAGGGAGACAGCGAGAGAGACAGCGAGAGAGATAGCGAGGGAGATAGCGAGGGAGATAGCGAGGGAGATAGCGAGAGAGATAGCGAGAGAGATAGCGAGAGAGACTGCGAGAGAGACTGCGAGAGAGACTGCGAGGGAGAGAGCGAGGGAGAAAGCGAGAGAGAACACGAGGGAGACAGCGATAGAAACTGCGAGGGAGTCAGCGAGAGAGACTGCGAGAGAGACTGTGAGAGAGACCTCGAGGGAGACAGCGAGGGAGACAGCGAGGGAGACAGCGAGGGAGACAGCGAGGGAGACTATGAGGGAGACAGCGAGGGAGACAGCGAGAGAGACAGCGAGAGAGACAGCGAGAGAGACAGCGAGAGAGACTGCGAGTGAGACTGTGAGGGAGACAGCGAGAGAGACTGCGAGGGAGAAAGCGAGAGAAACTGCGAGAGAGACTGCTATGGAGATAGCGAGAAAAACAGCGAGGGATACAGCGAGAGACACTGCGAGGGAGACAGCGATTGAGACGGCGAGGGAGACGGCGAGGGAGACGGCGAGAGAGACGGCGAGAGAGACGGCGAGGGAGACAGCGATGGAGACAGCGAGGGAGACAGCGAGAGAGACAGCGAGAGAGACAGCGAGAGAGACAGCGAGAGAGACAGCGAGAGAGACTTCGAGAGAGACTGCGAGGGAGGCAGCGAGGGAGGCAGCGAGGGAGACAGCGAGGGAGACAGCAATAGAGACTGCGAGAGAGACTGCGAGGGACACAGCGAGAGAGACTGCGAGGGAGACAACGAGAGAGAATGTGAGAGAGATCGCGTGAGACAGCGAGGGAGACAGCGAGGGAGATAGCGAGGGAGACAGCGAGGGAGACTGCGAGAGAGAGAGCGAGAGACACAGCGAGGGAGACTGCAAGAGAGACTGCGAGGGAGACAGCGTGGGAGGCAGCGAGGGAGACAGCGAGAGAAACTGCGACGAAGACTGCGAGAGAGACTGCAAGAGAGACTGCAAGAGAGACTGCGAGAGAGACTGCAAGAGAGACTGCGAGGGAGAAAGCGAGAGAGACTGCGAGAGAGACTGCGAGGGAGACTGCGAGGGAGACTGCAAGGGAGACAGCGAGAGAGACAGCGAGAGAGATAGCGAGGGAGATAGCGAGGGAGATAGCGAGGGAGATAGCGAGAGAGATAGCGAGAGAGACTGCGAGGGAGAGAGCGAGGGAGAAAGCGAGAGAGAACACGAGTGAGACAGCGATAGAAACTGCGAGGGAGTCAGCGAGAGAGACTGTGAGAGAGACCTCGAGGGAGACAGCGAGGGAGACTGTGAGGGAGACAGCGAGGGAGACAGCGAGAGAGACAGCGAGAGAGACTGCGAGTGAGACTGTGAGGGAGACAGCGAGAGAGACTGCGAGAGAGACTGCGAGGGAGAAAGCGAGAGAAACTGCGAGAGAGACAGCTATGGAGATAGCGACAAAAACAGCGAGAGACACTGCGAGGGAGACAGCGATTGAGAGAGCGATTGAGACGGCGAGGGAGACGGCGAGAGAGACGGCGAGAGAGACGGCGAGAGAGACGGCGAGAGAGACGGCGAGGGAGACAGCGAGGGAGACAGCGAGGGAGACAGCGAGGGAGACAGCGAGGGAGACAGCGAGGGAGACAGCGAGAGAGACAGCGAGAGAGACAGCGAGAGAGACTTCGAGAGAGACTGCGAGGGAGGCAGCGAAGGAGACAGCGAGGGAGACAGCGAGGGAGACAGCGAGGGAGACAGCGAGGGAGACAGCGAGGGAGACAGCGACAGAGACAGCAAGAGAGACTGTGAGAGAGACTGCGATGGACACAGCGAGAGAGACTGCGAGGGAGACGAGAGAGAATGCGAGAGAGATCGCGTGATACAGCGAGGGAGACAGCGAGGGAGACAGCGAGGGAGACAGCGAGGGAGACTGCGAGGGAGACAGCAAGAGAGACAGCAAGAGAGACAGCAAGAGAGACTGCAAGAGAGACTGCAAGAGAGACTGCAAGAGAGACAGCAAGGGAGACAGCGAGGGAGACTGCAAGGAAGACTGGGAGGAAGACTGCGAGGAAGACTGCGAGGAAGACTGCGAGGAAGACTGCGAGGAAGACTGCGAGAGAGACTGCGAGAGAGACTGCGAGAGAGACTGCGAGAGAGATAGCGAGGGATATAGCGAGGGAGATAGCGAGAGAGATAGCGAGAGAGACTGCGAGAGAGACTGCGAGAGAGACTGCGAGAGAGACTGTGAGGGAGACAGCGAGGGATACAGCGAGAGAGACTGCGAGACTAACTGCGAGGGAGACAGCGAGGGAGATGGCAAGGGAGACAGCGCTGGAGACAGCGCTGGAGACAGCGAGAGAGAATGCGAGAAGGACTGCGAGAGAGACAGCGAGGGAGAAAGCGAGAGCGACTTCGAGAGAGACTGCGAGGGAGACAGCGAGACTGTGAGGGAAACAGCGAGGGAGACAGCGAGGGAGACTGCGAGGGAGACAGCGAGAGAGAGACAGCGAGAGAGAGACAGCGAGAGAGAGACAGCGAGAGAGACTGCAAAGGAGACTGCGAGAGAGACTGCGAGGGAGACAGCGAGAGAGACTGCGAGAGAGACTGCGAGAGAGACTGCGAGAGAGACTGCGAGAGGGACAGCGAGAGAGACTGCGAGAGAGACTGCGAGAGAGACTGCGAGAGAGACTGCGAGAGAGACTGCGAGGGAGAAAGCGAGGGAGAAAGCGAGGGAGACTGTGTGGGAGACTGCAATGGAGACAGCGAGAGAGACTGCGAGGGAGACTGCGAGGGAGACTGCGAGGGAGACTGCGAGGGAGACTGCGAGGGAGACTGTGAGGGAGACTGCGAGAGAGACAGCGAGAGAGACTGCGAGGGAGACTGCGAGGGAGACTGTGAGGGAGACTGCGAGAGAGACGGCGAGGGAGACTGCGAGAGAGACTGCGAGAGAGACTGCGAGGGAGACTGCGAGGGAGACTGCGAGGGAGACTGCGAGGGAGACTGCGAGAGAGACGGCGAGAGAGATGGCGAGAGAGACGGCGAGAGAGACGGCGAGAGAGACGGAGAGAGAGACGGAGAGAGAGACGGCGAGAGAGACTGCGAGAGAGACTGAGAGGGAGACAGCGAGAGAGACTGCGAGAGAGACTGCGAGAGAGACTGCGAGAGAGACTGCGAGAGATACAGCGAGGGATAGAGCGAGGGAGACAGCGAGGGAGACAGCGAGAGTACATTGAGAGAGACAGCGAGAGAGACAGCGAGAGAGACAGTGAGAGAGACTGCTATGGAGATAGCGAGGGAGAAAGCGAGAGAGAAAGCGAGGGAGACAGCGAGAGAGAAAGCGAGAGAGAAAGCGAGGGAAACAGCGAGGGAGACAGCGAGGGAGACGGCGAGGGAGACGGCGAGGGAGACGGCGAGGGAGACGGCGAGGGAGACGGCGAGGGAGACAGCGAGGGAGACAGCGAGGGAGACAGCGAGGGAGACAGCGAGGGAGACTGCGAGGGAGAGAGCGAGGGAGAAAGCGAGAGAGAAAGCGAGGGAGACAGCGAGAGAGAAAGCGAGAGAGAAAGCGAGGGAGACAGCGAGAGAGAAAGCGAGGGAGACAGCGAGGGAGACAGCGAGGGAGACAGCGAGAGAGACTTCGAGAGAGACTGCGAGGGAGACAGCGAGGGAGACAGCGAGGGAGACAGCGAGGGAGACAGCGACAGAGACAGCAATAGAGACTGCGAGAGAGACTGCGAGGGACACAGCGAGAGAGACTGCGAGGGAGACAACGAGAGAGAATGTGAGAGAGATCGCGTGAGACAGCGAGGGAGACAGCGAGGGAGATAGCGAGGGAGACAGCGAGGGAGACTGCGAGAGAGAGAGCGAGAGACACAGCGAGGGAGACAGCAAGAGAGACTGCAAGAGAGACTGCAAGAGAGACTGCAAGAGAGACTGCGAGGGAGACACCGTGGGAGGCAGCGAGGGAGACAGCGAGAGAAACTGCGACGAAGACTGCGAGAGAGACTGCGAGAGAGACTGCGAGAGAGACTGCAAGAGAGACTGCGAGAGCGACTGCGAGAGAGACTGCGAGAGAGACTGCGAGGGAGAAAGCGAGAGAGACTGCGAGGGAGAAAGCGAGAGAGACTGCGAGGGAGACTGCAAGGGAGACAGCGAGAGAGACAGCGAGAGAGATAGCGAGGGAGATAGCGAGGGAGATAGCGAGGGAGATAGCGAGAGAGATAGCGAGAGAGATAGCGAGAGAGACTGCGAGAGAGACTGCGAGAGAGACTGCGAGGGAGAGAGCGAGGGAGAAAGCGAGAGAGAACACGAGGGAGACAGCGATAGAAACTGCGAGGGAGTCAGTGAGAGAGACTGCGAGAGAGACTGTGAGAGAGACCTCGAGGGAGACAGCGAGGGAGACAGCGAGGGAGACAGCGAGGGAGACAGCGAGGGAGACTATGAGGGAGACAGCGAGGGAGACAGCGAGAGAGACAGCGAGAGAGACAGCGAGAGAGACAGCGAGAGAGACTGCGAGTGAGACTGTGAGGGAGACAGCGAGAGAGACTGCGAGGGAGAAAGCGAGAGAAACTGCGAGAGAGACTGCTATGGAGATAGCGAGAAAAACAGCGAGGGATACAGCGAGAGACACTGCGAGGGAGACAGCGATTGAGACGGCGAGGGAGACGGCGAGGGAGACGGCGAGAGAGACGGCGAGAGAGACGGCGAGGGAGACAGCGATGGAGACAGCGAGGGAGACAGCGAGAGAGACAGCGAGAGAGACAGCGAGAGAGACAGCGAGAGAGACAGCGAGAGAGACTTCGAGAGAGACTGCGAGGGAGGCAGCGAGGGAGACAGCGAGGGAGACAGCGAGGGAGACAGCGAGGGAGACAGCGAGGGAGACAGCGAGGGAGACAGCGACAGAGACAGCAAGAGAGACTGTGAGAGAGACTGCGATGGACACAGCGAGAGAGACTGCGAGGGAGACGAGAGAGAATGCAAGAGAGATCGCGTGAGACAGCGAGGGAGACAGCGAGGGAGACAGCGAAAAAGACAGCGAGGGAGACAGCGAGGGAGACTGCGAGGGAGACTGCGAGGGAGACTGCGAGGGAGACTGCGAGGGAGACTGCGAGGGAGACAGCAAGAGAGACTGCAAGAGAGACTGCAAGTGAGACTGCGAGGGAGACTGCGAGGGAGACAGCGAGGGAGACAGCGAGGGAGACAGCGAGGGAGAATGCGAGGAAGACTGCGAGGAAGACTGCGAGGAAGACTGCGAGAGAGACTGCGAGAGAGACTGCGAGAGAGACTGCGAGAGAGACTGCGAGAGAGACTGCGAGGGAGATAGTGAGGGAGATAGCAAGAGAGACTGCGAGAGAGACTGCGAGAGAGACTGCGAGGGAGACTGTGAGGGAGACAGCGAGGGATACAGCGAGGGATACAGCGAGGGATACAGCGAGAGAGACTGCGAGAGAGACTGCGAGACTAACTGCGAGGGAGACAGCGAGGGAGATGGCGAGGGAGACAGCGAGGGAGACGGCGAGGGAGACAGCGCTGGAGACAGCGAGAGAGAATGCGAGAAGGACTGTGAGAGAGACAGCGAGGGAGAAAGCGAGAGCGACTTCGAGAGAGACTGCGAGGGAGACAGCGAGACTGTGAGGGAAACAGCGAGGGAGACAGCGAGGGAGACTGCGAGGGAGACTGCGAGGGAGACAGCGAGAGAGACAGCGAGAGAGACAGCGAGAGAGACTGCAAAGGAGACTGCGAGAGAGACTGCGAGGGAGACTGCGAGAGAGACTGCGAGAGAGACTGTGAGAGAGACTGCGAGAGGGACAGCGAGAGAGACTGCGAGAGAGACTGCGAGAGAGACTGCGAGAGAGACTGCGAGAGAGACTGCGAGAGAGACTGCGAGAGAGACTGCGAGGGAGAAAGCGAGGGAGAAAGCGACAGAGACTGTGTGGGAGACTGCAATGGAGACAGCGAGAGAGACTGTGAGGGAGAATGCGAGGGAGACTGCGAGGGAGACCGCGAGGGAGACCGCGAGGGAGACCGCGAGGGAGACTGCGAGAGAGACTGCGAGAGAGACTGCGAGAGAGACTGCGAGGGAGACTGCGAGGGAGACTGCGAGGGAGACTGCGAGGGAGACTGCGAGGGAGACTGCGAGGGAGACGGCGAGAGAGACGGCGAGAGAGATGGCGAGAGAGACGGAGAGAGAGATGGCGAGAGAGACTGCGAGAGAGAGAGTGAGAGAGACTGAGAGGGAGACAGCGAGAGAGACTGCGAGAGAAACTGCGAGAGAGACTGCGAGAGATACAGCGAGGGATAGAGCGAGGGAGACAGCGAGAGTACATTGAGAGAGACAGCGAGAGAGACAGCGAGAGAGACAGTGAGAGAGACTGCTATGGAGATAGCGAGAGAGACAGCGGGGGATACAGAGAGAGTGACTGCGAGGGAGACAGCGAGGGAGACAGCGAGGGAGACAGCGAGGGAGACAGCGAGAGAGACTGCGAGGGAGACTGCGAGGGAGACTGCGAGGGAGACAGCGAGGGAGACAGCGAGGGAGACAGCGAGGGAAACTGCGAGAGAGACAGCGAGGGAAACTGCGAGAGAGACAGCGAGGGACACAGCGAGGGACACAGCGAGGGAGACAGCGAGGGAGACAGCGAGGGAGACTGCGAGGGAGACTGCGAGGGAGACAGCGAGAGAGACTGCGAGAGAGAGCGCGTGAGAGACAGCGAGAGAGACTGCGTGGGATACAGCGAGGGAGACAGCGAGGGAGACAGCGAGAGAGAATGCGAGAAGGACTGTGAGAGAGACTGCGAGAGAGACTGCGAGAGAGACTGCGAGAGAGACTGCGAGAGAGACTGCGAGGGAGACTGCGAGAGAGACTGCGAGAGAGACTGCGAGGGAGACTGCGAGGGAGACTGCGAGAGAGACTGCGAGAGAGACTGCGAGAGAGACTGCGAGAGAGACTGCGAGAGAGACTGCGAGGGAGAGAGCGAGGGAGAAAGCGAGAGAGAAAGCGAGGGAGACAGCGAGGGAGACAGCGAGGGAGACAGCGAGGGAGACAGCGAGAGAGACAGCGAGAGAGACTGCGAGAGAGACTGCGAGAGAGACTGCGAGAGAGACTGCGAGAGAGACTGCGAGAGAGACTGCGAGGGAGACTGCAAGGGAGAGAGCGAGGGAGAAAGCGAGAGAGAAAGCGAGAGAGACTGCGAGAGAGAAAGCGAGGGAGAAAGCGAGAGAGACTGCGAGGGAGAAAGCGACAGAGACTGCGAGGGAGACTGCAAGGGAGACAGCGAGAGAGACAGCGAGAGAGACTGCGAGAGAGACTGCGAGGGAGAAAGCGAGAGAGACTGCGAGGGAGAAAGCGAGAGAGACTGCGAGGGAGACTGCAAGGGAGACAGCGAGAGAGACAGCGAGGGAGATAGCGAGGGAGATAGCAAGAGAGATAGCGAGAGAGATAGCGAGAGAGATAGCGAGAGAGACTGCGAGAGAGACTGCGAGAGAGACTGCGAGGGAGAGAGCGAGGGAGAGAGCGAGGGAGAAAGCGAGAGAGAACACGAGGGAGACAGCGATAGAAACTGCGAGGGAGTCTGCGAGAGAGACTGTGAGAGAGACCTCGAGGGAGACAGCGAGGGAGACAGCGAGAGAGACTGTGAGGGAGACAGCGAGGGAGACAGCGAGAGAGACTGCGAGTGAGACTGTGAGGGAGACAGCGAGAGAGACTGCGAGGGAGAAAGCGAGAGAAACTGCGAGAGAGACTGCTATGGAGATAGCGAGAAAAACAGCGAGGGATACAGCGAGAGACACTGCGAGGGAGACAGCGATTGAGACGGCGAGGGAGACGGCGAGAGAGACAGCGAGGGAGACAGCGAGGGAGAAAGCGAGGGAGACAGCGAGAGAGACAGCGAGAGAGACAGCGAGAGAGACTTCGAGAGAGACTTCGAGAGAGACTTCGAGAGAGACTTCGAGAGAGACTTCGAGAGAGACTTCGAGAGAGACTGCGAGGGAGGCAGCGAGGGAGGCAGCGAGGGAGGCAGCGAGGGAGACAGCGAGGGAGACAGCGAGGGAGACAGCGAGGGAGACAGCGAGGGAGACAGCGACAGAGACAGCAAGAGAGACTGTGAGAGAGACTGCGAAGGACACAGCGAGAGAGACTGCGAGGGAGACGAGAGAGAATGCGAGAGAGAATGCGAGAGAGATCGCGTGAGACAGCGAGGGAGACAGCGAGGGAGACTGCGAGGGAGACTGCGAGGGAGACTGCGAGGGAGACTGCGAGGGAGACAGCAAGAGAGACAGCAAGAGAGACAGCAAGAGAGACAGCAAGAGAGACTGCAAGAGAGACTGCAAGAGAGACTGCAAGAGAGACTGCGAGAGAGACTGCGAGAGAGACTGCGAGGGAGACAGCGAGGGAGAGTGCGAGGGAGAGTGCGAGGAAGACTGCGAGGAAGACTGCGAGGAAGACTGCGAGGAAGACTGCGAGGAAGACTGCGAGAGAGACTGCGAGAGAGACTGCGAGAGAGACTGCGAGAGAGACTGCGAGGGAGAAAGCGAGAGAGACTGCGAGAGAGACTGCGAGGGAGAAAGCGAGAGAGACTGCGAGAGAGACAGCGAGGGAGACAGCGAGGGAGACAGCGAGGGAGATAGCGAGGGAGATAGCGAGGGAGATAGCGAGGGAGATAGCGAGGGAGATAGCGAGGGAGATAGCGAGAGAGATAGCGCGAGAGACTGCGAGAGAGACTGCGAGAGAGACTGCGAGAGAGACTGTGAGGGAGACTGTGAGGGAGACAGCGAGGGAGACTGCGAGAGAGACTGCTATGGAGATAGCGAGAGAGACAGCGAGGGATACAGCGAGAGAGACTGCGAGACTTACTGCGAGAGAGACAGCCAGGGAGATGGCGAGGGAGACAGCGCTGGAGACAGCGAGAGAGAATGCAAGGGAGACAACGAGAGAGAATGCGAGAGAGATCGCGTGAGGCAGCGAGGGAGACAGCGAGAGAAACTGCGAGGAAGACTGCGAGAGAGACTGCGAGAGAGACTGCGAGAGAGACTGCGAGGGACACAGCGAGGAAGACAATGAGAGAGACTGCGAGAGCGACTGCTAGGGAGACAGCGAGGGAGACAGCGAGGGAGACTGCGAGAGCGACTGCGAGAGCGACTGCGAGAGCGACTGCGAGAGCGACTGCGAGAGCGACTGCTAGGGAGACAGCGAGGGAGGCAGCGAGGGAAGCAGCGAGAGAGACAGCGAGAGAGACAGCGAGGGAGACAGCGAGGGAGACAGCGAGAGAAACTGCGAGGAAGACGGCGAGAGAGACGGCGAGGGAGACGGCGAGGGAGACTGCGAGGGAGAGAGCGAGGGAGAGAGCGAGAGAGACTGCGAGAGAGACTGCGAGAGAGACTGCGAGAGGGACAGCGAGAGAGACAGCGAGAGAGACTGCGAGAGGGACTGCGAGAGGGACAGCGAGAGAGACTGCGAGAGAGACTGCGAGAGAGACAGCGAGAGGGACTGCGAGAAAGACTGCGAGAGAGACTGCGAGAGAGACTGCGAGAGAGACTGCGAGAGAGACTGCGAGAGAGACTGCGAGGGAGACAGCGAGGGAGACAGCGAGGGAGACTGCGAGGGACACAGCGAGGGACACAGCGAGGGACACAGCGAGGGACACAGTGAGGGAGACAGCGAGAGAGACTGCGAGAGAGAGCGCATGAGACAGCGAGGGAGACAGCGAGGGAGAGAGCGAGAGACACAGCGAGGGAGACAGCGAGAGAGACAGCGAGGGAGACTGCGAGAGAGACTGCGAGGGGGACAGCGAGAGAGACTGCGAGAGGGACAGCGAGAGAGACTGCGAGAGAGACTGCGAGAGAGACTGCGAGAGAGACTGCGAGAGAGACTGCGAGAGAGACTGCGAGGGAGACAGCGAGGGAGACTGCGAGGGACACAGCGAGGGACACAGCGAGGGAGACAGCGAGGGAGACAGCGAGGGAGACAGCGAGGGAGACTGCAAGGGAGACTGCAAGGGAGACAGCGAGAGAGACAGCGAGAGAGACAGCGAAAGAGACAGCGAGAGAGACAGCGAGAGAGACAGCGAGAGAGACAGCAAGAGAGACAGCGAGGGAGAAGGCGATGGAGACAGCGAGAGAGACTGCGTGGGAGACAGCGAGGTAGACAGCGAGGGAGACAGCGAGAGAGACTGCGAGAGAGACTGCGAGAAGGACTGCGAGAAGGACTGCGAGAGAGACAGCGAGGGAGAAAGCGAGGGAGAAAGCGAGAGCGACTTCGAGAGAGACTGTGAGGGAAACAGCGAGGGAGACAGCGAGAGAGACTGCGAGGGAGACAGCGAGAGAGACTGCGAGAGATACAGCGAGGGATACAGCGAGGGATAGAGCGAGTGAGACAGCGACAGAGACTGCGAGAGAGACGGCGAGGGAGACGGCGAGGGAGACGGCGAGGGAGACAGCGAGGGAGACAGCGAGGGAGACAGCGAGGGACACAGCGAGGGACACAGCGAGGGACACAGCGAGAGAGACAGCGAGAGAGACAGCGAGAGAGACAGCGAGAGAGACTGCGAGAGAGACTGCGAGAGAGAGCGCGTGAGACAGCGAGGGAGACAGCGAGGGAGAGAGCGAGAGATACAGCGAGGGAAACAGCGAGAGAGACTGCAAGAGAGACTGCAAGAGAGACTGCGAGAGAAACTGCGAGAGAAACTGCGAGGAAGACAGCGAGAGAGACGGCGAGGGAGACGGTGAGGGAGACGGTGAGGGAGACTGCGAGGGAGAGAGCGAGGGACACAGTGAGGGAGAGAGCGAGGGAGACAGCGAGGGAGACAGCGAGGGAGACAGCGAGAGAGACTGCAAGAGAGACTGCGAGGGAGACAGCGAGAGAGACAGCGAGAGAGACAGCGAGAGAGACAGCGAGGGAGAAAGCCATGGAGACAGCGAGAGAGACAGCGAGAGAGACAGCGAGAGAGACAGCGAGAGAGACAGCGAGAGAGACAGCGAGGGAGAAAGCCATGGAGACAGCGAGAGAGACAGCGAGAGAGACAGCGAGGGAGACAGCAAGAGAGACTGCAAGAGAGACTGCAAGAGAGACTGCAAGAGAGACTGCGAGGGAGACACCGTGGGAGGCAGCGAGGGAGACAGCGAGAGAAACTGCGACGAAGACTGCGAGAGAGACTGCGAGAGAGACTGCGAGAGAGACTGCAAGAGAGACTGCGAGAGCGACTGCGAGAGAGACTGCGAGAGAGACTGCGAGGGAGAAAGCGAGAGAGACTGCGAGGGAGAAAGCGAGAGAGACTGCGAGGGAGACTGCAAGGGAGACAGCGAGAGAGACAGCGAGAGAGATAGCGAGGGAGATAGCGAGGGAGATAGCGAGAGAGATAGCGAGAGAGATAGCGAGAGAGACTGCGAGAGAGACTGCGAGAGAGACTGCGAGGGAGAGAGCGAGGGAGAAAGCGAGAGAGAACACGAGGGAGACAGCGATAGAAACTGCGAGGGAGTCAGCGAGAGAGACTGCGAGAGAGACTGTGAGAGAGACCTCGAGGGAGACAGCGAGGGAGACAGCGAGGGAGACAGCGAGGGAGACAGCGAGGGAGACAGCGAGGGAGACTATGAGGGAGACAGCGAGGGAGACAGCGAGAGAGACAGCGAGAGAGACAGCGAGAGAGACTGCGAGTGAGACTGTGAGGGAGACAGCGAGAGAGACTGCGAGGGAGAAAGCGAGAGAAACTGCGAGAGAGACTGCTATGGAGATAGCGAGAAAAACAGCGAGGGATACAGCGAGAGACACTGCGAGGGAGACAGCGATTGAGACGGCGAGGGAGACGGCGAGGGAGACGGCGAGAGAGACGGCGAGAGAGACGGCGAGAGAGACGGCGAGTGAGACAGCGATGGAGACAGCGAGGGAGACAGCGAGAGAGACAGCGAGAGAGACAGCGAGAGAGACAGCGAGAGAGACAGCGAGAGAGACAGCGAGAGAGACTTCGAGAGAGACTTCGAGAGAGACTGCGAGGGAGGCAGCGAGGGAGGCAGCGAGGGAGACAGCGAGGGAGACAGCGAGGGAGACAGCGAGGGAGACAGCGAGGGAGACAGCGAGGGAGACAGCGACAGAGACAGCAAGAGAGACTGTGAGAGAGACTGCGATGGACACAGCGAGAGAGACTGCGAGGGAGACGGGAGAGAATGCGAGAGAGATCGCGTGAGACAGCGAGGGAGACAGCGAGAGAGACTGCGAGGGAGACAGCAAGAGAGACTGCAAGAGAGACTGCAAGAGAGACTGCGAGGGAGACTGCGAGGGAGACAGCGAGGGAGACAGCGAGGGAGACAGCGAGGGAGAATGCGAGGAAGACTGCGAGGAAGACTGCGAGGAAGACTGCGAGAGAGACTGCGAGAGAGACTGCGAGAGAGACTGCGAGAGAGACTGCGAGAGAGACTGCGAGAGAGACTGCGAGAGAGACTGCGAGGGAGATAGCGAGGGAGATAGCGAGGGAGATAGCAAGAGAGACTGCGAGAGAGACTGCGAGAGAGACTGCGAGGGAGACTGTGAGGGAGACAGCGAGGGATACAGCGAGGGATACAGCGAGGGATACAGCGAGAGAGACTGCGAGAGAGACTGCGAGACTAACTGCGAGGGAGACAGCGAGGGAGATGGCGAGGGAGACAGCGAGGGAGACGGCGAGGGAGACAGCGCTGGAGACAGCGAGAGAGAATGCGAGAAGGACTGTGAGAGAGACAGCGAGGGAGAAAGCGAGAGCGACTTCGAGAGAGACTGCGAGGGAGACAGCGAGACTGTGAGGGAAACAGCGAGGGAGACAGCGAGGGAGACTGCGAGGGAGACTGCGAGGGAGACAGCGAGAGAGACAGCGAGAGAGACAGCGAGAGAGACTGCAAAGGAGACTGCGAGAGAGACTGCGAGGGAGACTGCGAGAGAGAGTGCGAGAGAGACTGCGAGAGAGACTGCGAGAGGGACAGCGAGAGAGACTGCGAGAGAGACTGCGAGAGAGACTGCGAGAGAGACTGCGAGAGAGACTGCGAGGGAGAAAGCGAGGGAGAAAGCGACAGAGACTGTGTGGGAGACTGCAATGGAGACAGCGAGAGAGAATGCGAGGGAGACTGCGAGGGAGACTGCGAGGGAGACTGCGAGGGAGACTGCGAGGGAGACTGCGAGGGAGACTGCGAGAGAGACTGCGAGAGAGACTGCGAGAGAGACTGCGAGGGAGACTGCGAGGGAGACTGCGAGGGAGACGGCGAGGGAGACGGCGAGAGAGACGGCGAGAGAGATGGCGAGAGAGACGGAGAGAGAGATGGCGAGAGAGAGAGTGAGAGAGACTGAGAGGGAGACAGCGAGAGAGACTGCGAGAGAAACTGCGAGAGAGACTGCGAGAGATACAGCGAGGGATAGAGCGAGGGAGACAGCGAGAGTACATTGAGAGAGACAGCGAGAGAGACAGCGAGAGAGACAGTGAGAGAGACTGCTATGGAGATAGCGAGAGAGACAGCGGGGGATACAGAGAGAGTGACTGCGAGGGAGACAGCGAGGGAGACAGCGAGGGAGACAGCGAGGGAGACAGCGAGGGAGACAGCGAGAGAGACTGCGAGGGAGACTGCGAGGGAGACTGCGAGGGAGACAGCGAGGGAGACAGCGAGGGAGACAGCGAGGGAAACTGCGAGAGAGACAGCGAGGGAAACTGCGAGAGAGACAGTGAGGGACACAGCGAGGGACACAGCGAGGGAGACAGCGAGGGAGACTGCGAGGGAGACTGCGAGGGAGACAGCGAGAGAGACTGCGAGAGAGAGCGCGTGAGAGACAGCGAGAGAGACTGCGTGGGATACAGCGAGGGAGACAGCGAGGGAGACAGCGAGAGAGAATGCGAGAAGGACTGCGAGAGAGACTGCGAGAGAGACTGCGAGAGAGACTGCGAGAGAGACTGCGAGAGAGACTGCGAGGGAGACTGCGAGGGAGACTGCGAGAGAGACTGCGAGAGAGACTGCGAGGGAGACTGCGAGAGAGACTGCGAGAGGGACTGCGAGAGAGACTGCGAGAGAGACTGCGAGAGAGACTGCAAGGGAGAGAGCGAGGGAGAAAGCGAGAGAGAAAGCGAGGGAGACAGCGAGGGAGACAGCGAGGGAGACAGCGAGGGAGACAGCGAGAGAGACTGCGAGAGAGACTGCGAGAGAGACTGCGAGAGAGACTGCGAGAGAGACTGCGAGAGAGACTGCAAGGGAGAGAGCGAGGGAGAAAGCGAGAGAGAAAGCGAGAGAGACTGCGAGAGAGAAAGCGAGGGAGAAAGCGAGAGAGACTGCGAGGGAGAAAGCGACAGAGACTGCGAGGGAGACTGCAAGGGAGACAGCGAGAGAGACAGCGAGAGAGACTGCGAGAGAGACTGCGAGGGAGAAAGCGAGAGAGACTGCGAGGGAGAAAGCGAGAGAGACTGCGAGGGAGACTGCAAGGGAGACAGCGAGAGAGACAGCGAGGGAGATAGCGAGGGAGATAGCGAGGGAGATAGCGAGGGAGATAGCAAGAGAGATAGCGAGAGAGATAGCGAGAGAGATAGCGAGAGAGACTGCGAGAGAGACTGCGAGAGAGACTGGGAGAGAGACTGCGAGGGAGAGAGCGAGGGAGAGAGCGAGGGAGAAAGCGAGAGAGAACACGAGGGAGACAGCGATAGAAACTGCGAGGGAGTCAGCGAGAGAGACTGCGAGAGAGACTGTGAGAGAGACCTCGAGGGAGACAGCGAGGGAGACAGCGAGAGAGACTGTGAGGGAGACAGCGAGGGAGACAGCGAGAGAGACTGCGAGTGAGACTGTGAGGGAGACAGCGAGAGAGACTGCGAGGGAGAAAGCGAGAGAAACTGCGAGAGAGACTGCTATGGAGATAGCGAGAAAAACAGCGAGGGATACAGCGAGAGACACTGCGAGGGAGACAGCGATTGAGACGGCGAGGGAGACGGCGAGAGAGACAGCGAGGGAGACAGCGAGGGAGAAAGCGAGGGAGACAGCGAGAGAGACAGCGAGAGAGACAGCGAGAGAGACTTCGAGAGAGACTTCGAGAGAGACTTCGAGAGAGACTTCGAGAGAGACTTCGAGAGAGACTGCGAGGGAGGCAGCGAGGGAGGCAGCGAGGGAGGCAGCGAGGGAGACAGCGAGGGAGACAGCGAGGGAGACAGCGAGGGAGACAGCGAGGGAGACAGCGACAGAGACAGCAAGAGAGACTGTGAGAGAGACTGCGAAGGACACAGCGAGAGAGACTGCGAGGGAGACGAGAGAGAATGCGAGAGAGAATGCGAGAGAGATCGCGTGAGACAGCGAGGGAGACAGCGAGGGAGACTGCGAGGGAGACTGCGAGGGAGACTGCGAGGGAGACAGCAAGAGAGACAGCAAGAGAGACAGCAAGAGAGACTGCAAGAGAGACTGCAAGAGAGACTGCAAGAGAGACTGCAAGAGAGACTGCGAGAGAGACTGCGAGAGAGACTGCGAGAGAGACTGCGAGAGAGACTGCGAGGGAGACAGCGAGGGAGAGTGCGAGGAAGACTGCGAGGAAGACTGCGAGGAAGACTGCGAGGAAGACTGCGAGGAAGACTGCGAGAGAGACTGCGAGAGAGACTGCGAGAGAGACTGCGAGGGAGAAAGCGAGAGAGACTGCGAGAGAGACTGCGAGGGAGAAAGCGAGAGAGACTGCGAGAGAGACAGCGAGGGAGACAGCGAGGGAGATAGCGAGGGAGATAGCGAGGGAGATAGCGAGGGAGATAGCGAGGGAGATAGCGAGGGAGATAGCGAGGGAGATAGCGAGAGAGATAGCGCGAGAGACTGCGAGAGAGACTGCGAGAGAGACTGTGAGGGAGACTGTGAGGGAGACAGCGAGGGAGACTGCGAGAGAGACTGCTATGGAGATAGCGAGAGAGACAGCGAGGGATACAGCGAGAGAGACTGCGAGACTAACTGCGAGAGAGACAGCCAGGGAGATGGCGAGGGAGACAGCGCTGGAGACAGCGAGAGAGAATGCAAGGGAGACAACGAGAGAGAATGCGAGAGAGATCGCGTGAGGCAGCGAGGGAGACAGCGAGAGAAACTGCGAGGAAGACTGCGAGAGAGACTGCGAGAGAGACTGCGAGAGAGACTGCGAGAGAGACTGCGAGGGACACAGCGAGGAAGACAACGAGAGAGACTGCGAGAGCGACTGCTAGGGAGACAGCGAGGGAGACAGCGAGGGAGACAGCGAGAGAGACTGCGAGAGCGACTGCGAGAGCGACTGCGAGAGCGACTGCTAGGGAGACAGCGAGGGAGGCAGCGAGGGAGGCAGCGAGAGAGACAGCGAGAGAGACAGCGAGGGAGACAGCGAGGGAGACAGCGAGAGAAACTGCGAGGAAGACGGCGAGAGAGACGGCGAGGGAGACGGTGAGGGAGACTGCGAGGGAGAGAGCGAGGGAGAGAGCGAGAGAGACTGCGAGAGAGACTGCGAGAGAGACTGCGAGAGGGACTGCGAGAGGGACAGCGAGAGAGACAGCGAGAGAGACTGCGAGAGGGACTGCGAGAGGGACAGCGAGAGAGACTGCGAGAGAGACTGCGAGAGAGACAGCGAGAGGGACTGCGAGAAAGACTGCGAGAGAGACTGCGAGAGAGACTGCGAGAGAGACTGCGAGAGAGACTGCGAGAGAGACTGCGAGGGAGACAGCGAGGGAGACTGCGAGGGACACAGCGAGGGACACAGCGAGGGACACAGCGAGGGACACAGTGAGGGAGACAGCGAGAGAGACTGCGAGAGAGAGCGCATGAGACAGCGAGGGAGACAGCGAGGGAGAGAGCGAGAGACACAGCGAGGGAGACAGCGAGAGAGACAGCGAGGGAGACTGCGAGAGAGACTGCGAGAGGGACAGCGAGAGAGACTGCGAGAGGGACAGCGAGAGAGACTGCGAGAGAGACTGCGAGAGAGACTGCGAGAGAGACTGCGAGGGAGACAGCGAGGGAGACTGCGAGGGACACAGCGAGGGACACAGCGAGGGAGACAGCGAGGGAGACAGCGAGGGAGACTGCAAGGGAGACTGCAAGGGAGACAGCGAGAGAGACAGCGAGAGAGACAGCGAGAGAGACAGCGAGAGAGACAGCAAGAGAGACAGCGAGGGAGAAGGCGATGGAGACAGCGAGAGAGACTGCGTGGGAGACAGCGAGGTAGACAGCGAGGGAGACAGCGAGAGAGACTGCGAGAGAGACTGCGAGAAGGACTGCGAGAAGGACTGCGAGAGAGACAGCGAGGGAGAAAGCGAGGGAGAAAGCGAGAGCGACTTCGAGAGAGACTGCGAGGGAGACAGCGAGAGAGACTGTGAGGGAAACAGCGAGGGAGACAGCGAGAGAGACTGCGAGGGAGACAGCGAGAGAGACTGCGAGAGATACAGCGAGGGATACAGCGAGGGATAGAGCGAGTGAGACAGCGACAGAGACTGCGAGAGAGACGGCGAGGGAGACGGCGAGGGAGACGGCGAGGGAGACAGCGAGGGAGACAGCGAGGGAGACAGTGAGGGACACAGCGAGGGACACAGCGAGGGACACAGCGAGAGAGACAGCGAGAGAGACAGCGAGAGAGACAGCGAGAGAGACTGCGAGAGAGACTGCGAGAGAGACTGCGAGAGAGAGCGCGTGAGACAGCGAGGGAGACAGCGAGGGAGAGAGCGAGAGATACAGCGAGGGAAACAGCGAGAGAGACTGCAAGAGAGACTGCAAGAGAGACTGCGAGAGAAACTGCGAGAGAAACTGCGAGGAAGACAGCGAGAGAGACGGCGAGGGAGACGGTGAGGGAGACGGTGAGGGAGACTGCGAGGGAGAGAGCGAGGGACACAGTGAGGGAGAGAGCGAGGGAGACAGCGAGGGAGACAGCGAGGGAGACAGCGAGAGAGACTGCAAGAGAGACTGCGAGGGAGACAGCGAGTGAGACAGCGAGAGAGACAGCGAGAGAGACAGCGAGGGAGAAAGCCATGGAGACAGCGAGAGAGACAGCGAGAGAGACAGCGAGAGAGACAGCGAGAGAGACAGCGAGAGAGACAGCGAGAGAGACTGCGAGAGAGACTGCGAGGGAGAAAGCGAGGGAGACAGCGAGGGAGACAGCGAGAGAGACTGCGAGAAGGACTGCGAGAAGGACTGCGAGAGAGACAGCGAGGGAGAAAGCGAGAGCGACTTCGAGAGAGACTGCGAGGGAGACAGCGAGAGAGACTGTGAGGGAGACAGCGAGAGAGACTGCGAGAGAGACTGCAAAGGAGACTGCGAGAGAGACTGCGAGAGAGACAGCGAGAGAGACAGCGAGAGAGACTGCGAGAGAGACTGCGAGAGAGACTGCGAGAGAGACTGGGAGGGAGACAGCGAGGGAGACTGCGAGAGAGACTGCGAGGGAGACTGCGAGAGAGACTGCGAGAGAGACTGCGAGAGAGACTGCGAGAGAGACTGCTAGAGAGACTGCGAGAGAGACTGCGAGAGAGACTGCGTGGGAGAAAGCGAGAGAGATGGAGAGAGAGACGGCGAGAGAGACGGCGAGAGAGACAGTGAGGGAGAGAGCGAGAGAGACTGCGAGGGAGACAGCGAGAGAGACAGCGAGAGAGACTGTGAGAGAGACTGCGAGAGATACAGCGAGGGAGAGAGCGAGTGAGACAGCGAGGGAGGCAGCGAGAGTACATTGAGAGAGACAGCGAGAGAGACAGCGAGAGAGACTGCGAGGGAGACGCCCAGGGAGATGGCTAGGGAGACGGCCAGGGAGACGGCCAGGGAGACGGCCAGGGAGACGGCCAGGGAGACGACGAGGGAGACGGCGAGGGAGACAGCGAGGGAGACAGCGAGGGAGATAGCGAGGGAGACAGCGACTGAGACAGCGACAGAGACAGCGACAGAGACAGCGACAGAGACAGCGAGGGAGACAGTGAGAGATACTGCTATGGAGTTGGCGAGAGAGACAGCCGGGGATACAGAGAGAGTGACTGCAAGGGAGACGGCGAGGGAGATGACGAGGGAGACAGCGAGGGAGACAGCGAGAGAGACTGCGAGGGAGACAGCGAGGGAGACAGCGAGGGAGACAGCGAGAGAGACAGCGAGGGACACAGCGAGGGACACAGCGAGGGACACAGCGAGGGACACAGCGAGGGACACAGCGAGGGAGAAAGCGAGAGAGACAGCGAGGGAGAAAGCGAGAGAGACAGCGAGAGAGACAGCGAGAGAGACTGCGAGAGAGAGCGCGTGAGACAGCGAGGGAGACAGCGAGGGAGAGAGCAAGAGACACAGCGAGGGACACAGTGAGGGAGACAGCGAGAGAGACTGCGAGAGAGAGCGCATGAGACAGCGAGGGAGACAGCGAGGGAGAGAGCGAGAGACACAGCGAGGGAGACAGCGAGGGAGACAGCGAGAGAGACTGCGAGAGCGACTGCGAGAGCGACTGCGAGAGCGACTGCGAGAGCGACTGCGAGAGCGACTGCGAGAGCGACTGCTAGGGAGACAGCGAGAGAGGCAGCGAGGGAGACAGCGAGAGAAACTGCGAGGAAGACAGCGAGAGAGACTGCGAGAGAGACGGCGAGGGAGACGGCGAGGGAGACTGCGAGGGAGACAGCGAGAGAGACAGCGAGAGAGACAGCGAGAGAGACAGCGAGGGAGAAAGCGAGGGAGAAAACGAGGGAGAAAGCGAGGGAGACAGCTACAGAGACTGCGAGGGAGACTGCGAGTGAGACAGCGAGGGAGACAGCGAGGGAGACAGCGAGGGAGACAGCGAGGGAGACAGCGAGGGAGACAGCGAGAGAGACAGCGAGAGAGACTGCGAGAGGGACAGCGAGAGAGACTGCGAGAGAGACTGCGAGAGGGACAGCGAGAGAGACAGCGAGAGAGACAGCGAGGGAGAAAGCGAGGGAGAAAGCGAGGGAGAAAGCGAGGGAGACAGCGAGGGAGACTGCGAGAGAGACTGCGAGGGAGACAGCGAGGGAGACTGCGAGGGACACAGCGAGGGACACAGCGAGGGACACAGTGAGGGAGACAGCGAGAGAGACTGCGAGAGAGAGCGCATGAGACAGCGAGGGAGACAGCGAGGGAGAGAGCGAGAGACACAGCGAGGGAGACAGCGAGGGAGACAGCGAGAGAGACTGCAAGAGAGACTGCAAGGGAGACTGCAAGGGAGACAGCGAGAGAGACTGCAAGAGAGACTGCAAGGGAGACTGCAAGGGAGACAGCGATGGAGACAGCGAGAGAGGCAGCGAGAGAGACAGCGAAGAGACAGCGAGAGAGACAGCGAGAGAGACAGCGAGAGAGACAGCGAGGGAGAAAGCGATGGAGACAGCGAGAGAGACAGCGAGAGAGACTGCGTGGGAGACAGCGAGGGAGTCAGCGAGGGAGACAGCGAGGGAGACAGCGAGGGAGACAGCGAGGGAGACAGCGAGGGAGACAGCGAGGGAGACAGCGAGGGAGACAGCGCTGGAGACAGCGAGAGAGACTGCTAGAAGGACTATGAGAGAGACAGTGAGGGAGAAAGCGAGAGCGACTTCGAGAGGGACTGCGAGGGAGACAGCGAGAGAGACTGTGAGGGAAACAGCGAGGGAGACAGCGAGAGAGACTGCGAGAGAGACTGCGAGGGAGACAGTGAGGGAGAGAGCGAGAGAGACTGCGAGGAAGACAGCGAGGGAGACAGCGAGAGAGACAGCGAGAGAGACTGCGAGAGAGACTGCGAGAGATACAGCGAGGGATAGAGCGAGTGAGACAGCGAGGGAGACAGCGAGAGTACATTGAGAGAGACGGCGAGAGAGACGGCGAGGGAGACGGCGAGGGAGACGGCGAGGGAGACGGCGAGGGAGACGGCGAGGGAGACGGCGAGGGAGACGGCGAGGGAGACGGCGAGGGAGACGGCGAGGGAGACGACGAGGGAGACTGCGAGGGAGACAGCGAGGGAGACTGCGAGAGAGACAGCGAGGGACACAGCGAGGGAAACAGCGAGGGAGACAGCGAGGGAGACAGCGAGGGAGACAGCGAGAGAGACAGCGAGAGAGACTGCGAGAGAGAGCGCGTGAGACAGCGAGGGAGACAGCGAGGGAGAGAGCGAGAGATACAGCGAGGGAAACAGCGAGAGAGACTGCAAGAGAGACTGCAAGAGAGACTGCAAGGGAGACAGCGAGAGAGACAGCGAGAGAGACTGCAAGAGAGACTGCAAGAGAGACAGCAAGGGAGACAGCGAGAGAGACAGCGAGAGAGACAGCGAGAGAGACAGCGAGGGAGAAAGCGAGGGAGACAGCGAGAGAGACTGCGAGTGAGACTGCGAGTGAGACTGCGAGTGAGACTGCGAGGGAGACAGCGAGGGAGACAGCAAGGGAGACAGCGAGGGAGACAGCGAGGGAGACAGCGAGGGAGACAGCGAGAGAGACAGCGAGGGAGACTGCGAGAGAGACAGCGAGAGAGACGGCAAAGGAGACTGCGAGAGAGACAGCGAGAGAGACTGCGAGAGAGACTGCGAGAGAGACTGCGAGAGAGACAGCGAGAGAGACTGCAAAGGAGACTGCGAGAGAGACAGCGAGAGAGACTGCGAGAGAGACTGCGAGAGAGACTGCGAGAGAGACTGCGAGAGAGACTGCGAGAGAGACTGCGAGAGGGACAGCGAGAGGGACAGCGAGGGAGAAAGCGAGGGAGACAGCGAGAGAGACTGCGAGGGAGACTGCGAGAGGGACAGCGAGAGAGACTGCGAGAGGGACAGCGAGAGAGACTGCGAGAGAGACTGCGAGAGAGACTGCGAGAGAGACTGCGAGAGAGACAGCGAGGGAGACTGCGAGAGAGACTGCGAGGGAGACTGCGAGGGAGACTGCGAGAGGGACAGCGAGAGAGACTGCGAGAGAGACTGCGAGAGGGACTGCGAGAGGGACAGCGACAGAGACTGCGAGAGAGACTGCGAGGGAGACTGCGAGGGAGACTGCGAGGGAGACTGCGAGAGGGACAGCGAGAGAGACTGCGAGAGAGACTGCGAGGGAGACTGCGAGGGAGACTGCGAGGGAGACTGCGAGGGAGACTGCGAGGGAGACTGCGAGAGGGACAGCGAGAGAGACTGCGAGAGGGACAGCGAGAGAGACTGCGAGAGAGACTGCGAGAGAGACTGCGAGGGAGACTGCGAGAGAGACTGCGAGAGGGACTGCGAGAGAGACTGCGAGAGAGACTGCGAGAGAGACTGCGAGAGAGACTGCGAGGGAGACAGCGAGAGAGACTGCGAGAGAGACTGCGAGGGAGACTGCGAGAGAGACTGCGAGAGAGACTGCGAGAGGGACAGCGAGAGAGACTGCGAGAGAGACTGCGAGGGAGACTGCGAGGGAGACTGCGAGAGAGACTGCGAGAGGGACAGCGAGAGAGACTGCGAGAGAGACTGCGAGAGAGACAGCGAGAGAGACTGCGAGAGAGACTGCGAGAGAGACTGCGAGAGAGACTGCGAGAGGGACTGCGAGAGAGACTGCGAGAGAGACTGCGAGAGAGACTGCGAGAGAGACTGCGAGAGAGACTGCGAGGGAGACAGCGAGAGAGACTGCGAGAGAGACTGCGAGGGAGACTGCGAGAGAGACTGCGAGAGGGACAGCGAGAGAGACTGCGAGAGAGACTGCGAGAGAGACTGCGAGGGAGACTGCGAGAGAGACTGCGAGAGGGACAGCGAGAGAGACTGCGAGAGAGACTGCGAGAGAGACTGCGAGAGAGACTGCGAGAGAGACTGCGAGAGGGACAGCGAGAGAGACTGCGAGAGAGACTGCGAGAGGGACAGCGAGAGAGACTGCGAGAGAGACTGCGAGAGAGACTGCGAGGGAGACTGCGAGAGAGACTGCGAGAGGGACAGCGAGAGAGACTGCGAGAGAGACTGCGAGAGAGACTGCGAGGGAGACTGCGAGAGAGACTGCGAGGGAGACTGCGAGAGAGACTGCGAGAGAGACTGTGAGGGAGACTGCGAGAGGGACAGCGAGAGAGACTGCGAGGGAGACAGCGAGGGAGACAGCGAGGGAGACAGCGAGGGAGACAGCGAGGGAGACTGCGAGGGAGACTGCGAGAGAGACTGCGAGAGAGACTGCGAGAGGGACAGCGAGAGAGACTGCGAGAGAGACTGCGAGAGAGACTGCGAGAGAGACTGCGAGAGGGACAGCGAGAGAGACTGCGAGAGAGACTGCGAGAGAGACTGCGAGAGAGACTGCGAGAGAGACTGCGAGGGAGACTGCGAGGGAGACTGCGAGAGAGACTGCGAGAGAGACTGCGAGAGAGACTGCGAGAGAGACTGCGAGAGAGACTGCGAGAGGGACAGCGAGAGAGACTGCGAGAGAGACTGCGAGAGAGACTGCGAGAGAGACTGCGAGGGAGACTGCGAGAGGGACAGCGAGAGAGACTGCGAGGGAGACAGCGAGGGAGACAGCGAGGGAGACAGCGAGGGAGACTGCGAGGGAGACTGCGAGAGAGACTGCGAGAGAGACAGCGAGGGAGACTGCGAGAGAGACTGCGAGGGAGACTGCGAGGGAGACTGCGAGAGAGACTGCGAGAGAGACAGCGAGAGAGACTGCGAGAGAGACTGCGAGGGAGACTGCGAGGGAGACTGCGAGAGAGACTGCGAGAGGGACAGCGAGAGAGACTGCGAGAGAGACAGCGAGAGAGACTGCCAGAGAGACTGCGAGGGAGACTGCGAGAGGGACAGCGAGAGAGACTGCGAGAGAGACTGCGAGGGAGACTGCGAGAGAGACTGCGAGGGAGACTGCGAGAGGGACAGCGAGAGAGACTGCGAGAGAGACAGCGAGAGAGACTGCGAGAGGGACAGCGAGAGAGACAGCGAGGGAGAAAGCGAGGGAGACAGCGAGAGAGACTGCGAGAGAGACTGCGAGAGAGACAGCGAGGGAGACAGCGAGGGAGACTGCGAGGGACACGGCGAGGGACACGGCGAGGGAGACGGCGAGAGAGACGGCGAGGGAGACGGCGAGGGAGACGGCGAGGGAGACGGCGAGGGAGACGGCGAGGGAGACGACGAGGGAGACGACGAGGGAGACGGCGAGGGAGACAGCGAGGGAGACAGCGAGGGAGACTGCGAGAGAGACAGCGAGGGAGACTGCGAGAGAGACAGCGAGGGACACAGCGAGGGAGACAGCGAGGGAGACAGCGAGAGAGACAGCGAGAGAGACAGCGAGAGAGACTGCGAGAGAGAGCGCGTGAGACAGCGAGGGAGACAGCGAGGGAGACAGCGAGGGAGACAGCGAGAGATACAGCGAGGGAAACAGCGAGAGAGACTGCAAGAGAAACTGCAAGGGAGACAGCGAGAGAGACAGCG
This sequence comes from Heterodontus francisci, assembly GCF_036365525.1. NCBI lineage: Eukaryota > Metazoa > Chordata > Chondrichthyes > Heterodontiformes > Heterodontidae > Heterodontus > Heterodontus francisci. The sequence continues at coordinate 289,205 of NC_090384.1, forward strand.
AGAGAGACAGCGAGGAAGACTGCGAGAGAGACTGCGAGAGAGACTGCAAAGGAGACTGCGAGGGAGACTGCGAGAGAGACAGCGAGAGAGACAGCGAGGGACACAGCGAGGGACACAGCGAGGGACACAGCGAGGGACACAGCGAGGGACACAGCGAGAGAAACTGCGAGGAAGACTGCGAGAGAGACTGCGAGAGAGACTGCGAGAGAGACTGCGAGAGAGACTGCGAGGGAGACTGCGAGAGAGACAGCGAGGGACACAGCGAGGGACACAGCGAGGGAAACAGCGAGGGAGACAGCGAGAGAGACAGCGAGAGAGACAGCGAGAGAGACTGCGAGATAGAGCGCGTGAGACAGCGAGGGAGACAGCGAGGGAGACAGCGAGGGAGACAGCGAGGGAGACAGCGAGTGAGACAGCGAGGGAGACAGCGAGGGAGACAGCGAGGGAGACAGCGAGGGAGACTGCGAGGGAGACTGCGAGGGAGACTGCGAGAGAGACTGCAAAGGAGACTGCGAGAGAGACTGCGAGAGAGACTGCGAGAGAGACGGCGAGAGAGACTGCGAGAGGGACAGCGAGAGAGACTGCGAGAGAGACTGCGAGAGAGACTGCGAGAGAGACTGGGAGGGAGACAGCGAGGGAGACTGCGAGAGAGACTGCGAGAGAGACTGCGAGAGAGACTGCGAGAGAGACTGCGAGAGAGACTGCGAGGGAGACAGCGAGGGAGACTGCGAGAGAGATGGCGAGAGAGATGGAGAGAGAGACGGCGAGAGAGACGGCGAGAGAGACGGCGAGAGAGACAGTGAGGGAGAGAGCGAGAGAGACTGCGAGGGAGACAGCGAGAGAGACAGCGAGAGAGACTGTGAGAGAGACTGCGAGAGATACAGCGAGGGATAGAGCGAGTGAGACAGCGAGAGTACATTGAGAGAGACAGCGAGAGAGACAGCGAGAGAGACGGCCAGGGAGACGGCCAGGGAGACGGCCAGGGAGACGGCCAGGGAGACGGCCAGGGAGACGGCCAGGGAGACGGCCAGGGAGACGGCCAGGGAGACGGCCAGGGAGACGGCGAGGGAGACGGCGACGGAGACGGCGACGGAGACGGCGACGGAGACAGCGACGGAGACAGCGACAGCGACAGAGACAGCGACAGAGACAGCGACAGAGACAGCGACAGAGACAGCGACAGAGACAGAGACAGCGAGGGAGACAGTGAGAGATACTGCTATGGAGATAGCGAGAGAGACAGCCGGGGATACAGAGAGAGTGACTGCAAGGGAGACGGCGAGGGAGACGACGAGGGAGACAGCGAGGGAGACAGCGAGGGAGACAGCGAGAGAGACTGCGAGGGAGACAGCGAGGGAGACAGCGAGGGAGACAGCGAGGGAGAGTGTGAGAGAGACAGCGAGGGACACAGCGAGGGCAACAGCGAGAGAGACTGCGAGAGAGAGCGCGTGAGACAGCGAGGGAGACAGCGAGGGAGAGAGCGAGAGAGACTGCGAGGGAGACAGCGAGAGAGACAGCGAGAGAGACTGTGAGAGAGACTGCGAGAGATACAGCGAGGGAGAGAGCGAGTGAGACAGCGAGGGAGACAGCGAGAGTACATTGAGAGAGAAAGCGAGAGAGACAGCGAGAGAGACTGCGAGGGAGACGGCCAGGGAGACGGCCAGGGAGACGGCCAGGGAGACGGCCAGGGAGACGGCCAGGGAGACGGCCAGGGAGACGACGAGGGAGACAGCGAGGGAGACAGCGAGGGAGACAGCGAGGGAGACAGCGACAGAGACAGCGACAGAGACAGCGACAGAGACAGCGACAGAGACAGCGACAGAGACAGCGAGGGAGACAGTGAGAGATACTGCTATGGAGTTGGCGAGAGAGACAGCCGGGGATACAGAGAGAGTGACTGCAAGGGAGACGGCGAGGGAGACGGCGAGGGAGACAGCGAGGGAGACAGCGAGAGAGACTGCGAGGGAGACAGCGAGGGAGACAGCGAGGGAGACAGCGAGGGAGACTGCGAGAGAGACAGCGAGGGACACAGCGAGGGACACAGCGAGGGACACAGCGAGGGACACAGCGAGGGACACAGCGAGGGAGAAAGCGAGAGAGACAGCGAGAGAGACAGCGAGAGAGACTGCGAGAGAGAGCGCGTGAGACAGAGAGGGAGACAGCGAGGGAGAGAGTGAGAGACACAGCGAGGGAGACAGCGAGGGACACAGCGAGAGAGACTGCGAGAGACAGCGCATGAGACAGCGAGGGAGACAGCGAGGGAGAGAGCGAGAGACACAGCGAGGGAGACAGCGAGGGAGACAGCGAGGGAGACAGCGAGGGAGACAGCGAGAGAGACTGCGAGAGCGACTGCGAGAGCGACTGCGAGAGCGACTGCTAGGGAGACAGCGAGAGAGGCAGCGAGGGAGACAGCGAGGGAGACAGCGAGAGAAACTGCGAGGAAGACAGCGAGAGAGACTGCGAGAGAGACGGCGAGGGAGACGGCGAGGGAGACTGCGAGGGAGAGAGCGAGGGACACAGTGAGGGAGACAGCGAGGGAGACAGCGAGGGAGACAGCAAGAGAGACTGCGAGGGAGACTGCAAAGGAGACTGCGAGGGAGACTGCGAGAGAGACAGCGAGAGAGACAGCGAGGGACACAGCGAGGGACACAGCGAGGGACACAGCGAGGGACACAGCGAGGGAAACAGCGAGGGAGACAACGAGAGAGAATGCGAGAGAGATCGCGTGAGACAGTGTGGGAGGCAGCGAGGGACACAGCGAGAGAAACTGCGAGGAAGACTGCGAGAGAGACTGCGAGAGAGACTGCAAAGGAGACTGCGAGGGAGACTGCGAGAGAGACAGCGAGGGACACAGCGAGGGAAACAGCGAGGGAGACAGCGAGAGAGACAGCGAGAGAGACAGCGAGAGAGACTGCGAGAGAGAGCGCGTGAGACAGCGAGGGAGAGAGCGAGAGATACAGCGAGGGAAACAGCGAGAGAGACTGCAAGAGAGACTGCAAGGGAGACAGCGAGAGAGACAGCGAGAGAGACAGCGAGAGAGGCAGCGAGAGAGGCAGCGAGAGAGGCAGCGAGAGAGACAGCGAGAGAGACAGCGAGAGAGACAGCGAGAGAGACAGCGAGAGAGACAGCAAGAGAGACAGCGAGAGAGACAGCGAGAGAGACAGCGAGAGAGACAGCCATGGAGACAGCGAGAGAGACAGCGAGAGAGACTGCGTGGGAGACAGCGAGGGAGACAGCGAGGGAGACAGCGAGGGAGACAGCGAGGGAGACAGCGAGGGAGACAGCGAGGGAAACAGCGAGGGAGACAGCGAGGGAGACAGCGAGGGAGACAGCGAGGGAGACGGCAAGAAGGACTGCGAGAAGGACTGCGAGAGAGACAGTGAGGGAGAAAGCGAGAGCGACTTCGAGAGAGACTGCGAGGGAGACTGCAAGAGAGACTGCGAGGGAGACTGCGAGGGAGACAGCGAGAGAGGCAGCGAGAGAGACAGCGAGGGAGAAAGCGAGGGAGACAGCGAGAGAGACTGCGAGGGAGACTGCGAGGGAGACAGCGTGGGAGACAGCGTGGGAGACAGCGAGGGAGACAGCGAGGGAGACAGCGAGGGAGACAGCGAGGGAGACTGCGAGGGAGACTGCGAGGGAGACTGCGAGGGAGACTGCGAGGGAGACAGCGAGAGAGACAGCGAGAGAGACTGCAAAGGAGACTGCGAGAGAGACTGCGAGAGAGACTGCGAGAGAGACTGCGAGAGTGACTGCGAGGGAGACAGCGAGGGAGACTGCGAGAGAGACTGCGAGAGAGACTGCGAGAGAGACTGCGAGAGAGACTGCGAGAGAGACTGGGAGGGAGACAGCGAGGGAGACTGCGAGAGAGACTGCGAGAGAGACTGCGAGAGAGACTGCGAGAGAGACTGCGAGAGAAACTGCGAGAGAGACTGCGAGAGAGACTGGGAGGGAGACAGCGAGGGAGACTGCGAGGGAGACTGCGAGAGAGACTGCGAGAGAGACTGCGAGAGGGACTGCGAGAGAGACAGCGAGAGAGACTGCGAGAGAGACTGCGAGAGAGACTGCGAGAGAGACTGCGAGAGAGACTGCGAGAGTGACTGCGAGGGAGACAGCGAGGGAGACTGCGAGGGAGACTGCGAGAGAGACAGCGAGAGAGACTGCGAGAGGGACAGCGAGAGAGACTGCGAGAGAGACTGCGAGAGAGACTGCGAGAGGGACAGCGAGAGAGACTGCGAGAGAGACTGCGAGAGAGACTGCGAGAGGGACAGCGAGAGAGACTGCGAGAGAGACTGCGAGAGAGACTGCGAGAGGGACAGCGAGAGAGACTGCGAGAGAGACTGCGAGAGCGACTTCGAGAGAGACTGCGAGGGAGACTGCAAGAGAGACTGCGAGGGAGACTGCGAGGGAGACAGCGAGAGAGACTGCGAGGGAGACTGCGAGGGAGACAGCGTGGGAGACAGCGAGGGAGACAGCGAGGGAGACAGCGAGGGAGACAGCGAGGGAGACAGCGAGGGAGACTGCGAGGGAGACTGCGAGGGAGACAGCGAGAGAGACAGCGAGAGAGACTGCAAAGGAGACTGCGAGAGAGACTGCGAGAGAGACTGCGAGAGAGACTGCGAGAGTGACTGCGAGGGAGACAGCGAGGGAGACTGCGAGAGAGACTGCGAGAGAGACTGCGAGAGAGACTGCGAGAGAGACTGCGAGAGAGACTGGGAGGGAGACAGCGAGGGAGACTGCGAGAGAGACTGCGAGAGAGACTGCGAGAGAGACTGCGAGAGAGACTGCGAGAGAGACTGCGAGAGAGACTGGGAGGGAGACAGCGAGGGAGACTGCGAGGGAGACTGCGAGAGAGACTGCGAGAGAGACTGCGAGAGAGACTGCGAGAGAGACTGCGAGAGAGACTGCGAGAGGGACTGCGAGAGAGACAGCGAGAGAGACTGCGAGAGAGACTGCGAGAGAGACTGCGAGAGAGACTGCGAGAGAGACTGCGAGAGAGACTGCGAGAGTGACTGCGAGGGAGACAGCGAGGGAGACTGCGAGAGAGACAGCGAGAGAGACTGCGAGAGGGACAGCGAGAGAGACTGCGAGAGAGACTGCGAGAGGGACAGCGAGAGAGACTGCGAGAGAGACTGCGAGAGAGACTGCGAGAGAGACTGCGAGAGAGACTGCGAGAGAGACTGCGAGAGGGACAGCGAGAGAGACTGCGAGAGAGACAGCGAGAGAGACTGCGAGAGAGAGCGCGTGAGACAGCGAGGGAGACAGCGAGGGAGAGAGCGAGAGATACAGCGAGGGAAACAGCGAGAGAGACTGCAAGAGAGACTGCAAGGGAGACAGCGAGAGAGACAGCGAGAGAGACAGCGAGAGAGGCAGCGAGAGAGACAGCGAGAGAGACAGCGAGAGAGACAGCGAGAGAGACTGCGAGAGAGACAGCGAGGGAGAAAGCCATGGAGACAGCGAGAGAGACAGCGAGAGAGACTGCGTGGGAGACAGCGAGGGAGACAGCGAGGGAGACAGCGAGGGAGACAGCGAGGGAGACAGCGAGGGAGACAGCGAGGGAGACTGCGAGAAGGACTGCGAGAAGGACTGCGAGAGAGACAGTGAGGGAGAAAGCGAGAGCGACTTCGAGAGAGACTGCGAGGGAGACTGCAAGAGAGACTGCGAGGGAGACTGCGAGAGTGACTGCGAGGGAGACAGCGAGGGAGACTGCGAGAGAGACGGCGAGGGAGACAGCGAGAGAGACAGCGAGAGAGACAGCGAGAGAGACAGCAAGGGAGAAAGCGAGGGAAACAGCGAGAGAGACTGCGAGAGGGACAGCGAGAGAGACTGCGAGAGAGACTGGGAGGGAGACAGCGAGGGAGACTGGGAGGGAGACAGCGAGGGAGACAGCGAGGGAGACTGCGAGAGAGACTGCGAGAGAGACTGCGAGAGAGACTGCGAGAGAGACTGCGAGGGAGACAGCGAGGGAGACTGCGAGAGAGATGGCGAGAGAGATGGAGAGAGAGACGGCGAGAGAGACAGTGAGGGAGAGAGCGAGAGAGACTGCGAGGGAGACAGCGAGAGAGACAGCGAGAGAGACTGTGAGAGAGACTGCGAGAGATACAGCGAGGGATAGAGGGAGTGAGACAGCGAGAGTACATTGAGAGAGACAGCGAGAGAGACTGCGAGAGAGACGGCCAGGGAGACGGCCAGGGAGACGGCCAGGGAGACGGCCAGGGAGACGGCCAGGGAGACGGCCAGGGAGACGGCGAGGGAGACAGCGAGGGAGACAGCGAGGGAGACAGCGACGGAGACAGCGACGGAGACAGCGACAGAGACAGTGACAGAGACAGCGACAGAGACAGAGACAGAGACAGCGAGGGAGACAGTGAGAGATACTGCTATGGAGATAGCGAGAGAGACAGCCGGGGATACAGAGAGAGTGACTGCAAGGGAGACGGCGAGGGAGACGGCGAGGGAGACAGCGAGGGAGACAGCGAGGGAGACAGCGAGGGAGACAGCGAGGGAGACAGCGAGGGAGACAGCGAGAGAGACTGCGAGGGAGACAGCGAGGGAGACAGCGAGGGAGAGTGCGAGAGAGACAGCGAGGGACACAGCGAGGGCAACAGCGAGAGAGACTGCGAGAGAGAGCGAGAGACACAGCGAGGGAGACAGCGAGAGAGACTGCAAGAGAGACTGCAAGGGAGACAGCGAGAGAGACAGCGAGAGAGACAGCGAGAGAGACAGCGAGAGAGACAGCGAGAGAGACAGCGCGAGAGACAGCGAGAGAGACAGCGAGAGAGACTGCGTGGGAGACAGCGAGGGAGACAGCGAGGGAGACAGCGAGGGAGACAGCGAGGGAGACAGCGAGGGAGACAGCGAGGGAGACAGCGAGGGAGACAGCGAGGGAGACAGCGCTGGAGACAGCGAGAGAGACTGTGAGAAGGACTGCGAGAAGGACTGCGAGAGAGACAGCGAGGGAGAAAGCGAGAGCGACTTCGAGAGAGACTGCGAGGGAGACAGCAAGAGAGAATGCGAGAGAGATCGCGTGAGACAGCGAGGGAGACAGCGTGGGAGGCAGCGAGGGAGACATCGAGAGAAACTGCGAGGAAGACTGCGAGAGAGACTGCGAGAGAGACTGCGAGAGAGACTGCGAGGGACACAGCGAGGAAGACAGCGAGAGAGACTGCGAGAGCGACTGCTAGGGAGACAGCGAGGGAGGCAGCGAGGGAGACAGCGAGGGAGACAGCGAGGGAGACAGCGAGAGAGACTGCGAGAGAGACTGCGAGAGCGACTGCTTGGGAGGCAGCGAGGGAGGCAGCGAGGGAGACAGCGAGGGAGACAGCGAGGGAGACAGCGAGAAAAACTGCGAGGAAGACAGCGAGAGAGACTGCGAGGGAGACAGCGAGGGAGACAGCGAGGGAGACAGCGAGGGAGACAGCGAGGGAGACAGCGAGGGAGACAGCGAGGGAGACAGCGAGGGAGACTGCGAGAGAGACAGCGAGAGAGACTGCAAAGGAGACTGCGAGAGAGACAGCGAGAGAGACTGCGAGAGGGACAGCGAGAGAGACTGCGAGAGGGACAGCGAGAGAGACAGCGAGAGAGACAGCGAGAGAGACAGCGAGGGAGAAAGCGAGGGAGAAAGCGTGGGAGAAAGCGAGGGAGAAAGCGAGGGAGACAGCGAGAGAGACTGCGAGAGAGACTGCGAGAGAGACTGCGAGGGAGACAGCGAGGGAGACTGCGAGGGAGACTGCGAGGGACACAGCGAGGGACACAGCGAGGGACACAGCGAGGGACACAGTGAGGGAGACAGCGAGAGAGAGCGCATGAGACAGCGAGGGAGACAGCGAGGGAGAGAGCGAGAGACACAGCGAGGGAGACAGCGAGGGAGACAGCGAGAGAGACTGCAAGAGAGACTGCAAGGGAGACTGCAAGGGAGACAGCGAGAGAGACAGCGAGAGAGACTGCAAGAGAGACGGCGAGGGAGAAAGCGAGGGAGACAGCGAGAGAGACTGCAAGAGAGACGGCGAGGGAGAAAGCGAGGTAGACAGCGAGGGAGACAGCGAGGGAGAGAGCGAGAGACACAGCGAGGGAGACAGCGAGGGAGACAGCGAGGGAGACAGCGAGGGAGACAGCGAGAGAGACTGCAAGAGAGACTGCGAGGGAGACAGCGAGAGAGACAGCGAGAGAGACAGCGAGAGAGACAGCGAGAGAGACAGCGAGGGAGAAAGCGATGGAGACAGCGAGAGAGACAGCGAGAGAGACTGCGTGGGAGACAGCGAGGGAGTCAGCGAGGGAGACAGCGAGGGAGACAGCGAGGGAGAGAGCGAGGGAGACAGCGAGGGAGACAGCGCTGGAGACTGCGAGAAGGACTGCGAGAAGGACTGCGAGAGAGACAGCGAGGGAGAAAGCGAGAGCGACTTCGAGAGAGACTGCGAGGCAGACAGCGAGAGAGACTGTAAGGGAAACAGTGAGGGAGACAGCGAGAGAGACTGCGAGAGAGACTGCGAGAGAGACTGCGAGGGAGACAGTGAGGGAGAGAGCGAGAGAGACTGCGAGGGAGACAGCGAGAGAGACAGCGAGAGAGACTGTGAGAGAGACTGCGAGAGAGACTGCGAGAGAGACTGCGAGGGATACAGCGAGGGATAGAGCGAGTGAGACAGCGAGGGAGACAGCGAGAGTACATTGAGAGAGACAGCGAGAGAGACGGCGAGGGAGACAGTGAAGGAGACAGCGAGAGAGACTGCGAGAGCGACTGCGAGAGCGACTGCGAGAGCGACTGCGAGAGCGACTGCTAGGGAGACAGCGAGAGAGACAGCGAGAGAGACTGCAAGAGAGACGGCGAGGGAGAAAGCGAGGGAGACAGCGAGAGAGACTGCAAGAGAGACGGCGAGGGAGAAAGCGAGGTAGACAGCGAGGGAGACAGCGAGGGAGAGAGCGAGAGACACAGCGAGGGAGACAGCGAGGGAGACAGCGAGGGAGACAGCGAGGGAGACAGCGAGAGAGACTGCAAGAGAGACTGCGAGGGAGACAGCGAGAGAGACAGCGAGAGAGACAGCGAGAGAGACAGCGAGAGAGACAGCGAGGGAGAAAGCGATGGAGACAGCGAGAGAGACAGCGAGAGAGACTGCGTGGGAGACAGCGAGGGAGTCAGCGAGGGAGACAGCGAGGGAGACAGCGAGGGAGAGAGCGAGGGAGACAGCGAGGGAGACAGCGTAGGAGACAGCGCTGGAGACTGCGAGAAGGACTGCGAGAAGGACTGCGAGAGAGACAGCGAGGGAGAAAGCGAGAGCGACTTCGAGAGAGACTGCGAGGCAGACAGCGAGAGAGACTGTAAGGGAAACAGTGAGGGAGACAGCGAGAGAGACTGCGAGAGAGACTGCGAGGGAGACAGTGAGGGAGAGAACGAGAGAGACTGCGAGGGAGACAGCGAGAGAGACAGCGAGAGAGACTGTGAGAGAGACTGCGAGAGAGACTGCGAGAGAGACTGCGAGGGATACAGCGAGGGATAGAGCGAGTGAGACAGCGAGGGAGACAGCGAGAGTACATTGAGAGAGACAGCGAGAGAGACGGCGAGGGAGACAGTGAAGGAGACAGCGAGAGAGACTGCGAGAGCGACTGCGAGAGCGACTGCGAGAGCGACTGCGAGAGCGACTGCTAGGGAGACAGCGAGAGAGGCAGCGAGGGAGACAGCGAGGGAGACAGCGAGGGAGACAGCGAGAGAAACTGCGAGGAAGACAGCGAGAGAGACTGCGAGAGAGACGGCGAGGGAGACGGCGAGGGAGACTGTGAGGGAGAGAGCGAGGGACACAGTGAGGGAGACAGCGAGGGAGACAGCGAGGGAGACAGCGAGGGAGACAGCGAGGGAGACAGCAAGAGAGACTGCGAGGGAGACTGCAAAGGAGACTGCGAGGGAGACTGCGAGAGAGACAGTGAGAGAGACAGCGAGGGACACAGCGAGGGACACAGCGAGGGACACAGCGAGGGAAACAGCGAGGGAGACAACGAGAGAGAATGCGAGAGAGATCGCGTGAGACAGCGTGGGAGGCAGCGAGGGACACAGCGAGAGAAACTGCGAGAGAGACTGCAAAGGAGACTGCGAGGGAGACTGCGAGAGAGACAGCGAGGGACACAGCGAGGGACACAGCGAGGGACACAGCGAGGGAAACAGCGAGGGAGACAGCGAGAGAGACAGCGAGAGAGACAGCGAGAGAGACTGCGAGAGAGAGCGCGTGAGACAGCGAGGGAGAGAGCGAGAGATACAGCGAGGGAAACAGCGAGAGAGACTGCAAGAGAGACTGCAAGGGAGACAGCGAGAGAGACAGCGAGAGAGACAGCGATAGAGGCAGCGAGAGAGGCAGCGAGAGAGGCAGCGAGAGAGGCAGCGAGAGAGACAGCGAGAGAGACAGCGAGAGAGGCAGCGAGAGAGACAGCGAGAGAGACAGCGAGAGAGACAGCGAGGGAGAAAGCCATGGAGACAGCGAGAGAGACAGCGAGACAGACTGCGTGGGAGACAGCGAGGGAGACAGCGAGGGAGACAGCGAGGGAGACAGCGAGGGAGACAGCGAGGGATACAGCGAGGGAGACTGCGAGAAGGACTGCGAGAAGGACTGCGAGAGAGACAGTGAGGGAGAAAGCGAGAGCGACTTCGAGAGAGACTGCGAGGGAGACTGCAAGAGAGACTGCGAGAGAGACAGCGAGAGAGACAGCGAGAGAGACAGCAAGGGAGACTGCGAGGGAGACTGCGAGGGAGACAGCGTGGGAGACAGCGAGGGAGACAGCGAGGGAGACAGCGAGGGAGACAGCGAGGGAGACAGCGAGGGAGACTGCGAGGGAGACTGCGAGGGAGACAGCGAGAGAGACAGCGAGAGAGACTGCAAAGGAGACTGCGAGAGAGACTGCGAGAGAGACTGCGAGAGAGACGGCGAGAGTGACTGCGAGAGGGACAGCGAGAGAGACTGCGAGAGGGACAGCGAGAGAGACTGCGAGAGAGACTGCGAGAGAGACTGCGAGAGAGACTGCGAGAGAGACTGGGAGGGAGACAGCGAGGGAGACAGCGAGGGAGACTGCGAGAGAGACTGCGAGAGAGACTGCGAGAGAGACTGCGAGAGAGACTGCGAGAGAGACTGCGAGGGAGACTGCGAGGGAGACAGCGAGGGAGACTGCGAGAGAGATGGCGAGAGAGATGGAGAGAGAGACGGTGAGAGAGACGGCGAGAGAGACGGCGAGAGAGACGGCGAGAGAGACAGTGAGGGAGAGAGCGAGAGAGACTGCGAGGGAGACAGCGAGAGAGACAGCGAGAGAAACTGTGAGAGAGACTGCGAGAGATACAGCGAGGGATAGAGCGAGTGAGACAGCGAGAGTACATTGAGAGAGACAGCGAGAGAGACTGCGAGAGAGACGGCCAGGGAGACGGCCAGGGAGACGGCCAGGGAGACGGCCAGGGAGACGGCCAGGGAGACGGCGAGGGAGACAGCGAGGGAGACAGCGACGGAGACAGCGACAGAGACAGCGACAGAGACAGCGACAGAGACAGCGACAGAGACAGAGACAGAGACAGAGACAGCGAGGGAGACAGTGAGAGATACTGCTATGGAGATAGCGAGAGAGACAGCCGGGGATACAGAGAGAGTGACTGCAAGGGAGACGGCGAGGGAGACGACGAGGGAGACAGCGAGGGAGACAGCGAGGGAGACAGAGAGAGAGACTGCGAGGGAGACAGCGAGGGAGACAGCGAGGGAGACAGCGAGGGAGAGTGCGAGAGAGACAGCGAGGGACACAGCGAGGGCAACAGCGAGAGAGACTGCGAGAGAGAGCGCGTGAGACAGCGAGGGAGACAGCGAGGGAGAGAGCGAGAGACACAGCGAGGGAGACAGCGAGAGAGACTGCAAGAGAGACTGCAAGGGAGACTGCAAGGGAGACAGCGAGAGAAACAGCGAGAGAGGCAGCGAGAGAGACAGCGAGAGAGACAGCGAGAGAGACAGCGAGAGAGACAGCGAGAGAGACAGCGAGAGAGACAGCGAGAGAGACAGCGAGGGAGAAAGCCATGGAGACAGCGAGAGAGACAGCGAGAGAGACTGCGTGGGAGACAGCGAGGGAGACAGCGAGGGAGACAGCGAGGGAGACAGCGAGGGAGACAGCGAGGGAGACTGCGAGGAAGACTGCGAGAGAGACTGCGAGAGAGACTGCGAGAGAGACTGCGAGAGAGACTGCGAGAGAGACTGCGAGGGACACAGCGAGGAAGACAGCGAGAGAGACTGCGAGAGCGACTGCTAAGGAGACAGCGAGGGAGGCAGCGAGGGAGACAGCGAGGGAGACAGCGAGGGAGACAGCGAGAGAGACTGCGAGAGCGACTGCGAGAGCGACTGCTTGGGAGGCAGCGAGGGAGGCAGCGAGGGAGACAGCGAGGGAGACAGCGAGGGAGACAGCGAGAGAGACTGCAAAGGAGACTGCGAGAGAGACAGCGAGAGAGACTGCGAGAGAGACAGCGAGAGAGACTGCGAGAGGGACAGCGAGAGAGACTGCGAGAGAGACAGCGAGAGAGACAGCGAGGGAGAAAGCGAGGGAGAAAGCGAGGGAGAAAGCGAGGGAGAAAGCGAGGGAGAAAGCGAGGGAGAAAGCGAGGGAGAAAGCGAGGGAGACAGCGAGAGAGACTGCGAGAGAGACTGCGAGAGAGACAGCGAGGGAGACAGCGAGGGAGACAGCGAGGGAGACTGCGAGGGACACAGCGAGGGACACAGCGAGGGACACAGCGAGGGACACAGTGAGGGAGACAACGGGAGAGACTGCGAGAGAGAGCGCATGAGACAGCGAGGGAGACAGCGAGGGAGAGAGCGAGAGACACAGCGAGGGAGACAGCGAGGGAGAGAGCGAGAGACACAGCGAGGGAGACAGCGAGGGAGACAGCGAGAGAGACTGCAAGAGAGACTGCAAGGGAGACTGCAAGGGAGACTGCAAGGGAGACAGCGAGAGAGACAGCGAGAGAGACAGCGAGAGAGACAGCGAGAGAGACAGCGAGAGAGACAGCGAGAGAGACAGCGAGGGAGAAAGCGATGGAGACAGCGAGAGAGACTGCGTGGGAGACAGCGAGGGAGTCAGCGAGGGAGACAGCGAGGGAGACAGCGAGGGAGACAGCGAGGGAGACAGCGAGGGAGACAGCGAGGGAGACAGCGAGGGAGAAAGCGAGAGCGACTTCGAGAGAGACTGCGAGGGAGACAGCGAGAGAGACTGTGAGGGAAACAGCGAGGGAGACAGCGAGAGAGACTGCGAGAGAGACTGCGAGAGAGACAGTGAGGGAGAGACTGCGAGAGAGACTGCGAGAGATTCAGCGAGGGATAGAGCGAGTGAGACAGCGAGGGAGACAGCGAGAGTACATTGAGAGAGACAGCGAGAGAGACGGCGAGGGAGACGGCGAGGGAGACGGCGAGGGAGACGGCGAGGGAGACGACGAGGGAGACGACGAGGGAGACGACGAGGGAGACAGCGAGGGAGACAGCGAGGGAGACTGCGAGAGAGACAGCGAGGGACACAGCGAGGGACACAGCGAGGGACACAGCGAGGGACACAGCGAGGGAGACAGCGAGAGAGACAGCGAGAGAGACAGCGAGAGAGACAGCGAGAGAGAGCGCGTGAGACAGCGAGGGAGACAGCGAGGGAGACAGCGAGGGAGAGAGCGAGAGATACAGCGAGGGAAACAGCGAGAGAGACTGCAAGAGAGACTGCAAGGGAGACAGCGAGAGAGACAGCGAGAGAGACAGCGAGGAAGACTGCGAGAGAGACTGCGAGAGAGACTGCGAGAGAGACTGCAAAGGAGACTGCGAGGGAGACAGCGAGAGAGACAGCGAGAGAGACAGCGAGGGACACAGCGAGGGACACAGCGAGGGAAACAGCGAGGGAGACAGCGAGAGAGACAGCGAGAGAGACAGCGAGAGAGACTGCGAGAGAGAGCGCGTGAGACAGCGAGGGAGACAGCGAGGGAGAGAGCGAGAGATACAGCGAGGGAAACAGCGAGAGAGACTGCGAGGGAGACAGCGAGAGAGACAGCGAGAGAGACAGCGAGAGAGACAGCGAGAGAGACAGCGAGAGAGGCAGCGAGAGAGACAGCGAGAGAGACAGCGAGAGAGACAGCGAGAGAGACAGCGAGAGAGACAGCGAGAGAGACAGCGAGGGAGACAGCGAGAGAGACAGCGAGAGAGACAGCGAGGGAGACAGCGAGGGAGACAGCGAGGGAGACAGCGAGGGAGACAGCGAGGGAGACAGCGCTGGAGACAGCGAGAGAGACTGCGAGAAGGACTGCGAGAAGGACTGCGAGAGAGACAGTGAGGGAGAAAGCGAGAGCGACTTCGAGAGAGACTGCGAGGGAGACTGCAAGAGAGACTGCGAGGGAGACAGCGAGAGAGACAGCGAGAGAGACAGCAAGGGAGAAAGCGAGGGAGACAGCGAGAGAGACTGCGAGAGAGACTGCGAGGGCGACTGCGAGGGAGACTGCGAGGGAGACTGCGAGGGAGACTGCGAGGGAGACAGCGTGGGAGACAGCGTGGGAGACAGCGAGGGAGACAGCGAGGGAGACAGCGAGGGAGACAGCGAGGGAGACAGCGAGGGAGACTGCGAGGGAGACTTCGAGAGAGACAGCGAGAGAGACTGCAAAGGAGACTGCGAGAGAGACTGCGAGAGAGACTGCGAGAGAGACTGCGAGAGAGACGGCGAGAGAGACTGCGAGAGGGACAGCGAGAGAGACTGCGAGAGAGACTGCGAGAGAGACTGCGAGAGAGACTGGGAGGGAGACAGCGAGGGAGACTGCGAGAGAGACTGCGAGAGAGACTGCGAGAGAGACTGCGAGAGAGACTGCGAGGAAGACAGCGAGGGAGACTGCGAGAGAGATGGCGAGAGAGATGGAGAGAGAGACGGCGAGAGAGACGGCGAGAGAGACGGCGAGAGAGACAGTGAGGGAGAGAGCGAGAGAGACTGCGAGGGAGACAGCGAGAGAGACAGCGAGAGAGACTGTGAGAGAGACTGCGAGAGATACAGCGAGGGATAGAGCGAGTGAGACAGCGAGAGTACATTGAGAGAGACAGCGAGAGAGACAGCGAGAGAGACGGCCAGGGAGACGGCCAGGGAGACGGCCAGGGAGACGGCCAGGGAGACGGCCAGGGAGACGGCGACGGAGACAGCGACGGAGACAGCGACAGAGACAGCGACAGAGACAGCGACAGAGACAGCGACAGAGACAGCGACAGAGACAGCGAGGGAGACAGTGAGAGATACTGCTATGGAGATAGCGAGAGAGACAGCCGGGGATTCAGAGAGAGTGACTGCAAGGGAGACGGCGAGGGAGACGACGAGGGAGACAGCGAGGGAGACAGCGAGGGAGACAGCGAGGGAGACAGCGAGGGAGACAGCGAGAGAGACTGCGAGGGAGACTGCGAGGGAGAGTGCGAGAGAGACAACGAGGGACACAGCGAGGGCAACAGCGAGAGAGACTGCGAGAGAGAGCGCGTGAGACAGCGAGGGAGACAGCGAGGGAGAGAGCGAGAGACACAGCGAGGGAGACAGCGAGAGAGACTGCAAGAGAGACTGAAAGGAAGACAGCGAGAGAGGCAGCGAGAGAGACAGCGAGAGAGACAGCGAGAGAGACAGCGAGAGAGACAGCGAGAGAGACAGCGAGGGAGACAGCGAGGGAGAAAGCCATGGAGACAGCGAGAGAGACAGCGAGAGAGACAGCGAGAGAGACAGCGAGGGAGACAGCGAGGGAGACAGCGAGGGAGACAGCGAGGGAGACAGCGAGGGAGACAGCGAGGGAGACAGCGCTGGAGACAGCGAGAGAGACTGCGAGAAGGACTGCGAGAAGGACTGCGAGAGAGACAGCGAGGGAGAAAGCGAGAGCGACTTCGAGAGAGACTGCGAGGGAGACAGCGAGAGAGAATGCGAGAGAGATCGCGTGAGACAGCGAGGGAGGCAGCGAGGGAGACAGCGAGAGAAACTGCGAGGAAGACTGCGAGAGAGACTGCGAGAGAGACTGCGAGAGAGACAGCGAGAGAGACTGCGAGAGAGACTGCGAGAGAGACTGCGAGGGACACAGCGAGGAAGACAGCGAGAGAGACTGCGAGAGCGACTGCTAGGGAGACAGCGAGGGAGGCAGCGAGGGAGACAGCGAGGGAGACAGCGAGGGAGACAGCGAGGGAGACAGCGAGAGAGACTGCGAGAGCGACTGCGAGAGCGACTGCGAGAGCGACTGCTAGGGAGGCAGCGAGGGAGGCAGCGAGGGAGACAGCGAGGGAGACAGCGAGGGAGACAGCGAGGGAGACAGCGAGAGAGACAGCGAGAGAGACAGCGAGGGACACAGCGAGGGACACAGCGAGGGACACAGCGAGGGAAACAACGAGAGAGAATGCGAGAGAGATCACGTGAGACAGCGTGGGAGGCAGCGAGGGACACAGCGAGAGAAACTGCGAGGAAGACTGCGAGAGAGACTGCGAGAGAGACTGCAAAGGAGACTGCGAGGGAGACTGCGAGAGAGACAGCGAGGGACACAGCGAGGGACACAGCGAGGGAAACAGCGAGGGAGACAGCGAGAGAGACAGCGAGAGAGACAGCGAGAGAGACTGCGAGAGAGAGCGCGTGAGACAGCGAGGGAGACAGCGAGGGAGAGAGCGAGAGATACAGCGAGGGAAACAGCGAGAGAGACTGCAAGAGAGACTGCAAGGGAGACAGCGAGAGAGACAGCGAGAGAGACAGCGAGAGAGGCAGCGAGAGAGGCAGCGAGAGAGGCAGCGAGAGAGGCAGCGAGAGAGGCAGCGAGAGAGGCAGCGAGAGAGACAGCGAGAGAGACAGCGAGAGAGACAGCGAGAGAGACAGCAAGAGAGACAGCAAGAGAGACAGCGAGGGAGAAAGCCATGGAGACAGCGAGAGAGACAGCGAGAGAGACTGCGTGGGAGACAGCGAGGGAGACAGCGAGGGAGACAGCGAGGGAGACAGCGAGGGAGACAGCGCTGGAGACAGCGAGAGAGACTGCGAGAAGGACTGCGAGAAGGACTGCGAGAAGGACTGCGAGAGAGACAGTGAGGGAGAAAGCGAGAGCGACTTCGAGAGAGACTGCGAGGGAGACTGCAAGAGAGACTGCGAGGGAGACAGCGAGAGAGACAGCGAGAGAGACAGCAAGGGAGAAAGCGAGGGAGACAGCGAGAGAGACTGCAAGGGAGACTGCGAGGGAGACTGCGAGGGAGACAGCGTGGGAGACAGCGAGGGAGACAGCGAGGGAGACTGCGAGGGAGACTGCGAGGGAGACTGCGAGGGAGACTGCGAGAGAGACAGCGAGAGAGACAGCGAGAGAGACTGCAAAGGAGACTGCGAGAGAGACTGCGAGAGAGACTGCGAGAGAGACGGCGAGAGAGACGGCGAGAGAGACGGCGAGAGAGACTGCGAGAGGGACAGCGAGAGAGACTGCGAGAGGGACAGCGAGAGAGACTGCGAGAGAGACTGCGAGAGAGACTGCGAGAGAGACTGCGAGAGAGACTGGGAGGGAGACAGCGAGGGAGACTGCGAGAGAGACTGCGAGAGAGACTGCGAGAGAGACTGCGAGAGAGACTGCGAGAGAGACTGCGAGAGAGACTGCGAGGGAGACAGCGAGGGAGACTGCGAGAGAGATGGCGAGAGAGATGGAGAGAGAGACGGAGAGAGAGACGGCGAGAGAGACGGCGAGAGAGACGGCGAGAGAGACAGTGAGGGAGAGAGCGAGAGAGACAGCGAGAGAGACAGCGAGAGAGACTGTGAGAGAGACTGCGAGAGATACAGCGAGGGATAGAGCGAGTGAGACAGCGAGAGTACATTGAGAGAGACAGCGAGAGAGACTGCGAGAGAGACGGCCAGGGAGACGGCCAGGGAGACGGCCAGGGAGACGGCGAGGGAGACGGCGAGGGAGACGGCGAGGGAGACGGCGAGGGAGACGGCGAGGGAGACGGCGAGGGAGACGGCGAGGGAGACGGCGAGGGAGACAGCGACGGAGACAGCGACAGAGACAGCGACAGAGACAGCGACAGAGACAGCGACAGAGACAGCGACAGAGACAGAGACAGCGAGGGAGACAGTGAGAGATACTGCTATGGAGATAGCGAGAGATACAGCCGGGGATACAGAGAGAGTGACTGCAAGGGAGACGGCGAGGGAGACGACGAGGGAGACAGCGAGGGAGACAGCGAGGGAGACAGCGAGGGAGACAGCGAGAGAGACTGCGAGGGAGACAGCGAGGGAGAGTGCGAGGGAGAGTGCGAGAGAGACAGCGAGGGACACAGCGAGGGCAACAGCGAGAGAGACTGCGAGAGAGAGCGCGTGAGACAGCGAGGGAGACAGCGAGGGAGACAGCGAGGGAGAGAGCGAGAGACACAGCGAGGGAGACAGCGAGAGAGACTGCAAGAGAGACAGCGAGAGAGACAGCGAGAGAGACAGCGAGAGAGACAGCGCGAGAGACAGCGCGAGAGACAGCGCGAGAGACAGCGAGAGAGACAGCGAGAGAGACAGCGAGGGAGAAAGCCATGGAGACAGCGAGAGAGACTGCGTGGGAGACAGCGAGGGAGACAGCGAGGGAGACAGCGAGGGAGACAGCGAGGGAGACAGCGCTGGAGACAGCGAGAGAGACTGCGAGAAGGACTGCGAGAGAGACAGCGAGGGAGAAAGCGAGAGCGACTTCGAGAGAGACTGCGAGGGAGACAGCGAGAGAGAATGCGAGAGAGATCGCGTGAGACAGCGAGGGAGACAGCGTGGGAGGCAGCGAGGGAGACAGCGAGAGAAACTGCGAGGGAGACTGCGAGAGAGACTGCGAGAGAGACTGCGAGAGAGACTGCGAGAGAGACTGCGAGAGAGACTGCGAGGGACACAGCGAGGAAGACAGCGAGAGAGACTGCGAGAGAGACTGCGAGAGCGACTGCTAGGGAGACAGCGAGGGAGGCAGCGAGGGAGACAGCGAGGGAGACAGCGAGGGAGACAGCGAGGGAGACAGCGAGGGAGACAGCGAGAGAGACTGCGAGAGCAACTGCGAGAGCGACTGCTAGGGAGGCAGCGAGGGAGACAGCGAGGGAGACAGCGAGGGAGACAGCGAGGGAGACAGCGAGAGAAACTGCGAGGAAGACAGCGAGACAGACTGCGAGGGAGACAGCGAGGGAGACAGCGAGGGAGACAGCGAGGGAGACAGCGAGGGAGACTGCGAGAGAGACAGCGAGAGAGACTGCGAGAGGGACAGCGAGAGAGACTGCGAGGGAGACAGCGAGGGAGAAAGCGAGGGAGAAAGCGAGGGAGAAAGCGAGGGAGAAAGCGAGGGAGACAGCGAGGGAGAAAGCGAGGGAGACAGCGAGGGAGACAGCGAGAGAGACTGTGAGAGAGGCTGCGAGAGAGACAGCGAGGGAGACAGCGAGGGAGACAGCGAGGGAGACTGCGAGGGAGACTGCGAGGGACACAGCGAGGGACACAGCGAGGGACACAGCGAGGGACACAGCGAGGGAGACAGTGAGGGAGACAGCGAGAGAGAGCGCATGAGACAGCGAGGGAGACAGCGAGGGAGAGAGCGAGAGACACAGCGAGGGAGACAGCGAGGGAGACAGCGAGGGAGACAGCGAGAGAGACAGCAAGAGAGACTGCAAGGGAGACTGCAAGGGAGACAGCGAGAGAGACAGCGAGAGGGACAGCGAGAGAGACAGCAAGAGAGACAGCAAGAGAGACAGCGAGGGAGAAAGCGATGGAGACAGCGAGAGAGACAGCGAGAGAGACTGCGTGGGAGACAGCGAGGGAGACAGCGAGGGAGACAGCGAGGGAGACAGCGAGGGAGACAGCGAGGGAGACAGCGAGGGAGACAGCGCTGGAGACAGCGAGAGAGACTGCGAGAAGGACTGCGAGAGAGACAGCGAGGGAGAAAGCGAAAGCGACTTCGAGAGAGACTGCGAGGGAGACAGCGAGAGAGACTGTGAGGGAAACAGCGAGGGAGACAGCGAGAGAGACTGCGAGAGAGACTGCGAGGGAGACAGTGAGGGAGAGAGCGAGAGAGACTGCGAGGGAGACAGCGAGAGAGACAGCGAGAGAGACTGTGAGAGAGACTGCGAGAGAGACTGTGAGAGATACAGCGAGGGATAGAGCGAGTGAGACAGCGAGGGAGACAGCGAGAGTACATTGAGAGAGAAAGCGAGAGAGACGGCGAGGGAGACGGCGAGGGAGACGGCGAGGGAGACGGCGAGGGAGAGAGCGAGGGAGACAGCGAGGGAGACTGCGAGAGAGACAGCAAGGGACACAGCGAGGGACACAGCGAGGGACACAGCGAGGGAGACAGCGAGAGAGACAGCGAGAGAGACAGCGAGAGAGACAGCGAGAGAGACTGCGAGAGAGAGCGCGTGAGACAGCGAGGGAGACAGCGAGGGAGACAGCGAGGGAGACAGCGAGGGAGAGAGCGAGAGATACAGCGAGGGAAACAGCGAGAGAGACTGCAAGAGAGACTGCAAGGGAGACAGCGAGAGAGACAGCGAGAGAGACAGCGAGAGAGACAGCGAGGAAGACTGCGAGAGAGACTGCGAGAGAGACTGCGAGAGAGACTGCAAAGGAGACTGCAAAGGAGACTGCGAGGGAGACTGCGAGAGAGACAGCGAGGGACACAGCGAGGGACACAGCGAGGGACACAGCGAGGGACACAGCGAGGGACACAGCGAGGGAGACAACGAGAGAGAATGCGAGAGAGATCGCGTGAGACAGCGTGGGAGGCAGCGAGGCAGACAGCGAGAGAAACTGCGAGGAAGACTGCGAGAGAGACTGCGAGAGAGACTGCAAAGGAGACTGCGAGGGAGACTGCGAGAGAGACAGCGAGGGACACAGCGAGGGAGACAGCGAGGGAGACAGCGAGGGAGACAGCGAGGGAGACAGCGAGGGAGACAGCGAGGGAGACAGCGAGGGAGAGAGCGAGAGATACAGCGAGGGAAACAGCGAGAGAGACTGCAAGAGAGACTGCAAGGGAGACAGCGAGAGAGACAGCGAGAGAGACAGCGAGAGAGACAGCGAGAGAGACAGCGAGAGAGACAGCGAGAGAGACAGCGAGAGAGACAGCGAGAGAGACTGCGTGGGAGACAGCGAGGGAGACAGCGAGGGAGACAGCGAGGGAGACAGCGAGGGAGACAGCGAGGGAGACAGCGAGGGAGACAGCGAGGGAGACAGCGAGGGAGACAGCGCTGGAGACAGTGAGAGAGACTGCGAGAAGGACTGCGAGAAGGACTGCGAGAAGGACTGCGAGAGAGACAGTGAGGGAGAAAGCGAGAGCGACTTCGAGAGAGACTGCGAGGGAGACTGCAAGAGAGACAGCGAGGGAGACAGCGAGAGAGACAGCGAGAGAGACAGCGAGGGAGAAAGCGAGGGAGACAGCGAGAGAGACTGCGAGGGAGACTGCGAGGGAGACAGCGTGGGAGACAGTGAGGGAGACAGCGAGGGAGACAGCGAGGGAGACAGCGAGGGAGACTGCGAGGGAGACTGCGAGAGAGACAGCGAGAGAGACTGCAAAGGAGACTGCGAGAGAGACTGCGAGAGAGACGGCGAGAGAGACTGCGAGAGGGACAGCGAGAGAGACTGCGAGAGAGACTGCGAGAGAGACTGCGAGAGAGACTGCGAGAGAGACTGGGAGGGAGACAACGAGGGAGACTGCGAGAGAGACTGCGAGAGAGACTGCGAGAGAGACTGCGAGAGAGACTGCGAGAGAGACTGCGAGATAGACTGCGAGGGAGACAGCGAGGGAGACTGCGAAAGAGATGGCGAGAGAGATGGAGAGAGAGACGGCGAGAGAGACGGCGAGAGAGACAGTGAGGGAGAGAGCGAGAGAGACTGCGAGGGAGACAGCGAGAGAGACAGCGAGAGAGACTGTGAGAGAGACTGCGAGAGATACAGCGAGGGATAGAGCGAGTGAGACAGCGAGAGTACATTGAGAGAGACAGCGAGAGAGACGGCCAGGGAGACGGCCAGGGAGACGGCCAGGGAGACGGCCAGGGAGACGGCCAGGGAGACGGCCAGGGAGACAGCGAGGGAGACGGCGAGGGAGACAGCGAGGGAGACAGCGAGGGAGTCAGCGACGGAGACAGCGACAGAGACAGCGACAGAGACAGCGACAGAGACAGCGACAGAGACAGCGACAGAGACAGCGACAGAGACAGAGACAGCGACAGAGACAGAGACAGCGAGGGAGACAGTGAGAGATACTGCTATGGAGATAGCGAGAGAGACAGCCGGGGATACAGAGAGAGTGACTGCAAGGGAGACGGCGAGGGAGACGACGAGGGAGACAGCGAGGGAGACAGCGAGGGAGACAGCGAGGGAGACAGCGAGAGAGACTGCGAGGGAGACTGCGAGGGAGACAGCGAGGGAGAGTGCGAGAGAGACAGCGAGGGACACAGCGAGGGACACAGCGAGAGTGACTCCGAGAGAGAGCGCGTGAGACAGCGAGGGAGACAGCGAGGGAGAGAGCGAGAGACACAGCGAGGGAGACAGCGAGAGAGACTGCAAGAGAGACTGCAAGGGAGACAGCGAGAGAGGCAGCGAGAGAGACAGCGAGAGAGACAGCGAGAGAGACAGCGAGAGAGACAGCGAGAGAGACAGCGAGGGAGAAAGCCATGGAGACAGCGAGAGAGACAGCGAGAGAGACAGCGAGGGAGACAGCGAGGGAGACAGCGAGGGAGACAGCGAGAGAGACTGCGAGAAGGACTGCGAGAAGGACTGCGAGAATGACTGCGAGAAGGACTGCGAGGGAGAAAGCGAGAGCGACTTCGAGAGAGACTGAGAGGGAGACAGCGAGAGAGAATGCGAGAGAGATCGCGTGAGACAGCGAGGGAGACAGCGTGGGAGGCAGCGAGGGAGACAGCGAGAGAAACTGCGAGGAAGACTGCGAGAGAGACTGCGAGAGAGACTGCGAGAGAGACTGCGAGGGACACAGCGAGGAAGACAGCGAGAGAGACTGCGAGAGCGACTGCTAGGGAGACAGCGAGGGAGGCAGCGAGGGAGACAGCGAGGGAGACAGCGAGGGAGACTGCGAGAGCGACTGCGAGAGCGACTGCTAGGGAGGCAGCGAGGGAGGCAGCGAGGGAGAGAGGGAGGGAGACAGCGAGGGAGACAGCGAGAGAAACTGCGAGGAAGACAGCGAGAGAGACTGCGAGGGAGACGGTGAGGGAGACTGCGAGGGAGAGAGCGAGGGAGAGAGCGAGGGAGACAGCGAGGGAGACTGCGAGGGACACTGCGAGGGAGACTGCGAGGCAGACTGCGAGGGAGACTGCGAGAGAGACTGCGAGAGAGACTGCGAGAGAGACTGCGAGAGAGACAGCAAGAGAGACTGCGAGAGAGACAGCGAGAGAGACTGCGAGAGGGACAGCGAGAGAGACTGCGAGAGGGACAGCGAGAGAGACAGCGAGAGAGACTGCAAAGGAGACTGCGAGAGAGACAGCGAGAGAGACTGCGAGAGGGACAGCGAGAGAGACAGCGAGAGAGACAGCGAGGGAGAAAGCGAGGGAGACAGCGAGAGAGACAGCGAGAGAGACAGCGAGAGAGACTGCGAGAGAGACAGCGAGAGAGAAAGCGAGGGAGAAAGCGAGGGAGAAAGCGAGGGAGACAGCGAGAGAGACTGCGAGAGAGACTGCGAGAGAGACTGCGAGAGAGACTGCGAGAGAGACTGCGAGGGAGACAGCGAGGGAGACTGCGAGGGACACAGCGAGGGACACAGCGAGGGACACAGCGAGGGACACAGCGAGGGAGACAGCGAGGGAGACAGCGAGAGAGACTGCGAGAGAGACTGCGAGAGAGAGCGCATGAGACAGCGAGGGAGACAGCGAGGGAGAGAGCGAGAGACACAGCGAGGGAGACAGCGAGGGAGACAGCGAGAGAGACTGCAAGAGAGACTGCAAGGGAGACAGCGAGAGAGACAGCGAGAGAGACAGCGAGAGAGACAGCGAGAGAGACAGCGAGAGAGACAGCGAGAGAGACAGCAAGAGAGACTGCGTGGGAGACAGCGAGGGAGACAGCGAGTGAGACAGCGAGGGAGACAGCGAGGGAGACAGCGAGGGAGACAGCGAGGGAGACAGCGAGGGAGACAGCGCTGGAGACAGCGAGAGAGACTGCGAGAAGGAATGCGAGAAGGACTGCGAGAGAGACAGCGAGGGAGAAAGCGAGAGCGACTTCGAGAGAGACTGCGAGGGAGACAGCGAGAGAGACTGTGAGGGAAACAGCGAGGGAGACAGCGAGAGAGACTGCGAGAGAGACTGCGAGGGAGACAGCGAGAGAGACAGCGAGAGAGACTGTGAGAGAGACAGCGAGAGAGACAGCGAGAGAGACTTCGAGAGAGACTGCGAGGGAGACAGCGAGAGAGACTGTGAGGGAAACAGCGAGAGAGACTGCGAGAGATACAGCGAGGGATAGAGCGAGTTGGACAGCGAGGGAGACAGCGAGAGTACATTGAGAGAGACAGTGAGGGAGACGGCGAGGGAGACGGCGAGGGAGACGGCGAGGGAGACGGCGAGGGAGACGGCGAGGGAGACGGCGAGGGAGACGGCGAGGGAGACGGCGAGGGAGACGACGAGGGAGACGACGAGGGAGACAGCGAGGGAGACAGCGAGGGAGACAGCGAGGGAGACAGCGAGGGACACAGCGAGGGAAACAGCGAGGGAGACAGCGAGGGAAACAGCGAGGGAGACAGCGAGGGAGACAGCGAGGGACACAGCGAGAGAGACAGCGAGAGAGACAGCGAGAGAGACTGCGAGAGAGAGCGCGTGAGACAGCGAGGGAGACAGCGAGGGAGACAGCGAGGGAGACAGCGAGAGATACAGCGAGAGATACAGCGAGGGAAACAGCGAGAGAGACTGCAAGAGAGACTGCAAGGGAGACAGCGAGAGAGACAGCGAGAGAGACAGCGAGAGAGACAGCGAGAGAGACAGCGAGAGAGACTGCGAGAGAGAGCGCGTGAGACAGCGAGGGAGACAGCGAGGGAGACAGCGAGGGAGACAGCGAGAGATACAGCGAGAGATACAGCGAGGGAAACAGCGAGAGAGACTGCAAGAGAGACTGCAAGGGAGACAGCGAGAGAGACAGCGAGAGAGACAGCGAGAGAGACAGCGAGAGAGACAGCGAGAGAGACTGCGAGAGAGACTGCGAGAGAGACTGCAAAGGAGACTGCGAGGGAGACTGCGAGAGAGACAGCGAGGGAAACAGCGAGGGAGACAACGAGAGAGAATGCGAAAGAGATCGCGTGAGACAGCGAGGGAGACAGCGAGAGAGACAGCGAGAGAGACAGCGAGAGAGACAGCGAGAGAGGCAGCGAGAGAGGCAGCGAGAGAGACTGCGAGAGAGACAGCGAGAGAGACTGCGAGAGAGACAGCGAGAGAGACAGCGAGAGAGACAGCGAGAGAGACAGCGAGAGAGACAGCGAGAGAGACAGCGAGAGAGACAGCGAGGGAGAAAGCCATGGAGACAGCGAGAGAGACAGCGAGAGAGACTGCGTGGGAGACAGCGAGGGAGACAGCGAGGGAGACAGCGAGGGAGACAGCGAGGGAGACAGCGAGGGAGACAGCGAGGGAGACAGCGAGGGAGACAGCGCTGGAGACAGCGAGAGAGACTGCGAGAAGGACTGCGAGAAGGACTGCGAGAAGGACTGCGAGAGAGACAGTGAGGGAGAAAGCGAGAGCGACTTCGAGAGAGACTGCGAGGGAGAATGCAAGAGAGACTGCGAGGGAGACAGCGAGAGAGACAGCGAGAGAGACAGCAAGGGAGAAAGCGAGGGAGACAGCGAGAGAGACTGCGAGGGAGACTGCGAGGGAGACTGCGAGGGAGACAGCGTGGGAGACAGCGAGGGAGACAGCGAGGGAGACAGCGAGGGAGACAGCGAGGGAGACAGCGAGGGAGACAGCGAGGGAGACTGCGAGGGAGACTGCGAGAGAGACAGCGAGAGAGACTGCAAAGGAGACTGCGAGAGAGACTGCGAGAGAGACTGCGAGAGAGACTGCGAGAGGGACACAGCGAGAGAGACTCCGAGAGAGAGCGCGTGAGACAGCGAGGGAGACAGCGAGGGAGAGAGCGAGAGACACAGCGAGGGAGACAGCGAGAGAGACTGCAAGAGAGACTGCAAGGGAGACAGTGAGAGAGGCAGCGAGAGAGACAGCGAGAGAGACAGCGAGAGAGACAGCGAGAGAGACAGCGAGGGAGAAAGCCATGGAGACAGCGAGAGAGACAGCGAGAGAGACAGCGAGGGAGACAGCGAGGGAGACAGCGAGGGAGACAGCGAGAGAGACTGCGAGAAGGACTGCGAGAAGGACTGCGAGAAGGACTGCGAGAAGGACTGCGAGAAGGACTGCGAGGGAGAAAGCGAGAGCGACTTCGAGAGAGACTGAGAGGGAGACAGCGAGAGAGAATGCGAGAGAGATCGCGTGAGACAGCGAGGGAGACAGAGTGGGAGGCAGCGAGGGAGACAGCGAGAGAAACTGCGAGGAAGACTGCGAGAGAGACTGCGAGAGAGACTGCGAGAGAGACTGCGAGGGACACAGCGAGGAAGACAGCGAGAGAGACTGCGAGAGCGACTGCTAGGGAGACAGCGAGGGAGGCAGCGAGGGAGACAGCGAGGGAGACAGCGAGGGAGACTGCGAGAGCGACTGCGAGAGCGACTGCTAGGGAGGCAGCGAGGGAGGCAGCGAGGGAGAGAGGGAGGGAGACAGCGAGGGAGACAGCGAGAGAAACTGCGAGGAAGACAGCGAGAGAGACTGCGAGGGAGACGGTGAGGGAGACTGCGAGGGAGAGAGCGAGGGAGAGAGCGAGGGAGACAGCGAGGGAGACTGCGAGGGACACTGCGAGGGAGACTGCGAGGCAGACTGCGAGGGAGACTGCGAGAGAGACTGCGAGAGAGACTGCGAGAGAGACTGCGAGAGAGACTGCGAGAGAGACAGCAAGAGAGACTGCGAGAGAGACAGCGAGAGAGACTGCGAGAGGGACAGCGAGAGAGACTGCGAGAGGGACAGCGAGAGAGACAGCGAGAGAGACTGCAAAGGAGACTGCGAGAGAGACAGCGAGAGAGACTGCGAGAGGGACAGCGAGAGAGACAGCGAGGGAGAAAGCGAGGGAGAAAGCGAGGGAGACAGCGAGAGAGACAGCGAGAGAGACAGCGAGAGAGACTGCGAGAGAGACAGCGAGAGAGAAAGCGAGGGAGAAAGCGAGGGAGAAAGCGAGGGAGACAGCGAGAGAGACTGCGAGAGAGACTGCGAGAGAGACTGCGAGAGAGACTGCGAGGGAGACAGCGAGGGAGACTGCGAGGGACACAGCGAGGGACACAGCGAGGGACACAGCGAGGGAGACAGCGAGGGAGACAGCGAGAGAGACTGCGAGAGAGAGCGCATGAGACAGCGAGGGAGACAGCGAGGGAGAGAGCGAGAGACACAGCGAGGGAGACAGCGAGGGAGACAGCGAGAGAGACTGCAAGAGAGACTGCAAGGGAGACTGCAAGGGAGACAGCGAGAGAGACAGCGAGAGAGACAGCGAGAGAGACAGCGAGAGAGACAGCGAGAGAGACAGCGAGAGAGACAGCAAGAGAGACTGCGTGGGAGACAGCGAGGGAGACAGCGAGGGAGACAGCGAGGGAGACAGCGAGGGAGACAGCGAGGGAGACAGCGAGGGAGACAGCGAGGGAGACAGCGAGGGAGACAGCGAGGGAGACAGCGCTGGAGACAGCGAGAGAGACTGCGAGAAGGAATGCGAGAAGGACTGCGAGAGAGACAGCGAGGGAGAAAGCGAGAGCGACTTCGAGAGAGACTGCGAGGGAGACAGCGAGAGAGACTGTGAGGGAAACAGCGAGGGAGACAGCGAGAGAGACTGCGAGAGAGACTGCGAGGGAGACAGCGAGAGAGACAGCGAGAGAGACTGCGAGAGAGACTGTGAGAGAGACAGCGAGAGAGACAGCGAGAGAGACTTCGAGAGAGACTGCGAGGGAGACAGCGAGAGAGACTGTGAGGGAAACAGCGAGAGAGACTGCGAGAGATACAGCGAGGGATAGAGCGAGTTGGACAGCGAGGGAGACAGCGAGAGTACATTGAGAGAGACAGCGAGGGAGACGGCGAGGGAGACGGCGAGGGAGACGGCGAGGGAGACGGCGAGGGAGACGGCGAGGGAGACGGCGAGGGAGACGACGAGGGAGACAACGAGGGAGACAGCGAGGGAGACAGCGAGGGAGACAGCGAGGGATACAGCGAGGGACACAGCGAGGGAAACAGCGAGGGAGACAGCGAGGGAAACAGCGAGGGAGACAGCGAGGGACACAGCGAGAGAGACAGCGAGAGAGACAGCGAGAGAGACTGCGAGAGAGAGCGCGTGAGACAGCGAGGGAGACAGCGAGGGAGACAGCGAGGGAGACAGCGAGAGATACAGCGAGGGAAACAGCGAGAGAGACTGCAAGAGAGACTGCAAGGGAGACAGCGAGAGAGACAGCGAGAGAGACAGCGAGAGAGACAGCGAGAGAGACAGCGAGAGAGACAGCGAGAGAGACAGCGAGAGAGACTGCGAGAGAGACTGCGAGAGAGACTGCAAAGGAGACTGCGAGGGAGACTGCGAGAGAGACAGCGAGGGACACAGCGAGGGACACAGCGAGGGAAACAGCGAGGGAGACAACGAGAGAGAATGCGAGAGAGATCGCGTGAGACAGCGAGGGAGACAGCGAGAGAGACAGCGAGAGAGACAGCGAGAGAGACAGCGAGAGAGACAGCGAGAGAGGCAGCGAGAGAGACTGCGAGAGAGACAGCGAGAGAGACAGCGAGAGAGACAGCGAGAGAGACAGCGAGAGAGACAGCGAGGGAGAAAGCCATGGAGACAGCGAGAGAGACAGCGAGAGAGACTGCGTGGGAGACAGCGAGGGAGACAGCGAGGGAGACAGCGAGGGAGACAGCGAGGGAGACAGCGAGGGAGACAGCGAGAGAGACAGCGAGGGAGACAGCGCTGGAGACAGCGAGAGAGACTGCGAGAAGGACTGCGAGAAGGACTGCGAGAAGGACTGCGAGAGAGACAGAGAGGGAGAAAGCGAGAGCGACTTCGAGAGAGACTGCGAGGGAGAATGCAAGAGAGACTGCGAGGGAGACAGCGAGAGAGACAGCGAGAGAGACAGCAAGGGAGAAAGCGAGGGAGACAGCGAGAGAGACTGCGAGGGAGACTGCGAGGGAGACTGCGAGGGAGACAGCGTGGGAGACAGCGAGGGAGACAGCGAGGGAGACAGCGAGGGAGACAGCGAGGGAGACAGCGAGGGAGACAGCGAGGGAGACTGCGAGGGAGACTGCGAGAGAGACAGCGAGAGAGACTGCAAAGGAGACTGCGAGAGAGACTGCGAGAGAGACTGCGAGAGAGACTGCGAGAGGGACAGCGAGAGAGACTGCGAGAGGGACAGCGAGAGAGACTGCGAGAGAGACTGCGAGAGAGACTGCGAGAGAGACTGCGAGAGAGACTGCGAGAGAGACTGGGAGGGAGACAGCGAGGGAGAATGCGAGAGAGACTGCGAGAGAGACTGCGAGAGAGACTGCGAGAGAGACTGCGAGAGAGACTGCGAGAGAGACTGCGAGAGAGACTGCGAGGGAGACAGCGAGGGAGACTGCGAGAGAGATGGCGAGAGAGATGGAGAGAGAGACGGCGAGAGATACAGCGAGGGATAGAGCGAGTGAGACGGCGAGAGAGACAGTGAGGGAGACAGCGAGAGAGACAGCGAGAGAGACGGCCAGGGAGACGGCCAGGGAGACGGCCAGGGAGACGGCCAGGGAGACGGCCAGGGAGACGGCGAGGGAGACGGCGAGGGAGACGGCGAGGGAGACAGCGAGGGAGACAGCGAGGGAGACAGCGACGGAGACAGCGACAGAGACAGCGACAGAGACAGCGACAGAGACAGCGACAGAGACAGCGACAGAGACAGAGACAGCGAGGGAGACAGTGAGAGATACTGCTATGGAGATAGCGAGAGAGACAGCCGGGGATACAGAGAGAGTGACTGCAAGGGAGACGGCGAGGGAGACGACGAGGGAGACAGCGAGGGAGACAGCGAGGGAGACAGCGAGAGAGACTGCGAGGGAGACAGCGAGGGAGACAGCGAGCAAGAGTGCGAGAGAGACAGCGAGGGACACAACGAGGGCAACAGCGAGAGAGACTGCGAGAGAGAGCGCGTGAGACAGCGAGGGAGACAGCGAGGGAGACAGCGAGGGAGACAGCGAGAGAGACTGCAAGAGAGACTGCAAGGGAGACAGCGAGAGAGACAGCGAGAGAGGCAGCGAGAGAGACAGCGAGAGAGACAGCGAGAGAGACAGCGAGAGAGACAGCGAGGGAGAAAGCCATGGAGACAGCGAGAGAGACAGCGAGAGAGACTGCGTGGGAGACAGCGAGGGAGACAGCGAGGGAGACAGCGAGAGAGACAGCGAGAGAGACAGCGAGGGAGACAGCGAGGGAGACAGCGAGGGAGACAGCGAGGGAGACAGCGAGGGAGACAGCGCTGGAGACAGCGAGAGAGACTGCGAGAAGGACTGCGGGAAGGACTGCGAGAGAGACAGCGAGGGAGAAAGCAAGAGCGACTTCGAGAGAGACTGCGAGGGAGACAGCGAGAGAGAATGCGAGAGAGATCGCGTGAGACAGCGAGGGAGACAGCGAGGGAGACAGCGTGGGAGGCAGCGAGGGAGACAGCGAGAGAAACTGCGAGGAAGACTGCGAGAGAGACTGCGAGAGAGACTGCGAGAGAGACTGCGAGAGAGACTGCGAGAGAGACTGCGAGGGACACAGCGAGGAAGACAGCGAGAGAGACTGCGAGAGCGACTGCTAGGGAGACAGCGAGGGAGGCAGCGAGGGAGACAGCGAGGGAGACAGCGAGGGAGACAGCGAGGGAGACAGCGAGAGAGACTGCGAGAGCAACTGCGAGAGCGACTGCTAGGGAGGCAGCGAGGGAGGCAGCGAGGGAGACAGCGAGGGAGACAGCGAGGGAGACAGCGAGAGAAACTGCGAGGAAGACAGCGAGAGAGACTGCGAGAGAGACGGCGAGGGAGACGGCGAGGGAGACGGCGAGGGAGACGGCGAGGGAGACTGCGAGGGAGACTGCGAGGGAGAGAGCGAGAGAGACAGCGAGAGAGACAGCGAGAGAGTCAGCGAGAGAGACAGCGAGAGAGACAGCGAGAGAGACAGCGAGAGAGACAGCGAGAGAGACAGCGAGAGAGACTGCAAAGGAGACTGCCAGAGAGACTGCGAGGGAGACAGCGAGAGAGACTGCGAGAGAGACTGCGAGAGGGACAGCGAGAGAGACTGCGAGAGGGACAGCGAGAGAGACTGCGAGAGAGACTGCGAGAGAGACTGCGAGGGAGACTGCGAGGGAGAAAGCGAGGGAGAAAGCGAGGGAGAAAGCGTGAGAGACTGTGTGGGAGACTGCGTGGGAGACAGCGAGAGACACTGCGAGAGAGAATGCGAGGGAGACAGCGATTAAGACGGCGAGGGAGACGGCGAGAGAGAGAGCGAGAGAGAGAGCGAGGGAGGCAGCGAGGGAGGCAGCGAGGGAGACAGCGAGGGAGACAGCGAGGGAGACAGCGAGGGAGACAGCGAGGGAGACAGCGAGGGAGACAGCGAGGGAGACTGCGAGAGAGACTGCGAGGGACACAGCGAGAGAGACTGCAAGGGAGACAACGAGAGAGAATGCGAGAGAGATCGCGTGAGACAGCGAGGGAGACAGCGTGGGAGGCAGCGAGGGAGACAGCGAGAGAAACTGCGAGTAAGACTGCGAGAGAGACTGCGAGAGAGACTGCGAGGGACACAGCGAGGAAGACAGCGAGAGAGACTGCTAGGGAGACAGCGAGGGAGGCAGTGAGGGAGACAGCGAGGGAGACAGCGAGAGAGACTGCGAGAGCGACTGCTTGGGAGACAGCGAGGGAGGCAGCGAGGGAGACAGCGAGAGAAACTGCGAGGAAGACAGCGAGAGAGACTGCGAGAGAGACGGCGAGGGAGACGGCGAGGGAGACTGCGAGGGAGAGAGCGAGGGACACAGTGAGGGAGACAGCGAGGGAGACAGCGAGGGAGACAGCGAGGGAGACAGCGAGAGAGACAGCGAGAGAGACAGCGAGAGAGACAGCGAGAGAGACAGCGAGGGAGAAAGCGAGGGAGACAGCGAGAGAGACTGCGAGGGAGACTGCGAGGGAGACTGCGAGGGAGACTGCGAGGGAGACAGCGAGGGAGACAGCGTGGGAGACAGTGAAGGAGACAGTGAGGGAGACTGCGAGAGAGACTGCGAGAAGGACTGCGAGAGAGACAGCGAGGGAGAAAGTGAGAGCGACTGCGAGAGAGACTGCGAGGGAGACTGCGAGGGAGACAGCGAAAGAGACTCTGAGGGAAACAGCGAGGGAGACAGCGAAAGAGACTGCGAGGGAGACTGCGAGGGAGACTGCGAGAGAGAATGCGAGAGAGAATGCGAGAGAGACAGCGAGAGAGACAGCGAGAGAGACAGCGAGAGAGACAGCGAGAGAGACTGCATGGGAGACTACGAGAGAGACTGCGAGGGAGACTGCGAGGCAGACTGCGAGGGAGACTGCGAGAGAGACAGCGAGAGAGACAGCGAGAGAGACAGCGAGAGAGACAGCGAGAGAGACAGCGAGAGAGACAGCGAGAGAGACTGCAAAGGAGACTGCGAGAGAGACTGCGAGGGAGACTGCGAGGGAGACAGCGAGAGGGACAGCGAGAGAGACTGCGAGAGGGACAGCGAGAGAGACTGCGAGAGAGACTGCGAGAGAGACTGCGAGAGAGACTGCGAGAGAGACTGCGAGGGAGAAAGCGAGGGAGAAAGCGAGGGAGAAAGCGTGAGAGACTGTGTGGGAGACTGCAAGGGAGACAGCGAGAGAGACTGTGAGGGAGACAGCGAGGGAGACTGCGAGAGAGACTGCGAGAGAGACTGCGAGGGAGACAGCGAGGGAGACAGCGAGGGAGACAGCGAGGGAGACAGCGAGGGAGACTGCGAGAGAGACGGCGAGAGAGATGGCGAGAGAGATGGAGAGAGAGACGGCGAGAGAGACTGCGAGAGAGACAGTGAGGGAGAGAGCGAGAGAGACTGCGAGGGAGACAGCGAGAGAGACAGCGAGAGAGACTGCGAGAGAGACTGTGAGAGAGACTGCGAGAGAGACTGCGAGAGATACAGCGAGGGATACAGCGAGGGATAGAGCGAGTGAGACAGTGAGTGAGACAGCGAGAGTACATTGAGAGAGACAGCGAGAGAGACTGCGAGGGAGACGGCGAGGGAGACGGCGAGGGAGACAGCGACAGAGACAGCGACAGAGACAGCGACAGAGACAGCGACAGAGACAGCGAGGGAGACAGCGAGGGAGACAGTGAGAGAGACTGCTATGGAGATAGCGAGAGAGACAGCCGGGGATACAGAGAGAGTGACTGCAAGGGAGACGGCGAGGGAGACGATGAGGGAGACAGCGAGGGAGACAGCGAGGGAGACTGCGAGGGAGACTGCGAGGGACACAGTGAGGGAGAGAGCGAGAGAGACTGCGAGAGAGAGCGTGTGAGACAGCGAGGGAGACAGCGAGGGAGAGAGCGAGAGACACAGCGAGGGAGACAGCGAGGGAGACAGCGAGGGAGACAGCGAGGGAGAAAGCGAGGGAGACAGCGAGAGAGACTGCAAGAGAGACTGCAAGGGAGACAGCGAGAGAGACAGCGAGAGAGACAGCGAGAGAGACAGCGAGAGAGACAGCGAGAGAGACAGCGAGGGAGAAAGCGATGGAGACAGCGAGAGAGACAGCGAGAGAGACTGCGTGGGAGACAGCGAGGGAGATAGCGAGAGAGACAGCGAGAGAGACTGCGTGGGAGACAGCGAGGGAGACAGCGAGGGAGACTGCGAGGGAGACTGCGAGGGAGACTGCGAGGGAGACAGCGTGGGAGACAGCGAGAGAGACAGCGAGAGAGACTGCAAAGGAGACTGCGAGAGAGACTGCGAGAGAGACTGCGAGAGAGACAGCGAGAGAGACTGCGAGAGGGACAGCGAGAGAGACTGCGAGAGGGACAGCGAGAGAGACTGCGAGAGAGACTGCGAGGGAGACTGCGAGGGAGACAGCGAGGGAGACTGCGAGGGAGACAGCGAGGGAGACTGCGAGAGAGATGGCGAGAGAGATGGAGAGAGAGACGGCGAGAGAGACGGCGAGAGAGACGGCGAGAGAGACAGTGAGGGAGAGAGCGAGAGAGACAGCGAGAGAGACTGCGAGGGAGACAGCGAGAGAGACAGCGAGAGAGACTGTGAGAGAGACTGCGAGAGATACAGCGAGGGATAGAGCGAGTGAGACAGCGAGGGAGACAGCGAGAGTACATTGAGAGAGACAGCGAGTGAGACTGCGAGAGAGACTGCGAGAGAGACTGCGAGGGAGACTGCGAGGGAGAGAGCGAGGGACACAGTGAGGGAGACAGCGAGGGAGACAGCGAGGGAGACAGCGAGGGAGACAGCGAGGGAGACAGCGAGAGAGACTGCGAGAGAGACTGCGAGGGAGACAGCGAGAGAGACAGCGAGGGAGACAGCGAGGGAGAAAGCGAGGGAGACAGCGAGAGAGACAGCGAGAGAGACTGCGAGGGAGACAGCGTGGGAGACAGCGTGGGAGACAGTGAGGGAGACAGCGAGGGAGACAGCGAGGGAGACAGCGAGAGAGACAGCGAGAGAGACTGCGAGAAGGACTGCGAGAAGGACTGCGAGAGAGACAGCGAGGGAGAAAGTGAGAGCGACTGCGAGAGAGACTGCGAGGGAGACTGCGAAAGAGACTGTGAGGGAAACAGCGAGGGAGACAGCGGAAGAGATTGCGAGGGAGACTGCGAGGCAGACTGCGAGGGAGACTGCGAGAGAGACTGCGAGAGAGACAGCGAGAGAGACTGCGAGAGAGACAGCGAGAGAGACTGCGAGAGGGACAGCGAGAGAGACTGCGAGAGAGACTGCGAGGGAGACTGCGAGGGAGACAGCGAGGGAGACTGCGAGGGAGACAGCGAGGGAGACTGCGAGAGAGATGGAGAGAGAGACGGCGAGAGAGACGGCGAGAGAGACGGCGAGGGAGACAGCGAGGGAGACAGCGAGGGAGACAGCGAGGGAGACAGCGAGGGAGACTGCGAGGGACACAGCGAGGGACACAGCGAGGGACACAGCGAGGGACACAGCGAGGGACTCAGCGAGGGACACAGCGAGAGACACAGCGAGGGAGACAGCGAGAGAGACAGCGAGAGAGACTGCGAGAGAGAGCGAGGGAGACAGCGAGGGAGACAGCGAGGGAGACAGCGAGGGAGAGAGCGAGAGATGCAGCGAGGGAGACAGCGAGAGAGACTGCAAGGGAGACTGCAAGGGAGAGAGCGAGAGAGACAGCGAGAGAGGCAGCGAGAGAGACAGCGAGAGAGACAGCGAGAGAGACAGCGAGAGAAGCAGCGAGAGAGACAGCGAGAGAGACAGCGAGAGAGACAGCGAGGGAGAAAGCCATGGAGACAGCGAGAGAGACAGCGAGAGAGACAGCGAGGGAGACAGCGAGGGAGACAGCGAGGGAGACAGCGAGGGAGACAGCGAGGGAGATAGCGCTGGAGACAGCGAGAGAGACTGCGAGAAGGACTGCGAGAGAGACAGCGAGGGAGAAAGCGAGAGCGACTTCGAGAGAGACTGCGAGGGAGACAGCGAGAGAGACTGTGAGGGAGACTGCGAGGGAGACTGCGAGGGAGCATGCGAGGGAGACTGCGAGGGAGACTGCGAGGGAGACTGCGAGGGAGACTGCGAGGGAGACTGCGAGGGAGACAGCGAGAGACACTGCGAGAGAGAATGCGAGGGAGACAGCGATTAAGACGGCGAGGGAGACGGCGAGAGAGAGAGAGACAGCGAGGGAGACAGCGAGAGAGACTTCGAGAGAGACAGCGAGGGAGACAGCGAGGGAGACAGCGAGGGAGACAGCGAGGGAGACAGCGACAGAGACAGCAATAGAGACTGCGAGAGAGACTGCGAGGGACACAGCGAGAGAGACTGCAAGGGAGACGAGAGAGAATGCGAGAGAGATCGCGTGAGACAGCGAGGGAGACAGCGTGGGAGGCAGCGAGGGAGACAGCGAGAGAAACTGAGAGGAAGACTGCGAGAGAGACTGCGAGAGAGACTGAGAGAGAGACTGCGAGAGAGACGGCGAGGGACACAGCGAGGAAGACAGCGAGAGAGACTGCGAGAGCGACTGCTAGGGAGACAGCGAGGGAGACAGCGAGGGAGACAGCGAGAGAGACTGCGAGAGCGACTGCGAGAGCGACTGCTAGGGAGACAGCGAGGGAGGCAGCGAGGGAGACAGCGAGGGAGACAGCGAGGGAGACAGCGAGGGAGACAGCGAGGGAGACAGCGAGGGAGACAGCGAGAGAAACTGCGAGGAAGACAGTGAGAGAGACTGCGAGAGAGACGGCGAGGGAGACGGTGAGGGAGACTGCGAGGGAGAGAGCGAGGGACACAGTGAGGGAGACAGCGAGGGAGACAGCGAGGGAGACAGCGAGGGAGACAGCGAGAGGGACTGCGAGAGAGACTGCGAGGGAGACAGCGAGAGAGACAGCGAGAGAGACAGCGAGGGAGACAGCGAGGGAGACTGCGAGGGAGACTGCGAGGGAGACTGCGAGGGAGACTGCGAGGGAGACTGCGAGGGAGACAGCGAGGGAGACAGCGAGAGAGACTGCGAGAGAGACTGCGAGAGAGACAGCGAGAGAGACAGCGAGAGAGACTGCGAGAGAGACTGCGAGAGGGACAGCGAGAGGGACACAGCGAGGGACACAGTGAGGGAGACAGCGAGAGAGACTGCGAGAGAGAGCGCATGAGACAGCGAGGGAGACAGCGAGGGAGAGAGCAAGAGACACAGCGAGGGAGACAGCGAGGGAGACAGCGAGAGAGACAGCGAGAGAGACTGCAAGAGAGACTGCAAGGGAGACTGCAAGGGAGACAGCGAGAGAGACAGCGAGAGAGACAGCGAGAGAGACAGCGAGAGAGACAGCGAGAGAGACAGCGAGGGAGAAAGCGATGGAGACAGCGAGAGAGACAGCGAGAGAGACTGCGTGGGAGACAGCGAGGGAGACAGCGAGGGTGACAGCGAGGGAGACAGCGAGGGAGACAGCGCTGGAGACAGCGAGAGAGACTGCGAGAAGGACTGCGAGAGAGACAGCGAGGGAGAAAGCGAGAGCGACTTCGAGAGAGACTGCGAGGGAGACAGCGAGAGAGACTGTGAGGGAAACAGCGAGGGAGACAGCGAGAGAGACTGCGAGGGAGACTGCGAGGGAGACTGCGAGGGAGACTGCGAGAGAGACTGCGAGAGTGACTGTGAGAGAGACTGCGAGGGTGACTGCGAGGGAGCCTGCGAGAGAGACAGCGAGAGAGACAGCGAGAGAGACTGCGAGAGAGACTGCGAGAGATACAGCGAGGGATAGAGCGAGTGAGACAGCGAGGGAGACAGCGAGAGAGACTGCGAGAGAGACTGCGAGAGAGACTGCCAGGGAGACGGCCAGGGAGACGGCCAGGGAGACGGCCAGGGAGACAGCGAGGGAGACAGCGAGGGAGACAGCGACAGAGACAGCGACAGAGACAGCGACAGAGACAGCGACAGAGACAGCGACAGAGACAGCGACAGAGACAGTGAGAGAGACTGCTATGGAGATAGCGAGAGAGACAGCCGGGGATACAGAGAGAGTGACTGCAAGGGAGACGGCGAGGGAGACGGCGAGGGAGACGGCGAGGGAGACAGCGAGGGAGACAGCGAGGGACACAGCGAGAGAGACTGCGAGAGACAGCGAGGGAGACAGCGAGGGAGACAGCGAGAGAGACAGCGAGGGAGACAGCGAGAGAGACTGCAAGAGAGACTGCAAGGGAGACAGCGAGAGAGACTGCAAGAGAGACTGCGAGGGAGACAGCGAGAGAGACAGCGAGAGAGACAGCGAGGGAGAAAGCGAGGGAGAAAGCGAGGGAGACATCGAGAGAGACTGCGAGAGAGACTGCGAGAGAGACTGCGAGAGAGACTGCGAGGGAGACAGCGTGGGAGACAGCGAGAGAGACAGCGAGAGAGACTGCGAGAGGGACAGCGAGAGAGACTGCGAGAGGGACAGCGAGAGAGACTGCGAGAGAGACTGCGAGAGAGACTGCAAGAGAGACTGCGAGGGAGACAGCGAGGGAGACTGCGAGAGAGACTGCGAGAGAGACTGCGAGAGAGACTGCGAGAGAGACTGCGAGGGAGACTGCGAGGGAGACTGCGAGGGAGACTGCGAGGGAGAAAGCGAGGGAGACAGCGAGGGAGACAGCGAGGGAGACTGCGAGGGAGACAGCGAGGGAGACTGTGAGAGAGACTGCGAGAGATACAGCGAGGGATAGAGCGAGTGAGACAGCGAGGGAGTCAGCGAGAGTACATTGAGAGAGACAGCGAGAGAGACTGCGAGGGAGACGGCCAGGGAGACGGCCAGGGAGACGGCCAGGGAGACGGCCAGGGAGACGGCCAGGGAGACAGCGAGGGAGACAGCGAGGGAGACAGCGAGGGAGACAGCGACAGCGACAGAGACAGAGACAGAGACAGAGACAGAGACAGCGGGGGAGACAGTGAGAGAGACTGCTATGGAGATAGCGAGAGAGACAGCCGGGGATACAGAGAGTGTGACTGCAAGGGAGACGGCGAGGGAGACGACGAGGGAGACAGCGAGGGAGACAGCGAGGGAGACAGCGAGAGAGACAGCGAGAGAGACAGCGAGAGAGACAGTGAGAGAGACTGCGAGGGAGACAGCGAGGGAGACAGCGAGGGAGACAGCGAGGCAGACAGCGAGGGAGACAGCGAGGGAGACTGCGAGAGAGACAGCGAGGGACACAGCGAGGGACACAGCGAGGGACACAGCGAGGGACACAGCGAGAGAGACAGCGAGGGAGACAGCGAGGGAGAGAGCGAGAGATACAGCGAGGGAGACAGCGAGAGAGACTGCAAGAGAGACTGCAAGGGAGACAGCGAGAGAGACAGCGAGAGAGACAGCGAGAGAGACAGCGAGAGAGACAGCGAGAGAGACAGCGAGAGAGACAGCGAGGGAGAAAGCCATGGAGACAGCGAGAGAGACAGCGAGAGAGACTGCGTGGGAGACTGCGTGGGAGACAGCGAGGGAGACAGCGAGGGAGACAGCGAGGGAGACAGCGAGGGAGACAGCGAGGGAGACAGCGAGAGCGACAGCGAGAGCGACTTCGAGAGAGACTGCGAGGGAGACAGCGAGAGAGACTGTGAGGGAGACAGCGAGAGAGACTGCGAGGGAGACTGCGAGGGAGACAGCGAGAGACACTGCGAGAGAGAATGCGAGGGAGACAGCGATTAAGACGGCGAGGGAGACTGCGAGAGAGAGAGAGACAGCGAGGGAGACAGCGAGAGAGACTTCGAGAGAGACTGCGAGGGAGGCAGCGAGGGAGACAGCGAGGGAGACAGCGACAGAGACAGCAATAGAGACTGCGAGAGAGACTGCGAGGGACACAGCGAGAGAGACAGCGAGGGAGACAGCGTGGGAGGCAGCGAGGGAGACAGCGAGAGAAACTGCGAGGAAGACTGCGAGAGAGACTGCGAGAGAGACTGCGAGAGAGACGGCGAGAGACACAGCGAGGAAGACAGCGAGAGAGACTGCGAGAGCGACTGCTAGGGAGACAGCGAGGGCGGCAGCGAGAGAGACAGCGAGGGAGAAAGCGAGGGAGACAGCGAGAGAGACTGCGAGAGAGACTGCGAGAGAGACTGCGAGGGAGAAAGCGTGGGAGACAGCGAGAGAGACAGCGAGAGAGACTGCAAAGGAGACTGCGAGAGAGACTGCGAGAGAGACTGCGAGAGAGACAGCGAGAGAGACTGCGAGAGGGACAGCGAGAGAGACTGCGAGAGAGACTGCGAGAGAGACTGCGAGAGAGACTGCGAAAGAGACTGGGAGGGAGACTGCGAGGGAGAATGCGAGAGAGACTGCGAGAGAGACTGCGAGAGAGACTGCGAGAGAGACTGCGAGAGAGACTGCGAGGGAGACTGCGAGGGAGACAGCGAGGGAGACAGCGAGGGAGACTGCGAGAGAGATTGCGAGAGAGATGGAGAGAGAGACGGCGAGAGAGACGGCGAGAGAGACGGCGAGAGAGACAGTGAGGGAGAGAGCGAGAGAGACTGCGAGGGAGACAGCGAGAGAGACAGCGAGAGAGACTGTGAGAGAGACTGCGAGAGATACAGCGAGGGATAGAGCGAGTGAGACAGCGAGGGAGACAGCGAGAGTACATTGAGAGAGACAGCGAGAGAGACTGCGAGAGAGACTGCGAGGGAGACGGCCAGGGAGACGGCCAGGGAGACGGCCAGGGAGACGACGAGGGAGACGACGAGGGAGACGACGAGGGAGACGGCGAGGGAGACAGCGAGGGAGACAGCGAGGGAGACAGCGACAGAGACAGCGACAGAGACAGCGACAGAGACAGCGACAGAGACAGAGACAGAGACAGAGACAGCGAGGGAGACAGTGAGAGATACTGCTATGGAGATAGCGAGAGAGACAGCCGGGGATACAGAGAGAGTGACTGCAAGGGAGATGGCGAGGGAGACGACGAGGGAGACAGCGAGGGAGACAGCGAGGGAGACAGCGAGGGAGACTGCGAGGGAGACTGCGAGAGAGACAGCGAGGGACACAGCGAGGGAGACAGTGAGAGAGACAGTGAGAGAGACAGCGAGAGAGACAGCGAGAGAGACAGCGAGAGAGACAGCGAGAGAGAGCGCGTGAGACAGCGAGGGAGACAGAGAGGGAGAGAGCGAGAGACACAGCGAGGGAGACAGCGAGAGAGACTGCGAGAAGGACTGCGAGA
This sequence comes from Heterodontus francisci, assembly GCF_036365525.1. Lineage (NCBI taxonomy): Eukaryota > Metazoa > Chordata > Chondrichthyes > Heterodontiformes > Heterodontidae > Heterodontus > Heterodontus francisci. Next base: position 330,006 of record NC_090384.1, read on the forward strand.
AGGACTGCGAGAAGGACTGCGAGAGAGAGAGAGTGAGGGAGAATGCGAGGGAGAAAGCGAGAGCGACTTCGAGAGAGACTGCGAGGGAGACAGCGAGAGAGACTGTGAGGGAGACAGCGAGAGAGACTGCGAGGGAGACAGCGAGGGAGACAGCGAGGGAGACAGCGACAGAGACAGCGACAGAGACAGCGACAGAGACAGCGACAGAGACAGAGACAGCGACAGAGACAGAGACAGAGACAGCGAGGGAGACAGTGAGAGATACTGCTATGGAGATAGCGAGAGAGACAGCCGGGGATACAGAGAGAGGGACTGCAAGGGAGACGGCGAGGGAGACGACGAGGGAGACAGCGAGGGAGACAGCGAGGGAGACAGCGAGGGAGACTGCGAGGGAGACTGCGAGAGAGACAGCGAGGGACACAGCGAGGGAGACAGCGAGGGAGACAGTGAGAGAAACAGTGAGAGAGACAGCGAGAGAGACAGCGAGAGAGACAGCGAGAGAGAGCGAGTGAGACAGCGAGGGAGACAGCGAGGGAGAGAGCGAGAGACACAGCGAGGGAGACAGCGAGAGAGACTGCGAGAAGGACTGCGAGAAGGACTGCGAGAGAGAGAGCGAGGGAGAAAGCGAGGGAGAAAGCGAGAGCGACTTCGAGAGAGACTGCGAGGGAGACAGCGAGAGAGACTGTGAGGGAGACAGCGAGAGAGACTGCGAGAGAGAATGCGAGGGAGACAGCGAATAAGACGGCGAGGGAGACGGCGAGAGAGAGAGCGAGAGAGACAGCGAGGGAGACAGCGAGGGAGACAGCGAGGGAGACAGCGAGAGAGATTTTGAGAGAGACTGCGAGGGAGGCAGCGAGGGAGACAGCGAGGGAGACAGCGAGGGAGACAGCGAGGGAGACAGCAATAGAGAATGCGAGAGAGACTGCGAGGGACACAGCGAGAGAGACTGCAAGGGAGACAACGAGAGAGAATGCGAGAGAGATTGCGTGAGACAGTGAGGGAGACAGCGTGGGAGGCAGCGAGGGAGACAGCGTGGGAGGCAGCGAGGGAGACAGCGAGAGAAACTGCGAGGAAGACTGCGAGAGAGACTGCGAGAGAGACTGCGAGAGAGACTGCGAGAGAGACTGCGAGAGAGACTGCGAGGGACACAGCGAGGAAGACAGCGAGAGAGACTGCGAGGGAGACAGCGAGGGAGGCAGCGAGGGAGACAGCGAGGGAGACTGCGAGGGAGACTGCGAGGGAGACTGCGAGGGAGACAGCGATGGAGACAGCGAGAGAGACTGCGAGAGCGACTGCGAGAGCGACTGCTAGGGAGACAGCGAGGGAGGCAGCGAGGGAGACAGCGAGGGAGACGGCGAGTGAAACTGCGAGAGAAACTGCGAGGAAGACAGCGAGAGAGACTGCGAGAGAGACGGCGAGGGAGACTGCGAGGGAGAGAGCGAGGGAGACAGCGAGGGAGACAGCGAGGGAGACAGCGAGGGGGACAGCGAGGGGGACAGCGAGGGAGACAGCGAGGGAGACAGCGAGAGAGACTGCAAGAGAGACTGCGAGGGAGACAGCGAGAGAGACAGCGAGAGAGACAGCGAGAGAGACAGCGAGAGAGATCGCGTGAGACAGCGAGGGAGACAGCGAGGGAGACAGCGAGAGAGACAGCGAGGGAGACAGCGAGGGAGACAGCGAGGGAGAAAGCGAGGGAGACAGCGAGAGAGACAGCGAGAGAGACTGCGAGAGAGACTGCGAGGGAGACTGCGAGGGAGACAGCGTGGGAGACAGTGAGGGAGACAGCGAGGGAGACAGTGAGGGAGACAGCGAGGGAGACAGCGAGGGAGACAGCGAGGGAGACAGCGAGGGAGACAGCGAGGGAGACAGCGAGAGAGACAGCGAGAGAGACTGCGAGAAGGACTGCGAGAAGGACTGCGAGAGAGACAGCGAGGGAGAAAGTGAGAGCGACTGCGAGAGAGACTGCGAGGGAGACTGCGAGGGAGACTGCGAGGGATACTGCGAGGGAGACTGCGAGGGAGACAGCGAAAGAGACTGTGAGGGAAACAGCGAGGGAGACAGCGAAAGAGACTGCGAGGGAGACTGCGAGGCAGACTGCGAGGGAGACTGCGAGAGAGACAGCGAGGGAGACAGCGAGGGAGACAGCGAGGGAGACAGCGAGGGAGATAGCGAGGGAGACAGCGAGGGAGACAGCGAGGGAGACAGCGAGGGAGACAGCGCTGGAGACAGCGAGAGAGACTGCGAGAAGGACTGCGAGAGAGACAGCGAGGGAGAAAGCGAGAGCGACTTCGAGAGAGACTGCGAGGGAGACAGCGAGAGAGACTGTGAGGGAGACAGCGAGAGAGACTGCGAGGGAGACTGCGAGGGAGACTGCGAGGGAGACAGCGAGAGACACTGCGAGAGAGAATGCGAGGGAGACAGCGATTAAGACGGCGAGGGAGATGGCGAGAGAGAGAGAGACAGCGAGGGAGACAGCGAGAGAGACTTCGAGAGAGACTGCGAGGGAGGCAGCGAGGGAGACAGCGAGGGAGACAGCGAGGGAGACAGCGACAGAGACAGCAATAGAGACAGCGAGAGAGACTGCGAGAGAGACTGCGAGGGACACAGCGAGAGAGACTGCAAGGGAGACAACGAGAGAGAATGCGAGAGAGATCGCGTGAGACAGCGAGGGAGACAGCGTGGGAGGCAGCGAGGGAGACCGCGAGAGAAACTGCGAGGAAGACTGCGGGAGAGACTGCGAGAGAGACTGTGAGAGAGACTGCGAGAGAGACTGCGAGAGAGACGGCGAGGGACACAGCGAGGAAGACAGCGAGAGAGACGGCGATAGCGACTGCTAGGGAGACAGCGAGGGCGGCAGCGAGGGAGTCAGCGAGGGAGACAGCGAGAGAGACTGCGAGAGCGACTGCGAGAGCGACTGCGAGAGCGACTGCTAGGGAGACAGCGAGGGAGGCAGCGAGGGAGACAGCGAGGGAGACAGCGAGCGAGACAGCGAGGGAGACAGCGAGAGAAACTGCGAGGAAGACAGTGAGAGAGACTGCGAGAGAGACGGCGAGGGAGACGGCGAGGGAGACTGCGAGGGAGAGAGCGAGGGACACAGTGAGGGAGACAGCGAGGGAGACAGCGAGGGAGACAGCGAGGGAGACAGCGAGAGGGACTGCAAGAGAGACTGCGAGGGAGACAGCGAGAGAGACAGCGAGAGAGACAGCGAGGGAGAAACCGAGGGAGACAGCGAGAGAGACTGCGAGGGAGACAGCGTGGGAGACAGTGAGGGAGACAGCGAGGGAGACAGCGAGGGAGACAGCGAGGGAGACTGCGAGAGAGACAGCGAGAGAGACTGCAAAGGAGACTGTGAGAGAGACTGCGAGAGAGACTGCGAGAGAGACTGCGAGAGAGACTGCGAGAGGGACAGCGAGAGAGACTGCGAGAGAGACAGCGAGAGAGACAGCGAGAGAGACAGCGAGGGAGAAAGCGAGGGAGACAGCGAGAGAGACTGCGAGAGAGACTGCGAGAGAGACTGCGAGAGAGACTGCGAGAGAGACTGCGAGGGAGACAGCGTGGGAGACAGCGTGGGAGACAGCGAGAGAGACAGCGAGAAGGACTGCGAGAAGGACTGCGAGAGAGACTGCAAAGGAGACTGCGAGAGAGACTGCGAGAGAGACAGCGAGAGAGACTGCGAGAGAGACTGCGAGAGGGACAGCGAGAGAGACTGCCAGAGAAACTGCGAGGAAGACAGTGAGAGAGACTGCGAGAGAGACGGCGAGGGAGACGGCGAGGGAGACGGCGAGGGAGACGGCGAGGGAGACGGCGAGGGAGACTGCGAGGGAGAGAGCGAGGGACACAGTGAGGGAGACAGCGAGGGAGACAGCGAGGGAGACAGCGAGGGAGACAGCGAGGGAGACAGCGAGAGGGACTGCAAGAGAGACTGCGAGGGAGACAGCGAGAGAGACAGCGAGAGAGACAGCGAGGGAGAAAGCGAGGGAGACAGCGAGAGAGACTGCGAGAGAGACTGCGAGGGAGACAGCGTGGGAGACAGCGAGGGAGACAGCGAGGGAGACAGCGAGGGAGACAGCGAGGGAGACAGCGAGGGAGACAGCGAGGGAGACAGCGAGGGAGACAGCGAGAGAGAATGCGAGAGGGACAGCGAGAGAGACTGCGAGAGGGACAGCGAGAGAGACAGCGAGAGAGACAGCGAGGGAGAAAGCGAGGGAGACAGCGAGAGAGACTGCGAGAGAGACTGCGAGAGAGACTGCGAGAGAGACTGCGAGAGAGACTGCGAGAGAGACTGCGAGAGAGACTGCGAGGGAGACAGCGTGGGAGACAGCGAGAGAGACAGCGAGAGAGACTGCGAAGGAGACTGCGAGAGAGACTGCGAGAGAGACAGCGAGAGAGACTGCGAGAGAGACTGCGAGAGCGACTGCGAGAGAGACTGCGAGAGAGACAGCGAGGGAGACTGCGAGAGAGACTGCGAGAGAGACTGCGAGAGAGACTGCGAGAGAGACTGCGAGAGAGACTGCGAGAGAGACTGCGAGAGAGACTGCGAGGGAGACAGCCAGGGAGACTGCGAGAGAGACTGCGAGAGAGACTGCGAGGGAGACTGCGAGAGAGATGGCGAGAGAGATGGAGAGAGAGACGGCGAGAGAGACGGCGAGAGAGACGGCGAGAGAGACGGCGAGAGAGACGGCGAGAGAGACAGTGAGGGAGAGAGCGAGAGAGACTGCGAGGGAGACAGCGAGAGAGACTGTGAGAGAGACTGCGAGAGATACAGCGAGGGATAGAGCGAGTGAGACAGCGAGGGAGACAGCGAGAGTACATTGAGAGAGACAGCGAGAGAGACAGCGAGAGAGACTGCGAGGGAGACGGCCAGGGAGACGGCCAGGGAGACGGCCAGGGAGACGGCCAGGGAGACGGCGAGGGAGACAGCGAGGGAGACAGCGAGGGAGACTGCGAGAGAGACAGCGAGGGAGACAGCGAGGGAGACAGCGAGAGAGACAGCGAGAGAGACAGCGAGAGAGACAGCGAGAGAGACAGCGAGAGAGACTGCGAGAGAGACTGCGAGAGAGAGCGCGTGAGACAGCGATGGAGACAGCGAGGGAGAGAGCGAGAGACACAGCGAGGGAGACAGCGAGAGAGACTGCGAGAAGGACTGCGAGAAGGACTGCGAGAGAGACAGCGAGGGAGAAAGCGAGAGCGACTTCGAGAGAGACTGCGAGGGAGACAGCGAGAGAGACAGCGAGAGAGACTGTGAGGGAGACAGCGAGAGAGACTGCGAGGGAGACTGCGAGGGAGACAGCGAGAGACACTGCGAGAGAGAATGCGAGGGAGACAGCGAATAAGACGGCGAGGGAGATGGCGAGAGAGAGAGCGAGAGAGACAGCGAGGGAGACAGCGAGGGAGACAGCGAGAGAGATTTCGAGAGAGACTGCGAGGGAGGCAGCGAGGGAGACAGCGAGGGAGACAGCGATGGAGACAACGAGGGAGACAGCGAGGGAGACAGCAATAGAGACTGCGAGAGAGACTGCGAGAGAGACTGCGAGGGACGCAGCGAGAGAGACTGCAAGGGAGACAACGAGAGAGAATGCGAGAGAGATCGCGTGAGACAGTGAGGGAGACAGCGTGGGAGGCAGCGAGGGAGACAGCGAGGAAGACTGCGAGAGAGACTGCGAGAGAGACTGCGAGAGAGACTGCGAGAGAGACTGCGAGAGAGACTGCGAGGGACACAGCGAGGAAGACAGCGAGAGAGACTGCGAGAGCGACTGCTAGGGAGACAGCGAGGGAGGCAGCGAGGGAGACTGCGAGGGAGACTGCGAGGGAGACTGCGAGGGAGACAGCGATGGAGACAGCGAGAGAGACTGCGAGAGCGACTGCGAGAGCGACTGCTAGGGAGACAGCGAGGGAGGCAGCGAGGGAGACAGCGAGGGAGACGGCGAGAGAAACTGCGAGAGAAACTGCGAGGAAGACAGCGAGAGAGACTGCGAGAGAGACGGCGAGGGAGAGAGCGAGGGACACAGTGAGGGAGACAGCGAGGGAGACAGCGAGGGAGACAGCGAGGGAGACAGCGAGGGAGACAGCGAGAGAGACGGCAAGAGAGACTGCGAGGGAGACAGCGAGAGAGACAGCGAGAGAGACAGCGAGAGAGACAGCGAGAGAGACAGCAAGGGAGACAACGAGAGAGAATGCGAGAGAGATCGCGTGAGACAGTGAGGGAGACAGCGTGGGAGGCACGAGGGAGACAGCGAGGAAGACTGCGAGAGAGACTGCGAGAGAGACTGCGAGAGAGACTGCAAGAGAGACTGCAAGAGAGACTGCGAGAGAGACTGCGAGAGAGACTGCGAGAGAGACTGCGAGGGACACAGCGAGGAAGACAGCGAGAGAGACTGCGAGAGCGACTGCTAGGGAGACAGCGAGGGAGGCAGCGAGGGAGACAGCGAGGGAGACTGCGAGGGAGACTGCGAGGGAGACAGCGATGGAGACAGCGATGGAGACAGCGAGAGCGACTGCGAGAGCGACTGCGAGAGCGACTGCTAGGGAGGCAGCGAGGGAGACAGCGAGGGAGACGGCGAGAGAAACTGCGAGAGAAACTGCGAGAGAAACTGCGAGAGAAACTGCGAGGAAGACAGCGAGAGAGACTGCGAGAGAGACGGCGAGGGAGAGAGCGAGGGAGAGAGCGAGGGAGAGAGCGAGGGACACAGTGAGGGAGACAGCGAGGGAGACAGCGAGGGAGACAGCGAGGGAGACAGCGAGGGAGACAGCGAGAGAGACTGCAAGAGAGACTGCGAGGGAGACAGCGAGAGAGACAGCGAGAGAGACAGCGAGAGAGACAGCGAGAGAGACCGCGTGAGACAGCGAGGGAGACAGCGAGGGAGACAGCGAGGGAGACAGCGAGAGAGACAGCGAGAGAGACAGCGAGAGAGACAGCGAGGGAGAAAGCGAGGGAGACAGCGAGAGAGACTGCGAGGGAGACAGCGTGGGAGACAGCGAGGGAGACAGCGAGGGTGACAGCGAGGGAGACAGCGAGGGAGACAGCGAGGGAGACAGCGAGGGAGACAGCGAGAGAGACTGCGAGAAGGACTGAGAGAAGGACTGCGAGAGAGACTGCGAGAGAGACTGCGAGAGAGACTGCGAGGGAGAAAGCGAGGGAGAAAGCGTGAGAGACTGTGTGGGAGACTGCCAGGGAGACAGCGAGAGAGACTGTGAGGGAGACAGCGAGGGAGACTGCGAGAGAGACTGCGAGGGAGACAGCGAGAGAGACAGCGAGAGAGACAGCGAGGGAGAAAGCGAGGGAGACAGCGAGAGAGACAGCGAGAGAGACTGCGAGGGAGACAGCGTGGGAGACAGCGAGGGAGACAGCGAGGGAGACAGCGAGGGAGACTGCGAGAAGGACTGCGAGAAGGACTGCGAGGGAGACTGCGAGGGAGACTGCGAGGGAGACTGCGAGGGAGACTGCGAGGGAGACTGCGAGGGAGACTGCGAGGGAGACTGCGAAAGAGACTGTGAGGGAAACAGCGAGGGAGACAGCGGAAGAGACAGCGAGAGAGACAGCGAGAGAGACTGCGAGGGAGACTGCGAGGGAGACAGCGAGAGAGACTGCGAGAGGGACAGCGAGAGAGACTGCGAGAGAGACTGCGAGAGAGACTGCGAGAGAGACTGCGAGAGAGACTGCGAGGGAGACAGCGAGGGAGACAGCGAGGGAGACAGCGAGGGAGACAGCGAGGGAGACTGCGAGAGAGACAGTGAGGGAGAGAGCGAGAGAGACTGCGAGGGAGACAGCGAGAGAGACAGCGAGAGAGACTGCGAGAGAGACAGTGAGGGAGAGAGCGAGAGAGACTGCGAGGGAGACAGCGAGAGAGACAGCGAGAGAGACTGCGAGAGAGACTGCGAGAGAGACTGCGATTGTGACTGCGAGAGAGACAGCGAGGGATTGAGCGAGTGAGACAGCGAGGGAGACAGCGAGAGTACATTGAGAGAGACAGCGAGAGAGACTGCGAGAGAGACTGCGAGGGAGACGGCGAGGGAGACGGCGAGGGAGACGGCGAGGGAGACAGCGAGGGAGACAGCGAGGGAGACAGCGAGGGAGACAGCGAGGGAGACAGTGACAGAGACAGCGACAGAGACAGCGACAGAGACAGCGAGGTAGACAGTGAGAGAGACTGCTATGGAGATAGCGAAAGAGACAGCCGGGGATACAGAGAGAGTGACTGCAAGGGAGACGGCGAGGGAGACGGCGAGGGAGACAGCGAGGGAGACTGCGAGAGAGACAGCGAGGGACACAGCGAGGGACACAGTGAGGGAGACAGCGAGAGAGAATGCGAGAGAGAGCGCATGAGACAGCGAGGGAGACAGCGAGGGAGAGAGCAAGAGACACAGTGAGGGAGACAGCGAGGGAGAAAGCGAGAGAGACTGCAAGAGAGACTGCAAGGGAGACAGCGAGAGAGACAGCGAGAGAGGCAGCGAGAGAGACAGCGAGAGAGACAGCGAGAGAGACAGCGAGAGAGACAGCGAGAGAGACAGCGAGGGAGAAAGCGATGGAGACAGCGAGAGAGACAGCGAGAGAGACAGCGAGAGAGACAGCGAGGGAGACAGCGAGGGAGACAGCGAGGGAGACAGCGAGGGAGACAGCGAGGGAGACAGCGAGGGAGACAGCGAGGGAGACAGCGCTGGAGACAGCGAGAGAGACTGCGAGAAGGACTGCGAGAGAGACAGCGAGGGAGAAAGCGAGAGCGACTTCGAGAGAGACTGCGAGGGAGACAGCGAGAGAGACTGCGAGGGAGACTGCGAGGGAGACTGCGAGAGAGACTGCGAGAGTGACTGCGAGAGAGACTGCGAGGGAGACTGCGAGGGAGACTGCGAGGGAGACTGCGAGGGAGACTGCGAGGGAGACTGCGAGAGAGACAGCGAGAGAGACTGCGAGAGAGACTGCGAGAGAGACTGCGAGAGAGACTGCGAGAGATACAGCGAGGGATAGAGCGAGTGAGACAGCGAGGAGACAGCGAGAGGACATTGAGAGAGACAGCGAGAGAGACGGGGAGAGAGACTGCGAGAGAGACTGCGAGGGAGACGGCCAGGGAGACGGCCAGGGAGACGGCCAGGGAGACGGCCAGGGAGACGGCCAGGGAGACGGCCAGGGAGACGACGAGGGAGACGACGAGGGAGACGACGAGGGAGACAGCGAGGGAGACAGCGAGGGAGACAGCAAGGGAGACAGCAAGGGAGACAGCAAGGGAGACAGCAAGGGAGACAGCGACAGAGACAGCGACAGAGACAGCGACAGAGACAGTGAGAGAGACTGCTATGGAGATAGCGAGAGACACAGCCGGGGATACAGAGAGAGTGACTGCAAGGGAGACGGCGAGGGAGACGGCGAGGGAGACGGCGAGGGAGACAGCGAGGGAGACAGCGAGGGAGACAGCGAGGGAGACTGCGAGGGACACAGCGAGGGAGACTGCGAGGGACACAGCGAGGGACACAGCGAGAGAGACAGCGAGAGAGACTGCGAGAGAGAGCGCGTGAGACAGCGAGGGAGACAGCGAGGGAGACAGCGAGAGAGACAGCGAGGGAGACAGCGAGAGAGACTGCAAGGGAGACTGCAAGAGAGACTGCGAGGGAGACAGCGAGAGAGACAGCGAGAGAGACAGCGAGGGAGAAAGCGAGGGAGACAGCGAGAGAGACTGCGAGAGAGACTGCGAGAGAGACTGCGAGAGAGACAGCGTGGGAGACAGCGAGAGAGACTGCGAGAGGGACAGCGAGAGAGACTGCGAGAGAGACTGCGATGGAGACTGCGAGAGAGACTGCGAGGGAGACAGCGAGAGGGACAGCGAGAGAGACTGCGAGAGGGACAGCGAGAGAGACTGCGAGAGAGACTGCGAGAGAGACTGCGAGAGAGACTGCGAGGGAGACAGCGAGGGAGACTGCGAGAGAGACTGCGAGAGAGACTGCGAGAGAGACTGCGAGGGAGACTGCGAGGGAGACTGCGAGGGAGACAGCGAGGGAGACTGCGAGGGAGACTGCGAGGGAGACTGCGAGGGAGACAGCGAGGGAGACTGCGAGAGAGATGGCGAGAGAGATGGAGAGAGAGACGGCGAGAGAGACGGCGAGAGAGACGGCGAGAGAGACGGCGAGAGAGACGGCGAGAGAGACGGTGAGGGAGAGAGCGAGAGAGACTGCGAGGGAGACAGCGAGAGAGACAGCGAGAGAGACTGTGAGAGAGACTGCGAGAGATACAGCGAGGGATAGAGCGAGTGAGACAGCGAGGGAGACAGCGAGAGTACATTGAGAGAGACAGCGAGAGAGACTGCGAGAGAGACTGCGAGGGAGACGGCCAGTGAGACGGCCAGTGAAACGGCCAGGGAGACGGCCAGGGAGACGGCCAGGGAGACGGCCAGGGAGACGGCCAGTGAAACGGCCAGGGAGACGGCCAGGGAGACGGCCAGGGAGACGGCCAGGGAGACGGCCAGGGAGACGGCCAGGGAGACGGCCAGGGAGACAGCGAGGGAGACAGCGAGGGAGACAGCGAGGGAGACAGCGACAGAGACAGCGACAGAGACAGCGACAGAGACAGAGACAGCGACAGAGACAGCGACAGAGACAGCGACAGAGACAGCGACAGAGACAGAGACAGAGACAGCGGGGGAGACAGTGAGAGAGACTGCTATGGAGATAGCGAGAGAGACAGCCGGGGATACAGAGAGTGTGACTGCAAGGGAGACGGCGAGGGAGACGACGAGGGAGACAGCGAGGGAGACAGCGAGGGAGACAGCGAGGGAGACAGCGAGAGAGACTGCGAGGGAGACAGCGAGGGAGACAGCGAGGGAGACAGCGAGGGAGACAGCGAGGGAGAGAGCGAGGGAGACTGCGAGAGAGACAGCGAGGGACACAGCGAGGGACACAGCGAGGGACACAGCGAGGGACACAGCGAGGGAGACAGCGAGGGAGACAGCGAGAGAGACAGCGAGAGAGACAGCGAGAGAGACTGCGAGAGAGAGCGCGTGAGACAGCGAGGGAGAGAGCGAGAGATACAGCGAGGGAGACAGCGAGAGAGACTGCAAGAGAGACAGCGAGAGAGACAGCGAGAGAGACAGCGAGAGAGACAGCGAGAGAGACAGCGAGGGAGAAAGCCATGGAGACAGCGAGAGAGACAGCGAGAGAGACAGCGAGAGAGACAGCGTGGGAGACAGCGAGGGAGACAGCGAGGGAGGCAGCGAGGGAGACAGCGAGGGAGACAGCGAGGGAGACAGCGAGGGAGACAGCGCTGGAGACAGCGAGAGAGACTGCGAGAAGGACTGCGAGAAGGACTGCGAGAGAGACTGCGAGAGAGACTGCGAGAGAGGCAGCGAGAGAGACTGCGAGAGAGGCAGCGAGAGAGACTGCGAGGGAGACTGCGAGGGAGAGAGCGAGGGAGAGAGCGAGGGAGAGAGCGAGGGAGACAGCGAGGGAGACTGCGAGAGAGACTGCGAGAGAGACTGCGAGAGAGGCAGCGAGAGAGACAGCGAGAGAGACAGCGAGAGAGACTGCAAAGGAGACTGCGAGAGAGACTGCGAGGGAGACAGCGAGAGGGACAGCGAGAGAGACTGCGAGAGAGACTGCGAGGGAGAAAGCGAGGGAGAAAGCGTGAGAGACTGTGTGGGAGACTGCAAGGGAGACAGCGAGAGAGACTGTGAGGGAGACAGCGAGGGAGACTGCGAGGGAGACAGCGAGGGAGACAGCGAGGGAGACTGCGAGAGAGATGGCGAGAGAGACGGCGAGAGAGACTGCGAGAGAGACTGCGAGAGATACAGCGAGGGATAGAGCGAGTGAGACAGCGAGAGAGACAGCGAGAGTACATTGAGAGAGACAGCGAGAGAGACGACGAGGGAGACAGCGAGAGATACAGCGAGGGATAGAGCGAGTGAGACAGCGAGAGAGACAGCGAGAGTACATTGAGAGAGACAGCGAGAGAGACGACGAGGGAGACAGCGAGGGAGACAGCGACAGAGACAGCGACAGAGACAGCGACAGAGACAGCGACAGAGACAGCGACAGAGACAGCGACAGAGACAGCGAGGGAGACAGCGAGGGAGACAGTGAGAGAGACTGCTATGGAGATAGCGAGAGAGACAGCCGGGGATACAGAGAGAGTGACTGCAAGGGAGACGGCGAGGGAGACGGCGAGGGAGATGGCGAGGGAGACGGCGAGGGAGACGGCGAGGGCGACGGCGAGGGAGACAGCAAGGGAGACAGCGAGGGAGACTGTGAGGGAGACTGCGAGGGAGACTGCGAGGGACACAGTGAGGGAGACAGCGAGAGAGACTGCGAGAGAGAGCGCATGAGACAGCGAGGGAGACAGCGAGGGAGAGAGCGAGAGACACAGCGAGGGAGACAGCGAGGGAGACAGCGAGGGAGACTGCGAGAGAGACTGCAAGAGAGACTGCAAGAGAGACAGCGAGGGAGAAAGCGATTGAGACAGCGAGAGAGACAGCGAGAGAGACTGCGTGGGAGACAGCGAGGGAGACAGCGAGGGAGACAGCGAGGGAGACAGCGAGGGAGACAGCGAGGGAGACAGCGAGGGAGACAGCGCTGGAGACAGCGAGAGAGACTGCGAGAAGGACTGCGAGAAGGACTGCGAGAGAGACAGCGAGGGAGAAAGCGAGAGCGACTTCGAGAGAGACTGCGAGGGAGACTGTGAGAGAGACTGTGAGAGAGACTGCGAGAGATACAGCGAGGGATAGAGCGAGTGAGACAGCGAGGGAGACAGCGAGAGTACATTGAGAGAGACAGCGAGAGAGACTGCGAGAGAGACTGCGAGGGAGACGGCCAGGGAGACGGCCAGGGAGACGGCCAGGGAGACGGCCAGGGAGACGGCGAGGGAGACAGCGAGGGAGACAGCGAGGGAGACAGCGAGGGAGACAGCGAGGGAGACAGCGACAGAGACAGCGACAGAGACAGCGACAGAGACAGAGACAGCGAGGGAGACAGTGAGAGAGACTGCTATGGAGATAGCGAGAGAGACAGCCGGGGATACAGAGAGAGTGACTGCAAGGGAGACGGCGAGGGAGACGACGAGGGAGACAGCGAGGGAGACAGCGAGGGAGACAGCGAGGGAGACAGCGTGAGAGACTGCGAGGGAGACAGCGAGGGAGACAGCGAGGGAGACTGCGAGGGAGACTGCGAGAGAGACAGCGAGGGACACAGCGAGGGACACAGCGAGGGACACAGCGAGGGACACAGCGAGGGAGACAGCGAGAGAGACTGCGAGAGAGAGCGCATGAGACAGCGAGGGAGACAGCGAGGGAGAGAGCGAGAGACACAGTGAGGGAGACAGCGAGAGAGACTGCAAGAGAGACTGCAAGGGAGACAGCGAGAGAGACAGCGAGAGAGACAGCGAGAGAGACAGCGAGAGAGACAGCGAGAGAGACAGCGAGAGAGACAGCGAGAGAGACAGCGAGGGAGAAAGCCATGGAGACAGCGAGAGAGACAGCGAGAGAGACTGCATGGGAGACAGCGAGGGAGACAGCGAGGGAGACAGCGAGGGAGACAGCGCTGGAGACAGCGCTGGAGACAGCGAGAGAGACTGCAAGAAGGACTGCGAGAAGGACTGCGAGAGAGACAGCGAGGGAGAAAGCGAGAGCGACTTCGAGAGAGACTGCGAGGGAGACAGCGAGAGAGACTGCGAGGGAGACTGCGAGGGAGACTGCAAGGGAGACTGCGAGGGAGACAGCGAGAGACACTGCGAGAGAGAATGCGAGGGAGACAGCGATTAAGACGGCGAGGGAGACGGCGAGAGAGAGAGCGAGAGAGAGAGCGAGGGAGACAGCGAGGTAGACAGCGAGAGAGACTTCGAGAGAGGCAGTGAGGGAGACAGCGAGGGAGACAGCGACAGAGACAGCAATAGAGACTGCGAGAGAGACTGCGAGGGACACAGCGAGAGAGACTGCAAGGGAGACAACGAGAGAGAATGCGAGAGAGATCGCGTGAGACAGCGAGGGAGACAGCGTGGGAGGCAGCGAGGGAGACAGCGAGAGAAACTGCGAGTAAGACTGCGAGAGAGACTGCGAGAGAGACTGCGAGAGAGACTGCGAGGGACACAGCGAGGAAGACAGCGAGAGAGACTGCGAGAGCGACTGCGAGAGCGACTGCTAGGGAGACAGCGAGGGAGGCAGTGAGGGAGACAGCGAGGGAGACAGTGAGAGAGACTGCGAGAGCGACTGCGAGAGCGACTGCTTGGGAGACAGCGAGGGAGGCAGCGAGGGAGGCAGCGAGGGAGGCAGCGAGGGAGGCAGCGAGGGAGACAGCGAGGGAGACAGCGAGAGAAACTGCGAGAGAGATGGCGAGAGAGACGGCGAGAGAGACTGCGAGAGAGACAGTGAGGGAGAGAGCGAGAGAGACTGCGAGGTAGACAGCGAGAGAGACAGCGAGAGAGACTGCGAGAGAGACTGCGAGAGAGACTGCGAGAGATACAGCGAGGGATAGAGCGAGTGAGACAGCGAGAGAGACTGCGAGAGTACATTGAGAGAGACAGCGAGAGAGACTGTGAGGGAGACAGCGAGGGAGACTGCGAGAGAGACTGCGAGGGAGACAGCGAGGGAGACAGCGAGGGATACTGCGAGAGAGATGGCGAGAGAGACGGCGAGAGAGACTGCGAGAGAGACAGTGAGGGAGAGAGCGAGAGAGACTGCGAGGTAGACAGCGAGAGAGACTGTGAGAGAGACTGCGAAAGAGACTGCGAGAGATACAGCGAGGGATAGAGCGAGTGAGACAGCGAGAGAGACTGCGAGAGTACATTGAGAGAGACAGCGAGAGAGACGACGAGGGAGACAGCGAGGGAGACAGCGACAGTGACAGCGACAGAGACAGCGACAGAGACAGCGACAGAGACAGCGACAGAGACAGCGACAGCGACAGAGACAGCGACAGAGACAGCGAGGGAGACAGCGAGGGAGACAGTGAGAGAGACTGCTATGGAGATAGCGAGAGAGACAGCCGGGGATACAGAGAGAGTGACGGCGAGGGAGATGGCGAGGGAGACGGCGAGGGAGACGGCGAGGGAGACAGCGAGGGAGACAGCGAGGGAGACTGCGAGGGAGACTGCGAGGGAGACTGCGAGGGACACAGTGAGGGAGACAGCAAGAGAGACTGCGAGAGAGAGCGCATGAGACAGCGAGGGAGACAGCGAGGGAGAGAGCGAGAGACACAGCGAGGGAGACAGCGAGGGAGACAGCGAGGGAGACAGCGAGGGAGACTGCGAGAGAGACTGCGAGAGAGACTGCAAGAGAGACTGCAAGAGAGACTGCAAGAGAGACTGCAAGAGAGACAGCGAGGGAGAAAGCGATTGAGACAGCGAGAGAGCCAGCGAGAGAGACAGCGAGAGAGACAGCGAGGGAGAAAGCGATTGAGACAGCGAGAGAGCCAGCGAGAGAGACTGCGTGGGAGACAGCGAGGGAGACAGCGAGGGAGACAGCGAGAGAGACAGCGAGGGAGAAAGCGATTGAGACAGCGAGAGAGCCAGCGAGAGAGACTGCGTGGGAGACAGCGAGGGAGACAGCGAGGGAGACAGCGAGGGAGACAGCGAGGGAGACAGCGAGGGAGACAGCGAGGGAGACAGCGAGGGAGACAGCGAGGGAGACATCGCTGGAGACAGCGAGAGAGACTGCGAGAAGGACTGCGAGAAGGACTGCGAGAGAGACAGCGAGGGAGAAAGCGAGAGCGACTTCGAGAGAGACTGCGAGGGAGACAGCGAGAGAGACTGTGAGAGAGACTGTGAGAGAGACTGCGAAAGATACAGCGAGGGATAGAGCGAGTGAGACAGCGAGGGAGACAGCGAGAGTACATTGAGAGAGACAGCGAGAGAGACTGCGAGAGAGACGGCCAGGGAGACGGCCAGGGAGACGGCGACAGAGACAGCGACAGAGACAGCGACAGAGACAGCGACAGAGACAGCGACAGAGACAGCGACAGAGACAGCGAGGGAGACAGTGAGAGAGACTGCTATGGAGATAGCGAGAGAGACAGCCGGGGATACAGAGAGAGTGACTGCAAGGGAGACGGCGAGGGAGACGACGAGGGAGACAGCGAGAGAGACTGCGAGGGAGACAGCGAGGGAGACAGCGAGGGAGACAGCGAGGGAGACAGCGAGAGAGACTGCGAGGGAGACAGCGAGGGAGACAGCGAGGGAGACAGCGAGGGAGACAGCGAGGGAGACTGCGAGAGAGACAGCGAGAGAGACAGCGAGGGACACAGCGAGGGACACAGCGAGGGACACAGCGAGGGAAACAGCGAGGGAGACAGCGAGGGGGACAGCGAGAGAGACTGCGAGAGAGAGCGCATAAGACAGCGAGGGAGACAGCGAGGGAGAGAGCGAGAGACACAGTGAGGGAGACAGCGAGAGAGATTGCAAGAGAGACAGCAAGGGAGACAGCGAGAGAGACAGCGAGAGAGGCAGCGAGAGAGACAGCGAGAGAGACAGCGAGAGAGACAGCGAGAGAGACAGCGAGGGAGAAAGCCATGGAGACAGCGAGAGAGACAGCGAGAGAGACTGCATGGGAGACAGCGAGGGAGACAGCGAGGGAGACAGCGAGGGAGACAGCGAGGGAGACAGCGCTGGAGACAGCGAGAGAGACTGCGAGAAGGACTGCGAGAAGGACTGCGAGAGAGACAGCGAGGGAGAAAGCGAGAGCGACTTCGAGAGAGACTGCAAGGGAGACAGCGAGAGAGACTGCGAGGGAGACTGCGATGGAGACTGCGAGAGACACTGCGAGAGAGAGAGCGAGAGAGAGAGCGAGGAAGACAGCGAGGTAGATAGCGAGAGAGACTTCGAGAGAGGCAGCGAGGGAGACAGCGAGGGAGACAGCGACAGAGACAGCATTAGAGACTGCGAGAGAGACTGCGAGGGACACAGCGAGAGAGACTGCAAGGGAGACAACGAGAGAGAATGCGAGAGAGATCGCGTGAGACAGCGAGGGAGACAGCGTGGGAGACAGCGAGGGAGACAGCGTGGGAGGCAGCGAGGGAGACAGCGAGAGAAACTGCGAGTAAGACTGCGAGAGAGACTGCGAGGGACACAGCGAGGAAGACAGCGAGAGAGACTGCGAGAGCGACTGCTAGGGAGACAGCGAGGGAGGCAGTGAGGGAGACAGCGAGGGAGACAGCGAGAGAGACAGCGAGAGAGACTGCGAGAGCGACTGCGAGAGCGACTGCGAGAGCGACTGCTTGGGAGACAGCGAGGGAGGCAGCGAGGGAGGCAGCGAGGGAGACAGCGAGGGAGACAGCGAGAGAGACTGCGAGGAAGACAGCGAGAGAGACTGCGAGAGAGAGGGCGAGGTAGACGGTGAGGGAGACTGCGAGGGAGAGAGCGAGGGACACAGTGAGGGAGACAGCGAGGGAGACAGCGAGGGAGACAGCGAGGGAGACAGCGAGGGAGACTGTGAGGGAGAAAGCGAGGGAGACAGCGAGAGAGACAGCGAGAGAGACAGCGAGGGAGAAAGCGAGGGAGACAGCGAGGGAGACTGCGAGGGAGACTGCGAGGGAGACTGCGAGGGAGACAGCGTGGGAGACAGCGTGGGAGACAGCGAGGGAGACAGTGAGGGAGACAGCGAGGGAGACAGTGAGGGAGACAGCGAGGGAGACAGCGAGGGAGACAGCGGGAGAGACAGCGAGAGAGACTGCGAGAAGGACTGCGAGAAGGACTGCGAGAGAGACAGCGAGGGAGAAAGTGAAAGCGACTGCGAGAGAGACTGCGAGGGAGACTGCGAGGGAGACAGCGAAAGAGACTGTGAGGGAAACAGCGAGGGAGACAGTGAAAGAGACTGCGAGGGAGACTGCGAGAGAGACTGCGAGAGAGACTGCGAGAGAGACAGCGAGAGAGACAGCGAGAGAGACAGCGAGAGAGACAGCGAGAGAGACAGCGAGAGAGACAGCGAGAGAGACTGCAAAGGAGACTGCGAGGGAGACTGCGAGAGAGACAGCGAGAGAGACTGCGAGAGAGACTGCGAGAGAGACTGCGAGAGAGACTGCGAGAGAGACTGCGAGAGAGACTGCGAGAGAGACTGCGAGAGAGACTGCGAGGGAGAAAGCGAGGGAGAAAGCGTGAGAGACTGTGTGGGAGACTGCAAGGGAAACAGCGAGAGAGACTGTGAGGGAGACAGCGAGGGAGACTGCGAGAGAGACTGCGAGAGAGACTGCGAGAGAGACTGCGAGAGAGACTGCGAGAGAGACTGCGAGGGAGACTGCGAGGGAGACTGCGAGGGAGACTGCGAGGGAGACAGCGAGGGAGACAGCGAGAGAGATGGCGAGAGAGATGGCGAGAGAGATGGAGAGAGAGACGGCGAGATAGACTGCGAGAGAGACAGTGAGGGAGAGAGCGAGAGAGACTGCGAGGGAGACAGCGAGAGAGACAGCGAGAGAGACTGTGAGAGAGACTGCGAGAGAGACTGTGAGAGAGACTGCGAGAGAGACTGCGAGAGATACAGCGAGGGATAGAGCGAGTGAGACAGTGAGGGAGACAGCGAGAGTACATTGAGAGAGACAGCGAGAGAGACTGCGAGGGAGACGGCGAGGGAGACAGCGACAGAGACAGCGACAGAGACAGCGACAGAGACAGCGACAGAGACAGTGACAGAGACAGCGACAGAGACAGCGAGGGAGACAGTGAGAGAGACTGCTATGGAGATAGCGAGAGAGACAGCCGGGGATACAGAGAGAATGACTGCAAGGGAGACGGCGAGGGAGACAGCGAGGGAGACAGCGAGGGAGACTGCGAGGGACACAGTGAGGGAGACAGCGAGAGAGACAGCGAGAGGGACAGCGAGAGAGACAGCGAGAGAGATTGCGAGAGAGACTGCGAGAGAGACTGCGAGGGAGACAGCGAGGGAGACAGCGAGGGAGACTGCGAGAGAGATGGCGAGAGAGATGGAGAGAGAGACGGCGAGAGAGACAGTGAGGGAGAGAGCGAGAGAGACTGCGAGGGAGACAGCGAGAGAGACAGTGAGAGAGACTGTGAGAGAGACTGTGAGAGAGACTGCGAGAGATACAGCGTGGGATAGAGCGAGTGAGACAGCGAGGGAGACAGCGAGAGTACATTGAGAGAGACAGCGAGAGAGACTGCGAGAGAGACTGCGAGAGAGACTGCGAGAGAGACTGCGAGAGAGACGGCCAGGGAGACGGCCAGGGAGACGGCCAGGGAGACGGCCAGGGAGACGGCCAGGGAGACGGCCAGGGAGACAGCGAGGGAGACAGCGAGGGAGACAGCGACAGAGACAGCGACAGAGACAGCGACAGAGACAGCGACAGAGACAGAGACAGTGAGAGAGACTGCTATGGAGATAGCGAGAGAGACAGCCGGGGATACAGAGAGAGTGACTGCAAGGGAGACGGCGAGGGAGACGACGAGGGAGACAGCGAGGGAGACAGCGAGGGAGACTGCGAGGGAGACAGCGAGGGAGACAGCGAGGGAGACAGCGAGGGAGACTGCGAGAGAGACAGCGAGGGACACAGCGAGGGACACAGCGAGGGAGACAGCGAGGGAGACAGCGAGGGACACAGCGAGGGAGACAGCGAGGGAGACAGCGAGAGAGACTGCGAGAGAGAGCGCATGAGACAGCGAGGGAGACAGCGAGGGAGAGAGCGAGAGACACAGTGAGGGAGACAGCGAGAGAGACTGCAAGAGAGACTGCAAGGGAGACAGCGAGAGAGACAGCGAGAGAGACAGCGAGAGAGACAGCGAGAGAGACAGCGAGAGAGACAGCGAGGGAGAAAGCCATGGAGACAGCGAGAGAGACAGTGAGAGAGACTGCGTGGGAGACAGCGAGGGAGACAGCGAGGGAGACAGCGAGGGAGACAGCGAGGGAGACAGCGAGGGAGACAGCGAGGGAGATAGCGAGGGAGATAGCGCTGGAGACAGCGAGAGAGACTGCGAGAAGGACTGCGAGAAGGACTGCGAGAGAGACAGCGAGGGAGAAAGCGAGAGCGACTTCGAGAGAGACTGCGAGGGAGACAGCGAGAGTGACTGTGAGGGAGACAGCGAGAGAGACTGCGAGGGAGACAGCGAGAGACACTGCGAGAGAGAATGCGAGGGAGACAGCGATTAAGACGGCGAGGGAGACGGCGAGGGAGACAGCGAGGGAGACAGCGAGGGAGACAGCGAGGGAGACATCGCTGGAGACAGCGAGAGAGACTGCGAGAAGGACTGCGAGAAGGACTGCGAGAGAGACAGCGAGGGAGAAAGCGAGAGCGACTTCGAGAGAGACTGCGAGGGAGACAGCGAGAGAGACTGTGAGAGAGACTGTGAGAGAGACTGCGAGAGATACAGCGAGGGATAGAGCGAGTGAGACAGCGAGGGAGACAGCGAGAGTACATTGAGAGAGACAGCGAGAGAGACTGCGAGAGAGACGGCCAGGGAGACAGCGACAGAGACAGCGACAGAGACAGCGACAGAGACAGCGACAGAGACAGCGACAGAGACAGCGACAGAGACAGCGAGGGAGACAGTGAGAGAGACTGCTATGGAGATAGCGAGAGAGACAGCCGGGGATACAGAGAGAGTGACTGCAAGGGAGACGGCGAGGGAGACGACGAGGGAGACAGCGAGAGAGACTGCGAGGGAGACAGCGAGGGAGACAGCGAGGGAGACAGCGAGGGAGACAGCGAGAGAGACTGCGAGGGAGACAGCGAGGGAGACAGCGAGGGAGACAGCGAGGGAGACAGCGAGGGAGACTGCGAGAGAGACAGCGAGAGAGACAGCGAGGGACACAGCGAGGGAAACAGCGAGGGAGACAGCGAGGGGGACAGCGAGAGAGACTGCGAGAGAGAGCGCATGAGACAGCGAGGGAGACAGCGAGGGAGAGAGCGAGAGACACAGTGAGGGAGACAGCGAGAGAGATTGCAAGAGAGACAGCAAGGGAGACAGCGAGAGAGACAGCGAGAGAGGCAGCGAGAGAGACAGCGAGAGAGACAGCGAGAGAGACAGCGAGAGAGACAGCGAGAGAGACTGCATGGGAGACAGCGAGGGAGACAGCGAGGGAGACAGCGAGGGAGACAGCGAGGGAGACAGCGCTGGAGACAGCGAGAGAGACTGCGAGAAGGACTGCGAGAAGGACTGCGAGAGAGACAGCGAGGGAGAAAGCGAGAGCGACTTCGAGAGAGACTGCGAGGGAGACAGCGAGAGAGACTGCGAGGGAGACTGCGATGGAGACTGCGAGAGACACTGCGAGAGAGAGAGCGAGAGAGAGAGCGAGGAAGACAGCGAGGTAGATAGCGAGAGAGACTTCGAGAGAGGCAGCGAGGGAGACAGCGAGGGAGACAGCGACAGAGACAGCATTAGAGACTGCGAGAGAGACTGCGACGGACACAGCGAGAGAGACTGCAAGGGAGACAACGAGAGAGAATGCGAGAGAGATCGCGTGAGACAGCGAGGGAGACAGCGTGGGAGACAGCGAGGGAGACAGCGTGGGAGGCAGCGAGGGAGACAGCGAGAGAAACTGCGAGTAAGACTGCGAGAGAGACTGCGAGGGACACAGCGAGGAAGACAGCGAGAGAGACTGCGAGAGCGACTGCTAGGGAGACAGCGAGGGAGGCAGTGAGGGAGACAGCGAGGGAGACAGCGAGAGAGACAGCGAGAGAGACTGCGAGAGCGACTGCGAGAGCGACTGCTTGGGAGACAGCGAGGGAGGCAGCGAGGGAGGCAGCGAGGGAGACAGCGAGGGAGACAGCGAGGAAGACAGCGAGAGAGACTGCGAGAGAGAGGGCGAGGTAGACGGTGAGGGAGACTGCGAGGGAGAGAGCGAGGGACACAGTGAGGGAGACAGCGAGGGAGACAGCGAGGGAGACAGCGAGGGAGACAGCGAGGGAGACTGTGAGGGAGAAAGCGAGGGAGACAGCGAGAGAGACAGCGAGAGAGACAGCGAGGGAGAAAGCGAGGGAGACAGCGAGGGAGACTGCGAGGGAGACTGCGAGGGAGACTGCGAGGGAGACAGCGTGGGAGACAGCGTGGGAGACAGCGAGGGAGACAGCGAGGGAGACAGCGAGGGAGACAGCGAGGGAGACAGCGAGAGAGACAGCGAGAGAGACTGCGAGAAGGACTGCGAGAAGGACTGCGAGAGAGACAGCGAGGGAGAAAGTGAAAGCGACTGCGAGAGAGACTGCGAGGGAGACTGCGAGGGAGACAGCGAAAGAGACTGTGAGGGAAACAGCGAGGGAGACAGCGAAAGAGACTGCGAGGGAGACTGCGAGAGAGACTGCGAGAGAGACTGCGAGAGAGACAGCGAGAGAGACAGCGAGAGAGACAGCGAGAGAGACAGCGAGAGAGACAGCGAGAGAGACTGCAAAGGAGACTGCGAGGGAGACTGCGAGGGAGACTGCGAGAGAGACAGCGAGAGAGACAGCGAGAGAGACTGCGAGAGAGACTGCGAGAGAGACTGCGAGAGAGACTGCGAGAGAGACTGCAAGAGAGACTGCGAGGGAGAAAGCGAGGGAGAAAGCGTGAGAGACTGTGTGGGAGACTGCAAGGGAGACAGCGAGAGAGACTGTGAGGGAGACAGCGAGGGAGACTGCGAGAGAGACTGCGAGAGAGACTGCGAGAGAGACTGCGAGAGAGACTGCGAGGGAGACTGCGAGGGAGACTGCGAGGGAGACAGCGAGGGAGACAGCGAGAGAGATGGCGAGAGAGATGGCGAGAGAGATGGAGAGAGAGACGGCGAGATAGACTGCGAGAGAGACAGTGAGGGAGAGAGCGAGAGAGACTGCGAGGGAGACAGCGAGAGAGACAGCGAGAGAGACTGTGAGAGAGACTGCGAGAGAGACTGTGAGAGAGACTGCGAGAGAGACTGCGAGAGATACAGCGAGGGATAGAGCGAGTGAGACAGTGAGGGAGACAGCGAGAGTACATTGAGAGAGACAGCGAGAGAGACTGCGAGGGAGACGGCGAGGGAGACAGCGACAGAGACAGCGACAGAGACAGCGACAGAGACAGCGACAGAGACAGTGACAGAGACAGCGACAGAGACAGCGAGGGAGACAGTGAGAGAGACTGCTATGGAGATAGCGAGAGAGACAGCCGGGGATACAGAGAGAGTGACTGCAAGGGAGACGGCGAGGGAGACAGCGAGGGAGACAGCGAGGGAGACTGCGAGGGACACAGTGAGGGAGACAGCGAGAGAGACAGCGAGAGGGACAGCGAGAGAGACAGCGAGAGAGATTGCGAGAGAGACTGCGAGAGAGACTGCGAGGGAGACAGCGAGGGAGACAGCGAGGGAGACTGCGAGAGAGATGGCGAGAGAGATGGAGAGAGAGACGGCGAGAGAGACAGTGAGGGAGAGAGCGAGAGAGACTGCGAGGGAGACAGCGAGAGAGACAGTGAGAGAGACTGTGAGAGAGACAGTGAGAGAGACTGCGAGAGATACAGCGTGGGATAGAGCGAGTGAGACAGCGAGGGAGACAGCGAGAGTACATTGAGAGAGACAGCGAGAGAGACTGCGAGAGAGACTGCGAGAGAGACTGCGAGAGAGACTGCGAGAGAGACGGCCAGGGAGACGGCCAGGGAGACGGCCAGGGAGACGGCCAGGGAGACGGCCAGGGAGACGGCCAGGGAGACGGCCAGGGAGACAGCGAGGGAGACAGCGAGGGAGACAGCGACAGAGACAGCGACAGAGACAGCGACAGAGACAGCGACAGAGACAGAGACAGTGAGAGAGTCTGCTATGGAGATAGCGAGAGAGACAGCCGGGGATACAGAGAGAGTGACTGCAAGGGAGACGGCGAGGGAGACGACGAGGGAGGACAGCGAGGGAGACAGCGAGGGAGACTGCGAGGGAGACAGCGAGGGAGACAGCGAGGGAGACTGCGAGAGAGACAGCGAGGGACACAGCGAGGGACACAGCGAGGGAGACAGCGAGGGAGACAGCGAGGGACACAGCGAGGGAGACAGCGAGGGAGACAGCGAGAGAGACTGCGAGAGAGAGCGCATGAGACAGCGAGGGAGACAGCGAGGGAGAGAGCGAGAGACACAGTGAGGGAGACAGCGAGAGAGACTGCAAGAGAGACTGCAAGAGAGACTGCAAGGGAGACAGCGAGAGAGACAGCGAGAGAGACAGCGAGAGAGACAGCGAGAGAGACAGCGAGGGAGAAAGCCATGGAGACAGCGAGAGAGACAGCGAGAGAGACTGCGTGGGAGACAGCGAGGGAGACAGCGAGGGAGACAGCGAGGGAGACAGCGAGGGAGACAGCGAGGGAGATAGCGCTGGAGACAGCGAGAGAGACTGCGAGAAGGACTGCGAGAAGGACTGCGAGAGAGACAGCGAGGGAGAAAGCGAGAGCGACTTCGAGAGAGACTGCGAGGGAGACAGCGAGAGAGACAGCGAGAGAGACTGTGAGGGAGACAGCGAGAGAGACTGCGAGGGAGACAGCGAGAGACACTGCGAGAGAGAATGCGAGGGAGACAGCGATTAAGACGGCGAGGGAGACGGCGAGAGAGAGAGCGAGAGAGAGAGCGAGGGAGACAGCGAGGTAGACAGCGAGAGAGACTTCGAGAGAGACTGCGAGGGAGGCAGCGAGGGAGACAGCGACAGAGACAGCAATAGAGACTGCGAGAGAGACTGCGAGGGACACAGCGAGAGAGACTGCAAGGGAGACAACGAGAGAGAATGCGAGAGAGATCGCGTGAGACAGCGAGGGAGACAGCGTGGGAGGCAGCGAGGGAGACAGCGAGAGAAACTGCGAGTAAGACTGCGAGAGAGACTGCGAGAGAGACTGCGAGGGACACAGCGAGGAAGACAGCGAGAGAGACTGCGAGAGCGACTGCTAGGGAGACAGCGAGGGAGACAGCGAGGGAGGCAGTGAGGGAGACAGCGAGGGAGACTGCGAGAGCGACTGCTTGGGATACAGCGAGGGAGGCAGCGAGGGAGACAGCGAGAGAAACTGCGAGAGAGACTGCGAGAGAGACGGCGAGGGAGACGGCGAGGGAGACTGCGAGGGAGACAGCGAGGGAGACAGCGAGGGAGACAGCGAGGGAGACAGCGAGGGAGACAGCGAGAGAGACTGCGAGGGAGACAGCGAGAGAGACAGCGAGGGAGACAGCGAGGGAGAAAGCGAGGGAGAAAGCGAGGGAGAAAGCGAGAGAGACTGCGAGGGAGACTGCGAGGGAGACTGCGAGGGAGACAGCGTGGGAGACAGCGAGGGAGACAGCGAGGGAGACAGCGAGGGAGACAGCGAGGGAGACAGCGAGGGAGACAACGAGGGAGACAGCGAGAGAGACAGCGAGAGAGACAGCGAGAGAGACTGCGAGAGAGACTGCGAGAAGGACTGCGAGAGAGACAGCGAGGGAGAAAGTGAGAGCGACTGCGAGGGAGACTGCGAGGGAGACAGCGAAAGAGACTGTGAGGGAAACAGCGAGGGAGACAGCGAAAGAGACTGCGAGGGAGACTGCGAGGGAGACTGCGAGAGAGAATGCGAGAGAGAATGCGAGAGAGACAGCGAGAGAGACAGCGAGAGAGACAGCGAGAGAGACAGCGAGACAGACAGCGAGAGAGACAGCGAGAGAGACTGCAAAGGAGACTACGAGAGAGATTGCGAGGGAGACTGCGAGGCAGACTGCGAGGGAGACTGCGAGAGAGACAGCGAGAGAGACAGCGAGAGAGACAGCGAGAGAGACAGCGAGAGAGACAGCGAGAGAGACTGCAAAGGAGACTGCGAGAGAGACTGCGAGGGAGACAGCGAGAGAGACTGCGAGAGAGACTGCGAGAGGGACAGCGAGAGAGACTGCGAGAGGGACAGCGAGAGAGACTGCGAGAGAGACTGCGAGAAAGACTGCGAGAGAGACTGCGAGAGAGACTGCGAGGGAGAAAGCGAGGGAGAAAGCGTGAGAGACTGTGTGGGAGACTGCGAGGGAGACAGCGAGAGACACTGCGAGAGAGAATGCCAGGGAGACAGCGATTAAGACGGCGAGGGAGACGGCGAGAGAGAGAGCGAGAGAGAGAGCGAGGGAGACAGCGAGGTAGACAGCGAGAGAGACTTCGAGAGAGACTGCGAGGGAGGCAGCGAGGGAGACAGCGAGGGAGACAGCGAGGGAGACAGCGAGGGAGACAGCGACAGAGACAGCAATAGAGACTGCGAGAGAGACTGCGAGGGACACAGCGAGAGAGACTGCAAGGGAGACAACGAGAGAGAATGCGAGAGAGATCGCGTGAGACAGCGAGGGAGACAGCGTGGGAGACAGCGAGAGAAACTGCGAGTAAGACTGCGAGAGAGACTGCGAGGGACACAGCGAGGAAGACAGCGAGAGAGACTGCGAGAGCGACTGCTAGGGAGACAGCGAGGGAGGCAGTGAGGGAGACAGCGAGAGAGACTGCGAGAGCGAATGCTTGGGAGACAGCGAGGGAGGCAGCGAGGGAGACAGCGAGAGAAACTGCGAGGAAGACAGCGAGAGAGACTGCGAGAGAGACGGCGAGGGAGACGGTGAGGGAGACTGCGAGGGAGAGAGCGAGGGACACAGTGAGGGAGACAGCACGGGAGACAGCGAGGGAGACAGCGAGGGAGACAGCGAGGGAGACAGCGAGGGAGACAGCGAGAGAGACAGCGAGGGAGAAAGCGAGGGAGACTGCGACGGA
Organism: Heterodontus francisci; assembly: GCF_036365525.1. Classification (NCBI taxonomy): domain Eukaryota; kingdom Metazoa; phylum Chordata; class Chondrichthyes; order Heterodontiformes; family Heterodontidae; genus Heterodontus; species Heterodontus francisci. The sequence goes on from NC_090384.1 coordinate 356,570, forward strand.
GACTGCGAGGGAGACTGCGAGGGAGACTGCGTGGGAGACAGCGTGGGAGACAGCGTGGGAGACAGCGAGGGAGACAGCGAGGGAGACAGCGAGGGAGACAGCGAGGGAGACAGCGAGGGAGACAGCGAGGGAGACAGCGAGAGAGACAGCGAGAGAGACTGCGAGAGAGACTGCGAGAAGGACTGCGAGAGAGACAGCGAGGGAGAAAGTGAGAGCGACTGCGAGAGAGACTGCGAGTGAGACTGCGAGGGAGACTGTGAGGGAAACAGCGAAAGAGACTGCGAGGGAGACTGCGAGAGAGAATGCGAGAGAGACAGCGAGAGAGACAGCGAGAGAGACAGCGAGAGAGACAGCGAGAGAGACAGCGAGAGAGACAGCGAGAGAGACTGCAAAGGAGACTACGAGAGAGACTGCGAGGGAGACTGCGAGGCAGACTGCGAGTGAGACTGCGAGAGAGACATCGAGAGAGACAGCGAGAGAGACAGCGAGAGAGACAGCGAGAGAGACAGCGAGAGAGACTGCAAAGGAGACTGCGAGAGTGACTGCGAGGGAGACAGCGAGAGAGACTGCGAGAGGGACAGCGAGAGAGACTGCGAGAGGGACAGCGAGAGAGACTGCGAGAGAGACTGCGAGAGAGACTGCGAGAAAGACTGCGAGAAAGACTGCGAGAGAGACTGCGAGGGAGAAAGCGAGGGAGAAAGCGTGAGAGACTGTGTGGGAGACTGCAAGGGAGACAGCGAGAGAGACTGTGAGGGAGACAGCGAGGGAGACTGCGAGAGAGACTGCGAGAGAGACTGCGAGAGAGACTGCGAGGGAGACAGCGAGGGAGACAGCGAGGGAGACAGCGAGGGAGACAGCGAGGGAGACTGCGAGAGAGACGGCGAGAGAGATGGTGAGAGAAATGGAGAGAGAGACTGCGAGAGAGACAGTGAGAGAGAGAGCGAGAGAGACTGCGAGGGAGACAGCGAGAGAGACTGCGAGAGAGACTGCGAGAGAGACTGCGAGAGAGACTGCGAGAGATACAGCGAGGGATAGAGCGAGTGAGACAGTGAGGGAGACAGCGAGAGTACATTGAGAGAGACAGCGAGAGAGACTGCGAGAGAGACTGCGAGGGAGACGGCGAGGGAGACGGCGAGGGAGACGGCGAGGGAGACGGCGAGGGAGACGGCGACAGAGACAGCGACAGAGACAGCGACAGAGACAGCGACAGAGACAGCGACAGAGACAGTGAGAGAGACTGCTATGGAGATAGCGAGAGAGACAGCCGGGGATACAGAGAGAGTGTCTGCAAGGGAGACGGCGAGTGAGACGATGAGGGAGACAGCGAGGGAGACAGCGAGGGAGACTGCGAGAGAGAGCGTGTGAGACAGCGAGGGAGAGAGCGAGAGACACAGTGAGGGAGACAGCGAGGGAGACAGCGAGGGAGACAGCGAGGGAGACAGCGAGAGAGACTGCAAGAGAGACTGCAAGGGAGACTGCAAGGGAGACAGCGAGAGAGACAGCGAGAGAGACAGCGAGAGAGACAGCGAGAGAGACAGCGAGAGAGACAGCGAGGGAGAAAGCGATGGAGACAGCGAGAGAGACAGCGAGAGAGACAGCGAGGGAGACAGCGAGGGAGACAGCGAGGGAGACAGCGCTGGAGACAGCGAGAGAGACTGCGAGAAGGACTGCGAGAGAGACAGCGAGGGAGAAAGCGAGAGCGACTTCGAGAGAGACTGCGAGGCAGACAGCGAGAGAGACTGTGAGGGAGACAGCGAGAGATACAGCGAGGGATAGAGAGAGTGAGACAGCGAGGGAGACAGCGAGAGAGACAGCGAGAGAGACAGCGAGAGAGACAGCAAGAGAGACTGCGAGAGAGACGGCCAGGGAGACGGCCAGGGAGACGGCCAGGGAGACGGCCAGGGAGACGGCGAGGGAGACGACGAGGGAGACGACGAGGGAGACGACGAGGGAGACAGCGAGGGAGACAGCGACGGAGACAGCGACAGAGACAGCGACAGAGACAGCGACAGAGACAGCGACAGAGACAGCGACAGAGACAGTGACAGAGACAGTGAGAGAGAATGCTATGGAGATAGCGCGTGAGACAGCGAGCGAGAGAGCGAGACACACAGCGAGAGAGACTGCGAGAGAGACTGCAAGGGAGACAGCGAGAGAGGCAGCGAGAGAGACAGCGAGAGAGACAGCGAGAGAGACAGCGAGAGAGAAAGCGATGGAGACAGCGAGAGAGACAGCGAGAGAGACAGCGAGAGGGACTGCGTGGGAGACAGCGAGGGAGACAGCGAGGGAGACAGCGAGGGAGACAGCGAGGGAGACAGCGAGGGAGACAGCGAGAGAGACAGCGAGGGAGACTGCGAGGGAGACTGCGAGGGAGACTGCGAGGGAGACTGCGAGGGAGACTGCGAGGGTGACTGCGAGGGAGACTGCGAGGGAGACTGCGAGGGAGACAGCGAGAGAGACAGCGAGAGAGACAGCGAGAGAGACAGCGAGGGAGACAGCGAGGGAGACAGCGCTGGAGACAGCGAGAGAGACTGCGAGAAGGACTGCGAGAGAGACAGCGAGGGAGAAAGCGAGAGCGACTTCGAGAGAGACTGCGAGGCAGACAGCGAGAGAGACTGTGAGGGAAACAGCGAGGGAGACAGCGAGAGATACAGCGAGGGATAGAGAGAGTGAGACAGCGAGGGAGACAGCGAGAGAGACAGCGAGAGAGACAGCGAGAGAGACAGCAAGAGAGACTGCGAGAGAGATGGCCAGGGAGACGGCCAGGGAGACGGCCAGGGAGACGGCCAGGGAGACGACGAGGGAGACGACGAGGGAGACGACGAGGGAGACAGCGAGGGAGACAGCGAGAGAGACAGCGACAGAGACAGCGACAGAGACAGTGACAGAGACAGTGAGAGAGAATGCTATGGAGATAGCGCGTGAGACAGCGAGCGAGAGAGCGAGACACACAGTGAGAGAGACTGCGAGAGAGACTGCAAGGGAGACAGCGAGAGAGGCAGCGAGAGAGACAGCGAGAGAGACAGCGAGAGAGACAGCGAGAGAGAAAGCGATGGAGACAGCGAGAGAGACAGCGAGAGAGACAGCGAGAGGGACTGCGTGGGAGACAGCGAGGGAGACAGCGAGGGAGACAGCGAGGGAGACAGCGAGGGAGACAGCGAGAGAGACAGCGAGAGAGACAGCGAGAGAGACAGCGAGGGAGACTGCGAGGGAGACTGCGAGGGAGACTGCGAGGGAGACTGCGAGGGAGACTGCGAGGGAGACAGCGAGGGAGAAAGCGAGGGAGACAGCGAGAGAGACAGCGAGAGAGACAGCGAGAGAGACAGCGAGAGAGACTGCGAGGGAGACTGCGAGGGAGACAGCGTGGGAGACAGCGTGGGAGACAGCGTGGGAGACAGCGTGGGAGACAGCGTGGGAGACAGCGTGGGAGACAGCGTGGGAGACAGCGAGGGAGACAGCGAGGGAGACAGCGAGGGAGACAGCGAGAGAGACAGCGAGAGAGACAGCGAGAAGGACTGCGAGAAGGACTGCGAGAAGGACTGCGAGAAGGACTGCGAGAGAGACAGCGAGGGAGAAAGTGAGAGCGACTGCGAGAGAGACAGCGAGGGAGACTGCGAGGGAGACAGCGTAAGAGACTGTGAGGGAAACAGCGAGGGAGACAGCGAAAGAGACTGCGAGGGAAACTGCGAGGCAGACTGCGAGGGAGACTGCGAGAGAGACAGCGAGAGAGACAGCGAGAGAGACAGCGAGAGAGACAGCGAGAGAGACTGCAAAGGAGACTGCGAGAGAGACTGCGAGGGAGACTGCGAGTGGGACTGCGAGAGGGACAGCGAGAGAGACTGCGAGAGAGACTGCGAGAGAAACTGCGAGAGAGACTGCGAGAGAGACGGCGAGGGAGAAAGCGAGGGAGACAGCGAGGGAGACAGCGAGGGAGAGAGCGAGAGACACAGCGAGGGAGACAGCGAGGGAGACAGCGAGGGAGACAGCGAGAGAGACTGCAAGAGAGACTGCAAGAGAGACTGCATGGGAGACAGCGAGAGAGACAGCGAGAGAGACAGCGAGAGAGACAGCGAGAGAGACAGCGAGAGAGACAGCGAGGGAGAAAGCGATGGAGACAGTGAGAGAGACAGCGAGAGAGACTGCGTGGGAGACAGCGAGGGAGACAGCGAGGGAGACAGCGCTGGAGACAGCGAGAGAGACTGCGAGAAGGACTTCGAGAGAGACTGCGAGGCAGACAGCGAGAGAGACTGTGAGGGAAACAGCGAGGGAGACAGCGAGAGAGACTGCGAGGGAGACTGCGAGGGAGACTGCGAGGGAGACTGCGAGGGAGACTGCGAGGGAGACTGCGAGGGAGACTGCGAGAGAGACTGCGAGAGAGACTGCGAGAGTGACTGCGAGAGAGACTGCGAGGGAGACTGCGAGGGAGACTGCGAGGGAGCCTGCGAGAGAGACTGCGAGAGAGACAGCGAGAGAGACTGTGAGAGAGACTGCGAGAGAGACTGCGAGAGATACAGCGAGGGATAGAGAGAGTGAGACAGCGAGGGAGACAGCGAGAGTACATTGAGAGAGACAGCGAGAGAGACGGCGAGGGAGACGGCGAGGGAGACGGCGAGGGAGACAGCGAGAGAGACAGCGAGAGAGACAGCGAGAGAGACTGCGAGAGAGACGGCCAGGGAGACGGCCAGGGAGACGGCCAGGGAGATGGCCAGGGAGACGGCCAGGGAGACAGCGAGGGAGACAGCGAGGGAGACAGCGAGGGAGACAGCGAGGGAGGCAGCGACAGAGACAGCGACAGAGACAGCGACAGAGACAGCGACAGAGACAGTGACAGAGACAGTGAGAGAGAATGCTATGGAGATAGCGCGTGAGACAGCGAGCGAGAGAGCGAGACACACAGCGAGAGAGACTGCGAGAGAGACTGCAAGGGAGACAGCGAGAGAGGCAGCGAGAGAGACAGCGAGAGAGACAGCGAGAGAGACAGCGAGAGAGACAGCGAGAGAGACAGCGAGGGAGAAAGCGATGGAGACAGCGAGAGAGACAGCGAGAGAGACAGCGAGAGAGAATGCGTGGGAGAATGCGAGGGAGACAGCGAGGGAGACAGCGAGGGAGACAGCGAGGGAGACAGCGAGAGAGACAGCGACAAAGACAGCGACTGAGACAGCGACAGAGACAGCGACAGAGACAGTGAGAGAGACTGCTATGGAGATAGCGAGAGAGACAGCCGGGGATACAGAGAGAGTGTCTGCAAGGGAGACGGCGAGGGAGACAATGAGGGAGACAGCGAGGGAGACAGCGAGGGAGACTGCGAGAGAGAGCGTGTGAGACAGCGAGGGAGAGAGCGAGAGACACAGTGAGGGAGACAGCGAGGGAGACAGCGAGGGAGACAGCGAGAGAGACTGCAAGAGAGACTGCAAGGGAGACAGCGAGAGAGACAGCGAGAGAGACAGCGAGAGAGACAGCGAGAGAGACAGCGAGAGAGACAGCGAGGGAGAAAGCGATGGAGACAGCGAGAGAGACAGCGAGAGAGACAGCGAGGGAGACAGCGAGGGAGACAGCGAGGGAGACAGCGCTGGAGACAGCGAGAGAGACTGCGAGAAGGACTGCGAGAGAGACAGCGAGGGAGAAAGCGAGAGCGACTTCGAGAGAGACTGCGAGGCAGACAGCGAGAGAGACTGTGAGGGAAACAGCGAGGGAGACAGAGAGAGATACAGCGAGGGATAGAGAGAGTGAGACAGCGAGGGAGACAGCGAGAGAGACAGCGAGAGAGACAGCGAGAGAGACAGCAAGAGAGACTGCGAGAGAGACGGCCAGGGAGACGGCCAGGGAGACGGCCAGGGAGACGGCCAGGGAGACGGCCAGGGAGACGGCCAGGGAGACGGCGAGGGAGACGACGAGGGAGACGACGAGGGAGACAGCGAGGGAGACAGCGACGGAGACAGCGACAGAGACAGCGACAGAGACAGCGACAGAGACAGCGACAGAGACAGCGACAGAGACAGTGACAGAGACAGTGAGAGAGAATGCTATGGAGATAGCGCGTGAGACAGCGAGCGAGAGAGCGAGACACACAGCGAGAGAGACTGCGAGAGAGACTGCAAGGGAGACAGCGAGAGAGACAGCGAGAGAGGCAGCGAGAGAGACAGCGAGAGAGACAGCGAGAGAGACAGCGAGAGAGAAAGCGATGGAGACAGCGAGAGAGACAGCGAGAGAGACAGCGAGAGGGACTGCGTGGGAGACAGCGAGGGAGACAGCGAGGGAGACAGCGAGAGAGACAGCGAGAGAGACAGCGAGAGAGACAGCGAGGGAGACTGCGAGGGAGACTGCGAGGGAGACTGCGAGGGAGACTGCGAGGGAGACTGCGAGGGAGAAGGCGAGGGAGACAGCGAGAGAGACAGCGAGAGAGACAGCGAGAGAGACAGCGAGAGAGACTGCGAGGGAGACTGCGAGGGAGACAGCGTGGGAGACAGCATGGGAGACAGCGTGGGAGACAGCGTGGGAGACAGCGAGGGAGACAGCGAGGGAGACAGCGAGGGAGACAGCGAGGGAGACAGCGAGGGAGACAGCGAGAGAGACAGCGAGAGAGACAGCGAGAGAGACAGCGAGAAGGACTGCGAGAAGGACTGCGAGAAGGACTGCGAGAAGGACTGCGAGAGAGACAGCGAGGGAGAAAGTGAGAGCGACTGCGAGAGAGACTGCGAGGGAGACTGCGAGGGAGACAGCGTAAGAGACTGTGAGGGAAACAGCGAGGGAGACAGCGAAAGAGACTGCGAGGGAAACTGCGAGGCAGACTGCGAGGGAGACTGCGAGAGAGACAGCGAGAGAGACAGCGAGAGAGACAGCGAGAGAGACAGCGAGAGAGACAGCGAGAGAGACTGCAAAGGAGACTGCGAGAGAGACTGCGAGGGAGACTGCGAGTGGGACTGCGAGAGGGACAGCGAGAGAGACTGCGAGAGAGACTGCGAGAGAGACTGCGAGAGAGACTGCGAGAGAGACTGCGAGAGAGACGGCGAGGGAGAAAGCGAGGGAGACAGCGAGGGAGACAGCGAGGGAGAGAGCGAGAGACACAGCGAGGGAGACAGCGAGGGAGACAGCGAGGGAGACAGCGAGGGAGACAGCGAGAGAGACTGCAAGAGAGACTGCAAGAGAGACTGCATGGGAGACAGCGAGAGAGACAGCGAGAGAGACAGCGAGAGAGACAGCGAGAGAGACAGCGAGGGAGAAAGCGATGGAGACAGCGAGAGAGACAGCGAGAGAGACTGCGTGGGAGACAGCGAGGGAGACAGCGAGGGAGACAGCGCTGGAGACAGCGAGAGAGACTGCGAGAAGGACTTCGAGAGAGACTGCTAGGCAGACAGCGAGAGAGACTGTGAGAGAAACAGCGAGGGAGACAGCGAGAGAGACTGCGAGGGAGACTGCGAGGGAGACTGCGAGGGAGACTGCGAGGGAGACTGCGAGAGAGACTGCGAGAGTGACTGCGAGAGAGACTGCGAGGGAGACTGCGAGGGAGACTGTGAGGGAGCCTGCGAGAGAGACTGCGAGAGAGACAGCGATAGAGACAGTGAGAGTAGACTGCGAGAGAGACTGCGAGAGATACAGCGAGGGATAGAGAGAGTGAGACAGCGAGAGAGACAGCGAGAGAGACGGCGAGGGAGACGGCGAGGGAGACGGCGAGGGAGACGGCGAGGGAGACGGCGAGGGAGACAGCGAGAGAGACAGCGAGAGAGACTGCGAGAGAGACGGCCAGGGAGACGGCCAGGGAGACGGCCAGGGAGACGGCCAGGGAGACAGCGAGGGAGACAGCGAGGGAGACAGCGAGGGAGGCAGCGACAGAGACAGCGACAGAGACAGCGACAGAGACAGCGAGAGAGACTGCGAGAGAGACTGCGAGAGAGACTGCAAGAGAGACTGCAAGAGAGACTGCGAGGGAGACAGCGAGAGAGACAGCGAGAGAGACAGCGAGGGAGAAAGCGAGGGAGACAGCGAGAGAGACAGCGAGAGAGACAGCGAGAGAGACTGCGAGGGAGACTGCGAGGGAGACTGCGAGGGAGACTGCGAGGGAGACAGCGAGAGAGACAGCGAGGGAGACAGCGAGGGAGACAGCGAGGGAGACAGCGAGGGAGACAGCGAGAGAGACAGCGAGAGAGACAGCGAGAAGGACTGCGAGAAGGACTGCGAGAAGGACTGCGAGAGAGACAGCGAGGGAGAAAGTGAGAGCGACTGCGAGAGAGACTGCGAGGGAGACTGCGAGGGAGACAGCGAAAGAGACTGTGAGGGAAACAGCGAGGGAGACAGCGAAAGAGACTGCGAGGGAAACTGCGAGGCAGACTGCGAGGGAGACTGCGAGAGAGACAGCGAGAGAGACTGCGAGAGAGACAGCGAGAGAGACAGCGAGAGAGACAGCGAGAGAGACAGCGAGAGAGACTGCAAAGGAGACTGCGAGAGAGACTGCGAGGGAGACAGCGAGAGAGACTGCGAGAGGGACAGCGAGAGAGACTGCGAGAGAGACTGCGAGAGAGACTGCGAGAGAGACTGCGAGAGGGACAGCGAGAGAGACTGCGAGAGAGACGGCGAGAGGGACAGCGAGAGAGACTGCGAGAGGGACAGCGAGAGAGACTGCGAGAGGGACAGCGAGAGAGACTGCGAGAGAGAAAGCGAGAGAGACGGCGAGGGAGAAAGCGAGGGAGAAAGCGAGGGAGAAAGCGTGAGAGACTGTGTGGGAGACTGCAAGGGAGACAGCGAGAGAGACAGCGAGAGAGACTGTGAGGGAGACAGCTAGAGAGACTGCTAGAGAGACTGCGAGAGGGAGAGTGAGGGAGACTGCGAGGGAGACTGCGAGGGAGACAGCGAGTGAGACAGCGAGGGAGACAGCGAGGGAGACAGCGAGGGAGACAGCGAGGGAGACAGCGAGAGAGAGAGCGAGAGAGAGAGCGAGGGAAACAGCGAGGGAGACTGCGAGGGAGACAGCGAGGGAGACTGCGAGAGAGACTGCGAGAGAGACTGCGAGAGAGACTGCGAGGGAGAGAGCGAGGGAGAAAGCGAGGGAGAAAGCGAGGGAGAAAGCGAGAGAGACTGCGAGGGAGACAGCGATAGAAACTGCGAGGGAGTCAGCGAGAGAGACAGCGAGAGAGACAGCGAGAGAGACTGCGAGAGAGACTGCGAGAGAGACCTCGAGGGAGACAGCGAGGGAGACAGCGAGGGAAACAGCGAGGGAGACTGCGAGGGACACAGTGAGGGAGACAGCGAGAGAGACTGCGAGAGAGCGTGTGAGACGGCGAGGGAGACAGCGAGGGAGAGAGCGAGAGACACAGCGAGGGAGACAGCCAGGGAGACAGCGAGAGAGACTGCAAGAGAGGAAGCGAGAGAGACAGCGAGAGAGACAGCGAGAGAGACAGCGAGAGAGACAGCGAGAGAGGCAGCGAGAGAGGCAGCGAGAGAGGCAGCGAGAGAGACAGCGAGAGAGACAGCGAGAGAGACAGCGAGAGAGACAGCGAGAGAGACTGCGTGGGAGACAGCGAGGGACACAGCGAGGGAGACAGCGAGGGAGACAGCGAGGGAGACAGCGAGAGAGACTGCGAGAGAGACAGCGAGGGAGAAAGCGAGAGCGACTTCGAGAGAGACTGCGAGGCAGACAGCGAGAGAGAATGTGAGGGAAACAGCGAGGGAGACAGCGAGAGAGACTGCGAGGGAGACTGCGAGGGAGACTGCGAGGGAGACTGCGAGGGAGACTGCGAGGGAGACTGCGAGGGAGAATGCGAGGGAGACTGCGAGGGAGACTGCGAGAGTGACTGCGAGAGTGACTGCGAGAGAGACTGCGAGGGAGCCTGCGAGAGAGACTGCGAGAGAGACAGCGAGAGAGACTGTGAGAGAGACTGCGAGAGAGACTGCGAGAGATACAGCGAGGGATAGAGCGAGTGAGACAGCGAGGGAGACAGCGACAGAGACAGCGACAGAGACAGCGACAGAGACAGCGACAGAGACAGCGAGAGAGACTGCTATGGAGATAGCGAGAGAGACAGCCGGGGATATAGAGAGAGTGACTGCAAGGGAGACGGCGAGGGAGACGGCGAGGGAGACGGCGAGGGAGACGGCGAGGGAGACGGCGAGGGAGACGGCGAGGGAGACGGCGAGGGAGACGGAGAGGGACAGAGTGAGGGAGACAGCGAGAGAGACTGCGAGAGAGAGCGCGTGAGACAGCGAGGGAGAGAGCGAGACACACAGCGAGGGAGACAGCGAGAGAGACTGCAAGAGAGACAGCGAGAGAGACAGCGAGAGAGACAGCGAGGGAGAAAGCGATGGAGACAGCGAGAGAGACAGCGAGAGAAACTGCGTGGGAGACAGCGAGGGAGACAGCGAGGGAGACAGCGAGGGAGACAGCGAGGGAGACAGCGAGGGAGACAGCGAGGGAGACAGCGTTGGAGACAGCGTTGGAGACAGCGTTGGAGACAGCGAGAGAGAATGCGAGAGAGAATGCGAGAGAGAATGCGAGAGAGACTGCGAGAGAGACTGCGAGGGAGACTGCGAGGGAGACAGCGAGAGAGACAGCGAGAGAGACAGCGAGAGAGACAGCGAGGGAGACAGCGAGAGAGACTGCGAGGGAGACTGCGAGGGAGACTGCGAGGGAGACAGCGTGGGAGACAGCGAGGGAGACAGCGAGGGAGACAGCGAGGGAGACAGTGAGAGAGACAGCGAGAGAGACAGTGAGAGAGACAGCGAGAGAGACAGCGAGAGAGACTGCGAGAGAGACTGCGAGAAGGACTGCGAGAAGGACTGCGAGAGAGAGAGCGAGGGAGAAAGTGAGAGCGACTGCGAGGGAGACAGCGAAAGAGACTGTGAGGGAGACAGCGAAAGAGACTGCGAGGGAAACTGCGAGGCAGACTGCGAGGGAGACTGCGAGAGAGACAGCGAGAGAGACAGCGAGAGAGACAGCGAGAGAGACAGCGAGAGAGACACCGAGAGAGACAGCGAGAGAGACTGCAAAGGAGACTGCGAGAGAGACTGCGAGGGAGACTGCGAGAGAGACTGCGAGAGAGACTGCGAGAGAGACTGCGAGAGGGACAGCGAGAGAGACTGTGAGAGAGACTGCGAGAGAGACTGCGAGAGAGACTGCGAGAGAGACTGCGAGGGAGAAAGCGAGGGAGAAAGCGTGAGATACTGTGTGGGAGACTGCAAGGGAGACAGCGAGGGTGACAGCGAGAGAGAGAGCGAGGTAGACAGCGAGGGAAACAGCGAGGGAGACTGCGAGGGAGACAGCGAGGGAGACTGCGAGAGAGACTGCGAGCGAGAGAGCGAGGGAGAAAGCGAGAGAGACTGCGAGGGAGACAGCGATAGAAACTGCGAGGGAGTCAGCGAGAGAGACAGCGAGAGAGACAGCGAGAGAGACAGCGAGAGAGACAGCGAGAGAGACTGCGAGAGAGACTGCGAGAGAGACTGCGAGAGAGACCTCGAGGGAGACAGCGAGGGAGACAGCGAAAGAGACTGTGAGGGAGACAGCGAGGGAGACAGTGAGAGAGACAGCGAGAGACACTGTGAGGGAGACAGCGAGAGAGACTGCGAGGGAGGAAGCGAGAGAAACTGCGAGAGAGACTGCTATGGAGATAGCGAGAGAGACAGCGAGGGATACAGCGAGAGACACTGCGAGAGAGAATGCGAGGGAGACAGCGATTAAGACGGCGAGGGAGACGGCGAGGGAGAGAGCGAGAGAGAGAGCGAGGGAGACAGCGAGGGAGACAGCGAGAGAGACTTCGAGAGAGACTGCGAGGAAGGCAGCGAGAGAGACAGCGAGGGAGACAGCGAGGTAGACAGCGAGAGAGACTTCGAGAGAGACTGCGAGGGAGGCAGCGAGGGAGACAGCGAGGGAGACAGCGAGGGAGACAGCGAGGGAGACAGCGAGGGAGACAGCGAGGGAGGCAGCAATAGAGACTGCGAGAGAGACTGCGAGGGACACAGCGAGAGAGACTGCAAGGGAGACAACGAGAGAGAATGCGAGAGAGATCGCGTGAGACAGCGAGGGAGACAGCGTGGGAGACAGCGAGGGAGACAGCGAGGGAGACAGCGAGGGAGACAGCGTTGGAGACAGCGTTGGAGACAGCGTTGGAGACAGCGAGAGAGAATGCGAGAGAGAATGCGAGAGAGAATGCGAGAGAGAATGCGAGAGAGACTGCGAGAGAGACTGCGAGAGAAACTGCGTGGGAGACAGCGAGGGAGACAGCGAGGGAGACAGCGAGGGAGACAGCGAGGGAGACAGCGAGGGAGACAGCGAGGGAGACAGCGTTGGAGACAGCGTTGGAGACAGCGTTGGAGACAGCGAGAGAGAATGCGAGAGAGAATGCGAGAGAGAATGCGAGAGAGAATGCGAGAGAGACTGCGAGAGAGACTGCGAGGGAGACTGCGAGGGAGACAGCGAGAGAGACAGCGAGAGAGACAGCGAGAGAGACAGCGAGGGAGACAGCGAGGGAGACTGCGAGGGAGACTGCGAGGGAGACAGCGTGGGAGACAGCGAGGGAGACAGCGAGGGAGACGGCGAGGGAGACGGCGAGGGAGACGGCGAGGGAGACGGCGAGGGAGACGGCGAGGGAGACGGAGAGGGACAGAGTGAGGGAGACAGCGAGAGAGACTGCGAGAGAGAGCGCGTGAGACAGCGAGGGAGAGAGCGAGACACACAGCGAGGGAGACAGCGAGAGAGACTGCAAGAGAGACAGCGAGAGAGACAGCGAGAGAGACAGCGAGGGAGAAAGCGATGGAGACAGCGAGAGAGACAGCGAGAGAAACTGCGTGGGAGACAGCGAGGGAGACAGCGAGGGAGACAGCGAGGGAGACAGCGAGGGAGACAGCGAGGGAGACAGCGAGGGAGACAGCGTTGGAGACAGCGTTGGAGACAGCGTTGGAGACAGCGAGAGAGAATGCGAGAGAGAATGCGAGAGAGAATGCGAGAGAGACTGCGAGAGAGACTGCGAGGGAGACTGCGAGGGAGACAGCGAGAGAGACAGCGAGAGAGACAGCGAGAGAGACAGCGAGGGAGACAGCGAGAGAGACTGCGAGGGAGACTGCGAGGGAGACTGCGAGGGAGACAGCGTGGGAGACAGCGAGGGAGACAGCGAGGGAGACAGCGAGGGAGACAGTGAGAGAGACAGCGAGAGAGACAGTGAGAGAGACAGCGAGAGAGACAGCGAGAGAGACTGCGAGAGAGACTGCGAGAAGGACTGCGAGAAGGACTGCGAGAGAGAGAGCGAGGGAGAAAGTGAGAGCGACTGCGAGGGAGACAGCGAAAGAGACTGTGAGGGAGACAGCGAAAGAGACTGCGAGGGAAACTGCGAGGCAGACTGCGAGGGAGACTGCGAGAGAGACAGCGAGAGAGACAGCGAGAGAGACAGCGAGAGAGACAGCGAGAGAGACACCGAGAGAGACAGCGAGAGAGACTGCAAAGGAGACTGCGAGAGAGACTGCGAGGGAGACTGCGAGAGAGACTGCGAGAGAGACTGCGAGAGAGACTGCGAGAGGGACAGCGAGAGAGACTGTGAGAGAGACTGCGAGAGAGACTGCGAGAGAGACTGCGAGAGAGACTGCGAGGGAGAAAGCGAGGGAGAAAGCGTGAGATACTGTGTGGGAGACTGCAAGGGAGACAGCGAGGGTGACAGCGAGAGAGAGAGCGAGGTAGACAGCGAGGGAAACAGCGAGGGAGACTGCGAGGGAGACAGCGAGGGAGACTGCGAGAGAGACTGCGAGCGAGAGAGCGAGGGAGAAAGCGAGAGAGACTGCGAGGGAGACAGCGATAGAAACTGCGAGGGAGTCAGCGAGAGAGACAGCGAGAGAGACAGCGAGAGAGACAGCGAGAGAGACAGCGAGAGAGACTGCGAGAGAGACTGCGAGAGAGACTGCGAGAGAGACCTCGAGGGAGACAGCGAGGGAGACAGCGAAAGAGACTGTGAGGGAGACAGCGAGGGAGACAGTGAGAGAGACAGCGAGAGACACTGTGAGGGAGACAGCGAGAGAGACTGCGAGGGAGGAAGCGAGAGAAACTGCGAGAGAGACTGCTATGGAGATAGCGAGAGAGACAGCGAGGGATACAGCGAGAGACACTGCGAGAGAGAATGCGAGGGAGACAGCGATTAAGACGGCGAGGGAGACGGCGAGGGAGAGAGCGAGAGAGAGAGCGAGGGAGACAGCGAGGGAGACAGCGAGAGAGACTTCGAGAGAGACTGCGAGGAAGGCAGCGAGAGAGACAGCGAGGGAGACAGCGAGGTAGACAGCGAGAGAGACTTCGAGAGAGACTGCGAGGGAGGCAGCGAGGGAGACAGCGAGGGAGACAGCGAGGGAGACAGCGAGGGAGACAGCGAGGGAGACAGCGAGGGAGGCAGCAATAGAGACTGCGAGAGAGACTGCGAGGGACACAGCGAGAGAGACTGCAAGGGAGACAACGAGAGAGAATGCGAGAGAGATCGCGTGAGACAGCGAGGGAGACAGCGTGGGAGACAGCGAGGGAGACAGCGAGGGAGACAGCGAGGGAGACAGCGTTGGAGACAGCGTTGGAGACAGCGTTGGAGACAGCGAGAGAGAATGCGAGAGAGAATGCGAGAGAGAATGCGAGAGAGAATGCGAGAGAGACTGCGAGAGAGACTGCGAGAGAAACTGCGTGGGAGACAGCGAGGGAGACAGCGAGGGAGACAGCGAGGGAGACAGCGAGGGAGACAGCGAGGGAGACAGCGAGGGAGACAGCGTTGGAGACAGCGTTGGAGACAGCGTTGGAGACAGCGAGAGAGAATGCGAGAGAGAATGCGAGAGAGAATGCGAGAGAGAATGCGAGAGAGACTGCGAGAGAGACTGCGAGGGAGACTGCGAGGGAGACAGCGAGAGAGACAGCGAGAGAGACAGCGAGAGAGACAGCGAGGGAGACAGCGAGGGAGACTGCGAGGGAGACTGCGAGGGAGACAGCGTGGGAGACAGCGAGGGAGACAGCGAGGGAGACAGCGAGGGAGACAGCGAGGGAGACAGTGAGAGAGACAGCGAGAGAGACAGCGAGAGAGACAGCGAGAGAGACAGCGAGAGAGACTGCGAGAGAGACTGCGAGAAGGACTGCGAGAAGGACTGCGAGAGAGAGAGCGAGGGAGAAAGTGAGAGCGACTGCGAGGGAGACAGCGAAAGAGACTGTGAGGGAGACAGCGAAAGAGACTGCGAGGGAAACTGCGAGGCAGACTGCGAGGGAGACTGCGAGAGAGACAGCGAGAGAGACAGCGAGAGAGACAGCGAGAGAGACAGCGAGAGAGACACCGAGAGAGACAGCGAGAGAGACTGCAAAGGAGACTGCGAGAGAGACTGCGAGGGAGACTGCGAGAGAGACTGCGAGAGAGACTGCGAGAGAGACTGCGAGAGGGACAGCGAGAGAGACTGCGAGAGAGACTGCGAGAGAGACTGCGAGAGAGACTGCGAGAGAGACTGCGAGGGAGAAAGCGAGGGAGAAAGCGTGAGATACTGTGTGGGAGACTGCAAGGGAGACAGCGAGGGTGACAGCGAGAGAGAGAGCGAGGTAGACAGCGAGGGAAACAGCGAGGGAGACTGCGAGGGAGACAGCGAGGGAGACTGCGAGAGAGACTGCGAGCGAGAGAGCGAGGGAGAAAGCGAGAGAGACTGCGAGGGAGACAGCGATAGAAACTGCGAGGGAGTCAGCGAGAGAGACAGCGAGAGAGACAGCGAGAGAGACAGCGAGAGAGACAGCGAGAGAGACTGCGAGAGAGACTGCGAGAGAGACTGCGAGAGAGACCTCGAGGGAGACAGCGAGGGAGACAGCGAAAGAGACTGTGAGGGAGACAGCGAGGGAGACAGTGAGAGAGACAGCGAGAGACACTGTGAGGGAGACAGCGAGAGAGACTGCGAGGGAGGAAGCGAGAGAAACTGCGAGAGAGACTGCTATGGAGATAGCGAGAGAGACAGCGAGGGATACAGCGAGAGACACTGCGAGAGAGAATGCGAGGGAGACAGCGATTAAGACGGCGAGGGAGACGGCGAGGGAGAGAGCGAGAGAGAGAGCGAGGGAGACAGCGAGGGAGACAGCGAGAGAGACTTCGAGAGAGACTGCGAGGAAGGCAGCGAGAGAGACAGCGAGGGAGACAGCGAGGTAGACAGCGAGAGAGACTTCGAGAGAGACTGCGAGGGAGGCAGCGAGGGAGACAGCGAGGGAGACAGCGAGGGAGACAGCGAGGGAGACAGCGAGGGAGGCAGCAATAGAGACTGCGAGAGAGACTGCGAGGGACACAGCGAGAGAGACTGCAAGGGAGACAACGAGAGAGAATGCGAGAGAGATCGCGTGAGACAGCGAGGGAGACAGCGTGGGAGGCAGCGAGGGAGACAGCGAGAGAAACTGAGAGGAAGACTGCGAGAGAGACTGCGAGACAGACTGCGAGAGAGACTGCGAGAGAGACTGCGAGAGAGACTGCGAGAGAGACTGCGAGGGACACAGCGAGGAAGACAGCGAGAGAGACTGCGAGAGAGACAGCGAGGGAGACAGCGAGGGAGACTGCGAGGGAGAGAGCGAGGGGGAGAGCGAGGGGGAGAGCGAGGGGGAGAGCGAGGGGGAGAGCGAGGGACACAGCGAGGGAGACAGCGAGGGAGACAGCGAGGGAGACAGCGAGGGAGACAGCGAGAGAGACTGCGAGGGAGACTGCGAGGGAGACTGCGAGGGAGACTGCGAGGGAGACTGCGAGGGAGACAGCGTGGAAGACAGCGAGGGAGACAGCGAGGGAGACAGCGAGGGAGACAGCGAGGGAGACAGCAACAGAGACTGCGAGAAGGACTGCAAGAGAGACAGCGAGGGAGAAAGTGAGAGCGACTGCGTGAGAGACTGCGAGGGAGACAGCGAGGGAGACAGCGAGGGAGACTGTGAGGGAAACAGCGAGGGAGACAGCGAGAGAGACTGCGAGGGAGACTGCGAGGGAGACTGCGAGGGAGACTGCGAGGGAGACTGCGAGGGAGACTGTGAGGGAGACAGCGAGAGAGACAGCGAGAGAGACTGCAAAGGAGACTGCGAGAGAGACTGCGAGGGAGACAGCGAGAGAGACTGCGAGAGGGACAGCGAGAGAGACTGCGAGAGAGACTGCGAGAGAGACTGCGAGAGAGACTGCGAGGGAGAAAGCGAGGGAGAAAGCGACAGAGACTGTGTGGGAGACTGCAATGGAGACAGCGAGAGAGACTGTGAGGGAGACTGCGAGGGAGACTGCGAGGGAGACTGCGAGGGAGACTGCGAGGGAGACTGCGAGAGAGACTGCGAGGGAGACTGCGAGGGAGACTGCGAGAGAGACGGCGAGAGAGACAGCGAGAGAGATGGTGAGAGAGATGGAGAGAGAGACGACGAGAGAGACTGCGAGAGAGAGAGTGAGAGAGACTGAGAGGGAGACAGCGAGAGAGACTGCGAGAGAGACTGCGAGAGAGACTGCGAGAGATACAGCGAGGGATAGAGCGAGGGATAGAGCGAGGGAGACAGCGAGGGAGACAGCGAGAGTACATTGAGAGAGACAGCGAGAGAGACTGCGAGAGAGACTGCGAGGGAGACTGCGAGAGAGACTGCGAGAGGGGCAGCGAGAGAGACTGCGAGAGAGACTGCGAGAGACTGCGAGAGAGACTGCGAGGGAGACTGCGAGGGAGACTGCGAGAGAGACTGCGAGAGAGACTGCGAGAGAGACTGCGAGAGAGACTGCGAGGGAGACTGCGAGCGAGACTGCGAGAGAGACGGCGAGAGAGACGGCGAGAGAGACGGCGAGAGAGACGGCGAGAGAGACGGCGAGAGAGACGGAGAGAGAGATGAAGAGAGAGACGGCGAGAGAGACTGCGAGAGAGACTGAGAGGGAGACAGCGAGAGAGACAGCGAGAGAGACAGCGAGAGAGACTGCGAGTGATACAGCGAGGGATAGAGCGAGGGAGACAGAAGGGAGACAGCGAGGGAGACAGCGAGGGAGACAGCGAGAGTACATTGAGAGAGACAGCGAGAGAGACAGCGAGAGAGACAGCGAGAGAGACAGCGAGAGAGACTGCGAGAGAGACTGCGAGGGAGACGACGAGGGAGACGACGAGGGAGACGACGAGGGAGACGACGAGGGAGACGACGAGGGAGACGGCGAGGGAGACGGCGAGGGAGACAGAGAGAGAGACAGAGAGGGAGACAGAGAGGGAGACAGAGAGGGAGACAGAGAGGGAGACAGAAAGGGAGACAGCGACAGAGACAGCGACAGAGACAGCGACAGAGACGGAGACAGCGAGGGAGACAGCGAGGGAGACAGCGAGGGAGACAGCGAGGGAGACAGCGAGAGAGACTGCTATGGAGATAGCGAGAGAGACAGCGGGGGATACAGAGAGAGTGACTGCGAGGGAGACGGCGAGGGAGACGGCGAGGGAGACAGCGAGGGAGACAGCGAGGGAGACAGCGAGGGAGACAGCGAGGGAGACAGCGAGGGAGACAGCGAGGGAGACTGCGAGGGAGACTGCGAGGGAGACTGCGAGAGAGACTGCGAGAGAGACTGCGAGAGAGATTGCGAGGGAGACTGCGAGGGAGACTGCGAGGGAGACTGCGAGGGAGACAGCGAGGGAGACAGTGAGGGCAACTGCGAGAGAGACAGCGAGAGAGACAGCGAGGGACACAGCGAGGGAGACAGCGAGGGAGACTGCGAGGGAGACTGCGAGGGAGACAGCGAGAGAGACAGCGAGAGAGACAGCGAGAGAGACTGCGAGAGAGACTGCGAGAGAGACAGCGAGGGAGACAGCGAGGGAGACAGCGAGGGAGACAGCGAGGGAGACAGCGAGAGAGACAGCGAGAGAGACAGCGAGAGAGACAGCGAGAGAGACAGCGAGAGAGACTGCGAGAAGGACTGCGAGAAGGACTGCGAGAAGGACTGCGAGAAAGACAGCGAGGGAGAAAGTGAGAGCGACTGCGAGAGAGACTGCGAGGGAGACTGCGAGGGAGACTGCGAGGGAGACAGCGAAAGAGACTGTGAGGGAGACAGCGAAAGAGACTGCGAGGGAAACTGCGAGGCAGACTGCGAGGGAGACTGCGAGAGAGACAGCGAGAGAGACAGCGAGAGAGACAGCGAGAGAGACTGCAAAGGAGACTGCGAGAGAGACTGCGAGGGAGACTGCGAGTGGGACAGCGAGAGAGACTGCGAGAGAGACTGCGAGAGAGACTGCGAGAGAGACTGCGAGAGAGACTGCGAGAGAGACTGCGAGAGAGACTGCGAGGGAGAAAGCGAGGGAGAAAGCGAGGGAGAAAGCGTGAGAGACTGTGTGGGAGACTGCAAGGGAGACAGCGAGGGTGACAGCGAGAGAGAGAGCGAGGTAGACAGCGAGGGAAACAGCGAGGGAGACTGCGAGGGAGACAGCGAGGGAGACTGCGAGAGAGACTGCGAGGGAGAGAGCGAGGGAGAAAGCGAGAGAGACTGCGAGGGAGACAGCGATAGAAACTGCGAGGGAGTCAGCGAGAGAGACAGCGAGAGAGACTGCGAGAGGGACAGCGAGAGAGACTGTGAGAGAGACTGCGAGAGAGACTGCGAGAGAGACTGCGAGAGAGACTGCGAGAGAGACTGCGAGAGAGACTGCGAGGGAGAAAGCGAGGGAGAAAGCGTGAGAGACTGTGTGGGAGACTGCAAGGGAGACAGCGAGGGTGACAGCGAGGGTGACAGCGAGAGAGAGAGCGAGGTAGACAGCGAGGGAGACTGCGAGGGAGACAGCGAGGGAGACTGCGAGAGAGACTGCGAGGGAGAGAGCGAGGGAGAAAGCGAGAGAGACTGCGAGGGAGACAGCGATAGAAACTGCGAGGGAGTCAGCGAGAGAGACAGCGAGAGAGACTGCGAGAGAGACTGCGAGAGAGACTGCGAGAGAGACTGCCAGAGAGACTGCCAGAGAGACTGCCAGAGAGACTGCGAGAGAGACCTCGAGGGAGACAGCGAGGGAGACAGCGAGAGAGACTGTGAGGGAGACAGCGAGGGAGACAGTGAGAGAGACAGCGAGGGAGACAGTGAGAGAGACAGCGAGAGACACTGTGAGGGAGACAGCGAGAGAGACTGCGAGGGAGGAAGCGAGAGAAACTGCGAGAGAGACTGCTATGGAGATAGCGAGAGAGACAGCGAGGGATACAGCGAGAGACACTGCGAGAGAGAATGCGAGGGAGACAGCGATTAAGACGGCGAGGGAGACGGCGAGGGAGACGGCGAGGGAGAGAGCGAGAGAGAGAGCGAGGGAGACAGCGAGGTCGACAGCGAGAGAGACTTCGAGAGAGACTGCGAGGGAGGCAGCGAGAGAGACAGCGAGGGAGACAGCGAGGTAGACAGCGAGAGAGACTTCGAGAGAGACTGCGAGGGAGGCAGCGAGGGAGACAGCGAGGGAGACAGCGAGGGAGACAGCGAGGGAGACAGCGAGGGAGACAGCGACAGAGGCAGCAATAGAGACTGCGAGAGAGACTGCGAGGGACACAGCGAGAGAGACTGCAAGGGAGACAACGAGAGAGAATGCGAGAGAGATCGCGTGAGACAGCGAGGGAGACAGCGTGGGAGGCAGCGAGGGAGACAGCGAGAGAAACTGAGAGGAAGACTGCGAGAGAGACTGCGAGAGAGACTGCGAGAGAGACTGCGAGGGACACAGCGAGGAAGACAGCGAGAGAGACTGCGAGAGAGACAGCGAGGGAGACAGCGAGGGAGACAGCGAGGGAGACTGCGAGGGAGAGAGCGAGGGGGAGAGCGAGGGGGAGAGCGAGGGGGAGAGCGAGGGGGAGAGCGAGGGACACAGCGAGGGAGACAGCGAGGGAGACAGCGAGGGAGACAGCGAGGGAGACAGCGAGGGAGACAACGAGAGAGACTGCAAGAGAGACTGCAAGAGAGACTGCAAGAGAGACTGCGAGGGAGACAGCGAGAGAGACAGCGAGAGAGACAGTGAGAGAGACAGCGAGAGAGAAAGCGAGGGAGACAGCGAGAGAGACTGCGAGGGAGACTGCGAGGGAGACTGCGAGGGAGACTGCGAGGGAGACAGCATGGAAGACAGCGAGGGAGACAGCGAGGGAGACAGCGAGGTAGACAGCGAGGGAGACAGCGAGGGAGACAGCGAGGGAGGCAGCGAGGGAGACAGCGAGGGAGACAGCGAGGGAGACAGCGAGGGAGACAGCGAGGGAGACAGCGAGGGAGACAGCGACAGAGACTGCGAGAAGGACTGCAAGAGAGACAGCGAGGGAGAAAGTGAGAGCGACTGCGTGAGAGACTGCGAGGGAGACAGCGAGGGAGACAGCGAGGGAGACTGTGAGGGAAACAGCGAGGGAGACAGCGAGAGAGACTGCGAGGGAGACTGCGAGGGAGACTGCGAGGGAGACTGCGAGGGAGACAGCGAGAGAGACAGCGAGAGAGACAGCGAGAGAGACTGCAAAGGAGACTGCGAGAGAGACTGCGAGGGAGACAGCGAGAGAGACTGCGAGAGAGACTGCGAGAGAGACTGCGAGAGGGACAGCGAGAGAGACTGCGAGAGAGACTGCGAGAGAGACTGCGAGAGAGACTGCGAGAGAGACTGCGAGGGAGAAAGCGACAGAGACTGTGTGGGAGACTGCAATGGAGACAGCGAGAGAGACTGCGAGGGAGACTGCGAGGGAGACTGCGAGGGAGACTGCGAGCGAGACTGCGAGGGAGACTGCGAGAGAGACTGCGAGAGAGACTGCGAGGGAGACTGCGAGGGAGACTGCGAGAGAGACGGCGAGAGAGACAGCGAGAGAGATGGTGAGAGAGATGGAGAGAGAGACGACGAGAGAGAATGCGAGAGAGAGAGTGAGAGAGACTGCGAGGGAGACTGCGAGAGAGACTGCGAGAGAGACTGCGAGAGAGACTGCGAGAGAGACTGCGAGAGAGACTGCGAGAGATACAGCGAGGGATAGAGCGAGGGATAGAGCGAGGGATAGAGCGAGGGAGACAGCGAGGGAGAGAGCGAGAGTACATTGAGAGAGACAGCGAGAGAGACAGCGAGAGAGACTGCGAGAGAGACTGCGAGAGAGACTGCGAGAGAGACTGCGAGGGAGACTGCGAGAGAGACTGCGAGAGGGACAGCGAGAGAGACTGCGAGAGAGACTGCGAGAGAGACTGCGAGAGAGACTGCGAGAGACTGCGAGAGAGACTGCGAGGGAGACAGCGAGAGAGACTGCGAGGGAGACTGTAGGGAGACTGCGAGAGAGACTGCGAGAGAGACTGCGAGAGAGACTGCGAGAGAGACTGTGAGAGAGACTGCGAGGGAGACTGCGAGCGAGACTGCGAGAGAGACGGCGAGAGAGACGGCGAGAGAGATGGAGAGAGAGATGGAGAGAGAGACGACGAGAGAGACTGCGAGAGAGAGAGTGAGAGAGACTGAGAGGGAGACAGCGAGAGAGACAGCGAGAGAGACTGCGAGAGAGACTGCGAGAGAGACTGCGAGAGAGACTGCGAGAGAGACTGCGAGTGAGACTGCGAGTGAGACTGCGAGTGATACAGCGAGGGATAGAGCGAGGGAGACAGAAGGGAGACAGCGAGGGAGACAGCGAGGGAGACAGCGAGAGTACATTGAGAGAGACAGCGAGAGAGACAGCGACAGAGACAGAGAGGGAGACAGCGACAGAGACAGCGACAGAGACAGCGACAGAGACAGCGACAGAGACGGAGACAGCGAGGGAGACAGCGAGGGAGACAGCGAGGGAGACAGCGAGGGAGACAGCGAGAGAGACTGCTATGGAGATAGCGAGAGAGACAGCGGGGGATACAGAGAGAGTGACTGCGAGGGAGACGGCGAGGGAGACGGCGAGGGAGACAGCGAGGGAGACAGCGAGTGAGACAGCGAGGGAGACAGCGAGGGAGACAGCGAGGGAGACAGCGAGGGAGACAGCGAGGGAGACTGCGAGGGAGTCTGCGAGAGAGACTGCGAGGGAGACTGCGAGGGAGACTGCAAGGGAGACTGCGAGGGAGACAGCGAGGGAGACAGCGAGGGAAACTGCGAGAGAGACAGCGAGGGAAACTGCGAGAGAGACAGCGAGGGACACAGCGAGGGAGACAGCGAGGGAGACAGCGAGAGAGACAGCGAGAGAGACAGCGAGAGAGACAGCGAGAGAGACAGCGAGAGAGACAGCGAGAAAGACTGCGAGAGAGACTGCGAGAGAGACAGCGAGGGAGACAGCAAGAGAGACAGCGAGAGAGACAGCGAGGGAGACAGCGAGGGAGAATGCGAGAGAGACTGCGAGGGAGACTGCGAGGGAGACTGCGAGGGAGACTGCGAGGGAGACTGCGAGGGAGACTGCGTGGAAGACAGCGAGGGAGACAGCGAGGGAGACAGCGAGGGAGACAGCGAGGGAAACTGCGAGAGAGACAGCGAGGGAAACTGCGAGAGAGACAGCGAGGGACACAGCGAGGGACACAGCGAGGGACACAGCGAGGGAGACAGCGAGGGAGACTGCGAGGGAGACTGCGAGGGAGACTGCGAGGGAGACTGCGAGGGAGACAGCGAGGGAGACAGCGAGAGAGACAGCGAGAGAGACAGCGAGCGAGACAGCGAGAGAGACAGCGAGAGAGACTGTGAGGGAGACAGCGAGAGAGACAGCGAGAGAGACAGCGAGAGAGACAGCGAGAGAGACAGCGAGAGAGACAGCGAGGGAGACAGCGAGGGAGACAGCGAGGGAGACAGCGAGGGAGACAGCGAGAGAGACTGCGAGAGAGACTGCGAGAGAGACTGCGAGGGAGACTGCGAGGGAGACTGCGAGGGAGACTGCGAGAGAGACTGCGAGAGAGACTGCAAGGGAGAGAGCGAGGGAGAAAGCGAGAGAGAAAGCGAGGGAGACAGCGAGGGAGACAGCGAGGGAGACAGCGAGAGAGACTTCGAGAGAGACAGCGAGGGAGACAGCGAGGGAGACAGCGAGGGAGACAGCGAGGGAGACAGCGAGGGAGACAGCGAGGGACACAGCGAGAGAGACAGCAATAGAGACTGCGAGAGAGACTGCGAGGGACACAGCGAGAGAGACTGCGAGGGAGACAACGAGAGAGAATGTGAGAGAGATCGCGTGAGACAGCGAGGGAGACAGCGAGGGAGATAGCGAGGGAGACAGCGAGGGAGACTGCGAGAGAGAGAGCGAGAGACACAGCGAGGGAGACTGCAAGAGAGACTGCGAGGGATACAGCGTGGCAGGCAGCGAGGGAGACAGCGAGAGAAACTGCGACGAAGACTGCGAGAGAGACTGCAAGAGAGACTGCGAGAGAGACTGCGAAAGAGACTGCGAGGGAGAAAGCGAGAGAGACTGCGAGAGAGACTGCGAGAGAGACTGCGAGGGAGACTGCAAGGGAGACAGCGAGAGAGACAGCGAGAGAGATAGCGAGGGAGATAGCGAGGGAGATAGCGAGGGAGATAGCGAGGGAGATAGCGAGGGAGATAGCGAGAGAGACTGCGAGAGAGACTGCGAGGGAGAAAGCGAGAGAGAACACGAGGGAGACAGCGATAGAAACTGCGAGGGAGTCAGCGAGAGAGACTGTGAGAGAGACCTCGAGGGAGACAGCGAGGGAGACTGTGAGGGAGACAGCGAGGGAGACAGCGAGAGAGACAGCGAGAGAGACTGCGAGTGAGACTGTGAGGGAGACAGCGAGAGAGACTGCGAGAGAGACTGCGAGGGAGAAAGCGAGAGAGACTGCTATGGAGATAGCGACAAAAACAGCGAGAGACACTGCGAGGGAGACAGCGATTGAGACAGCGATTGAGACGGCGAGGGAGACGGCGAGAGAGACGGCGAGAGAGACGGCGAGAGAGACGGCGAGGGAGACAGCGAGGGAGACAGCGAGGGAGACAGCGAGGGAGACAGCGAGGGAGACAGCGAGAGAGACAGCGAGAGAGACAGCGAGAGAGACTTCGAGAGAGACTGCGAGGGAGGCAGCGAGGGAGGCAGCGAAGGAGACAGCGAGGGAGACAGCGAGGGAAACAGCGAGGGAGACAGCGAGGGAGACAGCGAGGGAGACAGCGACAGAGACAGCAAGAGAGACTGTGAGAGAGACTGCGATGGACACAGCGAGAGAGACTGCGAGGGAGACGAGAGAGAATGCGAGAGAGATCGCGTGATACAGCGAGGGAGACAGCGAGGGAGACAGCGAGGGAGACAGCGAGGGAGACTGCGAGGGAGACTGCGAGGGAGACTGCGAGGGAGACTGCGAGGGAGACTGCGAGGGAGACTGCGAGGGAGACAGCAAGAGAGACAGCAAGAGAGACTGCAAGAGAGACAGCGAGGGAGACAGCGAGGGAGACAGCGAGGGAGACTGCAAGGAAGACTGGGAGGAAGACTGCGAGAGAGACTGCGAGAGAGACTGCGAGAGAGACTGCGAGGGAGACTGCGAGGGAGACTGCGAGGGAGACTGCGAGAGAGACTGCGAGAGAGACTGCGAGGGAGACTGCGAGGGAGACTGCGAGAGAGACGGCGAGAGAGACAGCGAGAGAGATGGTGAGAGAGATGGAGAGAGAGACGACGAGAGAGACTGCGAGAGAGAGAGTGAGAGAGACTGAGAGGGAGACAGCGAAAGAGACTGCGAGAGAGACTGCGAGAGAGACTGCGAGAGAGACTGCGAGAGATACAGCGAGGGATAGAGCGAGGGATAGAGCGAGGGATAGAGCGAGGGAGACAGCGATAGAGACAGCGATAGAGACAGCGAGGGAGACAGCGAGAGTACATTGAGAGAGACAGCGAGAGAGACTGCGAGAGAGACTGCGAGAGAGACTGCGAGGGAGACTGCGAGGGAGACTGCGAGAGAGACTGCGAGAGGGACAGCGAGAGAGACTGCGAGAGAGACTGCGAGAGACTGCGAGAGAGACTGCGAGGGAGACAGCGAGAGAGACTGCGAGGGAGACTGCGAGAGAGACTGCGAGAGAGACTGCGAGAGAGACTGCGAGGGAGACTGCGAGCGAGACTGCGAGAGAGACGGCGAGAGAGACGGCGAGAGAGATGGAGAGAGAGATGGAGAGAGAGACGACGAGAGAGACTGCGAGAGAGAGAGTGAGAGAGACTGAGAGGGAGACTGAGAGGGAGACAGCGAGAGAGACAGCGAGAGAGACAGCGAGAGAGACTGCGAGAGACTGCGAGAGAGACTGCGAGAGAGACTGCGAGAGAGACTGCGAGAGAGACTGCGAGTGAGACTGCGAGTGATACAGCGAGGGATAGAGCGAGGGAGACAGAAGGGAGACAGCGAGGGAGACAGCAAGGGAGACAGCGAGAGTACATTGAGAGAGACAGCGAGAGAGACAGCGAGAGAGACAGCGAGAGAGACTGCGAGAGAGACTGCGAGGGAGACGACGAGGGAGACGACGAGGGAGACGACGAGGGAGACGACGAGGGAGATGACGAGGGAGACAGCGTGGGAGACAGAGAGGGAGACAGCGACAGAGACAGAGAGGGAGACAGCGACAGAGACAGCGACAGAGACAGCGACAGAGACAGCGACAGAGACGGAGACAGCGAGGGAGACAGCGAGGGAGACAGCGAGGGAGACAGCGAGGGAGACAGCGAGGGAGACAGCGAGAGAGACTGCTATGGAGATAGCGAGAGAGACAGCGGGGGATACAGAGAGAGTGACTGCGAGGGAGACGGCGAGGGAGATGGCGAGGGAGACAGCGAGGGAGACAGCGAGGGAGACAGCGAGGGAGACAGCGAGGGAGACAGCGAGGGAGACTGCGAGGGAGACTGCGAGAGAGACTGCGAGGGAGACTGCGAGGGAGACTGCGAGGGAGACTGCGAGGGAGACTGCGAGGGAGACAGCGAGGGAGACAGCGAGGGAAACAGCGAGAGAGACAGCGAGGGAAACTGCGAGAGAGACAGCGAGGGACACAGCGAGGGAGACAGCGAGGGAGACAGCGAGGGAGACTGCGAGGGAGACAGCGAGAGAGACAGCGAGAGAGACAGCGAGAGAGACAGCGAGAGAGACAGCGAGAGAGACAGCGAGAGAGACAGCGAGGGAGAAAGCGAGGGAGACAGCGAGGGAGACTGCGAGAGAGACTGCGAGGGAGACTGCGAGGGAGACTGCGAGGGAGACTGCGAGGGAGACTGCGTGGAAGACAGCGAGGGAGACAGCGAGGGAGACAGCGAGGGAAACTGAGAGAGACACAGCGAGGGAAACTGCGAGAGAGACAGCGAGAGAGACAGCGAGGGACACAGCGAGGGACACAGCGAGGGAGACTGCGAGGGAGACTGCGAGGGAGACAGCGAGGGAGACAGCGAGAGAGACAGCGAGAGAGACAGCGAGAGAGACTGCGAGAGAGACTGCGAGGGAGACAGCGAGAGAGACAGCGAGAGAGACAGCGAGAGAGACAGCGAGAGAGACAGCGAGGGAGAAAGCGAGGGAGACAGCGAGAGAGACTGCGAGAGAGACTGCGAGAGAGACTGCGAGAGAGACTGCGAGAAGGACTGCGAGAAGGACTGCGAAAGAGACAGCGAGGGAGAAAGTGAGAGCGACTGCGTGAGAGACAGCGAGGGAGACAGCGAGGGAGACTGTGAGGGAAACAGCGAGGGAGACAGCGAGAGAGACAGCGAGAGAGACAGCGAGGGAGACTGCGAGGGAGACTGCGAGGGAGACTGCGAGGGAGACAGCGAGAGAGACAGCGAGAGAGACTGCAAAGGAGACTGCGAGAGAGAGTGCGAGGGAGACAGCGAGAGAGACTGCGAGAGAGACTGCGAGAGAGACTGCGAGAGGGACAGCGAGAGAGACTGCGAAAGAGACTGCGAGAGAGACTGCGAGAGAGACTGCGAGAGAGACTGCGAGAGAGACTGCGAGAGAGACTGCGAGGGAGAAAGCGAGGGAGAAAGCGACAGAGACTGTGTGGGAGACTGCGAGAGAGACTGCGAGAGAGACTGCGAGAGGGACAGCGAGAGAGACTGCGAGAGAGACTGCGAGAGAGACTGCGAGAGAGACTGCGAGAGAGACTGCGAGGGAGAAAGCGAGGGAGAAAGCGACAGAGACTGTGTGGGAGACTGCAATGGAGACTGTGAGGGAGACTGCGAGGGAGACTGCGAGGGAGACTGCGAGGGAGACTGCGAGGGAGACTGCGAGAGAGACTGCGAGAGAGACTGTGAGAGAGACTGCGAGGGAGACTGCGAGGGAGACTGCGAGGGAGACTGCGAGAGAGACGGCGAGAGAGACTGCGAGAGAGACTGCGAGAGAGAGAGTGAGAGAGACTGAGAGGGAGACAGCGAGAGAGACAGCGAGAGAGACTGCGAGAGAGACTGCGAGAGAGACAGCGAGAGAGACAGCGAGAGAGACTGCGAGAGAGACTGCGAGAGAGACTGCGAGAGAGACTGCGAGAGATACAGCGAGGGATAGAGCGAGGGAGACAGCGTGAGTACATTGAGAGAGACAGCGAGAGAGACAGCGAGAGAGACAGCGAGAGAGACAGCGAGAGAGACTGCGAGAGAGACTGCGAGGGAGACTGCGAGGGAGACTGCGAGGGAGACGTCGAGGGAGACGACGAGGGAGACGACGAGGGAGACGACGAGGGAGACGACGAGGGAGACGACGAGGGAGACGACGAGGGAGACGGCGAGGGAGACAGCGAGGGAGACAGAGAGGGAGACAGCGACAGAGACAGCGACAGAGACAGCGACAGAGACAGCGACAGAGACATCGACAGAGACAGCGACAGCGGGGGATACAGAGAGAGTGACTGCGAGGGAGACGGCGAGGGAGACGGCGAGGGAGACAGCGAGGGAGACAGCGAGGGAGACAGCGAGGGAGACAGCGAGGGAGACTGCGAGGGAGACTGCGAGAGAGACTGCGAGGGAGACTGCGAGGGAGACAGCGAGGGAGACAGCGAGGGAGACAGCGAGGGAGACAGCGAGGGAGACAGCGAGGGAGACAGCGAGGGAAACTGCGAGAGAGACAGCGAGGGAAACTGCGAGAGAGACAGCGAGGGACACAGCGAGGGAGACAGCGAGGGAGACAGCGAGGGAGACAGCGAGGGAGACAGCGAGGGAGACAGCGAGGGAGACTGCGAGGGAGACAGCGAGAGAGACTGCGAGAGAGAGCGCTTGAGAGACAGCGAGAGAGACTGCGTGGGAGACAGCGAGGGAGACACCGAGGGAGACACTGAGGGAGACAGCGAGAGAGAATGCGAGAAGGACTGCGAGAGAGACAGCGAGGGAGAAAGCGAGAGCGACTTCGAGAGAGACTACGAGGGAGACAGCGAGAGAGACTGTGAGGGAAACAGCGAGGGAGACAGCGAGGGGACTGCGAGAGAGACTGCGAGGGAGACTGCGAGAGAGACTGCGAGGGAGACTGCGAGAGAGACTGCCAGGGAGACTGCGAGGGAGACTGCGAGGGAGACTGCGAGAGAGACTTCGAGAGAGACTGCGGGAGAGAGCGAGGGAGAAAGCGAGAGAGACAGCGAGGGAGACAGCGAGGGAGACAGCGAGGGAGACAGCGAGGGAGACAGCGAGGGAGACAGCGACGGAGACAGCGAGAGAGACTGCGAGAGAGACTGCGAGAGAGACTGCGAGGGAGACTGCGATGGAGACTGCGAGAGAGACTGCGAGGGAGACTGCGAGAGAGACTGCGAGAGAGACTGCAAGGGAGAGAGCGAGGGAGAAAGCGAGAGAGAAAGCGAGGGAGACAGCGAGGGAGACAGCGAGGGAGACAGCGAGGGAGACAGCGAGAGAGACTTCGAGAGAGACAGCGAGGGAGACAGCGAGGGAGACAGCGAGGGAGACAGCGAGGGAGACAGCGAGGGACACAGCGAGAGAGACAGCAATAGAGACTGCGAGAGAGACTGCGAGGGACACAGCGAGAGAGACTGCGAGGGAGACAACGAGAGAGAATGTGAGAGAGATCGCGTGAGACAGCGAGGGAGACAGCGAGGGAGATAGCGAGGGAGACAGCGAGGGAGACTGCGAGAGAGAGAGCGAGAGACACAGCGAGGGAGACTGCAAGAGAGACTGCGAGGGAGACAGCGTGGGAGGCAGCGAGGGAGACAGCGAGAGAAACTGCGACGAAGACTGCGAGAGAGACTGCAAGAGAGACTGCAAGAGAGACTGCGAGAGAGACTGCAAGAGAGACTGCGAGGGAGAAAGCGAGAGAGACTGCGAGAGAGACTGCGAGGGAGACTGCGAGGGAGACTGCAAGGGAGACAGCGAGAGAGACAGCGAGAGAGATAGCGAGGGAGATAGCGAGGGAGATAGCGAGGGAGATAGCGAGAGAGATAGCGAGAGAGACTGCGAGGGAGAGAGCGAGGGAGAAAGCGAGAGAGAACACGAGTGAGACAGCGATAGAAACTGCGAGGGAGTCAGCGAGAGAGACTGTGAGAGAGACCTCGAGGGAGACAGCGAGGGAGACTGTGAGGGAGACAGCGAGGGAGACAGCGATAGAGACAGCGAGAGAGACTGCGAGTGAGACTGTGAGGGAGACAGCGAGAGAGACTGCGAGAGAGACTGCGAGGGAGAAAGCGAGAGAAACTGCGAGAGAGACAGCTATGGAGATAGCGACAAAAACAGCGAGAGACACTGCGAGGGAGACAGCGATTGAGAGAGCGATTGAGACGGCGAGGGAGACGGCGAGAGAGACGGCGAGAGAGACGGCGAGAGAGACGGCGAGAGAGACGGCGAGAGAGACGGCGAGGGAGACAGCGAGGGAGACAGCGAGGGAGACAGCGAGGGAGACAGCGAGGGAGACAGCGAGGGAGACAGCGAGAGAGACAGCGAGAGAGACTTCGAGAGAGACTTCGAGAGAGACTTCGAGAGAGACTGCGAGGGAGGCAGCGAAGGAGACAGCGAGGGAGACAGCGAGGGAGACAGCGAGGGAGACAGCGAGGGAGACAGCGAGGGAGACAGCGAGGGAGACAGCGACAGAGACAGCAAGAGAGACTGTGAGAGAGACTGCGATGGACACAGCGAGAGAGACTGCGAGGGAGACGAGAGAGAATGCGAGAGAGATCGCGTGATACAGCGAGGGAGACAGCGAGGGAGACAGCGAGGGAGACAGCGAGGGAGACAGCGAGGGAGACTGCGAGGGAGACAGCAAGAGAGACAGCAAGAGAGACAGCAAGAGAGACTGCAAGAGAGACTGCAAGAGAGACTGCAAGAGAGACAGCAAGGGAGACAGCGAGGGAGACTGCAAGGAAGACTGGGAGGAAGACTGCGAGGAAGACTGCGAGGAAGACTGCGAGGAAGACTGCGAGGAAGACTGCGAGAGAGACTGCGAGAGAGACTGCGAGAGAGACTGCGAGAGAGACTGCGAGAGAGACTGCGAGAGAGATAGCGAGGGATATAGCGAGGGAGATAGCGAGAGAGATAGCGAGAGAGACTGCGAGAGAGACTGCGAGAGAGACTGTGAGGGAGACAGCGAGGGATACAGCGAGAGAGACTGCGAGACTAACTGCGAGGGAGACAGCGAGGGAGATGGCGAGGGAGACAGCGCTGGAGACAGCGCTGGAGACAGCGAGAGAGAATGCGAGAAGGACTGCGAGAGAGACAGCGAGGGAGAAAGCGAGAGCGACTTCGAGAGAGACTGCGAGGGAGACAGCGAGACTGTGAGGGAAACAGCGAGGGAGACAGCGAGGGAGACTGCGAGGGAGACAGCGAGAGAGAGACAGCGAGAGAGAGACAGCGAGAGAGACTGCAAAGGAGACTGTGAGAGAGACTGCGAGGGAGACAGCGAGAGAGACTGCGAGAGAGACTGCGAGAGAGACTGCGAGAGAGACTGCGAGAGGGACAGCGAGAGAGACTGCGAGAGAGACTGCGAGAGAGACTGCGAGAGAGACTGCGAGAGAGACTGCGAGGGAGAAAGCGAGGGAGAAAGCGAGGGAGACTGTGTGGGAGACTGCAATGGAGACAGCGAGAGAGACTGCGAGGGAGACTGCGAGGGAGACTGCGAGGGAGACTGCGAGGGAGACTGCGAGGGAGACTGTGAGGGAGACTGCGAGAGAGACAGCGAGAGAGACTGCGAGGGAGACTGCGAGGGAGACTGCGAGGGAGACTGCGAGAGAGACGGCGAGGGAGACTGCGAGAGAGACTGCGAGAGAGACTGCGAGGGAGACTGCGAGGGAGACTGCGAGGGAGACTGCGAGGGAGACTGCGAGAGAGACGGCGAGAGAGATGGCGAGAGAGACGGCGAGAGAGACGGCGAGAGAGACGGAGAGAGAGACGGAGAGAGAGACGGCGAGAGAGACTGAGAGGGAGACAGCGAGAGAGACTGCGAGAGAGACTGCGAGAGAGACTGCGAGAGAGACTGCGAGAGAGACTGCGAGAGATACAGCGAGGGATAGAGCGAGGGAGACAGCGAGAGTACATTGAGAGAGACAGCGAGAGAGACAGCGAGAGAGACAGTGAGAGAGACTGCTATGGAGATAGCGAGGGAGAAAGCGAGAGAGAAAGCGAGGGAGACAGCGAGAGAGAAAGCGAGAGAGAAAGCGAGGGAAACAGCGAGGGAGACAGCGAGGGAGACGGCGAGGGAGACGGCGAGGGAGACGGCGAGGGAGACGGCGAGGGAGACGGCGAGGGAGACAGCGAGGGAGACAGCGAGGGAGACAGCGAGGGAGACTGCGAGGGAGAGAGCGAGGGAGAGAGCGAGGGAGAAAGCGAGGGAGAAAGCGAGGGAGACAGCGAGAGAGAAAGCGAGAGAGAAAGCGAGGGAGACAGCGAGAGAGAAAGCGAGGGAGACAGCGAGGGAGACAGCGAGGGAGACAGCGAGAGAGACTTCGAGAGAGACTGCGAGGGAGACAGCGAGGGAGACAGCGAGGGAGACAGCGAGGGAGACAGCGACAGAGACAGCAATAGAGACTGCGAGAGAGACTGCGAGGGACACAGCGAGAGAGACTGCGAGGGAGACAACGAGAGAGAATGTGAGAGAGATCGCGTGAGACAGCGAGGGAGACAGCGAGGGAGATAGCGAGGGAGACAGCGAGGGAGACTGCGAGAGAGAGAGCGAGAGAGAGAGCGAGAGACACAGCGAGGGAGACAGCAAGAGAGACTGCAAGAGAGACTGCAAGAGAGACTGCAAGAGAGACTGCGAGGGAGACACCGTGGGAGGCAGCGAGGGAGACAGCGAGAGAAACTGCGACGAAGACTGCGAGAGAGACTGCGAGAGAGACTGCGAGAGAGACTGCAAGAGAGACTGCGAGAGCGACTGCGAGAGAGACTGCGAGAGAGACTGCGAGGGAGAAAGCGAGAGAGACTGCGAGGGAGAAAGCGAGAGAGACTGCGAGGGAGACTGCAAGGGAGACAGCGAGAGAGACAGCGAGAGAGATAGCGAGGGAGATAGCGAGGGAGATAGCGAGGGAGATAGCGAGAGAGATAGCGAGAGAGATAGCGAGAGAGACTGCGAGAGAGACTGCGAGAGAGACTGCGAGGGAGAGAGCGAGGGAGAAAGCGAGAGAGAACACGAGGGAGACAGCGATAGAAACTGCGAGGGAGTCAGCGAGAGAGACTGCGAGAGAGACTGTGAGAGAGACCTCGAGGGAGACAGCGAGGGAGACAGCGAGGGAGACAGCGAGGGAGACTATGAGGGAGACAGCGAGGGAGACAGCGAGAGAGACAGCGAGAGAGACAGCGAGAGAGACAGCGAGAGAGACTGCGAGTGAGACTGTGAGGGAGACAGCGAGAGAGACTGCGAGGGAGAAAGCGAGAGAAACTGCGAGAGAGACTGCTATGGAGATAGCGAGAAAAACAGCGAGGGATACAGCGAGAGACACTGCGAGGGAGACGGCGATTGAGACGGCGAGGGAGACGGCGAGGGAGACGGCGAGAGAGACGGCGAGAGAGACGGCGAGGGAGACAGCGATGGAGACAGCGAGGGAGACAGCGAGAGAGACAGCGAGAGAGACAGCGAGAGAGACAGCGAGAGAGACAGCGAGAGAGACAGCGAGAGAGACTGCGAGGGAGGCAGCGAGGGAGGCAGCGAGGGAGACAGCGAGGGAGACAGCGAGGGAGACAGCGAGGGAGACAGCGACAGAGACAGCAAGAGAGACTGTGAGAGAGACTGCGATGGACACAGCGAGAGAGACTGCGAGGGAGACGAGAGAGAATGCGAGAGAGATCGCGTGAGACAGCGAGGGAGACAGCGAGGGAGACAGCGAGGGAGACAGCGAGGGAGACAGCGAGGGAGACAGCGAGGGAGACTGCGAGGGAGACTGCGAGGGAGACTGCGAGGGAGACTGCGAGGGAGACAGCAAGAGAGACTGCAAGAGAGACTGCAAGAGAGACTGCGAGGGAGACTGCGAGGGAGACAGCGAGGGAGACAGCGAGGGAGACAGCGAGGGAGAATGCGAGGAAGACTGCGAGGAAGACTGCGAGGAAGACTGCGAGAGAGACTGCGAGAGAGACTGCGAGAGAGACTGCGAGAGAGACTGCGAGAGAGACTGCGAGGGAGATAGCGAGGGAGATAGCAAGAGAGACTGCGAGAGAGACTGCGAGAGAGACTGCGAGGGAGACTGTGAGGGAGACAGCGAGGGATACAGCGAGGGATACAGCGAGGGATACAGCGAGAGAGACTGCGAGAGAGACTGCGAGACTAACTGCGAGGGAGACAGCGAGGGAGATGGCGAGGGAGACAGCGAGGGAGACGGCGAGGGAGACAGCGCTGGAGACAGCGAGAGAGAATGCGAGAAGGACTGTGAGAGAGACAGCGAGGGAGAAAGCGAGAGCGACTTCGAGAGAGACTGCGAGGGAGACAGCGAGAGAGACTGCGAGAGAGACTGCGAGAGAGACTGCGAGGGAGATAGCGAGGGAGATAGCAAGAGAGACTGCGAGAGAGACTGCGAGAGAGACTGCGAGGGAGACTGTGAGGGAGACAGCGAGGGATACAGCGAGGGATACAGCGAGGGATACAGCGAGAGAGACTGCGAGAGAGACTGCGAGACTAACTGCGAGGGAGACAGCGAGGGAGATGGCGAGGGAGACAGCGAGGGAGACGGCGAGGGAGACAGCGCTGGAGACAGCGAGAGAGAATGCGAGAAGGACTGTGAGAGAGACAGCGAGGGAGAAAGCGAGAGCGACTTCGAGAGAGACTGCGAGGGAGACAGCGAGACTGTGAGGGAAACAGCGAGGGAGACAGCGAGGGAGACTGCGAGGGAGACTGCGAGGGAGACAGCGAGAGAGACAGCGAGAGAGACAGCGAGAGAGACTGCAAAGGAGACTGCGAGAGAGACTGCGAGGGAGACTGCGAGAGAGACTGCGAGAGAGACTGCGAGAGAGACTGCGAGAGGGACAGCGAGAGAGACTGCGAGAGAGACTGCGAGAGAGACTGCGAGAGAGACTGCGAGAGAGACTGCGAGAGAGACTGCGAGAGAGACTGCGAGGGAGAAAGCGAGGGAGAAAGCGACAGAGACTGTGTGGGAGACTGCAATGGAGACAGCGAGAGAGACTGTGAGGGAGAATGCGAGGGAGACTGCGAGGGAGACCGCGAGGGAGACTGCGAGGGAGACTGCGAGGGAGACTGCGAGAGAGACTGCGAGAGAGACTGCGAGAGAGACTGCGAGAGAGACTGCGAGGGAGACTGCGAGGGAGACTGCGAGGGAGACTGCGAGGGAGACGGCGAGAGAGACGGCGAGAGAGATGGCGAGAGAGACGGAGAGAGAGATGGCAAGAGAGACTGCGAGAGAGAGAGTGAGAGAGACTGAGAGGGAGACAGCGAGAGAGACTGCGAGAGAAACTGCGAGAGAGACTGCGAGAGATACAGCGAGGGATAGAGCGAGGGAGACAGCGAGAGTACATTGAGAGAGACAGCGAGAGAGACAGCGAGAGAGACAGTGAGAGAGACTGCTATGGAGATAGCGAGAGAGACAGCGGGGGATACAGAGAGAGTGACTGCGAGGGAGACAGCGAGGGAGACAGCGAGGGAGACAGCGAGGGAGACAGCGAGGGAGACAGCGAGGGAGACAGCGAGGGAGACAGCGAGGGAGACAGCGAGGGAAACTGCGAGAGAGACAGCGAGGGAAACTGCGAGAGAGACAGCGAGGGACACAGCGAGGGACACAGCGAGGGACACAGCGAGGGAGACAGCGAGGGAGACAGCGAGGGAGACAGCGAGGGAGACTGCGAGGGAGACAGCGAGAGAGACTGCGAGAGAGAGCGCTTGAGAGACAGCGAGAGAGACTGCGTGGGAGACAGCGAGGGAGACACCGAGGGAGACACTGAGGGAGACAGCGAGAGAGAATGCGAGAAGGACTGCGAGAGAGACAGCGAGGGAGAAAGCGAGAGCGACTTCGAGAGAGACTGCGAGGGAGACAGCGAGAGAGACTGTGAGGGAAACAGCGAGGGAGACAGCGAGGGGACTGCGAGAGAGACTGCGAGGGAGACTGCGAGAGAGACTGCGAGGGAGACTGCGAGAGAGACTGCCAGGGAGACTGCGAGGGAGACTGCGAGGGAGACTGCGAGAGAGACTTCGAGAGAGACTGCGGGAGAGAGCGAGGGAGAAAGCGAGAGAGACAGCGAGGGAGACAGCGAGGGAGACAGCGAGGGAGACAGCGAGGGAGACAGCGAGGGAGACAGCGAGGGAGACAGCGAGAGAGACTGCGAGAGAGACTGCGAGAGAGACTGCGAGGGAGACTGCGATGGAGACTGCGAGAGAGACTGCGAGGGAGACTGCGAGAGAGACTGCGAGAGAGACTGCAAGGGAGAGAGCGAGGGAGAAAGCGAGAGAGAAAGCGAGGGAGACAGCGAGGGAGACAGCGAGGGAGACAGCGAGGGAGACAGCGAGAGAGACTTCGAGAGAGACAGCGAGGGAGACAGCGAGGGAGACAGCGAGGGAGACAGCGAGGGACACAGCGAGAGAGACAGCAATAGAGACTGCGAGAGAGACTGCGAGGGACACAGCGAGAGAGACTGCGAGGGAGACAACGAGAGAGAATGTGAGAGAGATCGCGTGAGACAGCGAGGGAGACAGCGAGGGAGATAGCGAGGGAGACAGCGAGGGAGACTGCGAGAGAGAGAGCGAGAGACACAGCGAGGGAGACTGCAAGAGAGACTGCGAGGGAGACAGCGTGGGAGGCAGCGAGGGAGACAGCGAGAGAAACTGCGACGAAGACTGCGAGAGAGACTGCAAGAGAGACTGCAAGAGAGACTGCGAGAGAGACTGCAAGAGAGACTGCGAGGGAGAAAGCGAGAGAGACTGCGAGAGAGACTGCGAGGGAGACTGCGAGGGAGACTGCAAGGGAGACAGCGAGAGAGACAGCGAGAGAGATAGCGAGGGAGATAGCGAGGGAGATAGCGAGGGAGATAGCGAGAGAGATAGCGAGAGAGACTGCGAGGGAGAGAGCGAGGGAGAAAGCGAGAGAGAACACGAGTGAGACAGCGATAGAAACTGCGAGGGAGTCAGCGAGAGAGACTGTGAGAGAGACCTCGAGGGAGACAGCGAGGGAGACTGTGAGGGAGACAGCGAGGGAGACAGCGAGAGAGACAGCGAGAGAGACTGCGAGTGAGACTGTGAGGGAGACAGCGAGAGAGACTGCGAGAGAGACTGCGAGGGAGAAAGCGAGAGAAACTGCGAGAGAGACAGCTATGGAGATAGCGACAAAAACAGCGAGAGACACTGCGAGGGAGACAGCGATTGAGAGAGCGATTGAGACGGCGAGGGAGACGGCGAGAGAGACGGCGAGAGAGACGGCGAGAGAGACGGCGAGGGAGACAGCGAGGGAGACAGCGAGGGAGACAGCGAGGGAGACAGCGAGAGAGACAGCGAGAGAGACTTCGAGAGAGACTGCGAGGGAGGCAGCGAAGGAGACAGCGAGGGAGACAGCGAGGGAGACAGCGAGGGAGACAGCGAGGGAGACAGCGAGGGAGACAGCGAGGGAGACAGCGACAGAGACAGCAAGAGAGACTGTGAGAGAGACTGCGATGGACACAGCGAGAGAGACTGCGAGGGAGACGAGAGAGAATGCGAGAGAGATCGCGTGATACAGCGAGGGAGACAGCGAGGGAGACAGCGAGGGAGACAGCGAGGGAGACAGCGAGGGAGACTGCGAGGGAGACAGCAAGAGAGACAGCAAGAGAGACTGCAAGAGAGACTGCAAGAGAGACTGCAAGAGAGACAGCAAGGGAGACAGCGAGGGAGACTGCAAGGAAGACTGGGAGGAAGACTGCGAGGAAGACTGCGAGGAAGACTGCGAGGAAGACTGCGAGGAAGACTGCGAGGAAGACTGCGAGAGAGACTGCGAGAGAGACTGCGAGAGAGACTGCGAGAGAGACTGCGAGAGAGATAGCGAGGGATATAGCGAGGGAGATAGCGAGAGAGATAGCGAGAGAGACTGCGAGAGAGACTGCGAGAGAGACTGTGAGGGAGACAGCGAGGGATACAGCGAGAGAGACTGCGAGACTAACTGCGAGGGAGACAGCGAGGGAGATGGCGAGGGAGACAGCGCTGGAGACAGCGCTGGAGACAGCGAGAGAGAATGCGAGAAGGACTGCGAGAGAGACAGCGAGGGAGAAAGCGAGAGCGACTTCGAGAGAGACTGCGAGGGAGACAGCGAGACTGTGAGGGAAACAGCGAGGGAGACAGCGAGGGAGACTGCGAGGGAGACAGCGAGAGAGAGACAGCGAGAGAGAGACAGCGAGAGAGACTGCAAAGGAGACTGCGAGAGAGACTGCGAGGGAGACAGCGAGAGAGACTGCGAGAGAGACTGCGAGAGAGACTGCGAGAGAGACTGCGAGAGGGACAGCGAGAGAGACTGCGAGAGAGACTGCGAGAGAGACTGCGAGAGAGACTGCGAGAGAGACTGCGAGGGAGAAAGCGAGGGAGAAAGCGAGGGAGACTGTGTGGGAGACTGCAATGGAGACACCGAGGGAGACTGCGAGGGAGACTGCGAGGGAGACTGCGAGGGAGACTGCGAGGGAGACTGCGAGGGAGACTGTGAGGGAGACTGCGAGAGAGACAGCGAGAGAGACTGCGAGGGAGACTGCGAGGGAGACTGCGAGGGAGACTGCGAGAGAGACGGCGAGGGAGACTGCGAGAGAGACTGCGAGAGAGACTGCGAGGGAGACTGCGAGGGAGACTGCGAGGGAGACTGCGAGGGAGACTGCGAGAGAGACGGCGAGAGAGATGGCGAGAGAGACGGCGAGAGAGACGGAGAGAGAGACGGAGAGAGAGACGGCGAGAGAGACTGCGAGAGAGACTGAGAGGGAGACAGCGAGAGAGACTGCGAGAGAGACTGCGAGAGAGACTGCGAGAGAGACTGCGAGAGATACAGCGAGGGATAGAGCGAGGGAGACAGCGAGTGAGACAGCGAGAGTACATTGAGAGAGACAGCGAGAGAGACAGCGAGAGAGACAGTGAGAGAGACTGCTATGGAGATAGCGAGGGAGAAAGCGAGAGAGAAAGCGAGGGAGACAGCGAGAGAGAAAGCGAGAGAGAAAGCGAGGGAAACAGCGAGGGAGACAGCGAGGGAGACGGCGAGGGAGACGGCGAGGGAGACGGCGAGGGAGACGGCGAGGGAGACGGCGAGGGAGACAGCGAGGGAGACAGCGAGGGAGACTGCGAGGGAGAGAGCGAGGGAGAGAGCGAGGGAGAAAGCGAGAGAGAAAGCGAGGGAGACAGCGAGAGAGAAAGCGAGAGAGAAAGCGAGGGAGACAGCAAGAGAGAAAGCGAGGGAGACAGCGAGGGAGACAGCGAGGGAGACAGCGAGAGAGACTTCGAGAGAGACTGCGAGGGAGACAGCGAGGGAGACAGCGAGGGAGACAGCGAGGGAGACAGCGACAGAGACAGCAATAGAGACTGCGAGAGAGACTGCGAGGGACACAGCGAGAGAGACTGCGAGGGAGACAACGAGAGAGAATGTGAGAGAGATCGCGTGAGACAGCGAGGGAGACAGCGAGGGAGACAGCGAGGGAGACATCGAGGGAGACAGCGAGGGAGACTGCGAGAGAGAGAGCGAGAGAGAGAGCGAGAGACACAGCGAGGGAGACAGCAAGAGAGACTGCAAGAGAGACTGCAAGAGAGACTGCAAGAGAGACTGCGAGGGAGACACCGTGGGAGGCAGCGAGGGAGACAGCGAGAGAAACTGCGACGAAGACTGCGAGAGAGACTGCGAGAGAGACTGCGAGAGAGACTGCAAGAGAGACTGCGAGAGCGACTGCGAGAGAGACTGCGAGAGAGACTGCGAGGGAGAAAGCGAGAGAGACTGCGAGGGAGAAAGCGAGAGAGACTGCGAGGGAGACTGCAAGGGAGACAGCGAGAGAGACAGCGAGAGAGATAGCGAGGGAGATAGCGAGGGAGATAGCGAGGGAGATAGCGAGAGAGATAGCGAGAGAGATAGCGAGAGAGACTGCGAGAGAGACTGCGAGAGAGACTGCGAGGGAGAGAGCGAGGGAGAAAGCGAGAGAGAACACGAGGGAGACAGCGATAGAAACTGCGAGGGAGTCAGCGAGAGAGACTGCGAGAGAGACTGTGAGAGAGACCTCGAGGGAGACAGCGAGGGAGACAGCGAGGGAGACAGCGAGGGAGACAGCGAGGGAGACAGCGAGGGAGACTATGAGGGAGACAGCGAGGGAGACAGCGAGAGAGACAGCGAGAGAGACAGCGAGAGAGACAGCGAGAGAGACTGCGAGTGAGACTGTGAGGGAGACAGCGAGAGAGACTGCGAGGGAGAAAGCGAGAGAAACTGCGAGAGAGACTGCTATGGAGATAGCGAGAAAAACAGCGAGGGATACAGCGAGAGACACTGCGAGGGAGACTGCGATTGAGACGGCGAGGGAGACGGCGAGGGAGACGGCGAGAGAGACGGCGAGAGAGACGGCGAGGGAGACAGCGATGGAGACAGCGAGGGAGACAGCGAGAGAGACAGCGAGAGAGACAGCGAGAGAGACAGCGAGAGAGACAGCGAGAGAGACTTCGAGAGAGACTGCGAGGGAGGCAGCGAGGGAGGCAGCGAGGGAGACAGCGAGGGAGACAGCGAGGGAGACAGCGAGGGAGACAGCGAGGGAGACAGCGAGGGAGACAGCGAGGGAGACAGCGACAGAGACAGCAAGAGAGACTGTGAGAGAGACTGCGATGGACACAGCGAGAGAGACTGCGAGGGAGACGAGAGAGAATGCGAGAGAGATCGCGTGAGAGATCGCGTGAGACAGCGAGGGAAACAGCGAGGGAGACAGCGAGGGAGACAGCGAGGGAGACAGCGAGGGAGACTGCGAGGGAGACTGCGAGGGAGACTGCGAGGGAGACTGCGAGGGAGACAGCAAGAGAGACTGCAAGAGAGACTGCAAGAGAGACTGCGAGGGAGACTGCGAGGGAGACAGCGAGGGAGACAGCGAGGGAGACAGCGAGGGAGAATGCGAGGAAGACTGCGAGGAAGACTGCGAGGAAGACTGCGAGAGAGACTGCGAGAGAGACTGCGAGAGAGACTGCGAGAGAGACTGCGAGAGAGACTGCGAGAGAGACTGCGAGAGAGACTGCGAGGGAGATAGCGAGGGAGATAGCAAGAGAGACTGCGAGAGAGACTGCGAGAGAGACTGCGAGGGAGACTGTGAGGGAGACAGCGAGGGATACAGCGAGGGATACAGCGAGGGATACAGCGAGAGAGACTGCGAGAGAGACTGCGAGACTAACTGCGAGGGAGACAGCGAGGGAGATGGCGAGGGAGACAGCGAGGGAGACGGCGAGGGAGACAGCGCTGGAGACAGCGAGAGAGAATGCGAGAAGGACTGTGAGAGAGACAGCGAGGGAGAAAGCGAGAGCGACTTCGAGAGAGACTGCGAGGGAGACAGCGAGACTGTGAGGGAAACAGCGAGGGAGACAGCGAGGGAGACTGCGAGGGAGACTGCGAGGGAGACAGCGAGAGAGACAGCGAGAGAGACAGCGAGAGAGACTGCAAAGGAGACTGCGAGAGAGACTGCGAGGGAGACTGCGAGAGAGACTGCGAGAGAGACTGCGAGAGAGACTGCGAGAGGGACAGCGAGAGAGACTGCGAGAGAGACTGCGAGAGAGACTGCGAGAGAGACTGCGAGAGAGACTGCGAGAGAGACTGCGAGGGAGAAAGCGAGGGAGAAAGCGACAGAGACTGTGTGGGAGACTGCAATGGAGACTGCGAGAGAGACTGTGAGGGAGAATGCGAGGGAGACTGCGAGGGAGACCGCGAGGGAGACTGCGAGGGAGACTGCGAGGGAGACTGCGAGAGAGACTGCGAGAGAGACTGCGAGAGAGACTGCGAGGGAGACTGCGAGGGAGACTGCGAGGGAGACTGCGAGGGAGACGGCGAGAGAGACGGCGAGAGAGATGGCGAGAGAGACGGAGAGAGAGATGGCGAGAGAGACTGCGAGAGAGAGAGTGAGAGAGACTGAGAGGGAGACAGCGAGAGAGACTGCGAGAGAAACTGCGAGAGAGACTGCGAGAGATACAGCGAGGGATAGAGCGAGGGAGACAGCGAGAGTACATTGAGAGAGACAGCGAGAGAGACAGCGAGAGAGACAGTGAGAGAGACTGCTATGGAGATAGCGAGAGAGACAGCGGGGGATACAGAGAGAGTGACTGCGAGGGAGACAGCGAGGGAGACAGCGAGGGAGACAGCGAGGGAGACAGCGAGAGAGACTGCGAGGGAGACTGCGAGGGAGACTGCGAGGGAGACAGCGAGGGAGACAGCGAGGGAAACTGCGAGAGAGACAGCGAGGGAAACTGCGAGAGAGACAGCGAGGGACACAGCGAGGGACACAGCGAGGGAGACAGCGAGGGAGACAGCGAGGGAGACTGCGAGGGAGACTGCGAGGGAGACAGCGAGAGAGACTGCGAGAGAGAGCGCGTGAGAGACAGCGAGAGAGACTGCGTGGGATACAGCGAGGGAGACAGCGAGGGAGACAGCGAGAGAGAATGCGAGAAGGACTGCGAGAGAGACTGCGAGAGAGACTGCGAGAGAGACTGCGAGAGAGACTGCGAGGGAGACTGCGAGAGAGACTGCGAGAGAGACTGCGAGGGAGACTGCGAGGGAGACTGCGAGGGAGACTGCGAGAGAGACTGCGAGAGAGACTGCGAGAGAGACTGCGAGAGAGACTGCGAGAGAGACTGCGAGG
Source organism: Heterodontus francisci (assembly GCF_036365525.1). Taxonomy (NCBI): domain Eukaryota; kingdom Metazoa; phylum Chordata; class Chondrichthyes; order Heterodontiformes; family Heterodontidae; genus Heterodontus; species Heterodontus francisci. The sequence continues at coordinate 399,531 of NC_090384.1, forward strand.
GAGAGAGCGAGGGAGAAAGCGAGAGAGAAAGCGAGGGAGACAGCGAGGGAGACAGCGAGGGAGACAGCGAGGGAGACAGCGAGAGAGACTGCGAGAGAGACTGCGAGAGAGACTGCGAGAGAGACTGCGAGAGAGACTGCGAGAGAGACTGCGAGAGAGACTGCAAGGGAGAGAGCGAGGGAGAAAGCGAGAGAGACTGCGAGAGAGAAAGCGAGGGAGAAAGCGAGAGAGACTGCGAGGGAGAAAGCGACAGAGACTGCGAGGGAGACTGCAAGGGAGACAGCGAGAGAGACAGCGAGAGAGACTGCGAGAGAGACTGCGAGGGAGAAAGCGAGAGAGACTGCGAGGGAGAAAGCGAGAGAGACTGCGAGGGAGACTGCAAGGGAGACAGCGAGAGAGACAGCGAGGGAGATAGCGAGGGAGATAGCGAGGGAGATAGCGAGGGAGATAGCAAGAGAGATAGCGAGAGAGATAGCGAGAGAGATAGCGAGAGAGACTGCGAGAGAGACTGCGAGAGAGACTGCGAGGGAGAGAGCGAGGGAGAGAGCGAGGGAGAAAGCGAGAGAGAACACGAGGGAGACAGCGATAGAAACTGCGAGGGAGTCAGCGAGAGAGACTGCGAGAGAGACTGTGAGAGAGACCTCGAGGGAGACAGCGAGGGAGACAGCGAGAGAGACTGTGAGGGAGACAGCGAGGGAGACAGCGAGAGAGACTGCGAGTGAGACTGTGAGGGAGACAGCGAGAGAGACTGCGAGGGAGAAAGCGAGAGAAACTGCGAGAGAGACTGCTATGGAGATAGCGAGAAAAACAGCGAGGGATACAGCGAGAGACACTGCGAGGGAGACAGCGATTGAGACGGCGAGGGAGACGGCGAGAGAGACAGCGAGGGAGACAGCGAGGGAGAAAGCGAGGGAGACAGCGAGAGAGACAGCGAGAGAGACAGCGAGAGAGACTTCGAGAGAGACTTCGAGAGAGACTTCGAGAGAGACTTCGAGAGAGACTTCGAGAGAGACTTCGAGAGAGACTTCGAGAGAGACTGCGAGGGAGGCAGCGAGGGAGGCAGCGAGGGAGGCAGCGAGGGAGACAGCGAGGGAGACAGCGAGGGAGACAGCGAGGGAGACAGCGAGGGAGACAGCGACAGAGACAGCAAGAGAGACTGTGAGAGAGACTGCGAAGGACACAGCGAGAGAGACTGCGAGGGAGACGAGAGAGAATGCGAGAGAGAATGCGAGAGAGATCGCGTGAGACAGCGAGGGAGACAGCGAGGGAGACTGCGAGGGAGACTGCGAGGGAGACTGCGAGGGAGACTGCGAGGGAGACTGCGAGGGAGACAGCAAGAGAGACAGCAAGAGAGACAGCAAGAGAGACTGCAAGAGAGACTGCAAGAGAGACTGCAAGAGAGACTGCAAGAGAGACTGCAAGAGAGACTGCGAGAGAGACTGCGAGAGAGACTGCGAGAGAGACTGCGAGAGAGACTGCGAGAGAGACTGCGAGGGAGACAGCGAGGGAGAGTGCGAGGAAGACTGCGAGGAAGACTGCGAGGAAGACTGCGAGGAAGACTGCGAGAGAGACTGCGAGAGAGACTGCGAGAGAGACTGCGAGAGAGACTGCGAGGGAGAAAGCGAGAGAGACTGCGAGAGAGACTGCGAGGGAGAAAGCGAGAGAGACTGCGAGAGAGACAGCGAGGGAGACAGCGAGGGAGACAGCGAGGGAGATAGCGAGGGAGATAGCGAGGGAGATAGCGAGGGAGATAGCAAGGGAGATATCGAGGGAGATAGCGAGGGAGATAGCGAGAGAGATAGCGCGAGAGACTGCGAGAGAGACTGCGAGAGAGACTGCGAGAGAGACTGTGAGGGAGACTGTGAGGGAGACAGCGAGGGAGACTGCGAGAGAGACTGCTATGGAGATAGCGAGAGAGACAGCGAGGGATACAGCGAGAGAGACTGCGAGACTTACTGCGAGAGAGACAGCCAGGGAGATGGCGAGGGAGACAGCGCTGGAGACAGCGAGAGAGAATGCAAGGGAGACAACGAGAGAGAATGCGAGAGAGATCGCGTGAGGCAGCGAGGGAGACAGCGAGAGAAACTGCGAGGAAGACTGCGAGAGAGACTGCGAGAGAGACTGCGAGAGAGACTGCGAGAGAGACTGCGAGAGAGACTGCGAGGGACACAGCGAGGAAGACAACGAGAGAGACTGCGAGAGCGACTGCTAGGGAGACAGCGAGGGAGACAGCGAGGGAGACTGCGAGAGCGACTGCGAGAGCGACTGCGAGAGCGACTGCGAGAGCGACTGCGAGAGCGACTGCTAGGGAGACAGCGAGGGAGGCAGCGAGGGAGGCAGCGAGAGAGACAGCGAGAGAGACAGCGAGGGAGACAGCGAGGGAGACAGCGAGAGAAACTGCGAGGAAGACGGCGAGAGAGACGGCGAGGGAGACGGTGAGGGAGACTGCGAGGGAGAGAGCGAGGGAGAGAGCGAGAGAGACTGCGAGAGAGACTGCGAGAGAGACTGCGAGAGGGACAGCGAGAGAGACAGCGAGAGAGACTGCGAGAGGGACTGCGAGAGGGACAGCGAGAGAGACTGCGAGAGAGACTGCGAGAGAGACAGCGAGAGGGACTGCGAGAAAGACTGCGAGAGAGACTGCGAGAGAGACTGCGAGAGAGACTGCGAGAGAGACTGCGAGGGAGACAGCGAGGGAGACTGCGAGGGACACAGCGAGGGACACAGCGAGGGACACAGCGAGGGACACAGTGAGGGAGACAGCGAGAGAGACTGCGAGAGAGAGCGCATGAGACAGCGAGGGAGACAGCGAGGGAGAGAGCGAGAGACACAGCGAGGGAGACAGCGAGAGAGACAGCGAGGGAGACTGCGAGAGAGACTGCGAGGGGGACAGCGAGAGAGACTGCGAGAGGGACAGCGAGAGAGACTGCGAGAGAGACTGCGAGAGAGACTGCGAGAGAGACTGCGAGGGAGACAGCGAGGGAGACTGCGAGGGACACAGCAAGGGACACAGCGAGGGACACAGCGAGGGAGACAGCGAGGGAGACTGCAAGGGAGACTGCAAGGGAGACAGCGAGAGAGACAGCGAGAGAGACAGCGAGAGAGACAGCGAGAGAGACAGCGAGAGAGACAGCAAGAGAGACAGCGAGGGAGAAGGCGATGGAGACAGCGAGAGAGACTGCGTGGGAGACAGCGAGGTAGACAGCGAGGGAGACAGCGAGAGAGACTGCGAGAGAGACTGCGAGAAGGACTGCGAGAAGGACTGCGAGGGAGACAGCGAGGGAGAAAGCGAGGGAGAAAGCGAGAGCGACTTCGAGAGAGACTGCGAGGGAGACAGCGAGAGAGACTGTGAGGGAAACAGCGAGGGAGACAGCGAGAGAGACTGCGAGGGAGACAGCGAGAGAGACTGCGAGAGATACAGCGAGGGATACAGCGAGGGATAGAGCGAGTGAGACAGCGACAGAGACTGCGAGAGAGACGGCGAGGGAGACGGCGAGGGAGACGGCGAGGGAGACAGCGAGGGAGACAGCGAGGGAGACAGCGAGGGAGACAGCGAGGGACACAGCGAGGGACACAGCGAGGGACACAGCGAGGGACACAGCGAGAGAGACAGCGAGAGAGACAGCGAGAGAGACAGCGAGAGAGACTGCGAGAGAGACTGCGAGAGAGAGCGCGTGAGACAGCGAGGGAGACAGCGAGGGAGACAGCGAGGGAGAGAGCGAGAGATACAGCGAGGGAAACAGCGAGAGAGACTGCAAGAGAGACTGCAAGAGAGACTGCGAGAGAAACTGCGAGAGAAACTGCGAGGAAGACAGCGAGAGAGACGGCGAGGGAGACGGTGAGGGAGACGGTGAGGGAGACTGCGAGGGAGAGAGCGAGGGACACAGTGAGGGAGAGAGCGAGGGAGACAGCGAGGGAGACAGCGAGGGAGACAGCGAGAGAGACTGCAAGAGAGACTGCGAGGGAGACAGCGAGAGAGACAGCGAGAGAGACAGCGAGAGAGACAGCGAGGGAGAAAGCCATGGAGACAGCGAGAGAGACAGCGAGAGAGACAGCGAGAGAGACAGCGAGAGAGACAGCGAGAGAGACAGCGAGGGAGAAAGCCATGGAGACAGCGAGAGAGACAGCGAGAGAGACAGCGAGGGAGACAGCAAGAGAGACTGCAAGAGAGACTGCAAGAGAGACTGCAAGAGAGACTGCGAGGGAGACACCGTGGGAGGCAGCGAGGGAGACAGCGAGAGAAACTGCGACGAAGACTGCGAGAGAGACTGCGAGAGAGACTGCGAGAGAGACTGCAAGAGAGACTGCGAGAGCGACTGCGAGAGAGACTGCGAGAGAGACTGCGAGAGAGACTGCGAGGGAGAAAGCGAGAGAGACTGCGAGGGAGAAAGCGAGAGAGACTGCGAGGGAGACTGCAAGGGAGACAGCGAGAGAGACAGCGAGAGAGATAGCGAGGGAGATAGCGAGGGAGATAGCGAGAGAGATAGCGAGAGAGATAGCGAGAGAGACTGCGAGAGAGACTGCGAGAGAGACTGCGAGGGAGAGAGCGAGGGAGAAAGCGAGAGAGAACACGAGGGAGACAGCGATAGAAACTGCGAGGGAGTCAGCGAGAGAGACTGCGAGAGAGACTGTGAGAGAGACCTCGAGGGAGACAGCGAGGGAGACAGCGAGGGAGACAGCGAGGGAGACAGCGAGGGAGACAGCGAGGGAGACTATGAGGGAGACTGCGAGGGAGACAGCGAGGGAGACAGCGAGAGAGACAGCGAGAGAGACAGCGAGAGAGACTGCGAGTGAGACTGTGAGGGAGACAGCGAGAGAGACTGCGAGGGAGAAAGCGAGAGAAACTGCGAGAGAGACTGCTATGGAGATAGCGAGAAAAACAGCGAGGGATACAGCGAGAGACACTGCGAGGGAGACAGCGATTGAGACGGCGAGGGAGACGGCGAGGGAGACGGCGAGAGAGACGGCGAGAGAGACGGCGAGGGAGACAGCGATGGAGACAGCGAGGGAGACAGCGAGAGAGACAGCGAGAGAGACAGCGAGAGAGACAGCGAGAGAGACAGCGAGAGAGACTTCGAGAGAGACTGCGAGGGAGGCAGCGAGGGAGGCAGCGAGGGAGACAGCGAGGGAGACAGCGAGGGAGACAGCGAGGGAGACAGCAAGGGAGACAGCGAGGGAGACAGCGAGGGAGACAGCGACAGAGACAGCAAGAGAGACTGTGAGAGAGACAGCGATGGACACAGCGAGAGAGACTGCGAGGGAGGCAGCGAGGGAGGCAGCGAGGGAGACAGCGAGGGAGACAGCGAGGGAGACAGCGAGGGAGACAGCGAGGGAGACAGCGAGGGAGACAGCGAGGGAGACAGCGAGGGAGACAGCGACAGAGACAGCAAGAGAGACTGTGAGAGAGACAGCGATGGACACAGCGAGAGAGACTGCGAGGGAGAAGAGAGAGAATGCGAGAGAGATCGCGTGAGACAGCGAGGGAGACAGCGAGGGAGACAGCGAGGGAGACAGCGAGGGAGACAGCGAGGGAGACTGCGAGGGAGACTGCGAGGGAGACTGCGAGGGAGACTGCGAGGGAGACTGCGAGGGAGACAGCAAGAGAGACTGCAAGAGAGACTGCAAGAGAGACTGCGAGGGAGACTGCGAGGGAGACAGCGAGGGAGACAGCGAGGGAGACAGCGAGGGAGAATGCGAGGAAGACTGCGAGGAAGACTGCGAGGAAGACTGCGAGGAAGACTGCGAGAGAGACTGCGAGAGAGACTGCGAGAGAGACTGCGAGAGAGACTGCGAGAGAGACTGCGAGAGAGACTGCGAGGGAGATAGCGAGGGAGATAGCGAGGGAGATAGCAAGAGAGACTGCGAGAGAGACTGCGAGAGAGACTGCGAGGGAGACTGTGAGGGAGACAGCGAGGGATACAGCGAGGGATACAGCGAGAGAGACTGCGAGAGAGACTGCGAGACTAACTGCGAGGGAGACAGCGAGGGAGATGGCGAGGGAGACAGCGAGGGAGACGGCGAGGGAGACAGCGCTGGAGACAGCGAGAGAGAATGCGAGAAGGACTGTGAGAGAGACAGCGAGGGAGAAAGCGAGAGCGACTTCGAGAGAGACTGCGAGGGAGACAGCGAGACTGTGAGGGAAACAGCGAGGGAGACAGCGAGGGAGACTGCGAGGGAGACAGCGAGAGAGACAGCGAGAGAGACAGCGAGAGAGACAGCGAGAGAGACAGCGAGAGAGACAGCGAGAGAGACAGCAAGAGAGACAGCGAGGGAGAAGGCGATGGAGACAGCGAGAGAGACTGCGTGGGAGACAGCGAGGTAGACAGCGAGGGAGACAGCGAGAGAGACTGCGAGAGAGACTGCGAGAAGGACTGCGAGAAGGACTGCGAGGGAGACAGCGAGGGAGAAAGCGAGGGAGAAAGCGAGAGCGACTTCGAGAGAGACTGCGAGGGAGACAGCGAGAGAGACTGTGAGGGAAACAGCGAGGGAGACAGCGAGAGAGACTGCGAGGGAGACAGCGAGAGAGACTGCGAGAGATACAGCGAGGGATACAGCGAGGGATAGAGCGAGTGAGACAGCGACAGAGACTGCGAGAGAGACGGCGAGGGAGACGGCGAGGGAGACGGCGAGGGAGACAGCGAGGGAGACAGCGAGGGACACAGCGAGGGACACAGCGAGGGACACAGCGAGGGACACAGCGAGGGACACAGCGAGAGAGACAGCGAGAGAGACAGCGAGAGAGACTGCGAGAGAGACTGCGAGAGAGAGCGCGTGAGACAGCGAGGGAGACAGCGAGGGAGAGAGCGAGAGATACAGCGAGGGAAACAGCGAGAGAGACTGCAAGAGAGACTGCAAGAGAGACTGCGAGAGAAACTGCGAGAGAAACTGCGAGGAAGACAGCGAGAGAGACGGCGAGGGAGACGGTGAGGGAGACGGTGAGGGAGACTGCGAGGGAGAGAGCGAGGGACACAGTGAGGGAGAGAGCGAGGGAGACAGCGAGGGAGACAGCGAGGGAGACAGCGAGAGAGACTGCAAGAGAGACTGCGAGGGAGACAGCGAGGGAGACAGCGAGAGAGACAGCGAGAGAGACAGCGAGAGAGACAGCGAGGGAGAAAGCCATGGAGACAGCGAGAGAGACAGCGAGAGAGACAGCGAGAGAGACAGCGAGAGAGACAGCGAGAGAGACAGCGAGGGAGAAAGCCATGGAGACAGCGAGAGAGACAGCGAGAGAGACAGCGAGGGAGACAGCAAGAGAGACTGCAAGAGAGACTGCAAGAGAGACTGCAAGAGAGACTGCGAGGGAGACACCGTGGGAGGCAGCGAGGGAGACAGCGAGAGAAACTGCGACGAAGACTGCGAGAGAGACTGCGAGAGAGACTGCGAGAGAGACTGCAAGAGAGACTGCGAGAGCGACTGCGAGAGAGACTGCGAGAGAGACTGCGAGAGAGACTGCGAGGGAGAAAGCGAGAGAGACTGCGAGGGAGAAAGCGAGAGAGACTGCGAGGGAGACTGCAAGGGAGACAGCGAGAGAGACTGCGAGAGAGATAGCGAGGGAGATAGCGAGGGAGATAGCGAGAGAGATAGCGAGAGAGATAGCGAGAGAGACTGCGAGAGAGACTGCGAGAGAGACTGCGAGGGAGAGAGCGAGGGAGAAAGCGAGAGAGAACACGAGGGAGACAGCGATAGAAACTGCGAGGGAGTCAGCGAGAGAGACTGCGAGAGAGACTGTGAGAGAGACCTCGAGGGAGACAGCGAGGGAGACAGCGAGGGAGACAGCGAGGGAGACAGCGAGGGAGACAGCGAGGGAGACTATGAGGGAGACAGCGAGGGAGACAGCGAGAGAGACAGCGAGAGAGACAGCGAGAGAGACTGCGAGTGAGACTGTGAGGGAGACAGCGAGAGAGACTGCGAGGGAGAAAGCGAGAGAAACTGCGAGAGAGACTGCTATGGAGATAGCGAGAAAAACAGCGAGGGATACAGCGAGAGACACTGCGAGGGAGACAGCGATTGAGACGGCGAGGGAGACGGCGAGGGAGACGGCGAGAGAGACGGCGAGAGAGACGGCGAGGGAGACAGCGATGGAGACAGCGAGGGAGACAGCGAGAGAGACAGCGAGAGAGACAGCGAGAGAGACAGCGAGAGAGACAGCGAGAGAGACAGCGAGAGAGACTTCGAGAGAGACTGCGAGGGAGGCAGCGAGGGAGGCAGCGAGGGAGACAGCGAGGGAGACAGCGAGGGAGACAGCGAGGGAGACAGCGAGGGAGACAGCGAGGGAGACAGCGAGGGAGACAGCGAGGGAGACAGCGACAGAGACAGCAAGAGAGACTGTGAGAGAGACAGCGATGGACACAGCGAGAGAGACTGCGAGGGAGAAGAGAGAGAATGCGAGAGAGATCGCGTGAGACAGCGAGGGAGACAGCGAGGGAGACAGCGAGGGAGACAGCGAGGGAGACAGCGAGGGAGACTGCGAGGGAGACTGCGAGGGAGACTGCGAGGGAGACTGCGAGGGAGACTGCGAGGGAGACAGCAAGAGAGACTGCAAGAGAGACTGCAAGAGAGACTGCGAGGGAGACTGCGAGGGAGACTGCGAGGGAGACAGCGAGGGAGACAGCGAGGGAGACAGCGAGGGAGAATGCGAGGAAGACTGCGAGGAAGACTGCGAGGAAGACTGCGAGAGAGACTGCGAGAGAGACTGCGAGAGAGACTGCGAGAGAGACTGCGAGAGAGACTGCGAGAGAGACTGCGAGAGAGACTGCGAGGGAGATAGCGAGGGAGATAGCGAGGGAGATAGCAAGAGAGACTGCGAGAGAGACTGCGAGAGAGACTGCGAGGGAGACTGTGAGGGAGACAGCGAGGGATACAGCGAGGGATACAGCGAGGGATACAGCGAGAGAGACTGCGAGAGAGACTGCGAGACTAACTGCGAGGGAGACAGCGAGGGAGATGGCGAGGGAGACAGCGAGGGAGACGGCGAGGGAGACAGCGCTGGAGACAGCGAGAGAGAATGCGAGAAGGACTGTGAGAGAGACAGCGAGGGAGAAAGCGAGAGCGACTTCGAGAGAGACTGCGAGGGAGACAGCGAGACTGTGAGGGAAACAGCGAGGGAGACAGCGAGGGAGACTGCGAGGGAGACTGCGAGGGAGACAGCGAGAGAGACAGCGAGAGAGACAGCGAGAGAGACTGCAAAGGAGACTGCGAGAGAGACTGCGAGGGAGACTGCGAGAGAGACTGCGAGAGAGACTGCGAGAGAGACTGCGAGAGGGACAGCGAGAGAGACTGCGAGAGAGACTGCGAGAGAGACTGCGAGAGAGACTGCGAGAGAGACTGCGAGGGAGAAAGCGAGGGAGAAAGCGACAGAGACTGTGTGGGAGACTGCAATGGAGACAGCGAGAGAGACTGTGAGGGAGAATGCGAGGGAGACTGCGAGGGAGACTGCGAGGGAGACTGCGAGGGAGACTGCGAGGGAGACTGCGAGAGAGACTGCGAGAGAGACTGCGAGAGAGACTGCGAGGGAGACTGCGAGGGAGACTGCGAGGGAGACTGTGAGGGAGACGGCGAGAGAGACGGCGAGAGAGATGGCGAGAGAGACGGAGAGAGAGATGGCGAGAGAGAGAGTGAGAGAGACTGAGAGGGAGACAGCGAGAGAGACTGCGAGAGAAACTGCGAGAGAGACTGCGAGAGATACAGCGAGGGATAGAGTGAGGGAGACAGCGAGAGTACATTGAGAGAGACAGCGAGAGAGACAGCGAGAGAGACAGTGAGAGAGACTGCTATGGAGATAGCGAGAGAGACAGCGGGGGATACAGAGAGAGTGACTGCGAGGGAGACAGCGAGGGAGACAGCGAGGGAGACAGCGAGGGAGACAGCAAGGGAGACAGCGAGAGAGACAGCGAGAGAGACTGCGAGGGAGACTGCGAGGGAGACTGCGAGGGAGACAGCGAGGGAGACAGCGAGGGAGACAGCGAGGGAAACTGCGAGAGAGACAGCGAGGGAAACTGCGAGAGAGACAGCGAGGGACACAGCGAGGGACACAGCGAGGGAGACAGCGAGGGAGACAGCGAGGGAGACTGCGAGGGAGACTGCGAGGGAGACAGCGAGAGAGACTGCGAGAGAGAGCGCGTGAGAGACAGCGAGAGAGACTGCGTGGGATACAGCGAGGGAGACAGCGAGGGAGACAGCGAGGGAGACAGCGAGAGAGAATGCGAGAAGGACTGCGAGAGAGACTGCGAGAGAGACTGCGAGAGAGACTGCGAGAGAGACTGCGAGGGAGACTGCGAGGGAGACTGCGAGAGAGACTGCGAGAGAGACTGCGAGGGAGACTGCGAGAGAGACTGCGAGAGAGACTGCGAGAGAGACTGCGAGAGAGACTGCAAGGGAGAGAGCGAGGGAGAAAGCGAGAGAGAAAGCGAGGGAGACAGCGAGGGAGACAGCGAGGGAGACAGCGAGGGAGACAGCGAGAGAGACAGCGAGAGAGACTGCGAGAGAGACTGCGAGAGAGACTGCGAGAGAGACTGCGAGAGAGACTGCGAGAGAGACTGCGAGAGAGACTGCAAGGGAGAGAGCGAGGGAGAAAGCGAGAGAGAAAGCGAGAGAGACTGCGAGAGAGAAAGCGAGGGAGAAAGCGAGAGAGACTGCGAGGGAGAAAGCGACAGAGACTGCGAGGGAGACTGCAAGGGAGACAGCGAGAGAGACAGCGAGAGAGACTGCGAGAGAGACTGCGAGGGAGAAAGCGAGAGAGACTGCGAGGGAGAAAGCGAGAGAGACTGCGAGGGAGACTGCAAGGGAGACAGCGAGAGAGACAGCGAGGGAGATAGCGAGGGAGATAGCGAGGGAGATAGCGAGGGAGATAGCAAGAGAGATAGCGAGAGAGATAGCGAGAGAGATAGCGAGAGAGACTGCGAGAGAGACTGCGAGAGAGACTGCGAGGGAGAGAGCGAGGGAGAGAGCGAGGGAGAAAGCGAGAGAGAACACGAGGGAGACAGCGATAGAAACTGCGAGGGAGTCAGCGAGAGAGACTGCGAGAGAGACTGTGAGAGAGACCTCGAGGGAGACAGCGAGGGAGACAGCGAGAGAGACTGTGAGGGAGACAGCGAGGGAGACAGCGAGAGAGACTGCGAGTGAGACTGTGAGGGAGACAGCGAGAGAGACTGCGAGGGAGAAAGCGAGAGAAACTGCGAGAGAGACTGCTATGGAGATAGCGAGAAAAACAGCGAGGGATACAGCGAGAGACACTGCGAGGGAGACAGCGATTGAGACGGCGAGGGAGACGGCGAGAGAGACAGCGAGGGAGACAGCGAGGGAGAAAGCGAGGGAGACAGCGAGAGAGACAGCGAGAGAGACAGCGAGAGAGACTTCGAGAGAGACTTCGAGAGAGACTTCGAGAGAGACTTCGAGAGAGACTTCGAGAGAGACTGCGAGGGAGGCAGCGAGGGAGGCAGCGAGGGAGACAGCGACGGAGACAGCGAGGGAGACAGCGAGGGAGACAGCGAGGGAGACAGCGACAGAGACAGCAAGAGAGACTGTGAGAGAGACTGCGAAGGACACAGCGAGAGAGACTGCGAGGGAGACGAGAGAGAATGCGAGAGAGAATGCGAGAGAGATCGCGTGAGACAGCGAGGGAGACAGCGAGGGAGACTGCGAGGGAGACTGCGAGGGAGACTGCGAGGGAGACTGCGAGGGAGACTGCGAGGGAGACAGCAAGAGAGACAGCAAGAGAGACAGCAAGAGAGACAGCAAGAGAGACTGCAAGAGAGACTGCAAGAGAGACTGCGAGAGAGACTGCGAGAGAGAGTGCGAGAGAGACTGCGAGAGAGACTGCGAGGGAGACAGCGAGGGAGAGTGCGAGGAAGACTGCGAGGAAGACTGCGAGGAAGACTGCGAGGAAGACTGCGAGGAAGACTGCGAGGAAGACTGCGAGAGAGACTGCGAGAGAGACTGCGAGAGAGACTGCGAGGGAGAAAGCGAGAGAGACTGCGAGAGAGACTGCGAGGGAGAAAGCGAGAGAGACTGCGAGAGAGACAGCGAGGGAGACAGCGAGGGAGATAGCGAGGGAGATAGCGAGGGAGATAGCGAGGGAGATAGCGAGGGAGATAGCGAGGGAGATAGCGAGGGAGATAGTGAGGGAGATAGCGAGGGAGATAGCGAGAGAGATAGCGCGAGAGACTGCGAGAGAGACTGCGAGAGAGACTGTGAGGGAGACTGTGAGGGAGACAGCGAGGGAGACTGCGAGAGAGACTGCTATGGAGATAGCGAGAGAGACAGCGAGGGATACAGCGAGAGAGACTGCGAGACTAACTGCGAGAGAGACAGCCAGGGAGATGGCGAGGGAGACAGCGCTGGAGACAGCGAGAGAGAATGCAAGGGAGACAACGAGAGAGAATGCGAGAGAGATCGCGTGAGGCAGCGAGGGAGACAGCGAGAGAAACTGCGAGGAAGACTGCGAGAGAGACTGCGAGAGAGACTGCGAGAGAGACTGCGAGAGAGACTGCGAGGGACACAGCGAGGAAGACAACGAGAGAGACTGCGAGAGCGACTGCTAGGGAGACAGCGAGGGAGACAGCGAGGGAGACAGCGAGAGAGACTGCGAGAGCGACTGCGAGAGCGACTGCGAGAGAGACTGCGAGGGACACAGCGAGGAAGACAACGAGAGAGACTGCGAGAGCGACTGCTAGGGAGACAGCGAGGGAGGCAGCGAGGGAGGCAGCGAGAGAGACAGCGAGAGAGACAGCGAGGGAGACAGCGAGGGAGACAGCGAGAGAAACTGCGAGGAAGACAGCGAGAGAGACTGCGAGAGAGACTGCGAGAGAGACTGCGAGGGACACAGCGAGGAAGACAACGAGAGAGACTGCGAGAGCGACTGCTAGGGAGACAGCGAGGGAGGCAGCGAGGGAGGCAGCGAGAGAGACAGCGAGAGAGACAGCGAGGGAGACAGCGAGGGAGACAGCGAGAGAAACTGCGAGGAAGACGGCGAGAGAGACGGCGAGGGAGACGGTGAGGGAGACTGCGAGGGAGAGAGCGAGGGAGAGAGCGAGAGAGACTGCGAGAGAGACTGCGAGAGAGACTGCGAGAGGGACAGCGAGAGAGACAGCGAGAGAGACAGCGAGAGAGACTGCGAGAGGGACTGCGAGAGGGACAGCGAGAGAGACTGCGAGAGAGACTGCGAGAGAGACAGCGAGAGGGACTGCGAGAAAGACTGCGAGAGAGACTGCGAGAGAGACTGCGAGAGAGACTGCGAGAGAGACTGCGAGGGAGACAGCGAGGGAGACTGCGAGGGACACAGCGAGGGACACAGCGAGGGACACAGCGAGGGACACAGTGAGGGAGACAGCGAGAGAGACTGCGAGAGAGAGCGCATGAGACAGCGAGGGAGACAGCGAGGGAGAGAGCGAGAGACACAGCGAGGGAGACAGCGAGAGAGACAGCGAGGGAGACTGCGAGAGAGACTGCGAGAGGGACAGCGAGAGAGACTGCGAGAGGGACAGCGAGAGAGACTGCGAGAGAGACTGCGAGAGAGACTGCGAGAGAGACTGCGAGAGAGACTGCGAGGGAGACAGCGAGGGAGACTGCGAGGGACACAGCGAGGGACACAGCGAGGGAGACAGCGAGGGAGACAGCGAGGGAGACTGCAAGGGAGACTGCAAGGGAGACTGCAAGGGAGACAGCGAGAGAGACAGCGAGAGAGACAGCGAGAGAGACAGCGAGAGAGACAGCGAGAGAGACAGCAAGAGAGACAGCGAGGGAGAAGGCGATGGAGACAGCGAGAGAGACTGCGTGGGAGACAGCGAGGTAGACAGCGAGGGAGACAGCGAGAGAGACTGCGAGAGAGACTGCGAGAAGGACTGCGAGAAGGACTGCGAGAGAGACAGCGAGGGAGAAAGCGAGGGAGAAAGCGAGAGCGACTTCGAGAGAGACTGCGAGGGAGACAGCGAGAGAGACTGTGAGGGAAACAGCGAGGGAGACAGCGAGAGAGACTGCGAGGGAGACAGCGAGAGAGACTGCGAGAGATACAGCGAGGGATACAGCGAGGGATAGAGCGAGTGAGACAGCGACAGAGACTGCGAGAGAGACGGCGAGGGAGACGGCGAGGGAGACAGCGAGGGAGACAGCGAGGGAGACAGCGAGGGAGACAGCGAGGGACACAGCGAGGGACACAGCGAGGGACACAGCGAGAGAGACAGCGAGAGAGACAGCGAGAGAGACAGCGAGAGAGACTGCGAGAGAGACTGCGAGAGAGAGCGCGTGAGACAGCGAGGGAGACAGCGAGGGAGAGAGCGAGAGATACAGCGAGGGAAACAGCGAGAGAGACTGCAAGAGAGACTGCAAGAGAGACTGCGAGAGAAACTGCGAGAGAAACTGCGAGGAAGACAGCGAGAGAGACGGCGAGGGAGACGGTGAGGGAGACGGTGAGGGAGACTGCGAGGGAGAGAGCGAGGGACACAGTGAGGGAGAGAGCGAGGGAGACAGCGAGGGAGACAGCGAGGGAGACAGCGAGAGAGACTGCAAGAGAGACTGCGAGGGAGACAGCGAGAGAGACAGCGAGAGAGACAGCGAGAGAGACAGCGAGGGAGAAAGCCATGGAGACAGCGAGAGAGACAGCGAGAGAGACAGCGAGAGAGACAGCGAGAGAGACAGCGAGAGAGACAGCGAGAGAGACAGCGAGAGAGACTGCGAGGGAGACAGCGAGGGAGACAGCGAGGGAGACAGCGAGAGAGACTGCGAGAAGGACTGCGAGAAGGACTGCGAGAGAGACAGCGAGGGAGAAAGCGAGAGCGACTTCGAGAGAGACTGCGAGGGAGACAGCGAGAGAGACTGTGAGGGAGACAGCGAGAGAGACTGCGAGAGAGACTGCAAAGGAGACTGCGAGAGAGACTGCGAGAGAGACAGCGAGAGAGACAGCGAGAGAGACTGCGAGAGAGACTGCGAGAGAGACTGCGAGAGAGACTGGGAGGGAGACAGCGAGGGAGACTGCGAGGGAGACTGCGAGGGAGACTGCGAGAGAGACTGCGAGAGAGACTGCGAGAGAGACTGCGAGAGAGACTGCGAGAGAGACTGCGAGAGAGACTGCGAGAGAGACTGCGAGAGAGACTGCGTGGGAGAAAGCGAGAGAGATGGAGAGAGAGACGGCGAGAGAGACGGCGAGAGAGACAGTGAGGGAGAGAGCGAGAGAGACTGCGAGGGAGACAGCGAGAGAGACAGCGAGAGAGACAGCGAGAGAGACTGTGAGAGAGACTGCGAGAGATACAGCGAGGGAGAGAGCGAGTGAGACAGCGAGGGAGGCAGCGAGAGTACATTGAGAGAGACAGCGAGAGAGACAGCGAGAGAGACTGCGAGGGAGACGCCCAGGGAGACGGCTAGGGAGACGGCCAGGGAGACGGCCAGGGAGACGGCCAGGGAGACGGCCAGGGAGACGGCCAGGGAGACGACGAGGGAGACGGCGAGGGAGACAGCGAGGGAGACAGCGAGGGAGATAGCGAGGGAGACAGCGACTGAGACAGCGACAGAGACAGCGACAGAGACAGCGACAGAGACAGCGAGGGAGACAGTGAGAGATACTGCTATGGAGTTGGCGAGAGAGACAGCCGGGGATACAGAGAGAGTGACTGCAAGGGAGACGGCGAGGGAGATGACGAGGGAGACAGCGAGGGAGACAGCGAGAGAGACAGCGAGGGAGACAGCGAGGGAGACAGCGAGGGAGACAGCGAGAGAGACAGCGAGGGACACAGCGAGGGACACAGCGAGGGACACAGCGAGGGACACAGCGAGGGACACAGCGAGGGAGAAAGCGAGAGAGACAGCGAGGGAGAAAGCG
Organism: Heterodontus francisci; assembly: GCF_036365525.1. Taxonomy (NCBI): domain Eukaryota; kingdom Metazoa; phylum Chordata; class Chondrichthyes; order Heterodontiformes; family Heterodontidae; genus Heterodontus; species Heterodontus francisci. The sequence continues at coordinate 415,336 of NC_090384.1, forward strand.
AGAGAGACAGCGAGAGAGACAGCGAGAGAGACTGCGAGAGAGAGCGCGTGAGACAGCGAGGGAGACAGCGAGGGAGAGAGCAAGAGACACAGCGAGGGACACAGTGAGGGAGACAGCGAGAGAGACTGCGAGAGAGAGCGCATGCGACAGCGAGGGAGACAGCGAGGGAGAGAGCGAGAGACACAGCGAGGGAGACAGCGAGGGAGACAGCGAAGGAGACAGCGCGAGAGACTGCGAGAGCGACTGCGAGAGCGACTGCGAGAGCGACTGCGAGAGCGACTGCGAGAGCGACTGCTAGGGAGACAGCGAGAGAGGCAGCGAGGGAGACAGCGAGAGAAACTGCGAGGAAGACAGCGAGAGAGACTGCGAGAGAGACGGCGAGGGAGACGGCGAGGGAGACTGCGAGGGAGACAGCGAGAGAGACAGCGAGAGAGACAGCGAGAGAGACAGCGAGGGAGAAAGCGAGGGAGAAAACGAGGGAGAAAACGAGGGAGAAAGCGAGGGAGACAGCTACAGAGACTGCGAGGGAGACTGCGAGTGAGACAGCGAGGGAGACAGCGAGGGAGACAGCGAGGGAGACAGCGAGGGAGACAGCGAGGGAGACAGCGAGGGAGACAGCGAGAGAGACAGCGAGAGAGACTGCGAGAGGGACAGCGAGAGAGACTGCGAGAGAGACTGCGAGAGGGACAGCGAGAGAGACAGCGAGAGAGACAGCGAGGGAGAAAGCGAGGGAGAAAGCGAGGGAGAAAGCGAGGGAGACAGCGAGGGAGACTGCGAGAGAGACTGCGAGGGAGACAGCGAGGGAGACTGCGAGGGACACAGCGAGGGACACAGCGAGGGACACAGTGAGGGAGACAGCGAGAGAGACTGCGAGAGAGAGCGCATGAGACAGCGAGGGAGACAGCGAGGGAGAGAGCGAGAGACACAGCGAGGGAGACAGCGAGGGAGACAGCGAGAGAGACTGCAAGAGAGACTGCAAGGGAGACTGCAAGGGAGACAGCGAGAGAGACTGCAAGAGAGACTGCAAGGGAGACTGCAAGGGAGACAGCGAGGGAGACAGCGAGAGAGGCAGCGAGAGAGACAGCGAAGAGACAGCGAGAGAGACAGCGAGAGAGACAGCGAGAGAGACAGCGAGGGAGAAAGCGATGGAGACAGCGAGAGAGACAGCGAGAGAGACTGCGTGGGAGACAGCGAGGGAGTCAGCGAGGGAGACAGCGAGGGAGACAGCGAGGGAGACAGCGAGGGAGACAGCGAGGGAGACAGCGAGGGAGACAGCGAGGGAGACAGCGAGGGAGACAGCGCTGGAGACAGCGAGAGAGACTGCTAGAAGGACTATGAGAGAGACAGTGAGGGAGAAAGCGAGAGCGACTTCGAGAGAGACTGCGAGGGAGACAGCGAGAGAGACTGTGAGGGAAACAGCGAGGGAGACAGCGAGAGAGACTGCGAGAGAGACTGCGAGGGAGACAGTGAGGGAGAGAGCGAGAGAGACTGCGAGGAAGACAGCGAGGGAGACAGCGAGAGAGACAGCGAGAGAGACTGCGAGAGAGACTGCGAGAGATACAGCGAGGGATAGAGCGAGTGAGACAGCGAGGGAGACAGCGAGAGTACATTGAGAGAGACGGCGAGAGAGACGGCGAGGGAGACGGCGAGGGAGACGGCGAGGGAGACGGCGAGGGAGACGGCGAGGGAGACGGCGAGGGAGATGGCGAGCGAGACGACGAGGGAGACAGCGAGGGAGACAGCGAGGGAGACTGCGAGAGAGACAGCGAGGGACACAGCGAGGGAAACAGCGAGGGAGACAGCGAGGGAGACAGCGAGGGAGACAGCGAGGGAGACAGCGAGAGAGACTGCGAGAGAGACTGCGAGAGAGAGCGCGTGAGACAGCGAGGGAGACAGCGAGGGAGAGAGCGAGAGATACAGCGAGGGAAACAGCGAGAGAGACTGCAAGAGAGACTGCAAGAGAGACTGCAAGGGAGACAGCGAGAGAGACAGCGAGAGAGACTGCAAGAGAGACTGCAAGAGAGACAGCGAGGGAGACAGCGAGAGAGACAGCGAGAGAGACAGCGAGAGAGACAGCGAGGGAGAAAGCGAGGGAGACAGCGAGAGAGACTGCGAGTGAGACTGCGAGTGAGACTGCGAGTGAGACTGCGAGGGAGACAGCGAGGGAGACAGCAAGGGAGACAGCGAGGGAGACAGCGAGGGAGACAGCGAGGGAGACAGCGAGAGAGACAGCGAGGGAGACTGCGAGAGAGACAGCGAGAGAGACGGCAAAGGAGACTGCGAGAGAGACAGCGAGAGAGACTGCGAGAGAGACTGCGAGAGAGACTGCGAGAGAGACAGCGAGAGAGACTGCAAAGGAGACTGCGAGAGAGACAGCGAGAGAGACTGCGAGAGAGACTGCGAGAGAGACTGCGAGAGAGACTGCGAGAGAGACTGCGAGAGAGACTGCGAGAGAGACTGCGAGAGGGACTGCGAGAGGGACAGCGAGAGGGACAGCGAGAGGGACAGCGAGGGAGAAAGCGAGGGAGACAGCGAGAGAGACTGCGAGGGAGACTGCGAGAGGGACAGCGAGAGAGACTGCGAGAGGGACAGCGAGAGAGACTGCGAGAGAGACTGCGAGAGAGACTGCGAGAGAGACAGCGAGGGAGACTGCGAGAGAGACTGCGAGGGAGACTGCGAGGGAGACTGCGAGAGGGACAGCGAGAGAGACTGCGAGAGAGACTGCGAGAGGGACTGCGAGAGGGACAGCGACAGAGACTGCGAGAGAGACTGCGAGGGAGACTGCGAGGGAGACTGCGAGGGAGACTGCGAGAGGGACAGCGAGAGAGACTGCGAGAGAGACTGCGAGAGAGACTGCGAGGGAGACTGCGAGGGAGACTGCGAGGGAGACTGCGAGGGAGACTGCGAGAGGGACAGCGAGAGAGACTGCGAGAGGGACAGCGAGAGAGACTGCGAGAGAGACTGCGAGAGAGACTGCGAGGGAGACTGCGAGAGAGACTGCGAGAGGGACTGCGAGAGAGACTGCGAGAGAGACTGCGAGAGAGACTGCGAGAGAGACTGCGAGAGAGACTGCGAGAGAGACTGCGAGGGAGACAGCGAGAGAGACTGCGAGAGAGACTGCGAGGGAGACTGCGAGAGAGACTGCGAGAGAGACTGCGAGAGGGACAGCGAGAGAGACTGCGAGAGAGACTGCGAGGGAGACTGCGAGGGAGACTGCGAGAGAGACTGCGAGAGGGACAGCGAGAGAGACTGCGAGAGAGACTGCGAGAGAGACAGCGAGAGAGACTGCGAGAGAGACTGCGAGAGAGACTGCGAGAGAGACTGCGAGAGAGACTGCGAGAGGGACTGCGAGAGAGACTGCGAGAGAGACTGCGAGAGAGACTGCGAGAGAGACTGCGAGAGAGACTGCGAGGGAGACTGCAAGGGAGACAGCGAGAGAGACTGCAAGAGAGACTGCAAGGGAGACAGCGAGAGAGACTGCAAGAGAGACTGCAAGAGAGACTGCAAGGGAGACTGCAAGGGAGACAGCGAGAGAGACTGCAAGAGAGACTGCAAGGGAGACTGCAAGGGAGACAGCGAGGGAGACAGCGAGAGAGGCAGCGAGAGAGACAGCGAAGAGACAGCGAGAGAGACAGCGAGAGAGACAGCGAGAGAGACAGCGAGGGAGAAAGCGATGGAGACAGCGAGAGAGACAGCGAGAGAGACTGCGTGGGAGACAGCGAGGGAGTCAGCGAGGGAGACAGCGAGGGAGACAGCGAGGGAGACAGCGAGGGAGACAGCGAGGGAGACAGCGAGGGAGACAGCGAGGGAGACAGCGAGGGAGACAGCGCTGGAGACAGCGAGAGAGACTGCTAGAAGGACTATGAGAGAGACAGTGAGGGAGAAAGCGAGAGCGACTTCGAGAGAGACTGCGAGGGAGACAGCGAGAGAGACTGTGAGGGAAACAGCGAGGGAGACAGCGAGAGAGACTGCGAGAGAGACTGCGAGGGAGACAGTGAGGGAGAGAGCGAGAGAGACTGCGAGGAAGACAGCGAGGGAGACAGCGAGAGAGACAGCGAGAGAGACTGCGAGAGAGACTGCGAGAGATACAGCGAGGGATAGAGCGAGTGAGACAGCGAGGGAGACAGCGAGAGTACATTGAGAGAGACGGCGAGAGAGACGGCGAGGGAGACGGCGAGGGAGACGGCGAGGGAGACGGCGAGGGAGACGGCGAGGGAGACGGCGAGGGAGATGGCGAGCGAGACGACGAGGGAGACAGCGAGGGAGACAGCGAGGGAGACTGCGAGAGAGACAGCGAGGGACACAGCGAGGGAAACAGCGAGGGAGACAGCGAGGGAGACAGCGAGGGAGACAGCGAGGGAGACAGCGAGAGAGACTGCGAGAGAGACTGCGAGAGAGAGCGCGTGAGACAGCGAGGGAGACAGCGAGGGAGAGAGCGAGAGATACAGCGAGGGAAACAGCGAGAGAGACTGCAAGAGAGACTGCAAGAGAGACTGCAAGGGAGACAGCGAGAGAGACAGCGAGAGAGACTGCAAGAGAGACTGCAAGAGAGACAGCGAGGGAGACAGCGAGAGAGACAGCGAGAGAGACAGCGAGAGAGACAGCGAGGGAGAAAGCGAGGGAGACAGCGAGAGAGACTGCGAGTGAGACTGCGAGTGAGACTGCGAGTGAGACTGCGAGGGAGACAGCGAGGGAGACAGCAAGGGAGACAGCGAGGGAGACAGCGAGGGAGACAGCGAGGGAGACAGCGAGAGAGACAGCGAGGGAGACTGCGAGAGAGACAGCGAGAGAGACGGCAAAGGAGACTGCGAGAGAGACAGCGAGAGAGACTGCGAGAGAGACTGCGAGAGAGACTGCGAGAGAGACAGCGAGAGAGACTGCAAAGGAGACTGCGAGAGAGACAGCGAGAGAGACTGCGAGAGAGACTGCGAGAGAGACTGCGAGAGAGACTGCGAGAGAGACTGCGAGAGAGACTGCGAGAGAGACTGCGAGAGAGACTGCGAGAGGGACTGCGAGAGGGACAGCGAGAGGGACAGCGAGAGGGACAGCGAGGGAGAAAGCGAGGGAGACAGCGAGAGAGACTGCGAGGGAGACTGCGAGAGGGACAGCGAGAGAGACTGCGAGAGGGACAGCGAGAGAGACTGCGAGAGAGACTGCGAGAGAGACTGCGAGAGAGACAGCGAGGGAGACTGCGAGAGAGACTGCGAGGGAGACTGCGAGGGAGACTGCGAGAGGGACAGCGAGAGAGACTGCGAGAGAGACTGCGAGAGGGACTGCGAGAGGGACAGCGACAGAGACTGCGAGAGAGACTGCGAGGGAGACTGCGAGGGAGACTGCGAGGGAGACTGCGAGAGGGACAGCGAGAGAGACTGCGAGAGAGACTGCGAGAGAGACTGCGAGGGAGACTGCGAGGGAGACTGCGAGGGAGACTGCGAGGGAGACTGCGAGAGGGACAGCGAGAGAGACTGCGAGAGGGACAGCGAGAGAGACTGCGAGAGAGACTGCGAGAGAGACTGCGAGGGAGACTGCGAGAGAGACTGCGAGAGGGACTGCGAGAGAGACTGCGAGAGAGACTGCGAGAGAGACTGCGAGAGAGACTGCGAGAGAGACTGCGAGAGAGACTGCGAGAGAGACTGCGAGGGAGACAGCGAGAGAGACTGCGAGAGAGACTGCGAGGGAGACTGCGAGAGAGACTGCGAGAGAGACTGCGAGAGGGACAGCGAGAGAGACTGCGAGAGAGACTGCGAGGGAGACTGCGAGGGAGACTGCGAGAGAGACTGCGAGAGGGACAGCGAGAGAGACTGCGAGAGAGACTGCGAGAGAGACAGCGAGAGAGACTGCGAGAGAGACTGCGAGAGAGACTGCGAGAGAGACTGCGAGAGAGACTGCGAGAGGGACTGCGAGAGAGACTGCGAGAGAGACTGCGAGAGAGACTGCGAGAGAGACTGCGAGAGAGACTGCGAGGGAGACAGCGAGAGAGACTGCGAGAGAGACTGCGAGGGAGACTGCGAGGGAGACTGCGAGAGAGACTGCGAGAGGGACAGCGAGAGAGACTGCGAGAGAGACTGCGAGAGAGACTGCGAGGGAGACTGCGAGAGAGACTGCGAGAGGGACAGCGAGAGAGACTGCGAGAGAGACTGCGAGAGAGACTGCGAGAGAGACTGCGAGAGAGACTGCGAGAGAGACTGCGAGAGGGACAGCGAGAGAGACTGCGAGAGAGACTGCGAGAGGGACAGCGAGAGAGACTGCGAGAGAGACTGCGAGAGAGACTGCGAGGGAGACTGCGAGAGAGACTGCGAGAGGGACAGCGAGAGAGACTGCGAGAGAGACTGCGAGAGAGACTGCGAGGGAGACTGCGAGAGAGACTGCGAGGGAGACTGCGAGAGAGACTGCGAGAGAGACTGTGAGGGAGACTGCGAGAGGGACAGCGAGAGAGAATGCGAGGGAGACAGCGAGGGAGACAGCGAGGGAGACAGCGAGGGAGACAGCGAGGGAGACTGCGAGAGAGACTGCGAGAGAGACTGCGAGAGGGACAGCGAGAGAGACTGCGAGAGAGACTGCGAGAGAGACTGCGAGAGAGACTGCGAGAGGGACAGCGAGAGAGACTGCGAGAGAGACTGCGAGAGAGACTGCGAGAGAGACTGCGAGAGAGACTGCGAGGGAGACTGCGAGGGAGACTGCGAGAGAGACTGCGAGAGAGACTGCGAGAGAGACTGCGAGAGAGACTGCGAGAGGGACAGCGAGAGAGACTGCGAGAGAGACTGCGAGAGAGACTGCGAGAGAGACTGCGAGGGAGACTGCGAGAGGGACAGCGAGAGAGACTGCGAGGGAGACAGCGAGGGAGACAGCGAGGGAGACAGCGAGGGAGACTGCGAGGCAGACTGCGAGAGAGACTGCGAGAGAGACAGCGAGGGAGACTGCGAGAGAGACTGCGAGGGAGACTGCGAGAGAGACAGCGAGAGAGACTGCGAGAGGGACAGCGAGAGAGACTGCGAGAGAGACTGCGAGGGAGACTGCGAGAGGGACAGCGAGAGAGACTGCGAGAGGGACAGCGAGAGAGACTGCGAGAGAGACAGCGAGAGAGACTGCCAGAGAGACTGCGAGGGAGACTGCGAGAGGGACAGCGAGAGAGACTGCGAGAGAGACTGCGAGGGATACTGCGAGAGAGACTGCGAGGGAGACTGCGAGAGGGACAGCGAGAGAGACTGCGAGAGAGACTGCGAGAGAGACTGCGAGAGGGACAGCGAGAGAGACAGCGAGGGAGAAAGCGAGGGAGACAGCGAGAGAGACTGCGAGAGAGACTGCGAGAGAGACAGCGAGGGAGAAAGCGAGGGAGACTGCGAGGGACACGGCGAGGGACACGGCGAGGGAGACGGCGAGAGAGACGGCGAGGGAGACGGCGAGGGAGACGGCGAGGGAGACGGCGAGGGAGACGACGAGGGAGACGACGAGGGAGACGGCGAGGGAGACAGCGAGGGAGACAGCGAGGGAGACTGCGAGAGAGACAGCGAGGGAGACTGCGAGAGAGACAGCGAGGGACACAGCGAGGGAGACAGCGAGGGAGACAGCGAGAGAGACAGCGAGAGAGACAGCGAGAGAGACTGCGAGAGAGAGCGCGTGAGACAGCGAGGGAGACAGCGAGGGAGACAGCGAGGGAGACAGCGAGAGAGACAGCGAGAGAGACAGCGAGGAAGACTGCGAGAGAGACTGCGAGAGAGACTGCAAAGGAGACTGCGAGGCAGACTGCGAGAGAGACAGCGAGAGAGACAGCGAGGGACACAGCGAGGGACACAGCGAGGGACACAGCGAGGGACACAGCGAGGGACACAGCGAGGGACACAGCGAGAGAAACTGCGAGGAAGACTGCGAGAGAGACTGCGAGAGAGACTGCGAGAGAGACTGCGAGAGAGACTGCGAGGGAGACTGCGAGAGAGACAGCGAGGGACACAGCGAGGGACACAGCGAGGGAAACAGCGAGGGAGACAGCGAGAGAGACAGCGAGAGAGACAGCGAGAGAGACTGCGAGAGGGAGCGCGTGAGACAGCGAGGGAGACAGCGAGGGAGACAGCGAGGGAGACAGCGAGGGAGACAGCGAGGGAGACAGCGAGGGAGACAGCGAGTGAGACAGCGAGGGAGACAGCGAGGGAGACAGCGAGGGAGACAGCGAGGGAGACAGCGAGGGAGACAGCGAGGGAGACAGTGAGGGAGACTGCGAGGGAGACTGCGAGGGAGACTGCGAGGGAGACTGCGAGGGAGACTGCGAGGGAGACTGCGAGAGAGACTGCGAGAGAGACTGCGAGAGAGACGGCGAGAGAGACTGCGAGAGGGACAGCGAGAGAGACTGCGAGAGAGACTGCGAGAGAGACTGCGAGAGAGACTGGGAGGGAGACAGCGAGGGAGACTGCGAGAGAGACTGCGAGAGAGACTGCGAGAGAGACTGCGAGAGAGACTGCGAGGGAGACAGCGAGGGAGACTGCGAGAGAGATGGCGAGAGAGATGGAGAGAGAGACGGCGAGAGAGACGGCGAGAGAGACGGCGAGAGAGACAGTGAGGGAGAGAGCGAGAGAGACTGCGAGGGAGACAGCGAGAGAGACAGCGAGAGAGACTGTGAGAGAGACTGCGAGAGATACAGCGAGGGATAGAGCGAGTGAGACAGCGAGAGTACATTGAGAGAGACAGCGAGAGAGACAGCGAGAGAGACGGCCAGGGAGACGGCCAGGGAGACGGCCAGGGAGACGGCCAGGGAGACGGCCAGGGAGACGGCGAGGGAGACGGCGAGGGAGACGGCGAGGGAGACGGCGACGGAGACGGCGACGGAGACGGCGACGGAGACAGCGACGGAGACAGCGACAGCGACAGAGACAGCGACAGAGACAGCGACAGAGACAGCGACAGAGACAGCGACAGAGACAGCGACAGAGACAGAGACAGCGAGGGAGACAGTGAGAGATACTGCTATGGAGATAGCGAGAGAGACAGCCGGGGATACAGAGAGAGTGACTGCAAGGGAGACGGCGAGGGAGACGACGAGGGAGACAGCGAGGGAGACAGCGAGGGAGACAGCGAGAGAGACTGCGAGGGAGACAGCGAGGGAGACAGCGAGGGAGAGTGCGAGAGAGACAGCGAGGGACACAGCGAGGGCAACAGCGAGAGAGACTGCGAGAGAGAGCGCGTGAGACAGCGAGGGAGACAGCGAGGGAGAGAGCGAGAGAGACTGCGAGGGAGACAGCGAGAGAGACAGCGAGAGAGACTGTGAGAGAGACTGCGAGAGATACAGCGAGGGAGAGAGCGAGTGAGACAGCGAGGGAGACAGCGAGAGTACATTGAGAGAGACAGCGAGAGAGACAGCGAGAGAGACTGCGAGGGAGACGGCCAGGGAGACGGCCAGGGAGACGGCCAGGGAGACGGCCAGGGAGACGGCCAGGGAGACGACGAGGGAGACAGCGAGGGAGACAGCGAGGGAGACAGCGAGGGAGACAGCGACAGAGACAGCGACAGAGACAGCGACAGAGACAGCGACAGAGACAGCGAGGGAGACAGTGAGAGATACTGCTATGGAGTTGGCGAGAGAGACAGCCGGGGATACAGAGAGAGTGACTGCAAGGGAGACGGCGAGGGAGACGGCGAGGGAGACAGCGAGGGAGACAGCGAGAGAGACTGCGAGGGAGACAGCGAGGGAGACAGCGAGGGAGACAGCGAGGGAGACTGCGAGAGAGACAGCGAGGGACACAGCGAGGGACACAGCGAGGGACACAGCGAGGGACACAGCGAGGGACACAGCGAGAGAGACAGCGAGGGAGAAAGCGAGAGAGACAGCGAGAGAGACAGCGAGAGAGACTGCGAGAGAGAGCGCGTGAGACAGCGAGGGAGACAGCGAGGGAGAGAGTGAGAGACACAGCGAGGTAGACAGCGAGGGACACAGCGAGAGAGACTGCGAGAGACAGCGCATGAGACAGCGAGGGAGACAGCGAGGGAGAGAGCGAGAGACACAGCGAGGGAGACAGCGAGGGAGACAGCGAGGGAGACAGCGAGGGAGACAGCGAGAGAGACTGCGAGAGCGACTGCGAGAGCGACTGCGAGAGCGACTGCGAGAGCGACTGCGAGAGCGACTGCTAGGGAGACAGCGAGAGAGGCAGCGAGGGAGACAGCGAGGGAGACAGCGAGAGAAACTGCGAGGAAGACAGCGAGAGAGACTGCGAGAGAGACGGCGAGGGAGACGGCGAGGGAGACTGCGAGGGAGAGAGCGAGGGACACAGTGAGGGAGACAGCGAGGGAGACAGCGAGGGAGACAGCAAGAGAGACTGCGAGGGAGACTGCAAAGGAGACTGCGAGGGAGACTGCGAGAGAGACAGCGAGAGAGACAGCGAGGGACACAGCGAGGGACACAGCGAGGGACACAGCGAGGGACACAGCGAGGGAAACAGCGAGGGAGACAACGAGAGAGAATGCGAGAGAGATCGCGTGAGACAGTGTGGGAGGCAGCGAGGGACACAGCGAGAGAAACTGCGAGGAAGACTGCGAGAGAGACTGCGAGAGAGACTGCAAAGGAGACTGCGAGGGAGACTGCGAGAGAGACAGCGAGGGACACAGCGAGGGAAACAGCGAGGGAGACAGCGAGAGAGACAGCGAGAGAGACAGCGAGAGAGACTGCGAGAGAGAGCGCGTGAGACAGCGAGGGAGAGAGCGAGAGATACAGCGAGGGAAACAGCGAGAGAGACTGCAAGAGAGACTGCAAGGGAGACAGCGAGAGAGACAGCGAGAGAGACAGCGAGAGAGGCAGCGAGAGAGGCAGCGAGAGAGGCAGCGAGAGAGACAGCGAGAGAGACAGCGAGAGAGACAGCGAGAGAGACAGCAAGAGAGACAGCGAGAGAGACAGCGAGAGAGACAGCGAGAGAGACAGCCATGGAGACAGCGAGAGAGACAGCGAGAGAGACTGCGTGGGAGACAGCGAGGGAGACAGCGAGGGAGACAGCGAGGGAGACAGCGAAGGAGACAGCGAGGGAGACAGCGAGGGAGACAGCGAGGGAGACAGCGAGGGAGACGGCAAGAAGGACTGCGAGAAGGACTGCGAGAGAGACAGTGAGGGAGAAAGCGAGAGCGACTTCGAGAGAGACTGCGAGGGAGACTGCAAGAGAGACTGCGAGGGAGACTGCGAGGGAGACAGCGAGAGAGACAGCGAGAGAGACAGCGAGGGAGAAAGCGAGGGAGACAGCGAGAGAGACTGCGAGGGAGACTGCGAGGGAGACAGCGTGGGAGACAGCGAGGGAGACAGCGAGGGAGACAGCGAGGGAGACAGCGAGGGAGACAGCGAGGGAGACAGCGAGGGAGACAGCGAGGGAGACAGCGAGGGAGACTGCGAGGGAGACTGCGAGGGAGACTGCGAGGGAGACAGCGAGAGAGACAGCGAGAGAGACTGCAAAGGAGACTGCGAGAGAGACTGCGAGAGAGACTGCGAGAGAGACTGCGAGAGTGACTGCGAGGGAGACAGCGAGGGAGACTGCGAGAGAGACTGCGAGAGAGACTGCGAGAGAGACTGCGAGAGAGACTGCGAGAGAGACTGGGAGGGAGACAGCGAGGGAGACTGCGAGAGAGACTGCGAGAGAGACTGCGAGAGAGACTGAGAGAGAGACTGCGAGAGAGACTGCGAGAGAGACTGCGAGAGAGACTGGGAGGGAGACAGCGAGGGAGACTGCGAGGGAGACTGCGAGAGAGACTGCGAGAGAGACTGCGAGAGGGACTGCGAGAGAGACAGCGAGAGAGACTGCGAGAGAGACTGCGAGAGAGACTGCGAGAGAGACTGCGAGAGAGACTGCGAGAGTGACTGCGAGGGAGACAGCGAGGGAGACTGCGAGAGAGACAGCGAGAGAGACTGCGAGAGGGACAGCGAGAGAGACTGCGAGAGAGACTGCGAGAGAGACTGCGAGAGGGACAGCGAGAGAGACTGCGAGAGAGACTGCGAGAGAGACTGCGAGAGGGACAGCGAGAGAGACTGCGAGAGAGACTGCGAGAGAGACTGCGAGAGGGACAGCGAGAGAGACTGCGAGAGAGACTGCGAGTGCGACTTCGAGAGAGACTGCGAGGGAGACTGCAAGAGAGACTGCGAGGGAGACTGCGAGGGAGACAGCGAGAGAGACAGCGAGAGAGACAGCGAGGGAGAAAGCGAGGGAGACAGCGAGAGAGACTGCGAGGGAGACTGCGAGGGAGACAGCGTGGGAGACAGCGAGGGAGACAGCGAGGGAGACAGCGAGGGAGACAGCGAGGGAGACAGCGAGGGAGACTGCGAGGGAGACTGCGAGGGAGACAGCGAGAGAGACAGCGAGAGAGACTGCAAAGGAGACTGCGAGAGAGACTGCGAGAGAGACTGCGAGAGAGACTGCGAGAGTGACTGCGAGGGAGACAGCGAGGGAGACTGCGAGAGAGACTGCGAGAGAGACTGCGAGAGAGACTGCGAGAGAGACTGCGAGAGAGACTGGGAGGGAGACAGCGAGGGAGACTGCGAGAGAGACTGCGAGAGAGACTGCGAGAGAGACTGCGAGAGAGACTGCGAGAGAGACTGGGAGGGAGACAGCGAGGGAGACTGCGAGGGAGACTGCGAGAGAGACTGCGAGAGAGACTGCGAGAGAGACTGCGAGAGGGACTGCGAGAGAGACAGCGAGAGAGACTGCGAGAGAGACTGCGAGAGAGACTGCGAGAGAGACTGCGAGAGAGACTGCGAGAGTGACTGCGAGGGAGACAGCGAGGGAGACTGCGAGAGAGACAGCGAGAGAGACTGCGAGAGGGACAGCGAGAGAGACTGCGAGAGAGACTGCGAGAGAGACTGCGAGAGGGACAGCGAGAGAGACTGCGAGAGAGACTGCGAGAGAGACTGCGAGAGAGACTGCGAGAGAGACTGCGAGAGAGACTGCGAGAGAGACTGCGAGAGAGACTGCGAGAGGGACAGCGAGAGAGACTGCGAGAGAGACAGCGAGAGAGACTGCGAGAGAGAGCGCGTGAGACAGCGAGGGAGACAGCGAGAGAGACAGCGAGAGAGACTGTGAGAGAGACTGCGAGAGATACAGCGAGGGATAGAGGGAGTGAGACAGCGAGAGTACATTGAGAGAGACAGCGAGAGAGACTGCGAGAGAGACGGCCAGGGAGACGGCCAGGGAGACGGCCAGGGAGACGGCCAGGGAGACGGCCAGGGAGACGGCCAGGGAGACGGCGAGGGAGACAGCGAGGGAGACAGCGAGGGAGACAGCGACGGAGACAGCGACGGAGACAGCGACGGAGACAGCGACAGAGACAGTGACAGAGACAGCGACAGAGACAGAGACAGAGACAGCGAGGGAGACAGTGAGAGATACTGCTATGGAGATAGCGAGAGAGACAGCCGGGGATACAGAGAGAGTGACTGCAAGGGAGACGGCGAGGGAGACGGCGAGGGAGACAGCAAGGGAGACAGCGAGGGAGACAGCGAGGGAGACAGCGAGAGAGACTGCGAGGGAGACAGCGAGGGAGACAGCGAGGGAGAGTGCGAGAGAGACAGCGAGGGACACAGCGAGGGCAACAGCGAGAGAGACTGCGAGAGAGAGCGCGTGAGACAGCGAGGGAGACAGCGAGGGAGAGAGCGAGAGACACAGCGAGGGAGACAGCGAGAGAGACTGCAAGAGAGACTGCAAGGGAGACAGCGAGAGAGACAGCGAGAGAGACAGCGAGAGAGACAGCGAGAGAGACAGCGAGAGAGACAGCGCGAGAGACAGCGAGAGAGACAGCGAGAGAGACTGCGTGGGAGACAGCGAGGGAGACAGCGAGGGAGACAGCGAGGGAGACAGCGAGGGAGACAGCGAGGGAGACAGCGAGGGAGACAGCGAGGGAGACAGCGAGGGAGACAGCGCTGGAGACAGCGAGAGAGACTGTGAGAAGGACTGCGAGAAGGACTGCGAGAGAGACAGCGAGGGAGAAAGCGAGAGCGACTTCGAGAGAGACTGCGAGGGAGACAGCGAGAGAGAATGCGAGAGAGATCGCGTGAGACAGCGAGGGAGACAGCGTGGGAGGCAGCGAGGGAGACATCGAGAGAAACTGCGAGGAAGACTGCGAGAGAGACTGCGAGAGAGACTGCGAGAGAGACTGCGAGAGAGACTGCGAGAGAGACTGCGAGGGACACAGCGAGGAAGACAGCGAGAGAGACTGCGAGAGCGACTGCTAGGGAGACAGCGAGGGAGGCAGCGAGGGAGACAGCGAGGGAGACAGCGAGGGAGGCAGCGAGAGAGACTGCGAGAGCGACTGCTTGGGAGGCAGCGAGGGAGGCAGCGAGGGAGACAGCGAGGGAGACAGCGAGCGAGACAGCGAGGGAGACTGCGAGAGAGACTGCGAGGGAGACAGCGAGGGAGACTGCGAGGGACACAGCGAGGGACACAGCGAGGGACACAGTGAGGGAGACAGCGAGAGAGACTGCGAGAGAGAGCGCATGAGACAGCGAGGGAGACAGCGAGGGAGAGAGCGAGAGACACAGCGAGGGAGACAGCGAGGGAGACAGCGAGAGAGACTGCAAGAGAGACTGCAAGGGAGACTGCAAGGGAGACAGCGAGAGAGACTGCAAGAGAGACTGCAAGAGAGACTGCAAGGGAGACTGCAAGGGAGACAGCGAGGGAGACAGCGAGAGAGGCAGCGAGAGAGACAGCGAAGAGACAGCGAGAGAGACAGCGAGAGAGACAGCGAGAGAGACAGCGAGGGAGAAAGCGATGGAGACAGCGAGAGAGACAGCGAGAGAGACTGCATGGGAGACAGCGAGGGAGTCAGCGAGGGAGACAGCGAGGGAGACAGCGAGGGAGACAGCGAGGGAGACAGCGAGGGAGACAGCGAGGGAGACAGCGAGGGAGACAGCGAGGGAGACAGCGCTGGAGACAGCGAGAGAGACTGCTAGAAGGACTATGAGAGAGACAGTGAGGGAGAAAGCGAGAGCGACTTCGAGAGAGACTGCGAGGGAGACAGCGAGAGAGACTGTGAGGGAAACAGCGAGGGAGACAGCGAGAGAGACTGCGAGAGAGACTGCGAGGGAGACAGTGAGGGAGAGAGCGAGAGAGACTGCGAGGAAGACAGCGAGGGAGACAGCGAGAGAGACAGCGAGAGAGACTGCGAGAGAGACTGCGAGAGATACAGCGAGGGATAGAGCGAGTGAGACAGCGAGGGAGACAGCGAGAGTACATTGAGAGAGACGGCGAGAGAGACGGCGAGGGAGACGGCGAGGGAGACGGCGAGGGAGACGGCGAGGGAGACGGCGAGGGAGACGGCGAGGGAGACGGCGAGGGACATGGCGAGCGAGACGACGAGGGAGACGGCGAGGGAGACAGCGAGGGAGACAGCGAGGGAGACTGCGAGAGAGACAGCGAGGGACACAGCGAGGGAAACAGCGAGGGAGACAGCGAGGGAGACAGCGAGGGAGACAGCGAGAGAGACAGCGAGAGAGACTGCGAGAGAGAGCGCGTGAGACAGCGAGGGAGACAGCGAGGGAGAGAGCGAGAGATACAGCGAGGGAAACAGCGAGAGAGACTGCAAGAGAGACTGCAAGAGAGACTGCAAGGGAGACAGCGAGAGAGACAGCGAGAGAGACTGCAAGAGAGACTGCAAGAGAGACAGCGAGGGAGACAGCGAGAGAGACAGCGAGAGAGACAGCGAGAGAGACAGCGAGGGAGAAAGCGAGGGAGACAGCGAGAGAGACTGCGAGTGAGACTGCGAGTGAGACTGCGAGTGAGACTGCGAGGGAGACAGCGAGGGAGACAGCAAGGGAGACAGCGAGGGAGACAGCGAGGGAGACAGCGAGGGAGACAGCGAGAGAGACAGCGAGGGAGACTGCGAGAGAGACAGCGAGAGAGACGGCAAAGGAGACTGCGAGAGAGACAGCGAGAGAGACTGCGAGAGAGACTGCGAGAGAGACTGCGAGAGAGACAGCGAGAGAGACTGCAAAGGAGACTGCGAGAGAGACAGCGAGAGAGACTGCGAGAGAGACTGCGAGAGAGACTGCGAGAGAGACTGCGAGAGAGACTGCGAGAGAGACTGCGAGAGAGACTGCGAGAGAGACTGCGAGAGGGACTGCGAGAGGGACAGCGAGAGGGACAGCGAGGGAGAAAGCGAGGGAGACAGCGAGAGAGACTGCGAGGGAGACTGCGAGAGGGACAGCGAGAGAGACTGCGAGAGGGACAGCGAGAGAGACTGCGAGAGAGACTGCGAGAGAGACTGCGAGAGAGACTGCGAGAGAGACTGCGAGAGAGACAGCGAGGGAGACTGCGAGAGAGACTGCGAGGGAGACTGCGAGGGAGACTGCGAGAGGGACAGCGAGAGAGACTGCGAGAGAGACTGCGAGAGGGACTGCGAGAGGGACAGCGACAGAGACTGCGAGAGAGACTGCGAGGGAGACTGCGAGGGAGACTGCGAGGGAGACTGCGAGAGGGACAGCGAGAGAGACTGCGAGAGAGACTGCGAGAGAGACTGCGAGGGAGACTGCGAGGGAGACTGCGAGGGAGACTGCGAGGGAGACTGCGAGAGGGACAGCGAGAGAGACTGCGAGAGGGACAGCGAGAGAGACTGCGAGAGAGACTGCGAGAGAGACTGCGAGAGAGACTGCGAGGGAGACTGCGAGAGAGACTGCGAGAGGGACTGCGAGAGAGACTGCGAGAGAGACTGCGAGAGAGACTGCGAGAGAGACTGCGAGAGAGACTGCGAGAGAGACTGCGAGAGAGACTGCGAGAGAGACAGCGAGAGAGACTGCGAGAGAGACTGCGAGGGAGACTGCGAGAGAGACTGCGAGAGAGACTGCGAGAGGGACAGCGAGAGAGACTGCGAGAGAGACTGCGAGGGAGACTGCGAGGGAGACTGCGAGAGAGACTGCGAGAGGGACAGCGAGAGAGACTGCGAGAGAGACTGCGAGAGAGACAGCGAGAGAGACTGCGAGAGAGACTGCGAGAGAGACTGCGAGAGAGACTGCGAGAGAGACTGCGAGAGGGACTGCGAGAGAGACTGCGAGAGAGACTGCGAGAGAGACTGCGAGAGAGACTGCGAGAGAGACTGCGAGGGAGACAGCGAGAGAGACTGCGAGAGAGACTGCGAGGGAGACTGCGAGGGAGACTGCGAGAGAGACTGCGAGAGGGACAGCGAGAGGGACTGCGAGAGAGACTGCGAGAGAGACTGCGAGGGAGACTGCGAGAGAGACTGCGAGAGGGACAGCGAGAGAGACTGCGAGAGAGACTGCGAGAGAGACTGCGAGAGAGACTGCGAGAGAGACTGCGAGAGAGACTGCGAGAGGGACAGCGAGAGAGACTGCGAGAGAGACTGCGAGAGGGACAGCGAGAGAGACTGCGAGAGAGACTGCGAGAGAGACTGCGAGGGAGACTGCGAGAGAGACTGCGAGAGGGACAGCGAGAGAGACTGCGAGAGAGACTGCGAGAGAGACTGCGAGGGAGACTGCGAGAGAGACTGCGAGGGAGACTGCGAGAGAGACTGCGAGAGAGACTGTGAGGGAGACTGCGAGAGGGACAGCGAGAGAGACTGCGAGGGAGACAGCGAGGGAGACAGCGAGAGAGACTGCGAGAGAGACTGCGAGAGGGACAGCGAGAGAGACTGCGAGAGAGACTGCGAGAGAGACTGCGAGAGAGACTGCGAGAGGGACAGCGAGAGAGACTGCGAGAGAGACTGCGAGAGAGACTGCGAGAGAGACTGCGAGAGAGACTGCGAGGGAGACTGCGAGGGAGACTGCGAGAGAGACTGCGAGAGAGACTGCGAGAGAGACTGCGAGAGAGACTGCGAGAGGGACAGCGAGAGAGACTGCGAGAGAGACTGCGAGAGAGACTGCGAGAGAGACTGCGAGAGAGACTGCGAGGGAGACTGCGAGAGGGACAGCGAGAGAGACTGCGAGGGAGACAGCGAGGGAGACAGCGAGGGAGACAGCGAGGGAGACTGCGAGGGAGACTGCGAGAGAGACTGCGAGAGAGACAGCGAGGGAGACTGCGAGGGAGACTGCGAGGGAGACTGCGAGGGAGACTGCGAGAGAGACTGCGAGAGAGACTGTGAGGGAGACTGCGAGAGGGACAGCGAGAGAGACTGCGAGGGAGACAGCGAGGGAGACAGCGAGAGAGACTGCGAGAGAGACTGCGAGAGGGACAGCGAGAGAGACTGCGAGAGAGACTGCGAGAGAGACTGCGAGAGAGACTGCGAGAGGGACAGCGAGAGAGACTGCGAGAGAGACTGCGAGAGAGACTGCGAGAGAGACTGCGAGAGAGACTGCGAGGGAGACTGCGAGGGAGACTGCGAGAGAGACTGCGAGAGAGACTGCGAGAGAGACTGCGAGAGGGACAGCGAGAGAGACTGCGAGAGAGACTGCGAGAGAGACTGCGAGAGAGACTGCGAGAGAGACTGCGAGGGAGACTGCGAGAGGGACAGCGAGAGAGACTGCGAGGGAGACAGCGAGGGAGACAGCGAGGGAGACAGCGAGGGAGACTGCGAGGGAGACTGCGAGAGAGACTGCGAGAGAGACAGCGAGGGAGACTGCGAGAGAGACTGCGAGGGAGACTGCGAGAGAGACAGCGAGAGAGACTGCGAGAGGGACAGCGAGAGAGACTGCGAGAGAGACTGCGAGGGAGACTGCGAGAGGGACAGCGAGAGAGACTGCGAGAGGGACAGCGAGAGAGACTGCGAGAGAGACAGCGAGAGAGACTGCCAGAGAGACTGCGAGGGAGACTGCGAGAGGGACAGCGAGAGAGACTGCGAGAGAGACTGCGAGGGATACTGCGAGAGAGACTGCGAGGGAGACTGCGAGAGGGACAGCGAGAGAGACTGCGAGAGAGACTGCGAGAGAGACTGCGAGAGGGACAGCGAGAGAGACAGCGAGGGAGAAAGCGAGGGAGACAGCGAGAGAGACTGCGAGAGAGACTGCGAGAGAGACAGCGAGGGAGACAGCGAGGGAGACTGCGAGGGACACGGCGAGGGACACGGCGAGGGAGACGGCGAGAGAGTCGGCGAGGGAGACGGCGAGGGAGACGGCGAGGGAGACGGCGAGGGAGACGGCGAGGGAGACGACGAGGGAGACGACGAGGGAGACGGCGAGGGAGACAGCGAGGGAGACAGCGAGGGAGACTGCGAGAGAGACAGCGAGGGAGACTGCGAGAGAGACAGCGAGGGACACAGCGAGGGAGACAGCGAGGGAGACAGCGAGAGAGACAGCGAGAGAGACAGCGAGAGAGACTGCGAGAGAGAGCGCGTGAGACAGCGAGGGAGACAGCGAGGGAGACAGCGAGGGAGACAGCGAGAGATACAGCGAGGGAAACAGCGAGAGAGACTGCAAGAGAAACTGCAAGGGAGACAGCGAGAGAGACAGCGAGAGAGACAGCGAGGAAGACTGCGAGAGAGACTGCGAGAGAGACTGCAAAGGAGACTGCGAGGGAGACTGCGAGAGAGACAGCGAGAGAGACAGCGAGGGACACAGCGAGGGACACAGCGAGGGACACAGCGAGGGACACAGCGAGGGACACAGCGAGGGACACAGCGAGAGAAACTGCGAGGAAGACTGCGAGAGAGACTGCGAGAGAGACTGCGAGAGAGACTGCGAGAGAGACTGCGAGGGAGACTGCGAGAGAGACAGCGAGGGACACAGCGAGGGACACAGCGAGGGAAACAGCGAGGGAGACAGCGAGAGAGACAGCGAGAGAGACAGCGAGAGAGACTGCGAGAGAGAGCGCGTGAGACAGCGAGGGAGACAGCGAGGGAGACAGCGAGGGAGACAGCGAGGGAGACAGCGAGGGAGACAGCGAATGAGACAGCGAGGGAGACAGCGAGGGAGACAGCGAGGGAGACTGCGAGGGAGACTGCGAGGGAGACTGCGAGGGAGACTGCGAGAGAGACTGCAAAGGAGACTGCGAGAGAGACTGCGAGAGAGACTGCGAGAGAGACGGCGAGAGAGACTGCGAGAGGGACAGCGAGAGAGACTGCGAGAGAGACTGCGAGAGAGACTGCGAGAGAGACTGGGAGGGAGACAGCGAGGGAGACTGCGAGAGAGACTGCGAGAGAGACTGCGAGAGAGACTGCGAGAGAGACTGCGAGGGAGACAGCGAGGGAGACTGCGAGAGAGATGGCGAGAGAGATGGAGAGAGAGACGGCGAGAGAGACGGCGAGAGAGACGGCGAGAGAGACAGTGAGGGAGAGAGCGAGAGAGACTGCGAGGGAGACAGCGAGAGAGACAGCGAGAGAGACTGTGAGAGAGACTGCGAGAGATACAGCGAGGGATAGAGCGAGTGAGACAGCGAGAGTACATTGAGAGAGACAGCGAGAGAGACAGCGAGAGAGACGGCCAGGGAGACGGCCAGGGAGACGGCCAGGGAGACGGCCAGGGAGACGGCCAGGGAGACGGCCAGGGAGACGGCCAGGGAGACGGCGAGGGAGACGGCGAGGGAGACGGCGAGGGAGACGGCGACGGAGACGGCGACGGAGACGGCGACGGAGACAGCGACGGAGACAGCGACAGCGACAGAGACAGCGACAGAGACAGCGACAGCGACAGAGACAGCGACAGAGACAGCGACAGAGACAGAGACAGCGAGGGAGACAGTGAGAGATACTGCTATGGAGATAGCGAGAGAGACAGCCGGGGATACAGAGAGAGTGACTGCAAGGGAGACGGCGAGGGAGACGACGAGGGAGACAGCGAGGGAGACAGCGAGGGAGACAGCGAGAGAGACTGCGAGGGAGACAGCGAGGGAGACAGCGAGGGAGAGTGCGAGAGAGACAGCGAGGGACACAGCGAGGGCAACAGCGAGAGAGACTGCGAGAGAGAGCGCGTGAGACAGCGAGGGAGACAGCGAGGGAGAGAGCGAGAGAGACTGCGAGGGAGACAGCGAGAGAGACAGCGAGAGAGACTGTGAGAGAGACTGCGAGAGATACAGCGAGGGAGAGAGCGAGTGAGACAGCGAGGGAGACAGCGAGAGTACATTGAGAGAGACAGCGAGAGAGACAGCGAGAGAGACTGCGAGGGAGACGGCCAGGGAGACGGCCAGGGAGACGGCCAGGGAGACGGCCAGGGAGACGGCCAGGGAGACGACGAGGGAGACAGCGAGGGAGACAGCGAGGGAGACAGCGACAGAGACAGCGACAGAGACAGCGACAGAGACAGCGACAGAGACAGCGACAGAGACAGCGAGGGAGACAGTGAGAGATACTGCTATGGAGTTGGCGAGAGAGACAGCCGGGGATACAGAGAGAGTGACTGCAAGGGAGACGGCGAGGGAGACGGCGAGGGAGACAGCGAGGGAGACAGCGAGAGAGACTGCGAGGGAGACAGCGAGGGAGACAGCGAGGGAGACTGCGAGAGAGACAGCGAGGGACACAGCGAGGGACACAGCGAGGGACACAGCGAGGGACACAGCGAGAGAGACAGCGAGGGAGAAAGCGAGAGAGACAGCGAGAGAGACAGCGAGAGAGACTGCGAGAGAGAGCGCGTGAGACAGCGAGGGAGACAGCGAGGGAGAGAGTGAGAGACACAGCGAGGTAGACAGCGAGGGACACAGCGAGAGAGACTGCGAGAGACAGCGCATGAGACAGCGAGGGAGACAGCGAGGGAGAGAGCGAGAGACACAGCGAGGGAGACAGCGAGGGAGACAGCGAGGGAGACAGCGAGGGAGACAGCGAGGGAGACAGCGAGAGAGACTGCGAGAGCGACTGCGAGAGCGACTGCGAGAGCGACTGCTAGGGAGACAGCGAGAGAGGCAGCGAGGGAGACAGCGAGGGAGACAGCGAGAGAAACTGCGAGGAAGACAGCGAGAGAGACTGCGAGAGAGACGGCGAGGGAGACGGCGAGGGAGACTGCGAGGGAGAGAGCGAGGGACACAGTGAGGGAGACAGCGAGGGAGACAGCGAGGGAGACAGCAAGAGAGACTGCGAGGGAGACTGCAAAGGAGACTGCGAGGGAGACTGCGAGAGAGACAGCGAGAGAGACAGCGAGGGACACAGCGAGGGACACAGCGAGGGACACAGCGAGGGAAACAGCGAGGGAGACAACGAGAGAGAATGCGAGAGAGATCGCGTGAGACAGTGTGGGAGGCAGCGAGGGACACAGCGAGAGAAACTGCGAGGAAGACTGCGAGAGAGACTGCGAGAGAGACTGCAAAGGAGACTGCGAGGGAGACTGCGAGAGAGACAGCGAGGGACACAGCGAGGGAAACAGCGAGGGAGACAGCGAGAGAGACAGCGAGAGAGACAGCGAGAGAGACTGCGAGAGAGAGCGCGTGAGACAGCGAGGGAGAGAGCGAGAGATACAGCGAGGGAAACAGCGAGAGAGACTGCAAGAGAGACTGCAAGGGAGACAGCGAGAGAGACAGCGAGAGAGACAGCGAGAGAGGCAGCGAGAGAGGCAGCGAGAGAGGCAGCGAGAGAGGCAGCGAGAGAGACAGCGAGAGAGACAGCGAGAGAGACAGCGAGAGAGACAGCAAGAGAGACAGCGAGAGAGACAGCGAGAGAGACAGCGAGAGAGACAGCCATGGAGACAGCGAGAGAGACAGCGAGAGAGACTGCGTGGGAGACAGCGAGGGAGACAGCGAGGGAGACAGCGAGGGAGACAGCGAAGGAGACAGCGAGGGAGACAGCGAGGGAGACAGCGAGGGAGACAGCGAGGGAGACGGCAAGAAGGACTGCGAGAAGGACTGCGAGAGAGACAGTGAGGGAGAAAGCGAGAGCGACTTCGAGAGAGACTGCGAGGGAGACTGCAAGAGAGACTGCGAGGGAGACTGCGAGGGAGACAGCGAGAGAGACAGCGAGAGAGACAGCGAGGGAGAAAGCGAGGGAGACAGCGAGAGAGACTGCGAGGGAGACTGCGAGGGAGACAGCGTGGGAGACAGCGAGGGAGACAGCGAGGGAGACAGCGAGGGAGACAGCGAGGGAGACAGCGAGGGAGACAGCGAGGGAGACAGCGAGGGAGACTGCGAGGGAGACTGCGAGGGAGACTGCGAGGGAGACAGCGAGAGAGACAGCGAGAGAGACTGCAAAGGAGACTGCGAGAGAGACTGCGAGAGAGACTGCGAGAGAGACTGCGAGAGTGACTGCGAGGGAGACAGCGAGGGAGACTGCGAGAGAGACTGCGAGAGAGACTGCGAGAGAGACTGCGAGAGAGACTGCGAGAGAGACTGGGAGGGAGACAGCGAGGGAGACTGCGAGAGAGACTGCGAGAGAGACTGCGAGAGAGACTGCGAGAGAGACTGCGAGAGAGACTGCGAGAGAGACTGCAAGAGAGACTGGGAGGGAGACAGCGAGGGAGACTGCGAGGGAGACTGCGAGAGAGACTGCGAGAGAGACTGCGAGAGGGACTGCGAGAGAGACAGCGAGAGAGACTGCGAGAGAGACTGCGAGAGAGACTGCGAGAGAGACTGCGAGAGAGACTGCGAGAGTGACTGCGAGGGAGACAGCGAGGGAGACTGCGAGAGAGACAGCGAGAGAGACTGCGAGAGGGACAGCGAGAGAGACTGCGAGAGAGACTGCGAGAGAGACTGCGAGAGGGACAGCGAGAGAGACTGCGAGAGAGACTGCGAGAGAGACTGCGAGAGGGACAGCGAGAGAGACTGCGAGAGAGACTGCGAGAGAGACTGCGAGAGGGACAGCGAGAGAGACTGCGAGAGAGACTGCGAGTGCGACTTCGAGAGAGACTGCGAGGGAGACTGCAAGAGAGACTGCGAGGGAGACTGCGAGGGAGACAGCGAGAGAGACAGCGAGAGAGACAGCGAGGGAGAAAGCGAGGGAGACAGCGAGAGAGACTGCGAGGGAGACTGCGAGGGAGACAGCGTGGGAGACAGCGAGGGAGACAGCGAGGGAGACAGCGAGGGAGACAGCGAGGGAGACAGCGAGGGAGACAGCGAGGGAGACTGCGAGGGAGACTGCGAGGGAGACTGCGAGGGAGACAGCGAGAGAGACAGCGAGAGAGACTGCAAAGGAGACTGCGAGAGAGACTGCGAGAGAGACTGCGAGAGAGACTGCGAGAGTGACTGCGAGGGAGACAGCGAGGGAGACTGCGAGAGAGACTGCGAGAGAGACTGCGAGAGAGACTGCGAGAGAGACTGCGAGAGAGACTGGGAGGGAGACAGCGAGGGAGACTGCGAGAGAGACTGCGAGAGAGACTGCGAGAGAGACTGCGAGAGAGACTGCGAGAGAGACTGGGAGGGAGACAGCGAGGGAGACTGCGAGGGAGACTGCGAGAGAGACTGCGAGAGAGACTGCGAGAGAGACTGCGAGAGGGACTGCGAGAGAGACAGCGAGAGAGACTGCGAGAGAGACTGCGAGAGAGACTGCGAGAGAGACTGCGAGAGAGACTGCGAGAGTGACTGCGAGGGAGACAGCGAGGGAGACTGCGAGAGAGACAGCGAGAGAGACTGCGAGAGGGACAGCGAGAGAGACTGCGAGAGAGACTGCGAGAGAGACTGCGAGAGGGACAGCGAGAGAGACTGCGAGAGAGACTGCGAGAGAGACTGCGAGAGAGACAGCGAGAGAGACTGCGAGAGAGACTGCGAGAGAGACTGCGAGAGAGACTGCGAGAGGGACAGCGAGAGAGACTGCGAGAGAGACAGCGAGAGAGACTGCGAGAGAGAGCGCGTGAGACAGCGAGGGAGACAGCGAGAGAGACAGCGAGAGAGACTGTGAGAGAGACTGCGAGAGATACAGCGAGGGATAGAGGGAGTGAGACAGCGAGAGTACATTGAGAGAGACAGCGAGAGAGACTGCGAGAGAGACGGCCAGGGAGACGGCCAGGGAGACGGCCAGGGAGACGGCCAGGGAGACGGCCAGGGAGACGGCGAGGGAGACGGCGAGGGAGACAGCGAGGGAGACAGCGAGGGAGACAGCGACGGAGACAGCGACGGAGACAGCGACGGAGACAGCGACAGAGACAGTGACAGAGACAGCGACAGAGACAGAGACAGAGACAGCGAGGGAGACAGTGAGAGATACTGCTATGGAGATAGCGAGAGAGACAGCCGGGGATACAGAGAGAGTGACTGCAAGGGAGACGGCGAGGGAGACGGCGAGGGAGACAGCGAGGGAGACAGCGAGGGAGACAGCGAGGGAGACAGCGAGGGAGACAGCGAGAGAGACTGCGAGGGAGACAGCGAGGGAGACAGCGAGGGAGAGTGCGAGAGAGACAGCGAGGGACACAGCGAGGGCAACAGCGAGAGAGACTGCGAGAGAGAGCGCGTGAGACAGCGAGGGAGACAGCGAGGGAGAGAGCGAGAGACACAGCGAGGGAGACAGCGAGAGAGACTGCAAGAGAGACTGCAAGGGAGACAGCGAGAGAGACAGCGAGAGAGACAGCGAGAGAGACAGCGAGAGAGACAGCGCGAGAGACAGCGAGAGAGACAGCGAGAGAGACTGCGTGGGAGACAGCGAGGGAGACAGCGAGGGAGACAGCGAGGGAGACAGCGAGGGAGACAGCGAGGGAGACAGCGAGGGAGACAGCGAGGGAGACAGCGCTGGAGACAGCGAGAGAGACTGTGAGAAGGACTGCGAGAAGGACTGCGAGAGAGACAGCGAGGGAGAAAGCGAGAGCGACTTCGAGAGAGACTGCGAGGGAGACAGCGAGAGAGAATGCGAGAGAGATCGCGTGAGACAGCGAGGGAGACAGCGTGGGAGGCAGCGAGGGAGACATCGAGAGAAACTGCGAGGAAGACTGCGAGAGAGACTGCGAGAGAGACTGCGAGAGAGAATGCGAGAGAGACTGCGAGAGAGACTGCGAGAGAGACTGCGAGGGACACAGCGAGGAAGACAGCGAGAGAGACTGCGAGAGCGACTGCTAGGGAGACAGCGAGGGAGGCAGCGAGGGAGACAGCGAGGGAGACAGCGAGGGAGACAGCGAGGGAGACAGCGAGAGAGACTGCGAGAGCGACTGCTTGGGAGGCAGCGAGGGAGGCAGCGAGGGAGACAGCGAGGGAGACAGCGAGGGAGACAGCGAGAAAAACTGCGAGGAAGACAGCGAGAGAGACTGCGAGGGAGACAGCGAGGGAGACAGCGAGGGAGACAGCGAGGGAGACAGCGAGGGAGACAGCGAGGGAGACTGCGAGAGAGACAGCGAGAGAGACTGCAAAGGAGACTGCGAGAGAGACAGCGAGAGAGACTGCGAGAGGGACAGCGAGAGAGACTGCGAGAGGGACAGCGAGAGAGACAGCGAGAGAGACAGCGAGGGAGAAAGCGAGGGAGAAAGCGAGGGAGAAAGCGAGGGAGAAAGCGAGGGAGACAGCGAGAGAGACTGCGAGAGAGACTGCGAGAGAGACTGCGAGGGAGACAGCGAGGGAGACTGCGAGGGACACAGCGAGGGACACAGCGAGGGACACAGCGAGGGACACAGCGAGGGACACAGTGAGGGAGACAGCGAGAGAGAGCGCATGAGACAGCGAGGGAGACAGCGAGGGAGAGAGCGAGAGACACAGCGAGGGAGACAGCGAGGGAGACAGCGAGAGAGACTGCAAGAGAGACTGCAAGGGAGACTGCAAGGGAGACAGCGAGAGAGACAGCGAGAGAGACTGCAAGAGAGACGGCGAGGGAGAAAGCGAGGGAGACAGCGAGAGAGACTGCAAGAGAGACGGCGAGGGAGAAAGCGAGGTAGACAGCGAGGGAGACAGCGAGAGAGAGAGCGAGAGACACAGCGAGGGAGACAGCGAGGGAGACAGCGAGGGAGACAGCGAGGGAGACAGCGAGAGAGACTGCAAGAGAGACTGCGAGGGAGACAGCGAGAGAGACAGCGAGAGAGACAGCGAGAGAGACAGCGAGAGAGACAGCGAGGGAGAAAGCGATGGAGACAGCGAGAGAGACAGCGAGAGAGACTGCGTGGGAGACAGCGAGGGAGTCAGCGAGGGAGACAGCGAGGGAGACAGCGAGGGAGACAGCGAGGGAGACAGCGAGGGAGACAGCGAGGGAGACAGCGAGGGAGACAGCGAGGGAGACTGCGAGAAGGACTGCGAGAAGGACTGCGAGAGAGACAGCGAGGGAGAAAGCGAGAGCGACTTCGAGAGAGACTGCGAGGGAGACAGCGAGAGAGACTGTAAGGGAAACAGTGAGGGAGACAGCGAGAGAGACTGCGAGAGAGACTGCGAGGGAGACAGTGAGGGAGAGAGCGAGAGAGACTGCGAGGGAGACAGCGAGAGAGACAGCGAGAGAGACTGTGAGAGAGACTGCGAGAGAGACTGCGAGAGATACAGCGAGGGATAGAGCGAGTGAGACAGCGAGGGAGACAGCGAGAGTACATTGAGAGAGACAGCGAGAGAGACGGCGAGGGAGACAGTGAAGGAGACAGCGAGAGAGACTGCGAGAGCGACTGCGAGAGCGACTGCGAGAGCGACTGCTAGGGAGACAGCGAGAGAGGCAGCGAGGGAGACAGCGAGGGAGACAGCGAGAGAAACTGCGAGGAAGACAGCGAGAGAGACTGCGAGAGAGACGGCGAGGGAGACGGCGAGGGAGACTGCGAGGGAGAGAGCGAGGGACACAGTGAGGGAGACAGCGAGGGAGACAGCGAGGGAGACAGCAAGAGAGACTGCGAGGGAGACTGCAAAGGAGACTGCGAGGGAGACTGCGAGAGAGACAGTGAGAGAGACAGCGAGGGACACAGCGAGGGACACAGCGAGGGACACAGCGAGGGAAACAGCGAGGGAGACAACGAGAGAGAATGCGAGAGAGATCGCGTGAGACAGCGTGGGAGGCAGCGAGGGACACAGCGAGAGAAACTGCGAGAGAGACTGCAAAGGAGACTGCGAGGGAGACTGCGAGAGAGACAGCGAGGGACACAGCGAGGGACACAGCGAGGGAAACAGCGAGGGAGACAGCGAGAGAGACAGCGAGAGAGACAGCGAGAGAGACTGCGAGAGAGAGCGCGTGAGACAGCGAGGGAGAGAGCGAGAGATACAGCGAGGGAAACAGCGAGAGAGACTGCAAGAGAGACTGCAAGGGAGACAGCGAGAGAGACAGCGAGAGAGACAGCGAGAGAGGCAGCGAGAGAGGCAGCGAGAGAGGCAGCGAGAGAGGCAGCGAGAGAGACAGCGAGAGAGGCAGCGAGAGAGACAGCGAGAGAGACAGCGAGAGAGACAGCGAGGGAGAAAGCCATGGAGACAGCGAGAGAGACAGCGAGACAGACTGCGTGGGAGACAGCGAGGGAGACAGCGAGGGAGACAGCGAGGGAGACAGCGAGGGAGACAGCGAGGGAGACAGCGAGGGAGACTGCGAGAAGGACTGCGAGAAGGACTGCGAGAGAGACAGTGAGGGAGAAAGCGAGAGCGACTTCGAGAGAGACTGCGAGGGAGACTGCAAGAGAGACTGCGAGATAGACAGCGAGAGAGACAGCGAGAGAGACAGCAAGGGAGACTGCGAGGGAGACTGCGAGGGAGACAGCGTGGGAGACAGCGAGGGAGACAGCGAGGGAGACAGCGAGGGAGACAGCGAGGGAGACAGCGAGGGAGACAGCGAGGGAGACTGCGAGGGAGACTGCGAGAGAGACTGGGAGGGAGACAGCGAGGGAGACTGCGAGAGAGACTGCGAGAGAGACTGCGAGAGAGACTGCGAGAGAGACTGCGAGAGAGACTGCGAGGGAGACTGCGAGGGAGACTGCGAGAGAGACGGCGAGAGAGACGGCGAGAGAGACGGCGAGAGAGACGGCGAGAGAGACAGTGAGGGAGAGAGCGAGAGAGACTGCGAGGGAGACAGCGAGAGAGACAGCGAGAGAAACTGTGAGAGAGACTGCGAGAGATACAGCGAGGGATAGAGCGAGTGAGACAGCGAGAGTACATTGAGAGAGACAGCGAGAGAGACTGCGAGAGAGACGGCCAGGGAGACGGCCAGGGAGACGGCCAGGGAGACGGCCAGGGAGACGGCCAGGGAGACGGCGAGGGAGACAGCGAGGGAGACAGCGACGGAGACAGCGACAGAGACAGCGACAGAGACAGCGACAGAGACAGCGACAGAGACAGAGACAGAGACAGAGACAGCGAGGGAGACAGTGAGAGATACTGCTATGGAGATAGCGAGAGAGACAGCCGGGGATACAGAGAGAGTGACTGCAAGGGAGACGGCGAGGGAGACGACGAGGGAGACAGCGAGGGAGACAGCGAGGGAGACAGCGAGGGAGACAGAGAGAGAGACTGCGAGGGAGACAGCGAGGGAGACAGCGAGGGAGACAGCGAGGGAGAGTGCGAGAGAGACAGCGAGGGACACAGCGAGGGCAACAGCGAGAGAGAGCGCGTGAGACAGCGAGGGAGACAGCGAGGGAGAGAGCGAGAGACACAGCGAGGGAGACAGCGAGAGAGACTGCAAGAGAGACTGCAAGGGAGACTGCAAGGGAGACAGCGAGAGAAACAGCGAGAGAGGCAGCGAGAGAGACAGCGAGAGAGACAGCGAGAGAGACAGCGAGAGAGACAGCGAGAGAGACAGCGAGAGAGACAGCGAGGGAGAAAGCCATGGAGACAGCGAGAGAGACAGCGAGAGAGACTGCGTGGGAGACAGCGAGGGAGACAGCGAGGGAGACAGCGAGGGAGACAGCGAGGGAGACAGCGAGGGAGACAGCGAGAGAAACTGCGAGGAAGACTGCGAGAGAGACTGCGAGAGAGACTGCGAGAGAGACTGCGAGAGAGACTGCGAGAGAGACTGCGAGAGAGACTGCGAGGGACACAGCGAGGAAGACAGCGAGAGAGACTGCGAGAGCGACTGCTAAGGAGACAGCGAGGGAGGCAGCGAGGGAGACAGCGAGGGAGACAGCGAGGGAGACAGCGAGGGAGACAGCGAGAGAGACTGCGAGAGCGACTGCGAGAGCGACTGCTTGGGAGGCAGCGAGGGAGGCAGCGAGGGAGACAGCGAGGGAGACAGCGAGGGAGACAGCGAGAGAGACTGCAAAGGAGACTGCGAGAGAGACAGCGAGAGAGACTGCGAGAGAGACAGCGAGAGAGACTGCGAGAGGGACAGCGAGAGAGACTGCGAGAGAGACAGCGAGAGAGACAGCGAGGGAGAAAGCGAGGGAGAAAGCGAGGGAGAAAGCGAGGGAGAAAGCGAGGGAGAAAGCGAGGGAGAAAGCGAGGGAGAAAGCGAGGGAGAAAGCGAGGGAGACAGCGAGAGAGACTGCGAGAGAGACTGCGAGAGAGACAGCGAGGGAGACAGCGAGGGAGACAGCGAGGGAGACTGCGAGGGACACAGCGAGGGACACAGTGAGGGAGACAGCGAGAGAGACTGCGAGAGAGAGCGCATGAGACAGCGAGGGAGACAGCGAGGGAGAGAGCGAGAGACACAGCGAGGGAGACAGCGAGGGAGACAGCGAGAGAGACTGCAAGAGAGACTGCAAGGGAGACTGCAAGGGAGACTGCAAGGGAGACAGCGAGAGAGACAGCGAGAGAGACAGCGAGAGAGACAGCGAGAGAGACAGCGAGAGAGACAGCGAGGGAGAAAGCGATGGAGACAGCGAGAGAGACTGCGTGGGAGACAGCGAGGGAGTCAGCGAGGGAGACAGCGAGGGAGACAGCGAGGGAGACAGCGAGGGAGACAGCGAGGGAGACAGCGAGGGAGAAAGCGAGAGCGACTTCGAGAGAGACTGCGAGGGAGACAGCGAGAGAGACTGTGAGGGAAACAGCGAGGGAGACAGCGAGAGAGACTGCGAGAGAGACTGCGAGGGAGACAGTGAGGGAGAGACTGCGAGAGAGACTGCGAGAGATTCAGCGAGGGATAGAGCGAGTGAGACAGCGAGGGAGACAGCGAGAGTACATTGAGAGAGACAGCGAGAGAGACGGCGAGGGAGACGGCGAGGGAGACGGCGAGGGAGACGACGAGGGAGACGACGAGGGAGACGACGAGGGAGACGACGAGGGAGACAGCGAGGGAGACAGCGAGGGAGACTGCGAGAGAGACAGCGAGGGACACAGCGAGGGACACAGCGAGGGACACAGCGAGGGACACAGCGAGGGACACAGCGAGGGAGACAGCGAGAGAGACAGCGAGAGAGACAGCGAGAGAGACAGCGAGAGAGAGCGCGTGAGACAGCGAGGGAGACAGCGAGGGAGACAGCGAGGGAGAGAGCGAGAGATACAGCGAGGGAAACTGCGAGAGAGACTGCAAGAGAGACTGCAAGGGAGACAGCGAGAGAGACAGCGAGAGAGACAGCGAGGAAGACTGCGAGAGAGACTGCGAGAGAGACTGCGAGAGAGACTGCAAAGGAGACTGCGAGGGAGACAGCGAGAGAGACAGCGAGAGAGACAGCGAGGGACACAGCGAGGGACACAGCGAGGGAAACAGCGAGGGAGACAGCGAGAGAGACAGCGAGAGAGACAGCGAGAGAGACTGCGAGAGAGAGCGCGTGAGACAGCGAGGGAGACAGCGAGGGAGAGAGCGAGAGATACAGCGAGGGAAACAGCGAGAGAGACTGCAAGAGAGACTGCGAGGGAGACAGCGAGAGAGACAGCGAGAGAGACAGCGAGAGAGACAGCGAGAGAGGCAGCGAGAGAGACAGCGAGAGAGACAGCGAGAGAGACAGCGAGAGAGACAGCGAGAGAGACAGCGAGAGAGACAGCGAGAGAGACAGCGAGGGAGACAGCGAGGGAGACAGCGAGGGAGACAGCGAGGGAGACAGCGAGGGAGACAGCGCTGGAGACAGCGAGAGAGACTGCGAGAAGGACTGCGAGAAGGACTGCGAGAGAGACAGTGAGGGAGAAAGCGAGAGCGACTTCGAGAGAGACTGCGAGGGAGACTGCAAGAGAGACTGCGAGGGAGACAGCGAGAGAGACAGCGAGAGAGACAGCAAGGGAGAAAGCGAGGGAGACAGCGAGAGAGACTGCGAGAGAGACTGCGAGGGAGACTGCGAGGGAGACTGCGAGGGAGACTGCGAGGGAGACTGCGAGGGAGACAGCGTGGGAGACAGCGTGGGAGACAGCGAGGGAGACAGCGAGGGAGACAGCGAGGGAGACAGCGAGGGAGACAGCGAGGGAGACTGCGAGGGAGACTTCGAGAGAGACAGCGAGAGAGACTGCAAAGGAGACTGCGAGAGAGACTGCGAGAGAGACTGCGAGAGAGACTGCGAGAGAGACGGCGAGAGAGACTGCGAGAGGGACAGCGAGAGAGACTGCGAGAGAGACTGCGAGAGAGACTGCGAGAGAGACTGGGAGGGAGACAGCGAGGGAGACTGCGAGAGAGACTGCGAGAGAGACTGCGAGAGAGACTGCGAGAGAGACTGCGAGAGAGACTGCGAGGAAGACAGCGAGGGAGACTGCGAGAGAGATGGCGAGAGAGATGGAGAGAGAGACGGCGAGAGAGACGGCGAGAGAGACGGCGAGAGAGACAGTGAGGGAGAGAGCGAGAGAGACTGCGAGGGAGACAGCGAGAGAGACAGCGAGAGAGACTGTGAGAGAGACTGCGAGAGATACAGCGAGGGATAGAGCGAGTGAGACAGCGCGAGTACATTGAGAGAGACAGCGAGAGAGACAGCGAGAGAGACGGCCAGGGAGACGGCCAGGGAGACGGCCAGGGAGACGGCCAGGGAGACGGCCAGGGAGACGGCCAGGGAGACGGCGACGGAGACAGCGACGGAGGCAGCGACAGAGACAGCGACAGAGACAGCGACAGAGACAGCGACAGAGACAGCGACAGAGACAGCGACAGAGACAGCGAGGGAGACAGTGAGAGATACTGCTATGGAGATAGCGAGAGAGACAGCCGGGGATTCAGAGAGAGTGACTGCAAGGGAGACGGCGAGGGAGACGACGAGGGAGACAGCGAGGGAGACAGCGAGGGAGACAGCGAGGGAGACAGTGAGAGAGACTGCGAGGGAGACTGCGAGGGAGAGTGCGAGAGAGACAACGAGGGACACAGCGAGGGCAACAGCGAGTGAGACTGCGAGAGAGAGCGCGTGAGACAGCGAGGGAGACAGCGAGGGAGAGAGCGAGAGACACAGCGAGGGAGACAGCGAGAGAGACTGCAAGAGAGACTGAAAGGAAGACAGCGAGAGAGGCAGCGAGAGAGACAGCGAGAGAGACAGCGAGAGAGACAGCGAGAGAGACAGCGAGAGAGACAGCGAGGGAGACAGCGAGGGAGAAAGCCATGGAGACAGCGAGAGAGACAGCGAGAGAGACAGCGAGAGAGACAGCGAGGGAGACTGCGAGAGTGACTGCGAGGGAGACAGCGAGGGAGACTGCGAGAGAGACGGCGAGGGAGACAGCGAGAGAGACAGCGAGAGAGACAGCGAGAGAGACAGCGAGAGAGACAGCAAGGGAGAAAGCAAGGGAAACAGCGAGAGAGACTGCGAGAGGGACAGCGAGAGAGACTGCGAGAGAGACTGGGAGGGAGACAGCGAGGGAGACTGGGAGGGAGACAGCGAGGGAGACAGCGAGGGAGACTGCGAGAGAGACTGCGAGAGAGACTGCGAGAGAGACTGCGAGAGAGACTGCGAGAGAGACTGCGAGAGAGACTGCGAGGGAGACAGCGAGGGAGACTGCGAGAGAGATGGCGAGAGAGATGGAGAGAGAGACGGCGAGAGAGACAGTGAGGGAGAGAGCGAGAGAGACTGCGAGGGAGACAGCGAGAGAGACAGCGAGAGAGACTGTGAGAGAGACTGCGAGAGATACAGCGAGGGATAGAGGGAGTGAGACAGCGAGAGTACATTGAGAGAGACAGCGAGAGAGACTGCGAGAGAGACGGCCAGGGAGACGGCCAGGGAGACGGCCAGGGAGACGGCCAGGGAGACGGCCAGGGAGACGGCGAGGGAGACAGCGAGGGAGACAGCGAGGGAGACAGCGAGGGAGACAGCGACGGAGACAGCGACGGAGACAGCGACGGAGACAGCGACAGAGACAGTGACAGAGACAGCGACAGAGACAGAGACAGAGACAGCGAGGGAGACAGTGAGAGATACTGCTATGGAGATAGCGAGAGAGACAGCCGGGGATACAGAGAGAGTGACTGCAAGGGAGACGGCGAGGGAGACGGCGAGGGAGACAGCGAGGGAGACAGCGAGGGAGACAGCGAGGGAGACAGCGAGGGAGACAGCGAGAGAGACTGCGAGGGAGACAGCGAGGGAGACAGCGAGGGAGAGTGCGAGAGAGACAGCGAGGGACACAGCGAGGGCAACAGCGAGAGAGACTGCGAGAGAGAGCGCGTGAGACAGCGAGGGAGACAGCGAGGGAGAGAGCGAGAGACACAGCGAGGGAGACAGCGAGAGAGACTGCAAGAGAGACTGCAAGGGAGACAGCGAGAGAGACAGCGAGAGAGACAGCGAGAGAGACAGCGAGAGAGACAGCGAGAGAGACAGCGCGAGAGACAGCGAGAGAGACAGCGAGAGAGACTGCGTGGGAGACAGCGAGGGAGACAGCGAGGGAGACAGCGAGGGAGACAGCGAGGGAGACAGCGAGGGAGACAGCGAGGGAGACAGCGAGGGAGACAGCGCTGGAGACAGCGAGAGAGACTGTGAGAAGGACTGCGAGAAGGACTGCGAGAGAGACAGCGAGGGAGAAAGCGAGAGCGACTTCGAGAGAGACTGCGAGGGAGACAGCGAGAGAGAATGCGAGAGAGATCGCGTGAGACAGCGAGGGAGACAGCGTGGGAGGCAGCGAGGGAGACATCGAGAGAAACTGCGAGGAAGACTGCGAGAGAGACTGCGAGAGAGACTGCGAGAGAGACTGCGAGAGAGACTGCGAGAGAGACTGCGAGAGAGACTGCGAGGGACACAGCGAGGAAGACAGCGAGAGAGACTGCGAGAGCGACTGCTAGGGAGACAGCGAGGGAGGCAGCGAGGGAGACAGCGAGGGAGACAGCGAGGGAGACAGCGAGAGAGACTGCGAGAGCGACTGCTTGGGAGGCAGCGAGGGAGGCAGCGAGGGAGACAGCGAGGGAGACAGCGAGGGAGACAGCGAGAAAAACTGCGAGGAAGACAGCGAGAGAGACTGCGAGGGAGACAGCGAGGGAGACAGCGAGGGAGACAGCGAGGGAGACAGCGAGGGAGACAGCGAGGGAGACAGCGAGGGAGACTGCGAGAGAGACAGCGAGAGAGACTGCAAAGGAGACTGCGAGAGAGACAGCGAGAGAGACTGCGAGAGGGACAGCGAGAGAGACTGCGAGAGGGACAGCGAGAGAGACAGCGAGAGAGACAGCGAGGGAGAAAGCGAGGGAGAAAGCGAGGGAGAAAGCGAGGGAGAAAGCAAGGGAGACAGCGAGAGAGACTGCGAGAGAGACTGCGAGAGAGACTGCGAGGGAGACAGCGAGGGAGACTGCGAGGGACACAGCGAGGGACACAGCGAGGGACACAGCGAGGGACACAGTGAGGGAGACAGCGAGAGAGAGCGCATGAGACAGCGAGGGAGACAGCGAGGGAGAGAGCGAGAGACACAGCGAGGGAGACAGCGAGGGAGACAGCGAGAGAGACTGCAAGAAAGACTGCAAGGGAGACTGCAAGGGAGACAGCGAGAGAGACAGCGAGAGAGACTGCAAGAGAGACGGCGAGGGAGAAAGCGAGGGAGACAGCGAGAGAGACTGCAAGAGAGACGGCGAGGGAGAAAGCGAGGTAGACAGCGAGGGAGACAGCGAGGGAGAGAGCGAGAGACACAGCGAGGGAGACAGCGAGGGAGACAGCGAGGGAGACAGCGAGGGAGACAGCGAGAGAGACTGCAAGAGAGACTGCGAGGGAGACAGCGAGAGAGACAGCGAGAGAGACAGCGAGAGAGACAGCGAGAGAGACAGCGAGGGAGAAAGCGATGGAGACAGCGAGAGAGACAGCGAGAGAGACTGCGTGGGAGACAGCGAGGGAGTCAGCGAGGGAGACAGCGAGGGAGACAGCAAGGGAGACAGCGAGGGAGACAGCGAGGGAGACAGCGCTGGAGACTGCGAGAAGGACTGCGAGAAGGACTGCGAGAGAGACAGCGAGGGAGAAAGCGAGAGCGACTTCGAGAGAGACTGCGAGGGAGACAGCGAGAGAGACTGTAAGGGAAACAGTGAGGGAGACAGCGAGAGAGACTGCGAGAGAGACTGCGAGGGAGACAGTGAGGGAGAGAGCGAGAGAGACTGCGAGGGAGACAGCGAGAGAGACAGCGAGAGAGACTGTGAGAGAGACTGCGAGAGAGACTGCGAGAGATACAGCGAGGGATAGAGCGAGTGAGACAGCGAGGGAGACAGCGAGAGTACATTGAGAGAGACAGCGAGAGAGACGGCGAGGGAGACAGTGAAGGAGACAGCGAGAGAGACTGCGAGAGCGACTGCGAGAGCGACTGCGAGAGCGACTGCGAGAGCGACTGCTAGGGAGACAGCGAGAGAGGCAGCGAGGGAGACAGCGAGGGAGACAGCGAGAGAAACTGCGAGGAAGACAGCGAGAGAGACTGCGAGAGAGACGGCGAGGGAGACGGCGAGGGAGACTGCGAGGGAGAGAGCGAGGGACACAGTGAGGGAGACAGCGAGGGAGACAGCGAGGGAGACAGCGAGGGAGACAGCGAGGGAGACAGCAAGAGAGACTGCGAGGGAGACTGCAAAGGAGACTGCGAGGGAGACTGCGAGAGAGACAGTGAGAGAGACAGCGAGGGACACAGCGAGGGACACAGCGAGGGACACAGCGAGGGAAACAGCGAGGGAGACAACGAGAGAGAATGCGAGAGAGATCGCGTGAGACAGCGTGGGAGGCAGCGAGGGACACAGCGAGAGAAACTGCGAGAGAGACTGCAAAGGAGACTGCGAGGGAGACTGCGAGAGAGACAGCGAGGGACACAGCGAGGGACACAGCGAGGGAAACAGCGAGGGAGACAGCGAGAGAGACAGCGAGAGAGACAGCGAGAGAGACTGCGAGAGAGAGCGCGTGAGACAGCGAGGGAGAGAGCGAGAGATACAGCGAGGGAAACAGCGAGAGAGACTGCAAGAGAGACTGCAAGGGAGACAGCGAGAGAGACAGCGAGAGAGACAGCGAGAGAGGCAGCGAGAGAGGCAGCGAGAGAGGCAGCGAGAGAGGCAGCGAGAGAGGCAGCGAGAGAGACAGCGAGAGAGGCAGCGAGAGAGACAGCGAGAGAGACAGCGAGAGAGACAGCGAGGGAGAAAGCCATGGAGACAGCGAGAGAGACAGCGAGACAGACTGCGTGGGAGACAGCGAGGGAGACAGCGAGGGAGACAGCGAGGGAGACAGCGAGGGAGACAGCGAGGGATACAGCGAGGGAGACTGCGAGAAGGACTGCGAGAAGGACTGCGAGAGAGACAGTGAGGGAGAAAGCGAGAGCGACTTCGAGAGAGACTGCGAGGGAGACTGCAAGAGAGACTGCGAGAGAGACAGCGAGAGAGACAGCGAGAGAGACAGCAAGGGAGACTGCGAGGGAGACTGCGAGGGAGACAGCGTGGGAGACAGCGAGGGAGACAGCGAGGGAGACAGCGAGGGAGACAGCGAGGGAGACAGCGAGGGAGACAGCGAGGGAGACTGCGAGGGAGACTGCGAGAGAGACTGGGAGGGAGACAGCGAGGGAGACTGCGAGAGAGACTGCGAGAGAGACTGCGAGAGAGACTGCGAGAGAGACTGCGAGAGAGACTGCGAGGGAGACTGCGAGAGAGATGGCGAGAGAGATGGAGAGAGAGACGGTGAGAGAGACGGCGAGAGAGACGGCGAGAGAGACGGCGAGAGAGACAGTGAGGGAGAGAGCGAGAGAGACTGCGAGGGAGACAGCGAGAGAGACAGCGAGAGAAACTGTGAGAGAGACTGCGAGAGATACAGCGAGGGATAGAGCGAGTGAGACAGCGAGAGTACATTGAGAGAGACAGCGAGAGAGACTGCGAGAGAGACGGCCAGGGAGACGGCCAGGGAGACGGCCAGGGAGACGGCCAGGGAGACGGCGAGGGAGACAGCGAGGGAGACAGCGACAGAGACAGCGACAGAGACAGCGACAGAGACAGCGACAGAGACAGAGACAGAGACAGAGACAGCGAGGGAGACAGTGAGAGATACTGCTATGGAGATAGCGAGAGAGACAGCCGGGGATACAGAGAGAGTGACTGCAAGGGAGACGGCGAGGGAGACGACGAGGGAGACAGCGAGGGAGACAGCGAGGGAGACAGCGAGGGAGACAGAGAGAGAGACTGCGAGGGAGACAGCGAGGGAGACAGCGAGGGAGACAGCGAGGGAGAGTGCGAGAGAGACAGCGAGGGACACAGCGAGGGCAACAGCGAGAGAGACTGCGAGAGAGAGCGCGTGAGACAGCGAGGGAGACAGCGAGGGAGAGAGCGAGAGACACAGCGAGGGAGACAGCGAGAGAGACTGCAAGAGAGACTGCAAGGGAGACTGCAAGGGAGACAGCGAGAGAAACAGCGAGAGAGGCAGCGAGAGAGACAGCGAGAGAGACAGCGAGAGAGACAGCGAGAGAGACAGCGAGAGAGACAGCGAGAGAGACAGCGAGGGAGAAAGCCATGGAGACAGCGAGAGAGACAGCGAGAGAGACTGCGTGGGAGACAGCGAGGGAGACAGCGAGGGAGACAGCGAGGGAGACAGCGAGGGAGACAGCGAGGGAGACAGCGAGAGAAACTGCGAGGAAGACTGCGAGAGAGACTGCGAGAGAGACTGCGAGAGAGACTGCGAGAGAGACTGCGAGAGAGACTGCGAGAGAGACTGCGAGAGAGACTGCGAGGGACACAGCGAGGAAGACAGCGAGAGAGACTGCGAGAGCGACTGCTAAGGAGACAGCGAGGGAGGCAGCGAGGGAGACAGCGAGGGAGACAGCGAGGGAGACAGCGAGGGAGACAGCGAGAGAGACTGCGAGAGCGACTGCGAGAGCGACTGCTTGGGAGGCAGCGAGGGAGGCAGCGAGGGAGACAGCGAGGGAGACAGCGAGGGAGACAGCGAGAGAGACTGCAAAGGAGACTGCGAGAGAGACAGCGAGAGAGACTGCGAGAGAGACAGCGAGAGAGACTGCGAGAGGGACAGCGAGAGAGACTGCGAGAGAGACAGCGAGAGAGACAGCGAGGGTGAAAGCGAGGGAGAAAGCGAGGGAGAAAGCGAGGGAGAAAGCGAGGGAGAAAGCGAGGGAGAAAGCGAGGGAGAAAGCGAGGGAGAAAGCGAGGGAGACAGCGAGAGAGACTGCGAGAGAGACTGCGAGAGAGACAGCGAGGGAGACAGCGAGGGAGACAGCGAGGGAGACTGCGAGGGACACAGCGAGGGACACAGCGAGGGACACAGCGAGGGACACAGTGAGGGAGACAGCGAGAGAGACTGCGAGAGAGAGCGCATGAGACAGCGAGGGAGACAGCGAGGGAGAGAGCGAGAGACACAGCGAGGGAGACAGCGAGGGAGACAGCGAGAGAGACTGCAAGAGAGACTGCAAGGGAGACTGCAAGGGAGACTGCAAGGGAGACAGCGAGAGAGACAGCGAGAGAGACAGCGAGAGAGACAGCGAGAGAGACAGCGAGAGAGACAGCGAGGGAGAAAGCGATGGAGACAGCGAGAGAGACTGCGTGGGAGACAGCGAGGGAGTCAGCGAGGGAGACAGCGAGGGAGACAGCGAGGGAGACAGCGAGGGAGACAGCGAGGGAGACAGCGAGGGAGAAAGCGAGAGCGACTTCGAGAGAGACTGCGAGGGAGACAGCGAGAGAGACTGTGAGGGAAACAGCGAGGGAGACAGCGAGAGAGACTGCGAGAGAGACTGCGAGGGAGACAGTGAGGGAGAGACTGCGAGAGAGACTGCGAGAGATTCAGCGAGGGATAGAGCGAGTGAGACAGCGAGGGAGACAGCGAGAGTACATTGAGAGAGACAGCGAGAGAGACGGCGAGGGAGACGGCGAGGGAGACGGCGAGGGAGACGGCGAGGGAGACGACGAGGGAGACGACGAGGGAGACAGCGAGGGAGACAGCGAGGGAGACTGCGAGAGAGACAGCGAGGGACACAGCGAGGGACACAGCGAGGGACACAGCGAGGGACACAGCGAGGGACACAGCGAGGGACACAGCGAGGGAGACAGCGAGGGAGACAGCGAGAGAGACAGCGAGAGAGACAGCGAGAGAGACAGCGAGAGAGAGCGCGTGAGACAGCGAGGGAGACAGCGAGGGAGACAGCGAGGGAGAGAGCGAGAGATACAGCGAGGGAAACTGCGAGAGAGACTGCAAGAGAGACTGCAAGGGAGACAGCGAGAGAGACAGCGAGAGAGACAGCGAGGAAGACTGCGAGAGAGACTGCGAGAGAGACTGCGAGAGAGACTGCAAAGGAGACTGCGAGGGAGACAGCGAGAGAGACAGTGAGAGAGACAGCGAGGGACACAGCGAGGGACACAGCGAGGGAAACAGCGAGGGAGACAGCGAGAGAGACAGCGAGAGAGACAGCGAGAGAGACTGCGAGAGAGAGCGCGTGAGACAGCGAGGGAGACAGCGAGGGAGAGAGCGAGAGATACAGCGAGGGAAACAGCGAGAGAGACTGCAAGAGAGACTGCGAGGGAGACAGCGAGAGAGACAGCGAGAGAGACAGCGAGAGAGACAGCGAGAGAGGCAGCGAGAGAGACAGCGAGAGAGACAGCGAGAGAGACAGCGAGAGAGACAGCGAGAGAGACAGCGAGAGAGACAGCGAGAGAGACAGCGAGAGAGACTGCGTGGGAGACAGCGAGGGAGACAGCGAGGGAGACAGCGAGGGAGACAGCGAGGGAGACAGCGAGGGAGACAGCGAGGGAGACAGCGCTGGAGACAGCGAGAGAGACTGCGAGAAGGACTGCGAGAAGGACTGCGAGAGAGACAGTGAGGGAGAAAGCGAGAGCGACTTCGAGAGAGACTGCGAGGGAGACTGCAAGAGAGACTGCGAGGGAGACAGCGAGAGAGACAGCGAGAGAGACAGCAAGGGAGAAAGCGAGGGAGACAGCGAGAGAGACTGCGAGAGAGACTGCGAGGGAGACTGCGAGGGAGACTGCGAGGGAGACTGCGAGGGAGACAGCGTGGGAGACAGCGTGGGAGACAGCGAGGGAGACAGCGAGGGAGACAGCGAGGGAGACAGCGAGGGAGACAGCGAGGGAGACTGCGAGGGAGACTTCAAGAGAGACAGCGAGAGAGACTGCAAAGGAGACTGCGAGAGAGACTGCGAGAGAGACTGCGAGAGAGACTGCGAGAGAGACGGCGAGAGAGACTGCGAGAGGGACAGCGAGAGAGACTGCGAGAGAGACTGCGAGAGAGACTGCGAGAGAGACTGGGAGGGAGACAGCGAGGGAGACTGCGAGAGAGACTGCGAGAGAGACTGCGAGAGAGACTGCGAGAGAGACTGCGAGAGAGACTGCGAGGAAGACAGCGAGGGAGACTGCGAGAGAGATGGCGAGAGAGATGGAGAGAGAGACGGCGAGAGAGACGGAGAGAGAGACGGCGAGAGAGACAGTGAGGGAGAGAGCGAGAGAGACTGCGAGGGAGACAGCGAGAGAGACAGCGAGAGAGACTGTGAGAGAGACTGCGAGAGATACAGCGAGGGATAGAGCGAGTGAGACAGCGAGAGTACATTGAGAGAGACAGCGAGAGAGACAGCGAGAGAGACGGCCAGGGAGACGGCCAGGGAGACGGCCAGGTAGACGGCCAGGGAGACGGCCAGGGAGACGGCCAGGGAGACGGCCAGGGAGACGGCGACGGAGACAGCGACGGAGACAGCGACAGAGACAGCGACAGAGACAGCGACAGAGACAGCGACAGAGACAGCGACAGAGACAGCGACAGAGACAGCGAGGGAGACAGTGAGAGATACTGCTATGGAGATAGCGAGAGAGACAGCCGGGGATTCAGAGAGAGTGACTGCAAGGGAGACGGCGAGGGAGACGACGAGGGAGACAGCGAGGGAGACAGCGAGGGAGACAGCGAGGGAGACAGCGAGAGAGACTGCGAGGGAGACTGCGAGGGAGAGTGCGAGAGAGACAACGAGGGACACAGCGAGGGCAACAGCGAGAGAGACTGCGAGAGAGAGCGCGTGAGACAGCGAGGGAGACAGCGAGGGAGAGAGCGAGAGACACAGCGAGGGAGACAGCGAGAGAGACTGCAAGAGAGACTGAAAGGAAGACAGCGAGAGAGGCAGCGAGAGAGACAGCGAGAGAGACAGCGAGAGAGACAGCGAGAGAGACAGCGAGAGAGACAGCGAGGGAGACAGCGAGGGAGAAAGCCATGGAGACAGCGAGAGAGACAGCGAGAGAGACAGCGAGAGAGACAGCGAGGGAGACAGCGAGGGAGACAGCGAGGGAGACAGCGAGGGAGACAGCGAGGGAGACAGCGAGGGAGACAGCGAGGGAGACAGCAAGGGAGACAGCGCTGGAGACAGCGAGAGAGACTGCGAGAAGGACTGCGAGAAGGACTGCGAGAGAGACAGCGAGGGAGAAAGCGAGAGCGACTTCGAGAGAGACTGCGAGGGAGACAGCGAGAGAGAATGCGAGAGAGATCGCGTGAGACAGCGAGGGAGGCAGCGAGGGAGACAGCGAGAGAAACTGCGAGGAAGACTGCGAGAGAGACTGCGAGAGAGACTGCGAGAGAGACAGCGAGAGAGACTGCGAGAGAGACTGCGAGAGAGACTGCGAGGGACACAGCGAGGAAGACAGCGAGAGAGACTGCGAGAGCGACTGCTAGGGAGACAGCGAGGGAGGCAGCGAGGGAGACAGCGAGGGAGACAGCGAGGGAGACAGCGAGGGAGACAGCGAGGGAGACAGCGAGAGAGACTGCGAGAGCGACTGCGAGAGCGACTGCGAGAGCGACTGCTAGGGAGGCAGCGAGGGAGGCAGCGAGGGAGACAGCGAGGGAGACAGCGAGGGAGACAGCGAGGGAGACAGCGAGAGAGACAGCGAGAGAGACAGCGAGGGACACAGCGAGGGACACAGCGAGGGACACAGCGAGGGAAAC
Organism: Heterodontus francisci; assembly: GCF_036365525.1. Classification (NCBI taxonomy): domain Eukaryota; kingdom Metazoa; phylum Chordata; class Chondrichthyes; order Heterodontiformes; family Heterodontidae; genus Heterodontus; species Heterodontus francisci. Next base: position 458,129 of record NC_090384.1, read on the forward strand.
AACGAGAGAGAATGCGAGAGAGATCACGTGAGACAGCGTGGGAGGCAGCGAGGGACACAGCGAGAGAAACTGCGAGGAAGACTGCGAGAGAGACTGCGAGAGAGACTGCAAAGGAGACTGCGAGGGAGACTGCGAGAGAGACAGCGAGGGACACAGCGAGGGACACAGCGAGGGAAACAGCGAGGGAGACAGCGAGAGAGACAGCGAGAGAGACAGCGAGAGAGACTGCGAGAGAGAGCGCGTGAGACAGCGAGGGAGACAGCGAGGGAGAGAGCGAGAGATACAGCGAGGGAAACAGCGAGAGAGACTGCAAGAGAGACTGCAAGGGAGACAGCGAGAGAGACAGCGAGAGAGACAGCGAGAGAGGCAGCGAGAGAGGCAGCGAGAGAGGCAGCGAGAGAGGCAGCGAGAGAGGCAGCGAGAGAGACAGCGAGAGAGACAGCGAGAGAGACAGCAAGAGAGACAGCAAGAGAGACAGCGAGGGAGAAAGCCATGGAGACAGCGAGAGAGACAGCGAGAGAGACTGCGTGGGAGACAGCGAGGGAGACAGCGAGGGAGACAGCGAGGGAGACAGCGAGGGAGACAGCGAGGGAGACAGCGCTGGAGACAGCGAGAGAGACTGCGAGAAGGACTGCGAGAAGGACTGCGAGAAGGACTGCGAGAAGGACTGCGAGAGAGACAGTGAGGGAGAAAGCGAGAGCGACTTCGAGAGAGACTGCGAGGGAGACTGCAAGAGAGACTGCGAGGGAGACAGCGAGAGAGACAGCGAGAGAGACAGCAAGGGAGAAAGCGAGGGAGACAGCGAGAGAGACTGCAAGGGAGACTGCGAGGGAGACTGCGAGGGAGACTGCGAGGGAGACAGCGTGGGAGACAGCGAGGGAGACAGCGAGGGAGACTGCGAGGGAGACTGCGAGGGAGACTGCGAGGGAGACTGCGAGGGAGACTGCGAGAGAGACAGCGAGAGAGACAGCGAGAGAGACTGCAAAGGAGACTGCGAGAGAGACTGCGAGAGACACTGCGAGAGAGACGGCGAGAGAGACGGCGAGAGAGACTGCGAGAGGGACAGCGAGAGAGACTGCGAGAGGGACAGCGAGAGAGACTGCGAGAGAGACTGCGAGAGAGACTGCGAGAGAGACTGCGAGAGAGACTGGGAGGGAGACAGCGAGGGAGACTGCGAGAGAGACTGCGAGAGAGACTGCGAGAGAGACTGCGAGAGAGACTGCGAGAGAGACTGCGAGGGAGACAGCGAGGGAGACAGCGAGGGAGACTGCGAGAGAGATGGCGAGAGAGATGGAGAGAGAGACGGAGAGAGAGACGGCGAGAGAGACGGCGAGAGAGACAGTGAGGGAGAGAGCGAGAGAGACAGCGAGAGAGACAGCGAGAGAGACTGTGAGAGAGACTGCGAGAGATACAGCGAGGGATAGAGCGAGTGAGACAGCGAGAGTACATTGAGAGAGACAGCGAGAGAGACTGCGAGAGAGACGGCCAGGGAGACGGCCAGGGAGACGGCCAGGGAGACGGCCAGGGAGACGGCCAGGGAGACGGCCAGGGAGACGGCGAGGGAGACGGCGAGGGAGACGGCGAGGGAGACGGCGAGGGAGACAGCGAGGGAGACAGCGAGGGAGACAGCGACGGAGACAGCGACAGAGACAGCGACAGAGACAGCGACAGAGACAGCGACAGAGACAGCGACAGAGACAGAGACAGAGACAGCGAGGGAGACAGTGAGAGATACTGCTATGGAGATAGCGAGAGATACAGCCGGGGATACAGAGAGAGTGACTGCAAGGGAGACGGCGAGGGAGACGACGAGGGAGACAGCGAGGGAGACAGCGAGGGAGACAGCGAGGGAGACAGCGAGAGAGACTGCGAGAGAGACAGCGAGGGAGAGTGCGAGGGAGAGTGCGAGGGAGAGTGCGAGAGAGACAGCGAGGGACACAGCGAGGGCAACAGCGAGAGAGACTGCGAGAGAGAGCGCGTGAGACAGCGAGGGAGACAGCGAGGGAGACAGCGAGGGAGAGAGCGAGAGACACAGCGAGGGAGACAGCGAGAGAGACTGCAAGAGAGACAGCGAGAGAGACAGCGAGAGAGACAGCGAGAGAGACAGCGAGAGAGACAGCGAGAGAGACAGCGCGAGAGACAGCGCGAGAGACAGCGCGAGAGACAGCGCGAGAGACAGCGAGAGAGACAGCGAGAGAGACAGCGAGGGAGAAAGCCATGGAGACAGCGAGAGAGACTGCGTGGGAGACAGCGAGGGAGACAGCGAGGGAGACAGCGAGGGAGACAGCGAGGGAGACAGCGAGGGAGACAGCGCTGGAGACAGCGAGAGAGACTGCGAGAAGGACTGCGAGAGAGACAGCGAGGGAGAAAGCGAGAGCGACTTCGAGAGAGACTGCGAGGGAGACAGCGAGAGAGAATGCGAGAGAGATCGCGTGAGACAGCGAGGGAGACAGCGTGGGAGGCAGCGAGGGAGACAGCGAGAGAAACTGCGAGGGAGACTGCGAGAGAGACTGCGAGAGAGACTGCGAGAGAGACTGCGAGAGAGACTGCGAGAGAGACTGCGAGAGAGACTGCGAGGGACACAGCGAGGAAGACAGCGAGAGAGACTGCGAGAGCGACTGCTAGGGAGACAGCGAGGGAGGCAGCGAGGGAGACAGCGAGGGAGACAGCGAGGGAGACAGCGAGGGAGACAGCGAGGGAGACAGCGAGAGAGACTGCGAGAGCAACTGCGAGAGCGACTGCTAGGGAGGCAGCGAGGGAGAGAGCGAGGGAGACAGCGAGGGAGACAGCGAGGGAGACAGCGAGAGAAACTGCGAGGAAGACAGCGAGAGAGACTGCGAGGGAGACAGCGAGGGAGACAGCAAGGGAGACAGCGAGGGAGACTGCGAGAGAGACAGCGAGAGAGACTGCGAGAGGGACAGCGAGAGAGACTGCGAGGGAGACAGCGAGGGAGAAAGCGAGGGAGAAAGCGAGGGAGAAAGCGAGGGAGAAAGCGAGGGAGAAAGCGAGGGAGACAGCGAGGGAGAAAGCGAGGGAGACAGCGAGGGAGACAGCGAGAGAGACTGCGAGAGAGGCTGCGAGAGAGACAGCGAGGGAGACAGCGAGGGAGACAGCGAGGGAGACTGCGAGGGAGACTGCGAGGGACACAGCGAGGGACACAGCGAGGGACACAGCGAGGGACACAGCGAGGGAGACAGTGAGGGAGACAGCGAGAGAGAGCGCATGAGACAGCGAGGGAGACAGCGAGGGAGAGAGCGAGAGACACAGCGAGGGAGACAGCGAGGGAGACAGCGAGGGAGACAGCGAGAGAGACAGCGAGAGAGACAGCGAGAGAGACTGCAAGAGAGACTGCAAGGGAGACTGCAAGGGAGACAGCGAGAGAGACAGCGAGAGGGACAGCGAGAGAGACAGCAAGAGAGACAGCGAGGGAGAAAGCGATGGAGACAGCGAGAGAGACAGCGAGAGAGACTGCGTGGGAGACAGCGAGGGAGACAGCGAGGGAGACAGCGAGGGAGACAGCGAGGGAGACAGCGAGGGAGACAGCGAGGGAGACAGCGAGGGAGACAGCGCTGGAGACAGCGAGAGAGACTGCGAGAAGGACTGCGAGAGAGACAGCGAGGGAGAAAGCGAGAGCGACTTCGAGAGAGACTGCGAGGGAGACAGCCAGAGAGACTGTGAGGGAAACAGCGAGGGAGACAGCGAGAGAGACTGCGAGAGAGACTGCGAGGGAGACAGTGAGGGAGAGAGCGAGAGAGACTGCGAGGGAGACAGCGAGAGAGACAGCGAGAGAGACTGTGAGAGAGACTGCGAGAGAGACTGTGAGAGATACAGCGAGGGATAGAGCGAGTGAGACAGCGAGGGAGACAGCGAGAGTACATTGAGAGAGAAAGCGAGAGAGACGGCGAGGGAGACGGCGAGGGAGACGGCGAGGGAGACGGCGAGGGAGAGAGCGAGGGAGACAGCGAGGGAGACTGCGAGAGAGACAGCAAGGGACACAGCGAGGGACACAGCGAGGGACACAGCGAGGGACACAGCGAGGGAGACAGCGAGAGAGACAGCGAGAGAGACAGCGAGAGAGACAGCGAGAGAGACTGCGAGAGAGAGCGCGTGAGACAGCGAGGGAGACAGCGAGGGAGACAGCGAGGGAGACAGCGAGGGAGAGAGCGAGAGATACAGCGAGGGAAACAGCGAGAGAGACTGCAAGAGAGACTGCAAGGGAGACAGCGAGAGAGACAGCGAGAGAGACAGCGAGAGAGACAGCGAGGAAGACTGCGAGAGAGACTGCGAGAGAGACTGCGAGAGAGACTGCAAAGGAGACTGCAAAGGAGAATGCAAGGGAGACAGCGAGGGACACAGCGAGGGACACAGCGAGGGACACAGCGAGGGACACAGCGAGGGACACAGCGAGGGACACAGCGAGGGAGACAACGAGAGAGAATGCGAGAGAGATCGCGTGAGACAGCGTGGGAGGCAGCGAGGCAGACAGCGAGAGAAACTGCGAGGAAGACTGCGAGAGAGACTGCGAGAGAGACTGCAAAGGAGACTGCGAGGGAGACTGCGAGAGAGACAGCGAGGGACACAGCGAGGGAGACAGCGAGGGAGACAGCGAGGGAGACAGCGAGGGAGACAGCGAGGGAGACAGCGAGGGAGAGAGCGAGAGATACAGCGAGGGAAACAGCGAGAGAGACTGCAAGAGAGACTGCAAGGGAGACAGCGAGAGAGACAGCGAGAGAGACAGCGAGAGAGACAGCGAGAGAGACAGCGAGAGAGACAGCGAGAGAGACAGCGAGAGAGACAGCGAGAGAGACAGCGAGAGAGACTGCGTGGGAGACAGCGAGGGAGACAGCGAGGGAGACAGCGAGGGAGACAGCGAGGGAGACAGCGAGGGAGACAGCGAGGGAGACAGCGCTGGAGACAGTGAGAGAGACTGCGAGAAGGACTGCGAGAAGGACTGCGAGAAGGACTGCGAGAGAGACAGTGAGGGAGAAAGCGAGAGCGACTTCGAGAGAGACTGCGAGGGAGACTGCAAGAGAGACAGCGAGGGAGACAGCGAGAGAGACAGCGAGAGAGACAGCAAGGGAGAAAGCGAGGGAGACAGCGAGAGAGACTGCGAGGGAGACTGCGAGGGAGACTGCGAGGGAGACAGCGTGGGAGACAGTGAGGGAGACAGCGAGGGAGACAGCGAGGGAGACAGCGAGGGAGACAGCGAGGGAGACTGCGAGGGAGACTGCGAGAGAGACAGCGAGAGAGACTGCAAAGGAGACTGCGAGAGAGACTGCGAGAGAGACGGCGAGAGAGACTGCGAGAGGGACAGCGAGAGAGACTGCGAGAGAGACTGCGAGAGAGACTGCGAGAGAGACTGCGAGAGAGACTGGGAGGGAGACAGCGAGGGAGACTGCGAGAGAGACTGCGAGAGAGACTGCGAGAGAGACTGCGAGAGAGACTGCGAGAGAGACTGCGAGAGAGACTGCGAGAGAGACTGCGAGAGAGACTGCGAGAGAGACTGCGAGGGACACAGCGAGGAAGACAGCGAGAGAGACTGCGAGAGCGACTGCTAGGGAGACAGCGAGGGAGGCAGCGAGGGAGACAGCGAGGGAGACAGCGAGGGAGACAGCGAGGGAGACAGCGAGGGAGACAGCGAGAGAGACTGCGAGAGCAACTGCGAGAGCGACTGCTAGGGAGGCAGCGAGGGAGACAGCGAGGGAGACAGCGAGGGAGACAGCGAGGGAGACAGCGAGAGAAACTGCGAGGAAGACAGCGAGAGAGACTGCGAGGGAGACAGCGAGGGAGACAGCGAGGGAGACAGCGAGGGAGACTGCGAGAGAGACAGCGAGAGAGACTGCGAGAGGGACAGCGAGAGAGACTGCGAGGGAGACAGCGAGGGAGAAAGCGAGGGAGAAAGCGAGGGAGAAAGCGAGGGAGAAAGCGAGGGAGAAAGCGAGGGAGACAGCGAGGGAGAAAGCGAGGGAGACAGCGAGGGAGACAGCGAGAGAGACTGCGAGAGAGGCTGCGAGAGAGACAGCGAGGGAGACAGCGAGGGAGACAGCGAGGGAGACTGCGAGGGAGACTGCGAGGGACACAGCGAGGGACACAGCGAGGGACACAGCGAGGGACACAGCGAGGGAGACAGTGAGGGAGACAGCGAGAGAGAGCGCATGAGACAGCGAGGGAGACAGCGAGGGAGAGAGCGAGAGACACAGCGAGGGAGACAGCGAGGGAGACAGCGAGGGAGACAGCGAGAGAGACAGCGAGAGAGACAGCGAGAGAGACTGCAAGAGAGACTGCAAGGGAGACTGCAAGGGAGACAGCGAGAGAGACAGCGAGAGGGACAGCGAGAGAGACAGCAAGAGAGACAGCGAGGGAGAAAGCGATGGAGACAGCGAGAGAGACAGCGAGAGAGACTGCGTGGGAGACAGCGAGGGAGACAGCGAGGGAGACAGCGAGGGAGACAGCGAGGGAGACAGCGAGGGAGACAGCGAGGGAGACAGCGCTGGAGACAGCGAGAGAGACTGCGAGAAGGACTGCGAGAGAGACAGCGAGGGAGAAAGCGAGAGCGACTTCGAGAGAGACTGCGAGGGAGACAGCCAGAGAGACTGTGAGGGAAACAGCGAGGGAGACAGCGAGAGAGACTGCGAGAGAGACTGCGAGGGAGACAGTGAGGGAGAGAGCGAGAGAGACTGCGAGGGAGACAGCGAGAGAGACAGCGAGAGAGACTGTGAGAGAGACTGCGAGAGAGACTGTGAGAGATACAGCGAGGGATAGAGCGAGTGAGACAGCGAGGGAGACAGCGAGAGTACATTGAGAGAGAAAGCGAGAGAGACGGCGAGGGAGACGGCGAGGGAGACGGCGAGGGAGACGGCGAGGGAGAGAGCGAGGGAGACAGCGAGGGAGACTGCGAGAGAGACAGCAAGGGACACAGCGAGGGACACAGCGAGGGACACAGCGAGGGAGACAGCGAGAGAGACAGCGAGAGAGACAGCGAGAGAGACAGCGAGAGAGACTGCGAGAGAGAGCGCGTGAGACAGCGAGGGAGACAGCGAGGGAGACAGCGAGGGAGACAGCGAGGGAGAGAGCGAGAGATACAGCGAGGGAAACAGCGAGAGAGACTGCAAGAGAGACTGCAAGGGAGACAGCGAGAGAGACAGCGAGAGAGACAGCGAGAGAGACAGCGAGGAAGACTGCGAGAGAGACTGCGAGAGAGACTGCGAGAGAGACTGCAAAGGAGACTGCAAAGGAGACTGCGAGGGAGACTGCGAGAGAGACAGCGAGGGACACAGCGAGGGACACAGCGAGGGACACAGCGAGGGACACAGCGAGGGACACAGCGAGGGAGACAACGAGAGAGAATGCGAGAGAGATCGCGTGAGACAGCGTGGGAGGCAGCGAGGCAGACAGCGAGAGAAACTGCGAGGAAGACTGCGAGAGAGACTGCGAGAGAGACTGCAAAGGAGACTGCGAGGGAGACTGCGAGAGAGACAGCGAGGGACACAGCGAGGGAGACAGCGAGGGAGACAGCGAGGGAGACAGCGAGGGAGACAGCGAGGGAGACAGCGAGGGAGAGAGCGAGAGATACAGCGAGGGAAACAGCGAGAGAGACTGCAAGAGAGACTGCAAGGGAGACAGCGAGGGAGACAGCGAGGGAGACAGCGCTGGAGACAGTGAGAGAGACTGCGAGAAGGACTGCGAGAAGGACTGCGAGAAGGACTGCGAGAGAGACAGTGAGGGAGAAAGCGAGAGCGACTTCGAGAGAGACTGCGAGGGAGACTGCAAGAGAGACAGCGAGGGAGACAGCGAGAGAGACAGCGAGAGAGACAGCAAGGGAGAAAGCGAGGGAGACAGCGAGAGAGACTGCGAGGGAGACTGCGAGGGAGACTGCGAGGGAGACAGCGTGGGAGACAGTGAGGGAGACAGCGAGGGAGACAGCGAGGGAGACAGCGAGGGAGACAGCGAGGGAGACTGCGAGGGAGACTGCGAGAGAGACAGCGAGAGAGACTGCAAAGGAGACTGCGAGAGAGACTGCGAGAGAGACGGCGAGAGAGACTGCGAGAGGGACAGCGAGAGAGACTGCGAGAGAGACTGCGAGAGAGACTGCGAGAGAGACTGCGAGAGAGACTGGGAGGGAGACAGCGAGGGAGACTGCGAGAGAGACTGCGAGAGAGACTGCGAGAGAGACTGCGAGAGAGACTGCGAGAGAGACTGCGAGGGAGACAGCGAGGGAGACTGCGAAAGAGATGGCGAGAGAGATGGAGAGAGAGACGGCGAGAGAGACGGCGAGAGAGACAGTGAGGGAGAGAGCGAGAGAGACTGCGAGGGAGACAGCGAGAGAGACAGCGAGAGAGACTGTGAGAGAGACTGCGAGAGATACAGCGAGGGATAGAGCGAGTGAGACAGCGAGAGTACATTGAGAGAGACAGCGAGAGAGACGGCCAGGGAGACGGCCAGGGAGACGGCCAGGGAGACGGCCAGGGAGACGGCCAGGGAGACGGCCAGGGAGACAGCGAGGGAGACGGCGAGGGAGACAGCGAGGGAGACAGCGAGGGAGTCAGCGACGGAGACAGCGACAGAGACAGCGACAGAGACAGCGACAGAGACAGCGACAGAGACAGCGACAGAGACAGCGACAGAGACAGAGACAGCGACAGAGACAGAGACAGCGAGGGAGACAGTGAGGGATACTGCTATGGAGATAGCGAGAGAGACAGCCGGGGATACAGAGAGAGTGACTGCAAGGGAGACGGCGAGGGAGATGACGAGGGAGACAGCGAGGGAGACAGCGAGGGAGACAGCGAGAGAGACTGCGAGGGAGACTGCGAGGGAGACAGCGAGGGAGAGTGCGAGAGAGACAGCGAGGGACACAGCGAGGGACACAGCGAGAGTGACTCCGAGAGAGAGCGCGTGAGACAGCGAGGGAGACAGCGAGGGAGAGAGCGAGAGACACAGCGAGGGAGACAGCGAGAGAGACTGCAAGAGAGACTGCAAGGGAGACAGCGAGAGAGGCAGCGAGAGAGACAGCGAGAGAGACAGCGAGAGAGACAGCGAGAGAGACAGCGAGAGAGACAGCGAGGGAGAAAGCCATGGAGACAGCGAGAGAGACAGCGAGAGAGACAGCGAGGGAGACAGCGAGGGAGACAGCGAGGGAGACAGCGAGAGAGACTGCGAGAAGGACTGCGAGAAGGACTGCGAGAAGGACTGCGAGAAGGACTGCGAGGGAGAAAGCGAGAGCGACTTCGAGAGAGACTGAGAGGGAGACAGCGAGAGAGAATGCGAGAGAGATCGCATGAGACAGCGAGGGAGACAGCGTGGGAGGCAGCGAGGGAGACAGCGAGAGAAACTGCGAGGAAGACTGCGAGAGAGACTGCGAGAGAGACTGCGAGAGAGACTGCGAGGGACACAGCGAGGAAGACAGCGAGAGAGACTGCGAGAGCGACTGCTAGGGAGACAGCGAGGGAGGCAGCGAGGGAGACAGCGAGGGAGACAGCGAGGGAGACTGCGAGAGCGACTGCGAGAGCGACTGCTAGGGAGGCAGCGAGGGAGGCAGCGAGGGAGAGAGGGAGGGAGACAGCGAGGGAGACAGCGAGAGAAACTGCGAGGAAGACAGCGAGAGAGACTGCGAGGGAGACGGTGAGGGAGACTGCGAGGGAGAGAGTGAGGGAGAGAGCGAGGGAGACAGCGAGGGAGACTGCGAGGGACACTGCGAGGGAGACTGCGAGGCAGACTGCGAGGGAGACTGCGAGAGAGACTGCGAGAGAGACTGCGAGAGAGACTGCGAGAGAGACAGCAAGAGAGACTGCGAGAGAGACAGCGAGAGAGACTGCGAGAGGGACAGCGAGAGAGACTGCGAGAGGGACAGCGAGAGAGACAGCGAGAGAGACTGCAAAGGAGACTGCGAGAGAGACAGCGAGAGAGACTGCGAGAGGGACAGCGAGAGAGACAGCGAGAGAGACAGCGAGGGAGAAAGCGAGGGAGAAAGCGAGGGAGACAGCGAGAGAGACAGCGAGAGAGACAGCGAGAGAGACTGCGAGAGAGACAGCGAGAGAGAAAGCGAGGGAGAAAGCGAGGGAGAAAGCGAGGGAGACAGCGAGAGAGACTGCGAGAGAGACTGCGAGAGAGACTGCGAGAGAGACTGCGAGGGAGACAGCGAGGGAGACTGCGAGGGACACAGCGAGGGACACAGCGAGGGACACAGCGAGGGAGACAGCGAGGGAGACAGCGAGAGAGACTGCGAGAGAGACTGCGAGAGAGAGCGCATGAGACAGCGAGGGAGACAGCGAGGGAGAGAGCGAGAGACACAGCGAGGGAGACAGCGAGGGAGACAGCGAGAGAGACTGCAAGAGAGACTGCAAGGGAGACTGCAAGGGAGACAGCGAGAGAGACAGCGAGAGAGACAGCGAGAGAGACAGCGAGAGAGACAGCGAGAGAGACAGCGAGAGAGACAGCAAGAGAGACTGCGTGGGAGACAGCGAGGGAGACAGCGAGGGAGACAGCGAGGGAGACAGCGAGGGAGACAGTGAGGGAGACAGCGAGGGAGACAGCGAGGGAGACAGCGAGGGAGACAGCGCTGGAGACAGCGAGAGAGACTGCGAGAAGGAATGCGAGAAGGACTGCGAGAGAGACAGCGAGGGAGAAAGCGAGAGCGACTTCGAGAGAGACTGCGAGGGAGACAGCGAGAGAGACTGTGAGGGAAACAGCGAGGGAGACAGCGAGAGAGACTGCGAGAGAGACTGCGAGGGAGACAGCGAGAGAGACAGCGAGAGAGACTGTGAGAGAGACAGCGAGAGAGACAGCGAGAGAGACTTCGAGAGAGACTGCGAGGGAGACAGCGAGAGAGACTGTGAGGGAAACAGCGAGAGAGACTGCGAGAGATACAGCGAGGGATAGAGCGAGTTGGACAGCGAGGGAGACAGCGAGAGTACATTGAGAGAGACAGCGAGGGAGACGGCGAGGGAGACGGCGAGGGAGATGGCGAGGGAGACGGCGAGGGAGACGACGAGGGAGACAACGAGGGAGACAACGAGGGAGACAGCGAGGGAGACAGCGAGGGAGACAGCGAGGGAGACAGCGAGGGACACAGCGAGGGAAACAGCGAGGGAGACAGCGAGGGAAACAGCGAGGGAGACAGCGAGGGACACAGCGAGAGAGACAGCGAGAGAGACAGCGAGAGAGACTGCGAGAGAGAGCGCGTGAGACAGCGAGGGAGACAGCGAGGGAGACAGCGAGGGAGACAGCGAGAGATACAGCGAGAGATACAGCGAGGGAAACAGCGAGAGAGACTGCAAGAGAGACTGCAAGGGAGACAGCGAGAGAGACAGCGAGAGAGACAGCGAGAGAGACAGCGAGAGAGACAGCGAGAGAGACTGCGAGAGAGACTGCGAGAGAGACTGCAAAGGAGACTGCGAGGGAGACTGCGAGGGAGACTGCGAGAGAGACAGCGAGGGACACAGCGAGGGACACAGCGAGGGAAACAGCGAGGGAGACAACGAGAGAGAATGCGAGAGAGATCGCGTGAGACAGCGAGGGAGACAGCGAGAGAGACAGCGAGAGAGACAGCGAGAGAGACAGCGAGAGAGACAGCGAGAGAGGCAGCGAGAGAGACTGCGAGAGAGACAGCGAGAGAGACAGCGAGAGAGACAGCGAGAGAGACAGCGAGAGAGACAGCGAGAGAGACAGCGAGGGAGAAAGCCATGGAGACAGCGAGAGAGACAGCGAGAGAGACTGCGTGGGAGACAGCGAGGGAGACAGCGAGGGAGACAGCGAGGGAGACAGCGAGGGAGACAGCGAGGGAGACAGCGAGGGAGACAGCGAGGGAGACAGCGAGGGAGACAGCGCTGGAGACAGCGAGAGAGACTGCGAGAAGGACTGCGAGAAGGACTGCGAGAAGGACTGCGAGAGAGACAGTGAGGGAGAAAGCGAGAGCGACTTCGAGAGAGACTGCGAGGGAGAATGCAAGAGAGACTGCGAGGGAGACAGCGAGAGAGACAGCGAGAGAGACAGCAAGGGAGAAAGCGAGGGAGACAGCGAGAGAGACTGCGAGGGAGACTGCGAGGGAGACTGCGAGGGAGACAGCGTGGGAGACAGCGAGGGAGACAGCGAGGGAGACAGCGAGGGAGACAGCGAGGGAGACAGCGAGGGAGACAGCGAGGGAGACAGCGAGGGAGACTGCGAGGGAGACTGCGAGAGAGACAGCGAGAGAGACTGCAAAGGAGACTGCGAGAGAGACTGCGAGAGAGACTGCGAGAGGGACACAGCGAGAGAGACTCCGAGAGAGAGCGCGTGAGACAGCGAGGGAGACAGCGAGGGAGAGAGCGAGAGACACAGCGAGGGAGACAGCGAGAGAGACTGCAAGAGAGACTGCAAGGGAGACAGTGAGAGAGGCAGCGAGAGAGACAGCGAGAGAGACAGCGAGAGAGACAGCGAGAGAGACAGCGAGGGAGAAAGCCATGGAGACAGCGAGAGAGACAGCGAGAGAGACAGCGAGGGAGACAGCGAGGGAGACAGCGAGGGAGACAGCGAGAGAGACTGCGAGAAGGACTGCGAGAAGGACTGCGAGAAGGACTGCGAGAAGGACTGCGAGGGAGAAAGCGAGAGCGACTTCGAGAGAGACTGAGAGGGAGACAGCGAGAGAGAATGCGAGAGAGATCGCGTGAGACAGCGAGGGAGACAGAGTGGGAGGCAGCGAGGGAGACAGCGAGAGAAACTGCGAGGAAGACTGCGAGAGAGACTGCGAGAGAGACTGCGAGGGACACAGCGAGGAAGACAGCGAGAGAGACTGCGAGAGCGACTGCTAGGGAGACAGCGAGGGAGGCAGCGAGGGAGGCAGCGAGGGAGACAGCGAGGGAGACAGCGAGAGAGACAGCGAGAGAGACTGCGAGAGAGAGCGCGTGAGACAGCGAGGGAGACAGCGAGGGAGACAGCGAGGGAGACAGCGAGAGATACAGCGAGAGATACAGCGAGGGAAACAGCGAGAGAGACTGCAAGAGAGACTGCAAGGGAGACAGCGAGAGAGACAGCGAGAGAGACAGCGAGAGAGACAGCGAGAGAGACAGCGAGAGAGACTGCGAGAGAGACTGCGAGAGAGACTGCAAAGGAGACTGCGAGGGAGACTGCGAGAGAGACAGCGAGGGACACAGCGAGGGACACAGCGAGGGAAACAGCGAGGGAGACAACGAGAGAGAATGCGAGAGAGATCGCGTGAGACAGCGAGGGAGACAGCGAGAGAGACAGCGAGAGAGACAGCGAGAGAGACAGCGAGAGAGACAGCGAGAGAGGCAGCGAGAGAGACTGCGAGAGAGACAGCGAGAGAGACAGCGAGAGAGACAGCGAGAGAGACAGCGAGAGAGACAGCGAGAGAGACAGCGAGGGAGAAAGCCATGGAGACAGCGAGAGAGACAGCGAGAGAGACTGCGTGGGAGACAGCGAGGGAGACAGCGAGGGAGACAGCGAGGGAGACAGCGAGGGAGACAGCGAGGGAGACAGCGAGGGAGACAGCGCTGGAGACAGCGAGAGAGACTGCGAGAAGGACTGCGAGAAGGACTGCGAGAAGGACTGCGAGAGAGACAGTGAGGGAGAAAGCGAGAGCGACTTCGAGAGAGACTGCGAGGGAGAATGCAAGAGAGACTGCGAGGGAGACAGCGAGAGAGACAGCGAGAGAGACAGCAAGGGAGAAAGCGAGGGAGACAGCGAGAGAGACTGCGAGGGAGACTGCGAGGGAGACTGCGAGGGAGACAGCGTGGGAGACAGCGAGGGAGACAGCGAGGGAGACAGCGAGGGAGACAGCGAGGGAGACAGCGAGGGAGACAGCGAGGGAGACTGCGAGGGAGACTGCGAGAGAGACAGCGAGAGAGACTGCAAAGGAGACTGCGAGAGAGACTGCGAGAGAGACTGCGAGAGAGACTGCGAGAGGGACACAGCGAGAGAGACTCCGAGAGAGAGCGCGTGAGACAGCGAGGGAGACAGCGAGGGAGAGAGCGAGAGACACAGCGAGGGAGACAGCGAGAGAGACTGCAAGAGAGACTGCAAGGGAGACAGTGAGAGAGGCAGCGAGAGAGACAGCGAGAGAGACAGCGAGAGAGACAGCGAGAGAGACAGCGAGAGAGACAGCGAGGGAGAAAGCCATGGAGACAGCGAGAGAGACAGCGAGAGAGACAGCGAGGGAGACAGCGAGGGAGACAGCGAGGGAGACAGCGAGAGAGACTGCGAGAGAGACTGCGAGAAGGACTGCGAGAAGGACTGCGAGAAGGACTGCGAGGGAGAAAGCGAGAGCGACTTCGAGAGAGACTGAGAGGGAGACAGCGAGAGAGAATGCGAGAGAGATCGCGTGAGACAGCGAGGGAGACAGAGTGGGAGGCAGCGAGGGAGACAGCGAGAGAAACTGCGAGGAAGACTGCGAGAGAGACTGCGAGAGAGACTGCGAGAGAGACTGCGAGGGACACAGCGAGGAAGACAGCGAGAGAGACTGCGAGAGCGACTGCTAGGGAGACAGCGAGGGAGGCAGCGAGGGAGACAGCGAGGGAGACAGCGAGGGAGACAGCGAGGGAGACTGCGAGAGCGACTGCGAGAGCGACTGCTAGGGAGGCAGCGAGGGAGGCAGCGAGGGAGAGAGGGAGGGAGACAGCGAGGGAGACAGCGAGAGAAACTGCGAGGAAGACAGCGAGAGAGACTGCGAGGGAGACGGTGAGGGAGACTGCGAGGGAGAGAGCGAGGGAGAGAGCGAGGGAGACAGCGAGGGAGACTGCGAGGGACACTGCGAGGGAGACTGCGAGGCAGACTGCGAGGGAGACTGCGAGAGAGACTGCGAGAGAGACTGCGAGAGAGACTGCGAGAGAGACTGCGAGAGAGACAGCAAGAGAGACTGCGAGAGAGACAGCGAGAGAGACTGCGAGAGGGACAGCGAGAGAGACTGCGAGAGGGACAGCGAGAGAGACAGCGAGAGAGACTGCAAAGGAGACTGCGAGAGAGACAGCGAGAGAGACTGCGAGAGGGACAGCGAGAGAGACAGCGAGAGAGACAGCGAGGGAGAAAGCGAGGGAGAAAGCGAGGGAGAAAGCGAGGGAGACAGCGAGAGAGACAGCGAGAGAGACAGCGAGAGAGACTGCGAGAGAGACAGCGAGAGAGAAAGCGAGGGAGAAAGCGAGGGAGAAAGCGAGGGAGACAGCGAGAGAGACTGCGAGAGAGACTGCGAGAGAGACTGCGAGAGAGACTGCGAGGGAGACAGCGAGGGAGACTGCGAGGGACACAGCGAGGGACACAGCGAGGGACACAGCGAGGGAGACAGCGAGGGAGACAGCGAGAGAGACTGCGAGAGAGAACGCATGAGACAGCGAGGGAGACAGCGAGGGAGAGAGCGAGAGACACAGCGAGGGAGACAGCGAGGGAGACAGCGAGAGAGACTGCAAGAGAGACTGCAAGGGAGACTGCAAGGGAGACTGCAAGGGAGACAGCGAGAGAGACAGCGAGAGAGACAGCGAGAGAGACAGCGAGAGAGACAGCGAGAGAGACAGCGAGAGAGACAGCAAGAGAGACTGCGTGGGAGACAGCGAGGGAGACAGCGAGGGAGACAGCGAGGGAGACAGCGAGGGAGACAGTGAGGGAGACAGCGAGGGAGACAGCGAGGGAGACAGCGAGGGAGACAGCGCTGGAGACAGCGAGAGAGACTGCGAGAAGGAATGCGAGAAGGACTGCGAGAGAGACAGCGAGGGAGAAAGCGAGAGCGACTTCGAGAGAGACTGCGAGGGAGACAGCGAGAGAGACTGTGAGGGAAACAGCGAGGGAGACAGCGAGAGAGACTGCGAGAGAGACTGCGAGGGAGACAGCGAGAGAGACAGCGAGAGAGACAGCGAGAGAGACTGTGAGAGAGACAGCGAGAGAGACAGCGAGAGAGACTTCGAGAGAGACTGCGAGGGAGACAGCGAGAGAGACTGTGAGGGAAACAGCGAGAGAGACTGCGAGAGATACAGCGAGGGATAGAGCGAGTTGGACAGCGAGGGAGACAGCGAGAGTACATTGAGAGAGACAGCGAGGGAGACGGCGAGGGAGACGGCGAGGGAGACGGCGAGGGAGACGGCGAGGGAGACGGCGAGGGAGACGGCGAGGGAGACGGCGAGGGAGACGGCAAGGGAGACGACGAGGGAGACGACGAGGGAGACAGCGAGGGAGACAGCGAGGGAGACAGCGAGGGACACAGCGAGGGACACAGCGAGGGAAACAGCGAGGGAGACAGCGAGGGAAACAGCGAGGGAGACAGCGAGGGACACAGCGAGAGAGACAGCGAGAGAGACAGCGAGAGAGACTGCGAGAGAGAGCGCGTGAGACAGCGAGGGAGACAGCGAGGGAGACAGCGAGGGAGACAGCGAGAGATACAGCGAGGGAAACAGCGAGAGAGACTGCAAGAGAGACTGCAAGGGAGACAGCGAGAGAGACAGCGAGAGAGACAGCGAGAGAGACAGCGAGAGAGACAGCGAGAGAGACAGCGAGAGAGACTGCGAGAGAGACTGCGAGAGAGACTGCAAAGGAGACTGCGAGGGAGACTGCGAGAGAGACAGCGAGGGACACAGCGAGGGACACAGCGAGGGAAACAGCGAGGGAGACAACGAGAGAGAATGCGAGAGAGATCGCGTGAGACAGCGAGGGAGACAGCGAGAGAGACAGCGAGAGAGACAGCGAGAGAGACAGCGAGAGAGGCAGCGAGAGAGACTGCGAGAGAGACAGCGAGAGAGACAGCGAGAGAGACAGCGAGAGAGACAGCGAGAGAGACAGCGAGAGAGACAGCGAGAGAGACAGCGAGGGAGAAAGCCATGGAGACAGCGAGAGAGACAGCGAGAGAGACTGCGTGGGAGACAGCGAGGGAGACAGCGAGGGAGACAGCGAGGGAGACAGCGAGGGAGACAGCGAGGGAGACAGCGAGGGAGACAGCGAGGGAGACAGCGCTGGAGACAGCGCTGGAGACTGCGAGAAGGACTGCGAGAAGGACTGCGAGAGAGACAGAGAGGGAGAAAGCGAGAGCGACTTCGAGAGAGACTGCGAGGGAGAATGCAAGAGAGACTGCGAGGGAGACAGCGAGAGAGACAGCGAGAGAGACAGCAAGGGAGAAAGCGAGGGAGACAGCGAGAGAGACTGCGAGGGAGACTGCGAGGGAGACTGCGAGGGAGACAGCGTGGGAGACAGCGAGGGAGACAGCGAGGGAGACAGCGAGGGAGACAGCGAGGGAGACAGCGAGGGAGACTGCGAGGGAGACTGCGAGAGAGACAGCGAGAGAGACTGCAAAGGAGACTGCGAGAGAGACTGCGAGAGAGACTGCGAGAGAGACTGCGAGAGGGACAGCGAGAGAGACTGCGAGAGGGACAGCCAGAGAGACTGCGAGAGAGACTGCGAGAGAGACTGCGAGAGAGACTGCGAGAGAGACTGCGAGAGAGACTGGGAGGGAGACAGCGAGGGAGACTGCGAGAGAGACTGCGAGAGAGACTGCGAGAGAGACTGCGAGAGAGACTGCGAGAGAGACTGCGAGAGAGACTGCGAGGGAGACAGCGAGGGAGACTGCGAGAGAGATGGCGAGAGAGATGGAGAGAGAGACGGCGAGAGAGACGGCGAGAGAGACGGCGAGAGAGACAGTGAGGGAGACAGCGAGAGAGACAGCGAGAGAGACTGTGAGAAAGACTGCGAGAGATACAGCGAGGGATAGAGCGAGTGAGACAGCGAGAGTACATTGAGAGAGACAGCGAGAGAGACAGCGAGAGAGACGGCCAGGGAGACGGCCAGGGAGACGGCCAGGGAGACGGCCAGGGAGACGGCCAGGGAGACGGCGAGGGAGTCGGCGAGGGAGACAGCGAGTGAGACAGCGAGGGAGACAGCGACGGAGACAGCGACAGAGACAGCGACAGAGACAGCGACAGAGACAGCGACAGAGACAGCGACAGAGACAGAGACAGCGAGGGAGACAGTGAGAGATACTGCTACGGAGATAGCGAGAGAGACAGCCGGGGATACAGAGAGAGTGACTGCAAGGGAGACGGCGAGGGAGACAGCGAGGGAGACAGCGAGGGAGACAGCGAGAGAGACTGCGAGGGAGACAGCGAGGGAGACAGCGAGCAAGAGTGCGAGAGAGACAGCGAGGGAGACAGCGAGGGAGACAGCGAGAGAGACTGCAAGAGAGACTGCAAGAGAGACTGCAAGGGAGACAGCGAGAGAGACAGCGAGAGAGGCAGCGAGAGAGACAGCGAGAGAGACAGCGAGAGAGACAGCGAGAGAGACAGCGAGGGAGAAAGCCATGGAGACAGCGAGAGAGACAGCGAGAGAGACTGCGTGGGAGACAGCGAGGGAGACAGCGAGGGAGACAGCGAGGGAGACAGCGAGAGAGACAGCGAGGGAGACAGCGAGGGAGACAGCGAGGGAGACAGCGAGGGAGACAGCGAGGGAGACAGCGCTGGAGACAGCGAGAGAGACTGCGAGAAGGACTGCGGGAAGGACTGCGAGAGAGACAGCGAGGGAGAAAGCGAGAGCGACTTCGAGAGAGACTGCGAGGGAGACAGCGAGAGAGAATGCGAGAGAGATCGCGTGAGACAGCGAGGGAGACAGCGAGGGAGACAGCGTGGGAGGCAGCGAGGGAGACAGCGAGAGAAACTGCGAGGAAGACTGCGAGAGAGACTGCGAGAGAGACTGCGAGAGAGACTGCGAGAGAGACTGCGAGAGAGACTGCGAGAGAGACTGCGAGGGACACAGCGAGGAAGACAGCGAGAGAGACTGCGAGAGCGACTGCTAGGGAGACAGCGAGGGAGGCAGCGAGGGAGACAGCGAGGGAGACAGCGAGGGAGACAGCGAGGGAGACAGCGAGAGAGACTGCGAGAGCAACTGCGAGAGCGACTGCTAGGGAGGCAGCGAGGGAGGCAGCGAGGGAGACAGCGAGGGAGACAGCGAGGGAGACAGCGAGAGAAACTGCGAGGAAGACAGCGAGAGAGACTGCGAGAGAGACGGCGAGGGAGACGGCGAGGGAGACGGCGAGGGAGACGGCGAGGGAGACGGCGAGGGAGACTGCGAGGGAGACTGCGAGGGAGAGAGCGAGAGAGACAGCGAGAGAGACAGCGAGAGAGTCAGCGAGAGAGACAGCGAGAGAGACAGCGAGAGAGACTGCAAAGGAGACTGCGAGAGAGACTGCGAGGGAGACAGCGAGAGAGACTGCGAGAGAGACTGCGAGAGAGACTGCGAGAGGGACAGCGAGAGAGACTGCGAGAGGGACAGCGAGAGAGACTGCGAGAGAGACCGCGAGAGAGACTGCGAGGGAGACTGCGAGGGAGAAAGCGAGGGAGAAAGCGAGGGAGAAAGCGTGAGAGACTGTGTGGGAGACTGCGTGGGAGACAGCGAGAGACACTGCGAGAGAGAATGCGAGGGAGACAGCGATTAAGACGGCGAGGGAGACGGCGAGAGAGAGAGCGAGAGAGAGAGCGAGGGAGGCAGCGAGGGAGGCAGCGAGGGAGGCAGCGAGGGAGGCAGCGAGGGAGACAGCGAGGGAGACAGCGAGGGAGACAGCGAGGGAGACAGCGAGGGAGACAGCGAGGGAGACTGCGAGAGAGACTGCGAGGGACACAGCGAGAGAGACTGCAAGG
This sequence comes from Heterodontus francisci, assembly GCF_036365525.1. Classification (NCBI taxonomy): domain Eukaryota; kingdom Metazoa; phylum Chordata; class Chondrichthyes; order Heterodontiformes; family Heterodontidae; genus Heterodontus; species Heterodontus francisci. The sequence goes on from NC_090384.1 coordinate 477,721, forward strand.
GAGACAACGAGAGAGAATGCGAGAGAGATCGCGTGAGACAGCGAGGGAGACAGCGTGGGAGGCAGCGAGGGAGACAGCGAGAGAAACTGCGAGTAAGACTGCGAGAGAGACTGCGAGAGAGACTGCGAGGGACACAGCGAGGAAGACAGCGAGAGAGACTGCTAGGGAGACAGCGAGGGAGGCAGTGAGGGAGACAGCGAGGGAGACAGCGAGAGAGACTGCGAGAGCGACTGCTTGGGAGACAGCGAGGGAGGCAGCGAGGGAGACAGCGAGAGAAACTGCGAGGAAGACAGCGAGAGAGACTGCGAGAGAGACGGCGAGGGAGACGGCGAGGGAGACTGCGAGGGAGAGAGCGAGGGACACAGTGAGGGAGACAGCGAGGGAGACAGCGAGGGAGACAGCGAGGGAGACAGCGAGAGAGACAGCGAGAGAGACAGCGAGAGAGACAGCGAGAGAGACAGCGAGGGAGAAAGCGAGGGAGACAGCGAGAGAGACTGCGAGGGAGACTGCGAGGGAGACTGCGAGGGAGACTGCGAGGGAGACAGCGAGGGAGACAGCGTGGGAGACAGTGAAGGAGACAGTGAGGGAGACTGCGAGAGAGACTGCGAGAAGGACTGCGAGAGAGACAGCGAGGGAGAAAGTGAGAGCGACTGCGAGAGAGACTGCGAGGGAGACTGCGAGGGAGACAGCGAAAGAGACTCTGAGGGAAACAGCGAGGGAGACAGCGAAAGAGACTGCGAGGGAGACTGCGAGGGAGACTGCGAGAGAGAATGCGAGAGAGAATGCGAGAGAGACAGCGAGAGAGACAGCGAGAGAGACAGCGAGAGAGACAGCGAGAGAGACTGCATGGGAGACTACGAGAGAGACTGCGAGGGAGACTGCGAGGCAGACTGCGAGGGAGACTGCGAGAGAGACAGCGAGAGAGACAGCGAGAGAGACAGCGAGAGAGACAGCGAGAGAGACAGCGAGAGAGACAGCGAGAGAGACTGCAAAGGAGACTGCGAGAGAGACTGCGAGGGAGACAGCGAGAGGGACAGCGAGAGAGACTGCGAGAGGGACAGCGAGAGAGACTGCGAGAGAGACTGCGAGAGAGACTGCGAGAGAGACTGCGAGGGAGAAAGCGAGGGAGAAAGCGAGGGAGAAAGCGTGAGAGACTGTGTGGGAGACTGCAAGGGAGACAGCGAGAGAGACTGTGAGGGAGACAGCGAGGGAGACTGCGAGAGAGACTGCGAGAGAGACTGCGAGGGAGACAGCGAGGGAGACAGCGAGGGAGACAGCGAGGGAGACAGCGAGGGAGACTGCGAGAGAGACGGCGAGAGAGATGGCGAGAGAGATGGAGAGAGAGACGGCGAGAGAGACTGCGAGAGAGACAGTGAGGGAGAGAGCGAGAGAGACTGCGAGGGAGACAGCGAGAGAGACAGCGAGAGAGACTGCGAGAGAGACTGTGAGAGAGACTGCGAGAGAGACTGCGAGAGATACAGCGAGGGATACAGCGAGGGATAGAGCGAGTGAGACAGTGAGTGAGACAGCGAGAGTACATTGAGAGAGACAGCGAGAGAGACTGCGAGGGAGACGGCGAGGGAGACGGCGAGGGAGACAGCGACAGAGACAGCGACAGAGACAGCGACAGAGACAGCGAGGGAGACAGTGAGAGAGACTGCTATGGAGATAGCGAGAGAGACAGCCGGGGATACAGAGAGAGTGACTGCAAGGGAGATGGCGAGGGAGACGATGAGGGAGACAGCGAGGGAGACAGCGAGCGAGACTGCGAGGGAGACTGCGAGGGACACAGTGAGGGAGAGAGCGAGAGAGACTGCGAGAGAGAGCGTGTGAGACAGCGAGGGAGACAGCGAGGGAGAGAGCGAGAGACACAGCGAGGGAGACAGCGAGGGAGACAGCGAGGGAGACAGCGAGGGAGACAGCGAGGGAGACAGCGAGAGAGACTGCAAGAGAGACTGCAAGGGAGACAGCGAGAGAGACAGCGAGAGAGACAGCGAGAGAGACAGCGAGAGAGACAGCGAGAGAGACAGCGAGAGAGACAGCGAGGGAGAAAGCGATGGAGACAGCGAGAGAGACAGCGAGAGAGACTGCGTGGGAGACAGCGAGGGAGATAGCGAGGGAGACAGCGAGGGAGACAGCGAGGGAGACAGCGCTGGAGACAGCGAGAGAGACTGCGAGAAGGACTGCGAGAGAGACAGCGAGGGAGAAAGCGAGAGCGACTTCGAGAGAGACTGCGAGGCAGACAGCGAGAGAGACTGTGAGGGAAACAGCGAGAGAGACAGCGAGAGAGACTGCGAGGGAGACTGCGAGGGAGACTGCGAGGGAGACTGCGAGGGAGACTGCGAGGGAGACTGCGAGAGAGACTGCGAGACTGACTGCGAGAGAGACTGCGAGAGAGACTGCGAGGGAGACTGCGAGGGAGCCTGCGAGAGAGACTGTGAGAGAGACTGCGAGAGAGACAGCGAGAGAGACTGTGAGAGAGACTGCGAGAGAGACTGCGAGAGATACAGCGAGGGATAGAGAGAGTGAGACAGCGAGGGAGACAGCGAGAGTACATTGAGAGAGACAGCGAGAGAGACAGCGAGAGAGACTGCGAGAGAGACTGCGAGAGAGACGGCCAGGGAGACGGCCAGGGAGACGGCCAGGGAGACGGCCAGGGAGACGGCCAGGGAGACGGCGAGGGAGACGGCGAGGGAGACGGCGAGGGAGACGGCGAGGGAGACGGCGAGGGAGACGGCGAGGGAGACTGCGAGGGAGACAGCGAGGGAGACAGCGAGGGAGACAGCGACGGAGACAGCGACAGAGACAGCGACAGAGACAGCGACAGAGACAGCGACAGAGACAGTGAGAGAGAATGCTATGGAGATAGCGCGTGAGACAGCGAGCGAGAGAGCGAGACACACAGCGAGAGAGACTGCGAGAGAGACTGCAAGGGAGACAGCGAGAGAGACAGCGAGAGAGACAGCGAGGTAGACAGCGAGGGAGACAGTGAGGGAGACAGCGAGAAGGACTGCGAGAAGGACTGCGAGAAGGACTGCGAGAAGGACTGCGAGAAGGACTGCGAGAAGGACTGCGAGAGAGACAGCGAGGGAGAAAGTGAGAGCGACTGCGAGAGAGACTGCGAGGGAGACTGCGAGGGAGACAGCGAAAGAGACTGTGAGGGAAACAGCGAGGGAGACAGCGAAAGAGACTGCGAGGGAAACTGCGAGGCAGACTGCGAGGGAGACTGCGAGAGAGACAGCGAGAGAGACAGCGAGAGAGACAGCGAGAGAGACAGCGAGAGAGACAGCGAGAGAGACAGCGAGAGAGACTGCGAGAGAGACTGCGAGAGGGACAGCGAGAGAGACTGCGAGAGAGACTGCGAGAGAGACTGCGAGAGAGACAGCGAGAGAGACTGCGAGAGAGACTGCGAGAGGGACAGCGAGAGAGACTGCGAGAGAGACTGCGAGAGAGACTGCGAGGGAGACTGCGAGAGAGACAGCGAGAGAGACAGCGAGAGGGACAGCGAGAGAGACTGCGAGAGAGACTGCGAGAGGGACAGCGAGAGAGACTGCGAGAGAGACTGCGAGAGAGACTGCGAGGGAGACTGCGAGAGAGACAGCGAGAGAGACAGCGAGAGAGACAGCGAGAGAGACTGCGAGAGAGACTGCGAGAGAGACTGCTAGAGAGACTGCGAGAGAGACTGCGAGGGAGACTGCGAGAGAGACTGCGAGAGAGACTGCGAGAGAGACGGCGAGGGAGAAAGCGAGGGAGACAGCGAGGGAGACAGCGAGGGAGAGAGCGAGAGACACAGGGAGGGAGACAGCGAGGGAGACAGCGAGGGAGACAGCGAGAGAGACTGCAAGAGAGACTGCAAGGGAGACAGCGAGAGAGACAGCGAGAGAGACAGCGAGAGAGACAGCGAGAGAGACAGCGAGAGAGACAGCGAGAGAGAAAGCGATGGAGACAGCGAGAGAGACAGCGAGAGAGACAGCGAGGGAGACAGCGAGGGAGACAGCGAGGGAGACAGCGAGGGAGACAGCGAGGGAGACAGCGAGGGAGACAGCGCTGGAGACAGCGAGAGAGACTGCGAGAAGGACTGCGAGAGAGACAGCGAGGGAGAAAGCGAGAGCGACTTCGAGAGAGACTGCGAGGCAGACAGCGAGAGAGACTGTGAGGGAAACAGCGAGGGAGACAGCGAGAGAGACTGCGAGGGAGACTGCGAGGGAGACTGCGAGGGAGACTGCGAGAGAGACTGCGAGAGTGACTGCGAGGGAGACTGCGAGGGAGACTGCGAGGGAGCCTGCGAGAGAGACTGCGAGAGAGACAGCGAGAGAGACTGTGAGAGAGACTGCGAGAGAGACTGCGAGAGATACAGCGAGGGATAGAGAGAGTGAGACAGCGAAGGAGACAGCGAGAGAGACTGCGAGGGAGACTGCGAGGGAGACTGCGAGGGAGACTGCGAGGGAGACAGCGTGGGAGACAGCGTGGGAGACAGCGTGGGAGACAGCGTGGGAGACAGCGAGGGAGACAGCGAGGGAGACAGCGAGGGAGACAGTGAGGGAGACAGCGAGAGAGACAGCGAGAAGGACTGCGAGAAGGACTGCGAGAAGGACTGCGAGAAGGACTGCGAGAAGGACTGCGAGAGAGACAGCGAGGGAGAAAGTGAGAGCGACTGCGAGAGAGACTGCGAGGGAGACTGCGAGGGAGACAGCGAAAGAGACTGTGAGGGAAACAGCGAGGGAGACAGCGAAAGAGACTGCGAGGGAAACTGCGAGGCAGACTGCGAGGGAGACAGCGAGAGAGACAGCGAGAGAGACAGCGAGAGAGACAGCGAGAGAGACAGCGAGAGAGACAGCGAGAGAGACAGCGAGAGAGACAGCAAGAGAGACTGCAAAGGAGACTGCGAGAGAGACAGCGAGAGAGACAGCGAGAGGGACAGCGAGAGAGACTGCGAGAGAGACTGCGAGAGGGACTGCGAGAGAGACGGCGAGGGAGAAAGCGAGGGAGACAGCGAGGGAGACAGCGAGGGAGAGAGCGAGAGACACAGGGAGGGAGACAGCGAGAGAGACTGCGAGAGAGACTGCGAGGGAGACTGCGAGGGAGACTGCGAGAGAGACTGCGAGAGAGACGGCGAGGGAGAAAGCGAGGGAGACAGCGAGGGAGACAGCGAGGGAGAGAGCGAGAGACACAGGGAGGGAGACAGCGAGGGAGACAGCGAGGGAGACAGCGAGAGAGACTGCAAGAGAGACTGCAAGGGAGACAGCGAGAGAGACAGCGAGAGAGACAGCGAGAGAGACAGCGAGAGAGACAGCGAGAGAGACAGCGAGGGAGAAAGCGATGGAGACAGCGAGAGAGACAGCGAGAGAGACAGCGAGGGAGACAGCGAGGGAGACAGCGAGGGAGACAGCGAGGGAGACAGCGAGGGAGACAGCGCTGGAGACAGCGAGAGAGACTGCGAGAAGGACTGCGAGAGAGACAGCGAGGGAGAAAGCGAGAGCGACTTCGAGAGAGACTGCGAGGCAGACAGCGAGAGAGACTGTGAGGGAAACAGCGAGGGAGACAGCGAGAGAGACTGCGAGGGAGACTGCGAGGGAGACTGCGAGGGAGACTGCGAGGGAGACTGCGAGGGAGACTGCGAGGGAGACTGCGAGAGAGACTGCGAGAGTGACTGCGAGGGAGACTGCGAGGGAGACTGCGAGGGAGCCTGCGAGAGAGACTGCGAGAGAGACAGCGAGAGAGACTGTGAGAGAGACTGCGAGAGAGACTGCGAGAGATACAGCGAGGGATAGAGAGAGTGAGACAGCGAGGGAGACAGCGAGAGAGACTGCGAGGGAGACTGCGAGGGAGACTGCGAGGGAGACTGCGAGGGAGACAGCGTGGGAGACAGCGTGGGAGACAGCGTGGGAGACAGCGTGGGAGACAGCGAGGGAGACAGCGAGAGAGACAGCGAGAAGGACTGCGAGAAGGATTGCGAGAAGGACTGCGAGAAGGACTGCGAGAAGGACTGCGAGAAGGACTGCGAGAGAGACAGCGAGGGAGACAGCGAGGGAGACAGTGAGGGAGACAGCGAGAGAGACAGCGAGAAGGACTGCGAGAAGGACTGCGAGAAGGACTGCGAGAAGGACTGCGAGAAGGACTGCGAGAGAGACAGCGAGGGAGAAAGTGAGAGCGACTGCGAGAGAGACTGCGAGGGAGACTGCGAGGGAGACAGCGAAAGAGACTGTGAGGGAAACAGCGAGGGAGACAGCGAAAGAGACTGCGAGGGAAACTGTGAGGCAGACTGCGAGGGAGACTGTGAGAGAGACAGCGAGAGAGACAGCGAGAGAGACAGCGAGAGAGACAGCGAGAGAGACTGCAAAGGAGACTGCGAGAGAGACTGCGAGGGAGACTGCGAGTGGGACTGCAAGAGAGACTGCAAGGGAGAAAGCGAGGGAGACAGCGAGGGAGACAGCGAGGGAGAGAGCGAGAGACACAGCGAGGGAGACAGCGAGGGAGACAGCGAGGGAGACAGCGAGGGAGACAGCGAGAGAGACTGCAAGAGAGACTGCAAGGGAGACAGCGAGAGAGACAGCGAGAGAGACAGCGAGAGAGACAGCGAGAGAGACTGCGAGGGAGACAGCGAGAGAGACAGCGAGAGAGACAGCGTGGGAGACAGCGAGGGAGACAGCGAGGGAGACAGCGCTGGAGACAGCGAGAGAGACTGCGAGAAGGACTGCGAGAGAGACAGCGAGGGAGAAAGCGAGAGCGACTTCGAGAGAGACTGTGAGGGAAACAGCGAGGGAGACAGCGAGAGACTGCGAGGGAGACTGCGAGGGAGACTGCGAGAGAGACTGCGAGAGTGACTGCGAGGGAGACTGCGAGGGAGACTGCGAGGGAGACTGCGAGGGAGCCTGCGAGAGAGACTGCGAGAGAGACAGCGAGAGAGACAGCGAGAGAGACAGCGAGAGAGACTGCGAGGGAGACAGCGAGAGACACAGCGAGAGAGACTGCGTGGGAGACAGCGAGGGAGACAGCGAGGGAGACAGCGAGGGAGACAGCGAGGGAGACAGCGCTGGAGACAGCGAGAGAGACTGCGAGAAGGACTGCGAGAGAGACAGCGAGGGAGAAAGCGAGAGCGACTTCGAGAGAGACTGTGAGGGAAACAGCGAGGGAGACAGCGAGAGAGACTGCGAGGGAGACTGCGAGGGAGACTGCGAGAGAGACTGCGAGAGTGACTGCGAGAGTGACTGCGAGGGAGACTGCAAGGGAGACTGCGAGGGAGACTGCGAGAGAGACTGCGAGAGAGACAGCGAGAGAGACTGCGAGAGAGACTGCGAGAGAGACTGCGAGAGAGACAGCGAGAGAGACTGCGAGAGAGACTGCGAGAGAGACGGCCAGGGAGACGGCCAGGGAGACGAAGAGGGAGACGAAGAGGGAGACGGCGAGGGAGACAGCGAGGGAGACAGCGAGGGAGACAGCGACGGAGACAGCGACGGAGACAGCGACAGAGACAGCGACAGAGACAGCGACAGAGACAGCGACAGAGACAGCGACAGAGACAGCGACAGAGACAGTGACAGAGACAGTGAGAGAGAATGCTATGGAGATAGCGCGTGAGACAGCGAGAGAGAGAGCGAGACACACAGCGAGAGAGACTGCGAGAGAGACTGCGAGAGAGACAGCGAGAGAGACAGCGAGAGAGGCAGCGAGAGAGACAGCGAGAGAGACAGCGAGAGAGACAGCGAGGGAGAAAGCGATGGAGACAGCGAGAGAGACAGCGAGAGAGACAGCGAGAGAGACAGCGAGAGAGACAGCGAGAGAGACAGCGAGGGAGACAGCGAGGGAGACAGCGAGGGAGACAGCGAGGGAGACAGTGAGGGAGACAGCGAGGGAGACTGCGAGAGAGACTGCGAGAGAGACTGCGAGAGAGACTGCGAGTGAGACAGCGAGGGAGACAGCGAGAGAGACAGCGAGAGAGACAGCGAGGGAGAAAGCGAGGGAGACAGCGAGAGAGACAGCGAGGGAGACTGCGAGGGAGACTGCGAGGGAGACAGCGTGGGAGACAGCGTGGGAGACAGCGAGGGAGACAGCGAGGGTGACAGCGAGGGAGACAGCGAGGGAGACAGCGAGGGAGACAGCGAGAGAGACAGCGAGAAGGACTGCGAGAAGGACTGCGAGAGAGACAGCGAGGGAGAAAGTGAGAGCTACTGCGAGAGAGACTGCGAGGGAGACTGCGAGGGAGACAGCGAAAGAGACTGTGAGGGAAACAGCGAGGGAGACAGCGAAAGAGACTGCGAGGGAAACTGCGAGGCAGACTGCGAGGGAGACTGCGAGAGAGACAGCGAGAGAGACAGCGAGAGAGACAGCGAGAGAGACAGCGAGAGAGACAGCGAGAGAGACTGCAAAGGAGACAGCGAGAGAGACTGCGAGAGGGACAGCGAGAGAGACTGCGAGAGAGACTGTGAGAGAGACTGCGAGAGAGACTGCGAGAGAGACGGCGAGGGAGAAAGCGAGGGAGAAAGCGAGGGAGAAAGCGTGAGAGACTGTGTGGGAGACTGCAAGGGAGACAGCGAGAGAGACTGTGAGGGAGACAGCGAGAGAGACTGCTAGAGAGACTGCGAGAGGGATAGTGAGGGAGACTGCGAGGGAGACAGCGAGGGAGACAGCGAGGGAGACAGCGAGGGAGACAGCGAGAGAGAGAGCGAGGGAAACAGCGAGGGAGACTGCGAGGGAGACAGCGAGGGAGACAGCGAGAGAGACTGCGAGAGAGACTGCGAGAGAGACTGCGAGAGAGAGAGCGAGGGAGAAAGCGAGGGAGAAAGCGAGAGAGACTGCGAGGGAGACAGCGATAGAAACTGCGAGGGAGTCAGCGAGAGAGACAGCGAGAGAGACAGCGAGAGAGACAGCGAGAGAGACTGCGAGAGAGACTGCGAGAGAGACTGCGAGAGAGACCTCGAGGGAGACAGCGAGGGAGACAGCGAGGGAGACAGCGAGGGAAACAGCGAGGGAGACTGCGAGGGACACAGTGAGGGAGACAGCGAGAGAGACTGCGAGAGAGAGCGTGTGAGACGGTGAGGGAGACAGCGAGGGAGAGAGCGAGAGACACAGCGAGGGAGACAGCGAGGGAGACAGCGAGAGAGACTGCAAGAGAGACTGCAAGGGAGACAGCGAGAGAGACAGCGAGAGAGACAGCGAGAGAGGCAGCGAGAGAGACAGCGAGAGAGACAGCGAGAGAGACAGCGAGGGAGAAAGCGATGGAGACAGCGAGAGAGACAGCGAGAGAGACAGCGAGAGAGACTGCGTGGGAGACAGCGAGGGAGACAGCGAGGGAGACAGCGAGGGAGACAGCGAGGGAGACAGCGAGAGAGACTGCGAGAAGGACTGCGAGAGAGACAGCGAGGGAGAAAGCGAGAGCGACTTCGAGAGAGACTGCGAGGCAGACAGCGAGAGAGAATGTGAGGGAAACAGCGAGAGAGACTGCGAGGGAGACTGCGAGGGAGACTGCAAGGGAGACTGCGAGGGAGACTGCGAGAGAGACTGCGAGAGAGACTGCGAGAGTGACTGCGAGAGTGACTGCGAGAGAGACTGCGAGGGAGACTGCGAGGGAGCCTGCGAGAGAGACTGCGAGAGAGACAGCGAGAGAGACTGTGAGAGAGACTGCGAGAGAGACTGCGAGAGATACAGCGACAGAGACAGTGAGAGAGACTGCTATGGAGATAGCGAGAGAGACAGCCGGGGATACAGGGAGAGTGACTGCAAGGGAGACGGCGAGGGAGACGGCGAGGGAGACGGCGAGGGAGACGGCGAGGGAGACAGCGAGGGAGACAGCGAGGGAGACAGCGAGGGAGACGGCGAGGGAGACAGCGAGGGAGACGGCGAGGGACACAGTGAGGGAGACAGCGAGAGAGACTGCGAGAGAGAGCGCGTGAGACAGCGAGGGAGAGAGCGAGACACACAGCGAGGGAGACAGCGAGAGAGACTGCAAGAGAGACTGCAAGGGAGACAGCGAGAGAGACAGCGAGAGAGACAGCGAGGGAGAAAGCGAGGGAGACAGCGAGAGAGACTGCGTGGGAGACAGCGAGGGAGACAGCGAGGGAGACAGCGAGGGAGACAGCGAGAGAGACTGCGAGAGAGACTGCGAGAGAGACTGCGAGGGAGACAGCGAGAGAGACAGCGAGGGAGACAGCGAGGGAGAAAGCGAGGGAGACAGCGAGAGAGACTGCGAGGGAGACTGCGAGGGAGACTGCGAGGGAGACTGCGAGGGAGACAGCGTGGGAGACAGCGTGGGAGATAGCGTGGGAGACAGCGAGGGAGATAGCGAGGGAGACAGCGAGGGAGACAGCGAGGGAGACAGCGAGGGAGACAGCGAGGGAGACAGCGAGGGAGACAGCGAGAGAGACAGCGAGAGAGACAGCGAGAGAGACTGCGAGAGAGGCAGCGAGGGAGAAAGTGAGAGCGACTGCGAGAGAGACTGCGAGGGAGACTGCGAGGGAGACAGCGAAAGAGACTGTGAGGGAGACAGCGAAAGAGACTGCGAGGGAAACTGCGAGGCAGACTGCGAGGGAGACTGCGAGAGAGACAGCGAGAGAGACAGCGAGAGGGACAGCGAGAGAGACAGCGAGAGAGACTGCGAGATAGACTGCGAGATAGACTGCGAGGGAGAAAGCGAGGGAGAAAGCGAAAGAGACTGTGTGGGAGACTGCAAGGGAGACTGCGAGAGAGACAGCGAGAGAGACAGCGAGAGGGACAGCGAGAGAGACTGCGAGAGAGACTGCGAGAGAGACTGCGAGATATACTGCGAGGGAGAAAGCGAGGGAGAAAGCGAAAGAGGCTGTGTGGGAGACTGCAAGGGAGACAGCGAGAGAGACTGTGAGAGAGACTGCGAGATAGACTGCGAGGGAGAAAGCGAGGGAGAAAGCGAAAGAGACTGTGTGGGAGACTGCAAGGGAGACAGCGAGAGAGACTGTGAGGGAGACAGCGAGAGAGACTGCGAGAGGGATAGTGAGGGAGACTGCGAGGGAGACAGCGAGGGAGACAGCGAGGGAGACAGCGAGGGTGACAGCGAGGGTGACAGCGAGGGTGACAGCGAGGGTGACAGCGAGAGAGAGAGCGAGAGAGAGAGCGAGGTAGACAGCGAGGGAAACAGCGAGGGAGACTGCGAGGGAGACAGCGAGCGAGACTGCGAGAGAGACTGCGAGGGAGAGAGCGAGGGAGAAAGCGAGAGAGACTGCGAGGGAGACAGCGAGAGAGACTGCGAGAGAGACTGCGAGAGAGACTGCGAGAGAGACTGCGAGAGAGACCTCGAGGGAGACAGCGAGGGAGACAGCGAGAGAGACTGTGAGGGAGACAGCGAGGGAGACAGTGAGAGAGACAGCGAGAGAGACTGCGAGAGAGACTGCGAGAGAGACTGCGAGAGAGACTGCGAGAGAGACCTCGAGGGAGACCTCGAGGGAGACAGCGAGGGAGACAGCGAGAGAGACTGTGAGGGAGACAGCGAGGGAGACAGTGAGAGAGACAGCGAGAGACACTGTGAGGGAGACAGCGAGAGAGACTGCGAGGGAGGAAGCGAGAGAAACTGCGAGAGAGACTGCTATGGAGATAGCGAGAGAGACAGCGAGGGATACAGCGAGAGACACTGCGAGAGAGAATGCGAGGGAGACAGCGATTAAGACGGCGATGGAGACGGCGAGAGAGACTGCGAGGGAGACAGCGAGGTAGACAGCGAGAGAGACAGCGAGGTAGACAGCGAGAGAGACTTCGAGAGAGACTGCGAGGGAGGCAGCGAGGGAGACAGCGAGGGAGACAGCGAGGGAGACAGCAAGGGAGACAGCGAGGGAGACAGCGAGGGAGACAGCGAGGGAGACAGCGACAGAGGCAGCAATAGAGACTGCGAGAGAGACTGCGAGGGACACAGCGAGAGAGACTGCAAGGGAGACAACGAGAGAGACTGCGAGAGAGACTGCGAGAGAGACTGCGAGAGAGACTGCGAGGAAGACTGCGAGGAAGACAGCGAGAGAGACTGCGAGAGAGACAGCGAGGGAGACAACGAGGGAGACTGCGAGGGAGACTGCGAGGGGGAGAGCGAGGGGGAGAGCGAGGGGTAGAGCGAGGGAGACAGCGAGGGAGACAGCGAGGGAGACAGCGAGGGAGACAGCGAGGGAGACAGCGAGGGAGACAGCGAGAGAGACTGCGAGAGAGACTGCGAGAGAGACAGCGAGAGAGACAGCGAGAGAGACAGCGAGAGAGACAGCGAGAGAGAAAGCGAGGGAGACAGCGAGAGAGACTGCGAGGGAGACTGCGAGGGAGACTGCGAGGGAGACTGCGAGGGAGACAGCATGGAAGACAGCGAGGGAGACAGCGAGGGAGACAGCGAGGGAGACAGCGAGGGAGACAGCGAGGAAGACAGCGAGGGAGACAGCGGGGGAGACAGCAACAGAGACTGCGAGAAGGACTGCAAGAGAGACAGCGAGGGAGAAAGTGAGAGCGACTGCGTGAGAGACTGCGAGGGAGACAGCGAGGGAGACAGCGAGGGAGACAGCGAGGGAGACTGTGAGGGAAACAGCGAGGGAGACAGCGAGAGAGACTGCGAGGGAGACTGCGAGGGAGACTGCGAGGGAGACTGCGAGGGAGACTGCGAGGGGGACTGCGAGGGAGACAGCGAGAGAGACTGAGAGGGATACAGCGAGAGACACTGCGGGAGAGAATGCGAGGGAGACAGCGATTAAGACGGCGAGGGAGACGGCGAGAGAGAGAGCGAGAGAGACAGCGAGGGAGACAGCGAGGTAGACAGCGAGAGAGACTTCGAGAGAGACTGCGAGGGAGGCAGCGAGAGAGACAGCGAGGGAGACAGCGAGGTAGACAGCGAGAGAGACTTCGAGAGAGACTGCGAGGGAGGCAGCGAGGGAGACAGCGAGGGAGACAGCGAGGGAGACAGCGAGGGAGACAGCGAGGGAGACAGCGAGGGAGACAGCGAGGGAGACAGCGACGGAGGCAGCAATAGAGACTGCGAGAGAGACTGCGAGGGACACAGCGAGAGAGACTGCAAGGGAGACAATGAGAGAGACTGCGAGAGAGACTGCGAGAGAGACTGCGAGAGAGACTGCGAGGAAGACAGCGAGAGAGACTGCGAGAGAGACAGCGAGGGAGACAACGAGGGAGACTGCGAGGGAGAGAGCGAGGGGGAGAGCGAGGGGGAGAGCGAGGGGGAGAGCGAGGGACACAGCGAGGGACACAGCGAGGGAGACAGCGAGGGAGACAGCGAGGGAGACAGCGAGGGAGACAGCGAGAGAGACTGCGAGAGAGACTGCGAGAGAGACAGCGAGAGAGACAGCGAGAGAGACAGCGAGAGAGACAGCGAGAGAGACAGCGAGAGAGAAAGCGAGGGAGACAGCGAGAGAGACTGCGAGGGAGACTGCGAGGGAGACTGCGAGGGAGACTGCGAGGGAGACTGCGAGGGAGACTGCGAGGGAGACAGCGTGGAAGACAGCGTGGAAGACAGCGAGGGAGACAGCGAGGGAGACAGCGAGGGAGACAGCGAGGGAGACAGCGAGGGAGACAGCAACAGAGACTGCGAGAAGGACTGCAAGAGAGACAGCGAGGGAGAAAGTGAGAGCGACTGCGTGAGAGACTGCGAGGGAGACAGCGAGGGAGACAGCGAGGGAGACAGCGAGAGAGACTGCGAGGGAGACTGCGAGGGAGACTGCGAGGGAGACTGCGAGGGAGACTGCGAGGGGGACTGCGAGGGGGACTGCGAGGGAGACAGCGAGAGAGACTGAGAGGGAGACAGCGAGAGAGACTGCGAGAGAGACTGCGAGAGATACAGCGAGGGATAGAGCGAGGGATAGAGCGAGGGAGACACCGAGGGAGACAGCGAGGGAGACAGCGAGGGAGACAGCGAGAGTACATTGAGAGAGACAGCGAGAGAGACTGCGAGAGAGACTGCGAGAGAGACTGCGAGGGAGACAGCGAGAGAGACTGCGAGAGGGACTGCGAGAGGGACAGCGAGAGAGACTGCGAGAGAGACTGCGAGAGAGACTGCGAGAGACTGCGAGAGAGACTGCGAGGGAGACAGCGAGAGAGACTGTGAGGGAGACTGCGAGGGAGACTGCAAGGGAGACTGCGAGGGAGACTGCGAGGGAGACTGCGAGGGAGACTGCGAGAGAGACGGCGAGAGAGATGGAGAGAGAGATGGAGAGAGAGACGACGAGAGAGACTGCGAGAGAGACTGCGAGAGAGAGAGTGAGAGAGACTGAGAGGGAGACAGCGAGAGAGACAGCGAGAGAGACAGCGAGAGAGACTGCGAGAGAGACTGCGAGAGAGACTGCGAGAGAGACTGCGAGTGAGACTGCGAGTAATACAGCGAGGGATAGAGCGAGGGATAGAGCGAGGGAGACAGCGAGGGAGACAGCGAGGGAGACAGCGAGAGTACATTGAGAGAGACAGCGAGACAGACAGCGAGAGAGACAGCGAGAGAGACAGCGAGAGAGACAGCGAGAGAGACTGCGAGGTAGACGGCGAGGGAGACGGCGAGGGAGACGACGAGGGAGACGACGAGAGAGACGACGAGGGAGACGACGAGGGAGACGACGAGGGAGACGACGAGGGAGACGACGAGAGAGACGACGAGGGAAACGACGAGGGAGACGACGAGGGAGACGACGAGGGAGACGACGAGGGAGACGACGAGGGAGACGACGAGGGAGACAGCTAGGGAGACAGAGAGGGAGACAGCGACAGAGACAGAGAGGGAGACAGCGACAGAGACAGCGACAGAGACAGCGACAGAGACAGCGACAGAGACAGCGACAGCGAGGGAGACAGCGAGGGAGACGGCGAGGGAGGCGGCGAGGGAGGCGGCGAGGGAGACAGCGAGGGAGACAGCGAGGGAGACAGCGAGGGAGACAGCGAGGGAGACTGCGAGGGAGACTGCGAGGGAGACTGCGAGGGAGACTGCGAGAGAGACTGCGAGGGAGACTGCATGGGAGACTGCGAGGGAGACTGCGAGGGAGACTGCGAGGGAGACTGCGAGGGAGACAGCGAGGGAGACAGCGAGGGAGACAGCGAGGGAAACTGCGAGAGAGACAGCGAGGGAAACTGCGAGAGAGACAGCGAGGGAGACAGCGAGGGAGACAGCGAGGGAGACTGCGAGGGAGACAGCGAGAGAGACAGCGAGAGAGACAGCGAGAGAGACTGCGAGAGAGACTGCGAGAGAGACTGCGAGAGAGACTGCGAGAGAGACAGCGAGGGAGACAGCGAGAGAGACAGCGAGAGAGACAGCGAGAGAGACAGCGAGAGAGACAGCGAGAGAGACAGCGAGGGAGAAAGCGAGGGAGACGGCGAGAGAGACTGCGAGAGAGACTGCGAGGGAGACTGCGAGGGAGACTGCGAGGGAGACTGCGAGGGAGACTGCGAGGGAGACTGCGTGGAAGACAGCGAGGGAGACAGCGAGGGAGACAGCGAGGGAGACAGCGAGGGAAACTGCGAGAGAGACAGCGAGAGAGACAGCTAGAGAGACAGCGAGAGAGACAGCGAGAGAGACAGCGAGAGAGACTGCGAGGGAGACAGCGAGAGAGACAGCGAGAGAGACAGCGAGAGAGACAGCGAGAGAGACAGCGAGGGAGAAAGCGAGAGCGACTTCGAGAGAGACTGCGAGGGAGACAGCGAGACTGTGAGGGAAACAGCGAGGGAGACTGCGAGGGAGACTGCGAGGGAGACTGCGAGGGAGACTGCGAGGGAGACAGCGAGAGAGACAGCGAGAGAGACAGCGAGAGAGACTGCAAAGGAGACTGCGAGAGAGACTGCGAGGGAGACTGCGAGAGAGACTGCGAGAGAGACTGCGAGAGAGACTGCGAGAGGGACAGCGAGAGAGACTGCGAGAGAGACTGCGAGAGAGACTACGAGAGAGACTGCGAGAGAGACTGCGAGAGAGACTGCGAGGGAGAAAGCGAGGGAGAAAGCGACAGAGACTGTGTGGGAGACTGCAATGGAGACAGCGAGAGAGACTGTGAGGGAGAATGCGAGGGAGACTGCGAGGGAGACTGCGAGGGAGACTGCGAGGGAGACTGCGAGAGAAACTGCGAGAGAGAATGCGAGGGAGACTGCGAGGGAGACTGCGAGAGAGACTGCGAGAGAGACTGCGAGAGAGACGGCGAGAGAGACGGAGAGAGAGACGGCGAGAGAGACTGCGAGAGAGAGAGTGAGAGAGACTGAGAGGGAGACAGCAAGAGAGACTGCGAGAGAGACTGCGAGAGAGACTGCGAGAGAGACTGCGAGAGAGACTGCGAGAGAGACTGCGAGAGATACAGCGAGGGATAGAGCGAGGGATAGCGCGAGGGAGACAGCGAGGGAGACAGCGAGGGAGACAGCGAGGGAGACAGCGAGAGTACATTGAGAGAGACAGCGAGAGAGACAGCGAGAGAGACAGCGAGAGAGACAGTGAGAGAGACTGCTATGGAGATAGCGAGAGAGACAGCGGGGGATACAGAGAGAGTGACTGCGAGGGAGACGGCGAGGGAGACAGCGAGGGAGACAGCGAGGGAGACTGCGAGGGAGACTGCGAGGGAGACAGCGAGGGAGACAGCGAGGGAGACAGCGAGGGAGACAGCGAGGGAGACAGCGAGGGAAACTGCGAGGGAAACTGCGAGAGAGACAGCGAGGGAAACTGCGAGAGAGACAGCGAGGGACACAGCGAGGGACACAGCGAGGGAGACAGCGAGGGAGACTGCGAGGGAGACTGCGAGGGAGACAGCGAGAGAGACTGCGAGAGAGACTGCGAGAGAGAGCGCGTGAGAGACAGCGAGAGAGACTGCGTGGGATACAGCGAGGGAGACAGCGAGGGAGACAGCGAGAGAGAATGCGAGAAGGACTGCGAGAGAGACAGCGAGGGAGAAAGCGAGAGCGACTTCGAGAGAGACTGCGAGGGAGACAGCGATAGAGACTGTGAGGGAAACAGCGAGGGAGACAGCGAGGGGACTGCGAGAGAGACTGCGAGGGAGACTGCGAGGGAGACTGCGAGAGAGACTGCGAGAGAGACTGCGAGAGAGACTGCGAGAGAGACTGCGAGAGAGACTGCGAGAGAGACTGCGAGGGAGACTGCGAGAGAGACTGCGAGAGAGACTGCGAGGGAGACTGAGAGGGAGACTGCGAGGGAGACTGCGAGGGAGACTGCGAGAGAGACTGCGAGAGAGAGTGCGAGAGAGACTGCGAGAGAGACTGCGAGAGAGAAAGCGAGGGAGACAGCGAGGGAGACAGCGAGGGAGACAGCGAGGGAGACAGCGAGGGAGACAGCGAGGGAGACAGCAAGGGAGACAGCGAGAGAGACAGCGAGAGAGACTGCGAGAGAGACTGCGAGAGAGACTGCGAGAGAGACTGCGAGAGAGACTGCGAGAGAGACTGCAAGGGAGAGAGCGAGGGAGAAAGCGAGAGAGAAAGCGAGGGAGACAGCGAGGGAGACAGCGAGGGAGACAGCGAGGGAGACAGCGAGGGAGACAGCGAGGGAGACAGCGAGAGAGACTTCGAGAGAGACTGCGAGAGAGGCAGCGAGGGAGACAGCGAGGGAGACAGCGAGGGAGACAGCGAGGGAGACAGCGACAGAGACAGCAATAGAGACTGCGAGAGAGACTGCGAGGGACACAGCGAGAGAGACTGCGAGGGAGACAACGAGAGAGAATGTGAGAGAGATCGCGTGAGACAGCGAGGGAGATAGCGAGGGAGACAGCGAGGGAGACTGCGAGGGAGACTGCGAGAGTGAGAGCGAGAGACACAGTGAGGGAGACAGCAAGAGAGACTGCAAGAGAGACTGCGAGGGAGACTGCGAGGGAGACTGCGAGGGAGACAGCGTGGGAGGCAGCGAGGGAGACAGCGAGAGAAACTGCGACGAAGACTGCGAGAGAGACTGCGAGAGAGACTGCGAGAGAGACTGCGAGAGAGACTGCGAGAGAGACTGCGAGAGAGACTGCGAGAGAGACTGCGAGGGAGAAAGCGAGAGAGACTGCGAGAGAGACTGCGAGGGAGAAAGCGAGAGAGACTGCGAGGGAGACTGCAAGGGAGACAGCGAGAGAGACAGCGAGAGAGACTGCGAGAGAGACTGCGAGGGAGAAAGCGAGAGAGACTGCGAGAGAGAAAGCGAGAGGGACTGCGAGAGAGAAAGCGAGAGAGACTGCGAGGGAGACTGCAAGGGAGACAGCGAGAGAGACAGCGAGGGAGATAGCGCGGGGGATAGCGAGGGAGATAGCGAGGGAGATAGCGAGAGAGATAGCGAGAGAGATAGCGAGAGAGACTGCAAGAGAGACTGTGAGGGAGAGAGCGAGGGAGAGAGCGAGGGAGAAAGCGAGAGAGAACACGAGGGAGACAGCGATAGAAACTGCGAGGGAGTCAGCGAGAGAGACTGCGAGAGAGACTGTGAGAGAGACCTCGAGGGAGACAGCGAGGGTGACTGTGAGGGAGACAGCGAGGGAGACAGCGAGAGAGACTGCGAGTGAGACTGTGAGGGAGACAGCGAGAGAGACTGCGAGGGAGAAAGCGAGAGAAACTGCGAGAGAGACTGCTATGGAGATAGCGAAAAAAACAGCGAGGGATACAGCGAGAGACACTGCGAGGGAGACAGCGATTGAGACGGCGAGGGAGACAGCGAGGGAGACAGCGAGGGAGAAAGCGAGGGAGACAGCGAGGGAGACAGCGAGGGAGACAGCGAGAGAGACAGCGAGAGAGACAGCGAGAGAGACAGCGAGAGAGACTTCGAGAGAGACTTCGAGAGAGACTTCGAGAGAGACTTCGAGAGAGACTGCGAGGGAGGCAGCGAGGGAGACAGCGAGGGAGACAGCGAGGGAGACAGCGAGGGAGACAGCGAGGGAGACAGCAAGGGAGACAGCAAGAGAGACTGTGAGAGAGAATGCGATGGACACAGCGAGAGAGACTGCGAGGGAGACGAGAGAGAATGCGAGAGAGAATGCGAGAGAGATCGCGTGAGACAGCGAGGGAGACAGCGAGGGAGACTGCGAGGGAGACTGCGAGGGAGACTGCGAGGGAGACTGCGAGGGAGACTGCGAGGGAGACAGCAAGAGAGACAGCAAGAGAGACAGCAAGAGAGACTGCAAGAGAGACTGCAAGAGAGACTGCAAGAGAGACTGCAAGTGAGACTGCAAGAGAGACTGCAAGAGAGACTGCAAGAGAGACTGCGAGGGAGACAGCGAGGGAGACTGCGAGGAAGACTGCGAGGAAGACTGCGAGGAAGACTGCGAGGAAGACTGCGAGAGAGACTGCGAGAGAGACTGCGAGAGAGACTGCGAGAGAGACTGCGAGGGAGAAAGCGAGAGAGACTGCGACAGAGACTGCGAGGGAGAAAGCGAGAGAGACTGCGAGGGAGACTGCAAGGGAGACAGCGAGAGAGACATCGAGGGAGACAGCGAGGGAGATAGCGAGGGAGATAGCGAGGGAGATAGCGAGGGAGATAGCGAGGGAGATAGCGAGAGAGATAGCGAGAGAGACTGCGAGAGAGACTGCGAGAGAGACTGTGAGGGAGACTGTGAGGGAGACAGCGAGGGAGACTGCGAGAGAGACTGCGAGAGAGACTGCTATGGAGATAGCGAGAGAGACAGCGAGGGATACAGCGAGAGAGACTGCGAGACTAACGGCGAGAGAGACAGCGAGGGAGATGGCGAGGGAGACAGCGCTGGAGACAGCGAGAGAGAATGCGAGAAGGACTGCGAGAGAGACAGCGAGGGAGAAAGCAAGAGCGACTTCGAGAGAGACTGCGAGGGAGACAGCGAGACTGTGAGGGAAACAGCGAGGGAGACAGCGAGAGAGACTGCGAGGGAGACTGCGAGGGAGACTGCGAGGGAGACTGCGAGGGAGACTGCGAGGGAGACTGCGAGAGAGAATGCGAGAGAGACTGCGAGAGGGATATTGAGGGAGACTGCGAGAGGGATATTGAGGGAGACTGCGAGAGGGATATTGAGGGAGACTGCGAGAGAGACTGCGAGAGAGACTGCGAGAGAGACTGCGAGAGAGACTGCGAGAGAGACTGCGAGGGAGACTGCGAGGGAGACTGCGAGGGAGACTGCGAGGGAGACTGCGAGGGAGACTGCGAGGGAGACTGCAAGAGAGAATGCGAGAGAGACTGCGAGAGGGATATTGAGGGAGACAGCGAGGGAGACAGCGAGGGAGACAGCGAGGGAGACAGCGAGAGAGACAGCGAGAGAGACAGCGAGGGAGACAGCGAGAGAGACAGCGAGAGAGACAGCGAGAGAGACAGCGAGGGAGACAGCGAGGGAGACAGCGAGGGAGACAGCGAGAGAGACTGCGAGGGAGACTGCGAGGGAGACAGCGAGGGAGACAGCGAGGGAGACAGCGAGGGAGACAGCGAGAGAGACTGCGAGGGAGACTGCGAGAGAGACTGCGAGAGAGACTGCGAGAGAGACTGAGGGAGAGAGCGAGGGAGAAAGCGAGAGAGAAAGCGAGGGAGACAGCGAGGGAGACAGCGAGGGAGACAGCGAGGTAGACAGCGAGGTAGACAGCGAGATAGACAGCGAGAGAGACTTCGAGAGAGACTGCGAGGGAGGCAGCGAGGGAGACAGCGAGGGAGACAGCGAGGGAGACAGCGACAGAGACAGCAATAGAGACTGCGAGAGAGACTGCGAGAGAGACTGCGAGAGAGAGAGCGAGAGAGAGAGCGAGAGACACAGCGAGGGAGACAGCAAGAGAGACTGCAAGAGAGACAGCGAGGGAGACAGCGTGGGAGGCAGCGAGGGAGACAGCGAGAGAAACTGCGAGGAAGACTGCGAGAGAGACTGCGAGAGAGACTGCAAGAGAGAAAGCGAGAGAGACTGCGAGGGAGAAAGCGAGAGAGACTGCTAGGGAGACTGCAAGGGAGACTGCAAGGGAGACAGCGAGAGAGACAGCGAGGGAGATAGCGAGGGAGATAGCGAGGGAGATAGCGAGGGAGATAGCGAGAGAGATAGCGAGAGAGATAGCGAGAGAGTGCGAGAGAGACTGCGAGAGAGACTGCGAGGGAGAGAGCGAGCGAGAAAGCGAGAGAGAACACGAGGGAGACAGCGAGGGAGACAGCGAGGGAGACAGCGAGAGAGACAGCGAGAGAGACTGCGAGTGAGACTGTGAGGGAGACAGCGAGAAAGACTGTGAGGGAGAAAGCGAGAGAAACTGCGAGAGAGACTGCTATGGAGATAGCGAGAGAGACAGCGAGGGATACAGCGAGAGACACTGCGAGGGAGACAGCGATTGAGACGGCTAGGGAGACGGCGAGAGAGACAGCGAGGGAGACAGCGAGGGAGACAGCGTGGGAGACAGCGAGGGAGACAGCGAGGGAGACAGCGAGAGAGACAGCGAGAGAGACAGCGAGAGAGACAGCGAGAGAGACAGCGAGAGGGATATTGAGGGAGACAGCGAGGGAGACAGCGAGGGAGACAGCGAGAGAGACTGCGAGAGAGACTGCGAGAGAGACTGCGAGAGAGACTGCGAGAGAGACAGCGAGGGAGACAGCGAGGGAGACAGCGAGGGAGACTGCGAGAGAGACTGCGAGGGAGACTGCGAGAGAGACTGCGAGAGAGACTGCGAGAGAGACTGCGAGAGAGACTGCGAGAGAGACTGCGAGAGAGACTGAGGGAGAGAGCGAGGGAGAAAGCGAGAGAGAAAGCGAGGGAGACAGCGAGGGAGGCAGCGAGGGAGGCAGCGAGGGAGACAGCGAGGGAGACAGCGAGGGAGACAGCGAGGGAGACAGCGAGGGAGACAGCGAGGGAGACAGCGAGAGAGACTGCGAGAGGGACAGCGAGAGAGACAGCGAGAGAGACAGCGAGGGAGAAAGCGAGGGAGAAAGCGAGGGAGACAGCGAGAGAGACAGCGAGAGAGACAGCGAGAGAGACTGCGAGAGAGACAGCGAGAGAGAAAGCGAGGGAGAAAGCGAGGGAGAAAGCGAGGGAGACAGCGAGAGAGACTGCGAGAGAGACTGCGAGAGAGACTGCGAGAGAGACTGCGAGGGAGACAGTGAGGGAGACTGCGAGGGACACAGCGAGGGACACAGCGAGGGACACAGCGAGGGAGACAGCGAGGGAGACAGCGAGAGAGACTGCGAGAGAGAGCGCATGAGACAGCGAGGGAGACAGCGAGGGAGAGAGCGAGAGACACAGCGAGGGAGACAGCGAGGGAGACAGCGAGAGAGACTGCAAGAGAGACTGAAAGGGAGACTGCAAGGGAGACAGCGAGAGAGACAGCGAGAGAGACAGCGAGAGAGACAGCGAGAGAGACAGCGAGAGAGACAGCGAGAGAGACAGCGAGAGAGACAGCGAGAGAGACAGCAAGAGAGACTGCGTGGGAGACAGCGAGGGAGACAGCGAGGGAGACAGCGAGGGAGACAGCGAGGGAGACAGCGAGGGAGACAGCGCTGGAGACAGCGAGAGAGACTGCGAGAAGGACTGCGAGAAGGACTGCGAGAGAGACAGCGAGGGAGAAAGCGAGAGCGACTTCGAGAGAGACTGCGAGGGAGACAGCGAGAGAGACTGTGAGGGAAACAGCGAGGGAGACAGCGAGAGAGACTGCGAGAGAGACTGCGAGGGAGACAGCGAGAGAGACAGCGAGAGAGACTGTGAGAGAGACAGCGAGAGAGACAGCGAGAGAGACTTCGAGAGAGACTGCGAGGGAGACAGCGAGAGAGACTGTGAGGGAAACAGCGAGAGAGACTGCGAGAGATACAGCGAGGGATAGAGCGAGTTGGACAGCGAGGGAGACAGCGAGAGTACATTGAGAGAGACAGCGAGGGAGACGGCGAGGGAGACGGCGAGGGAGACGGCGAGGGAGACGGCGAGGGAGACGGCGAGGGAGACGGCGAGGGAGACGGCGAGGGAGACGGCGAGGGAGACGACGAGGGAGACAACGAGGGAGAGAGCGAGGGAGACAGCGAGGGAGACAGCGAGGGACACAGCGAGGGACACAGCGAGGGACACAGCGAGGGAAACAGCGAGGGAGACAGCGAGGGAAACAGCGAGGGAGACAGCGAGGGACACAGCGAGAGAGACAGCGAGAGAGACAGCGAGAGAGACTGCGAGAGAGAGCGCGTGAGACAGCGAGGGAGACAGCGAGGGAGACAGCGAGGGAGACAGCGAGAGATACAGCGAGAGATACAGCGAGAGATACAGCGAGGGAAACAGCGAGAGAGACTGCAAGAGAGACTGCAAGGGAGACAGCGAGAGAGACAGCGAGAGAGACAGCGAGAGAGACAGCGAGAGAGACAGCGAGAGAGACAGCGAGAGAGACTGCGAGAGAGACTGCGAGAGAGACTGCAAAGGAGACTGCGAGGGAGACTGCGAGAGAGACAGCGAGGGACACAGCGAGGGACACAGCGAGGGAAACAGCGAGGGAGACAACGAGAGAGAATGCGAGAGAGATCGCGTGAGACAGCGAGGGAGACAGCGAGAGAGACAGCGAGAGAGACAGCGAGAGAGACAGCGAGAGAGACAGCGAGAGAGGCAGCGAGAGAGACTGCGAGAGAGACAGCGAGAGAGACAGCGAGAGAGACAGCGAGAGAGACAGCGAGAGAGACAGCGAGAGAGACAGCGAGAGAGACAGCGAGAGAGACAGCGAGAGAGACAGCGAGGGAGAAAGCCATGGAGACAGCGAGAGAGACAGCGAGAGAGACTGCGTGGGAGACAGCGAGGGAGACAGCGAGGGAGACAGCGAGGGAGACAGCGAGGGAGACAGCGAGGGAGACAGCGAGGGAGACAGCGAGGGAGACAGCGAGGGAGACAGCGCTGGAGACAGCGAGAGAGACTGCGAGAAGGACTGCGAGAAGGACTGCGAGAAGGACTGCGAGAGAGACAGTGAGGGAGAAAGCGAGAGCGACTTCGAGAGAGACTGCGAGGGAGAATGCAAGAGAGACTGCGAGGGAGACAGCGAGAGAGACAGCGAGAGAGACAGCAAGGGAGAAAGCGAGGGAGACAGCGAGAGAGACTGCGAGGGAGACTGCGAGGGAGACTGCGAGGGAGACTGCGAGGGAGACAGCGTGGGAGACAGCGTGGGAGACAGCGAGGGAGACAGCGAGGGAGACAGCGAGGGAGACAGCGAGGGAGACAGCGAGGGAGACAGCGAGGGAGACAGCGAGGGAGACTGCGAGGGAGACTGCGAGAGAGACTGCGAGAGAGACTGCGAGAGAGACTGCGAGAGGGACAGCGAGAGAGACTGCGAGAGAGACTGCGAGAGAGACTGCGAGAGAGACTGCGAGAGAGACTGCGAGAGAGACTGCGAGAGAGACTGCGAGAGGGACAGCGAGAGAGACTGCGAGAGGGACAGCGAGAGAGACTGCGAGAGAGACTGCGAGAGAGACTGCGAGAGAGACTGCGAGAGAGACTGCGAGAGAGACTGCGAGAGAGACTGGGAGGGAGACAGCGAGGGAGACTGCGAGAGAGACTGCGAGAGAGACTGCGAGAGAGACTGCGAGAGAGACTGCGAGAGAGACTGCGAGAGAGACTGCGAGGGAGACAGCGAGGGAGACTGCGAGAGAGATGGCGAGAGAGATGGAGAGAGAGACGGCGAGAGAGACGGCGAGAGAGACGGCGAGAGAGACGGCGAGAGAGACGGCGAGAGAGACAGTGAGGGAGACAGCGAGAGAGACAGCGAGAGAGACTGTGAGAAAGACTGCGAGAGATACAGCGAGGGATAGAGCGAGTGAGACAGCGAGAGTACATTGAGAGAGACAGCGAGAGAGACAGCGAGAGAGACGGCCAGGGAGACGGCCAGGGAGACGGCCAGGGAGACGGCCAGGGAGACGGCCAGGGAGACGGCGAGGGAGACGGCGAGGGAGACAGCGAGGGAGACAGCGAGGGAGACAGCGACGGAGACAGCGACAGAGACAGCGACAGAGACAGCGACAGAGACAGCGACAGAGACAGCGACAGAGACAGCGACAGAGACAGAGACAGCGAGGGAGACAGTGAGAGATACTGCTATGGAGATAGCGAGAGAGACAGCCGGGGATACAGAGAGAGTGACTGCAAGGGAGACGGCGAGGGAGACGACGAGGGAGACAGCGAGGGAGACAGCGAGGGAGACAGCGAGAGAGACTGCGAGGGAGACAGCGAGGGAGACAGCGAGCAAGAGTGCGAGAGAGACAGAGAGGGACACAACGAGGGCAACAGCGAGAGAGACTGCGAGAGAGAGCGCGTGAGACAGCGAGGGAGACAGCGAGGGAGAGAGCGAGAGACACAGCGAGGGAGACAGCGAGAGAGACTGCAAGAGAGACTGCAAGGGAGACAGCGAGAGAGACAGCGAGAGAGGCAGCGAGAGAGACAGCGAGAGAGACAGCGAGAGAGACAGCGAGAGAGACAGCGAGAGAGACAGCGAGAGAGACAGCGAGGGAGAAAGCCATGGAGACAGCGAGAGAGACAGCGAGAGAGACTGCGTGGGAGACAGCGAGGGAGACAGCGAGGGAGACAGCGAGGGAGACAGCGAGGGAGACAGCGAGAGAGACAGCGAGGGAGACAGCGAGGGAGACAGCGAGGGAGACAGCGAGGGAGACAGCGAGGGAGACAGCGCTGGAGACAGCGAGAGAGACTGCGAGAAGGACTGCGGGAAGGACTGCGAGAGAGACAGCGAGGGAGAAAGCGAGAGCGACTTCGAGAGAGACTGCGAGGGAGACAGCGAGAGAGAATGCGAGAGAGATCGCGTGAGACAGCGAGGGAGACAGCGAGGGAGACAGCGTGGGAGGCAGCGAGGGAGACAGCGAGAGAAACTGCGAGGAAGACTGCGAGAGAGACTGCGAGAGAGACTGCGAGAGAGACTGCGAGAGAGACTGCGAGAGAGACTGCGAGAGAGACTGCGAGGGACACAGCGAGGAAGACAGCGAGAGAGACTGCGAGAGCGACTGCTAGGGAGACAGCGAGGGAGGCAGCGAGGGAGACAGCGAGGGAGACAGCGAGGGAGACAGCGAGGGAGACAGCGAGGGAGACAGCGAGAGAGACTGCGAGAGCGACTGCTAGGGAGGCAGCGAGGGAGGCAGCGAGGGAGACAGCGAGGGAGACAGCGAGGGAGACAGCGAGAGAAACTGCGAGGAAGACAGCGAGAGAGACTGCGAGAGAGACGGCGAGGGAGACGGCGAGGGAGACGGCGAGGGAGACGGCGAGGGAGACGGCGAGGGAGACGGCGAGGGAGACGGCGAGGGAGACTGCGAGGGAGACTGCGAGGGAGAGAGCGAGAGAGACAGCGAGAGAGACAGCGAGAGAGTCAGCGAGAGAGACAGCGAGAGAGACAGCGAGAGAGACAGCGAGAGAGACTGCAAAGGAGACTGCGAGAGAGACTGCGAGGGAGACAGCGAGAGAGACTGCGAGAGAGACTGCGAGAGGGACAGCGAGAGAGACTGCGAGAGGGACAGCGAGAGAGACTGCGAGAGAGACTGCGAGAGAGACTGCGAGGGAGACTGCGAGGGAGAAAGCGAGGGAGAAAGCGAGGGAGAAAGCGTGAGAGACTGTGTGGGAGACTGCGTGGGAGACAGCGAGAGACACTGCGAGAGAGAATGCGAGGGAGACAGCGATTAAGACGGCGAGGGAGACGGCGAGAGAGAGAGCGAGAGAGAGAGCGAGGGAGGCAGCGAGGGAGGCAGCGAGGGAGACAGCGAGGGAGACAGCGAGGGAGACAGCGAGGGAGACAGCGAGGGAGACAGCGAGGGAGACAGCGAGGGAGACTGCGAGAGAGACTGCGAGGGACACAGCGAGAGAGACTGCAAGGGAGACAACGAGAGAGAATGCGAGAGAGATCGCGTGAGACAGCGAGGGAGACAGCGTGGGAGGCAGCGAGGGAGACAGCGAGAGAAACTGCGAGTAAGACTGCGAGAGAGACTGCGAGAGAGACTGCGAGGGACACAGCGAGGAAGACAGCGAGAGAGACTGCGAGAGCGACTGCTAGGGAGACAGCGAGGGAGGCAGTGAGGGAGACAGCGAGGGAGACAGCGAGAGAGACTGCGAGAGCGACTGCTTGGGAGACAGCGAGGGAGGCAGCGAGGGAGACAGCGAGAGAAACTGCGAGGAAGACAGCGAGAGAGACTGCGAGAGAGACGGCGAGGGAGACGGCGAGGGAGACTGCGAGGGAGAGAGCGAGGGACACAGTGAGGGAGACAGCGAGGGAGACAGCGAGGGAGACAGCGAGAGAGACAGCGAGAGAGACAGCGAGAGAGACAGCGAGGGAGAAAGCGAGGGAGAAAGCGAGGGAGACAGCGAGAGAGACTGCGAGGGAGACTGCGAGGGAGACTGCGAGGGAGACTGCGAGGGAGACAGCGAGGGAGACAGCGTGGGAGACAGTGAAGGAGACAGTGAGGGAGACTGCGAGAGAGACTGCGAGAGATACTGCGAGGGAGACTGCGAGGGAGACAGCGAAAGAGACTCTGAGGGAAACAGCGAGGGAGACAGCGAAAGAGACTGCGAGGGAGACTGCGAGGGAGACTGCGAGAGAGAATGCGAGAGAGAATGCGAGAGAGACAGCGAGAGAGACAGCGAGAGAGACAGCGAGAGAGACAGCGAGAGAGACTGCATGGGAGACTACGAGAGAGACTGCGAGGGAGACTGCGAGGCAGACTGCGAGGGAGACTGCGAGAGAGACAGCGAGAGAGACAGCGAGAGAGACAGCGAGAGAGACAGCAAGAGAGACAGCGAGAGAGACTGCAAAGGAGACTGCGAGAGAGACTGCGAGGGAGACAGCGAGAGGGACAGCGAGAGAGACTGCGAGAGGGACAGCGAGAGAGACTGCGAGAGAGACTGCGAGAGAGACTGCGAGAGAGACTGCGAGGGAGAAAGCGAGGGAGAAAGCGAGGGAGAAAGCGTGAGAGACTGTGTGGGAGACTGCAAGGGAGACAGCGAGAGAGACTGTGAGGGAGACAGCGAGGGAGACTGCGAGAAAGACTGCGAGAGAGACTGCGAGGGAGACAGCGAGGGAGACAGCGAGGGAGACAGCGAGGGAGACTGCGAGAGAGACGGCGAGAGAGACGGCGAGAGAGATGGAGAGAGAGACGGCGAGAGAGACTGCGAGAGAGACAGTGAGGGAGAGAGCGAGAGAGACTGCGAGGGAGACAGCGAGAGAGACAGCGAGAGAGACTGCGAGAGAGACTGCGAGAGAGACTGCGAGAGAGACTGCGAGAGATACAGCGAGGGATACAGCGAGGGATAGAGCGAGTGAGACAGTGAGTGAGACAGCGAGAGTACATTGAGAGAGACAGCGAGAGAGACTGCGAGGGAGACGGCGAGGGAGACGGCGAGGGAGACAGCGACAGAGACAGCGACAGAGACAGCGACAGAGACAGCGACAGAGACAGCGACAGAGACAGCGAGGGAGACAGCGAGGGAGACAGCGAGGGAGACAGTGAGAGAGACTGCTATGGAGATAGCGAGAGAGACAGCCGGGGATACAGAGAGAGTGACTGCAAGGGAGACGGCGAGGGAGACGATGAGGGAGACAGCGAGGGAGACAGCGAGGGAGACTGCGAGGGAGACTGCGAGGGACACAGTGAGGTAGACAGCGAGAGAGACTGCGAGAGAGAGCGTGTGAGACAGCGAGGGAGACAGCGAGGGAGAGAGCGAGAGACACAGCGAGGGAGACAGCGAGGGAGACAGCGAGGGAGACAGCGAGGGAGACAGCGAGGGAGACAGCGAGAGAGACAGCGAGAGAGACTGCAAGGGAGACAGCGAGAGAGACAGCGAGAGAGGCAGCGAGAGAGACAGCGAGAGAGACAGCGAGAGAGACAGCGAGAGAGACAGCGAGGGAGAAAGCGATGGAGACAGCGAGAGAGACAGCGAGAGAGACTGCGTGGGAGACAGCGAGGGAGATAGCGAGGGAGACAGCGAGGGAGACAGCGAGGGAGACAGCGCTGGAGACAGCGAGAGAGACTGCGAGAAGGACTGCGAGAGAGACAGCGAGGGAGAAAGCGAGAGCGACTTCGAGAGAGACTGCGAGGCAGACAGCGAGAGAGACTGTGAGGGAAACAGCGAGAGAGACAGCGAGAGAGACTGCGAGGGAGACTGCGAGGGAGACTGCGAGGGAGACTGCGAGGGAGACTGCGAGGGAGACTGCGAGGGAGACTGCGAGAGAGACTGCGAGACTGACTGCGAGAGAGACTGCGAGAGAGACTGCGAGGGAGACTGCGAGGGAGCCTGCGAGAGAGACTGCGAGAGAGACTGCGAGAGAGACAGCGAGAGAGACTGTGAGAGAGACTGCGAGAGAGACTGCGAGAGATACAGCGAGGGATAGAGAGAGTGAGACAGCGAGGGAGACAGCGAGAGTACATTGAGAGAGACAGCGAGAGAGACAGCGAGAGAGACTGCGAGAGAGACTGCGAGAGAGACGGCCAGGGAGACGGCCAGGGAGACGGCCAGGGAGACGGCCAGGGAGACGGCCAGGGAGACGGCCAGGGAGACGGCCAGGGAGACGGCGAGGGAGACGGCGAGGGAGACGGCGAGGGAGACTGCGAGGGAGACAGCGAGGGAGACAGCGAGGGAGACAGCGACGGAGACAGCGACAGAGACAGCGACAGAGACAGCGACAGAGACAGCGACAGAGACAGCGACAGAGACAGTGAGAGAGAATGCTATGGAGATAGCGCGTGAGACAGCGAGCGAGAGAGCGAGACACACAGCGAGAGAGACTGCGAGAGAGACTGCAAGGGAGACAGCGAGAGAGACAGCGAGAGAGGCAGCGAGAGAGACAGCGAGAGAGACAGCGAGAGAGACAGCGAGGGAGAAAGCGATGGAGACAGCGAGAGAGACAGCGAGAGAGACAGCGAGAGAGACTGTGTGGGAGACAGCGAGGGAGACAGCGAGGGAGACAGCGAGGGAGACAGCGAGAGAGACAGCGAGAGAGACAGCGAGAGAGACAGCGAGAGAGACAGCGAGAGAGACTGCGAGAGAGACTGCGAGGGAGACTGCGAGGGAGACTGCGAGGGAGACAGCGAGAGAGACAGCGAGGGAGAAAGCGAGGGAGACAGCGAGAGAGACAGCGAGAGAGACAGCGAGGGAGACTGCGAGGGAGACTGCGAGGGAGACTGCGAGGGAGACTGCGAGGGAGACAGCGTGGGAGACAGCGTGGGAGACAGCGAGGGAGACAGCGAGGGAGACAGCGAGGTAGACAGCGAGGGAGACAGTGAGGGAGACAGCGAGAAGGACTGCGAGAAGGACTGCGAGAAGGACTGCGAGAAGGACTGCGAGAAGGACTGCGAGAAGGACTGCGAGAGAGACAGCGAGGGAGAAAGTGAGAGCGACTGCGAGAGAGACTGCGAGGGAGACTGCGAGGGAGACAGCGAAAGAGACTGTGAGGGAAACAGCGAGGGAGACAGCGAAAGAGACTGCGAGGGAAACTGCGAGGCAGACTGCGAGGGAGACTGCGAGAGAGACAGCGAGAGAGACAGCGAGAGAGACAGCGAGAGAGACAGCGAGAGAGACAGCGAGAGAGACTGCGAGAGGGACAGCGAGAGAGACTGCGAGAGAGACTGCGAGAGAGACTGCGAGAGAGACAGCGAGAGAGACTGCGAGAGAGACTGCGAGAGGGACAGCGAGAGAGACTGCGAGAGAGACTGCGAGAGAGACTGCGAGGGAGACTGCGAGAGAGACAGCGAGAGAGACAGCGAGAGGGACAGCGAGAGAGACTGCGAGAGAGACTGCGAGAGGGACAGCGAGAGAGACTGCGAGAGAGACTGCGAGAGAGACAGCGAGAGAGACAGCGAGAGAGACTGCGAGAGAGACTGCGAGAGAGACTGCGAGAGAGACTGCGAGAGAGACTGCGAGAGAGACTGCGAGGGAGACTGCGAGAGAGACTGCGAGAGAGACTGCGAGAGAGACTGCGAGAGAGACTGCGAGAGAGACGGCGAGGGAGAAAGCGAGGGAGACAGCGAGGGAGACAGCGAGGGAGAGAGCGAGAGACACAGGGAGGGAGACAGCGAGGGAGACAGCGAGGGAGACAGCGAGAGAGACTGCAAGAGAGACTGCAAGGGAGACAGCGAGAGAGACAGCGAGAGAGACAGCGAGAGAGACAGCGAGAGAGACAGCGAGAGAGACAGCGAGGGAGAAAGCGATGGAGACAGCGAGAGAGACAGCGAGAGAGACAGCGAGGGAGACAGCGAGGGAGACAGCGAGGGAGACAGCGAGGGAGACAGCGCTGGAGACAGCGAGAGAGACTGCGAGAAGGACTGCGAGAGAGACAGCGAGGGAGAAAGCGAGAGCGACTTCGAGAGAGACTGCGAGGCAGACAGCGAGAGAGACTGTGAGGGAAACAGCGAGGGAGACAGCGAGAGAGACTGCGAGGGAGACTGCGAGGGAGACTGCGAGGGAGACTGCGAGGGAGACTGCGAGAGAGACTGCGAGAGTGACTGCGAGGGAGACTGCGAGGGAGACTGCGAGGGAGCCTGCGAGAGAGACTGCGAGAGAGACAGCGAGAGAGACTGTGAGAGAGACTGCGAGAGAGACTGCGAGAGATACAGCGAGGGATAGAGAGAGTGAGACAGCGAAGGAGACAGCGAGAGAGACTGCGAGGGAGACTGCGAGGGAGACTGCGAGGGAGACTGCGAGGGAGACTGCGAGGGAGACAGCGTGGGAGACAGCGTGGGAGACAGCGTGGGAGACAGCGAGGGAGACAGCGAGGGAGACAGCGAGGGAGACAGTGAGGGAGACAGCGAGAGAGACAGCGAGAAGGACTGCGAGAAGGACTGCGAGAAGGACTGCGAGAAGGACTGCGAGAAGGACTGCGAGAAGGACTGCGAGAGAGACAGCGAGGGAGAAAGTGAGAGCGACTGCGAGAGAGACTGCGAGGGAGACTGCGAGGGAGACAGCGAAAGAGACTGTGAGGGAAACAGCGAGGGAGACAGCGAAAGAGACTGCGAGGGAAACTGCGAGGCAGACTGCGAGGGAGACAGCGAGAGAGACAGCGAGAGAGACAGCGAGAGAGACAGCGAGAGAGACAGCGAGAGAGACAGCGAGAGAGACAGCGAGAGAGACAGCGAGAGAGACTGCAAAGGAGACTGCGAGAGAGACAGCGAGAGAGACAGCGAGAGGGACAGCGAGAGAGACTGCGAGAGAGACTGCGAGAGGGACTGCGAGAGAGACGGCGAGGGAGAAAGCGAGGGAGACAGCGAGGGAGACAGCGAGGGAGAGAGCGAGAGACACAGGGAGGGAGACAGCGAGAGAGACTGCGAGAGAGACTGCGAGGGAGACTGCGAGAGAGACTGCGAGAGAGACTGCGAGAGAGACGGCGAGGGAGAAAGCGAGGGAGACAGCGAGGGAGACAGCGAGGGAGAGAGCGAGAGACACAGGGAGGGAGACAGCGAGGGAGACAGCGAGGGAGACAGCGAGAGAGACTGCAAGAGAGACTGCAAGGGAGACAGCGAGAGAGACAGCGAGAGAGACAGCGAGAGAGACAGCGAGAGAGACAGCGAGAGAGACAGCGAGGGAGAAAGCGATGGAGACAGCGAGAGAGACAGCGAGAGAGACAGCGAGGGAGACAGCGAGGGAGACAGCGAGGGAGACAGCGAGGGAGACAGCGCTGGAGACAGCGAGAGAGACTGCGAGAAGGACTGCGAGAGAGACAGCGAGGGAGAAAGCGAGAGCGACTTCGAGAGAGACTGCGAGGCAGACAGCGAGAGAGACTGTGAGGGAAACAGCGAGGGAGACAGCGAGAGAGACTGCGAGGGAGACTGCGAGGGAGACTGCGAGGGAGACTGCGAGGGAGACTGCGAGAGAGACTGCGAGAGTGACTGCGAGGGAGACTGCGAGGGAGACTGCGAGGGAGACTGTGAGAGAGACTGCGAGAGAGACAGCGAGAGATACAGCGAGGGATAGAGAGAGTGAGACAGCGAGGGAGACAGCGAGAGAGACTGCGAGGGAGACTGCGAGGGAGACTGCGAGGGAGACAGCGTGGGAGACAGCGTGGGAGACAGCGTGGGAGACAGCGTGGGAGACAGCGAGGGAGACAGCGAGAGAGACAGCGAGAAGGACTGCGAGAAGGACTGCGAGAAGGACTGCGAGAAGGACTGCGAGAAGGACTGCGAGAAGGACTGCGAGAGAGACAGCGAGGGAGACAGCGAGGGAGACAGTGAGGGAGACAGCGAGAGAGACAGCGAGAAGGACTGCGAGAAGGACTGCGAGAAGGACTGCGAGAAGGACTGCGAGAGAGACAGCGAGGGAGAAAGTGAGAGCGACTGCGAGAGAGACTGCGAGGGAGACTGCGAGGGAGACAGCGAAAGAGACTGTGAGGGAAACAGCGAGGGAGACAGCGAAAGAGACTGCGAGGGAAACTGTGAGGCAGACTGCGAGGGAGACTGTGAGAGAGACAGCGAGAGAGACAGCGAGAGAGACAGCGAGAGAGACAGCGAGAGAGACTGCAAAGGAGACTGCGAGAGAGACTGCGAGGGAGACTGCGAGTGGGACTGCAAGAGAGACTGCAAGGGAGAAAGCGAGGGAGACAGCGAGGGAGACAGCGAGGGAGAGAGCGAGAGACACAGCGAGGGAGACAGCGAGGGAGACAGCGAGGGAGACAGCGAGGGAGACAGCGAGGGAGACAGCGAGAGAGACTGCAAGAGAGACTGCAAGGGAGACAGCGAGAGAGACAGCGAGAGAGACAGCGAGAGAGACAGCGAGAGAGACAGCGTGGGAGACAGCAAGGGAGACAGCGAGGGAGACAGCGAGGGAGACAGCGCTGGAGACAGCGAGAGAGACTGCGAGAAGGACTGCGAGAGAGACAGCGAGGGAGACAGCGAGGGAGACAGCGAGGGAGACAGCGAGAGAGACTGCAAGAGAGACTGCAAGGGAGACAGCGAGAGAGACAGCGAGAGAGAAAGCGAGAGCGACTTCGAGAGAGACTGTGAGGGAAACAGCGAGGGAGACAGCGAGAGACTGCGAGGGAGACTGCGAGGGAGACTGCGAGAGAGACTGCGAGAGTGACTGCGAGGGAGACTGCGAGGGAGACTGCGAGGGAGACTGCGAGGGAGCCTGCGAGAGAGACTGCGAGAGAGACAGCGAGAGAGACTGCGAGAGAGACAGCGAGAGAGACAGCGAGAGAGACAGCGAGAGAGACAGCGAGAGAGACTGCGAGGGAGACAGCGAGAGACACAGCGAGAGAGACTGCGTGGGAGACAGCGAGGGAGACAGCGAGGGAGACAGCGAGGGAGACAGCGAGGGAGACAGCGAGGGAGACAGCGCTGGAGACAGCGAGAGAGACTGCGAGAAGGACTGCGAGAGAGACAGCGAGGGAGAAAGCGAGAGCGACTTCGAGAGAGACTGTGAGGGAAACAGCGAGGGAGACAGCGAGAGAGACTGCGAGGGAGACTGCGAGGGAGACTGCGAGAGAGACTGCGAGAGTGACTGCGAGAGTGACTGCGAGGGAGACTGCGAGGGAGACTGCGAGGGAGACTGCGAGAGAGACTGCGAGAGAGACAGCGAGAGAGACTGTGAGAGAGACTGCGAGAGAGACTGCGAGAGAGACAGCGAGAGAGACTGCGAGAGAGACTGCGAGAGAGACGGCCAGGGAGACGGCCAGGGAGACGAAGAGGGAGACGAAGAGGGAGACGGCGAGGGAGACGGCGAGGGAGACAGCGAGGGAGACAGCGAGGGAGACAGCGACGGAGACAGCGACGGAGACAGCGACAGAGACAGCGACAGAGACAGCGACAGAGACAGTGACAGAGACAGTGAGAGAGAATGCTATGGAGATAGCGCGTGAGACAGCGAGCGAGAGAGCGAGACACACAGCGAGAGAGACTGCGAGAGAGACTGCGAGAGAGACAGCGAGAGAGGCAGCGAGAGAGGCAGCGAGAGAGACAGCGAGAGAGACAGCGAGAGAGACAGCGAGGGAGAAAGCGATGGAGACAGCGATGGAGACAGCGAGAGAGACAGCGAGAGAGACAGCGAGAGAGACAGCGAGAGAGACAGCGAGAGAGACAGCGAGAGAGACAGCGAGGGAGACAGCGAGGGAGACAGCGAGGGAGACAGCGAGGGAGACTGCGAGAGAGACTGCGAGAGAGACTGCGAGAGAGACTGCGAGTGAGACAGCGAGGGAGACAGCGAGAGAGACAGCGAGGGAGACAGCGAGGGAGAAAGCGAGGGAGACAGCGAGAGAGACAGCGAGGGAGACTGCGAGGGAGACAGCGAGGGAGACAGCGTGGGAGACAGCGTGGGAGACAGCGAGGGAGACAGCGAGGGAGACAGCGAGGGAGACAGCGAGGGAGACAGCGAGGGAGACAGCGAGAGAGACAGCGAGAAGGACTGCGAGAAGGACTGCGAGAGAGACAGCGAGGGAGAAAGTGAGAGCGACGGCGAGGGAGAAAGCGAGGGAGAAAGCGAGGGAGAAAGCGTGAGAGACTGTGTGGGAGACTGCAAGGGAGACAGCGAGAGAGACTGTGAGGGAGACAGCGAGAGAGACTGCTAGAGAGACTGCGAGAGGGATAGTGAGGGAGACTGCGAGGGAGACAGCGAGGGAGACAGCGAGGGAGACAGCGAGGGAGACAGCGAGGGAGACAGCGAGGGAGACAGCGAGAGAGAGAGCGAGGGAAACAGCGAGGGAGACTGCGAGGGAGACAGCGAGGGAGACAGCGAGAGAGACTGCGAGAGAGACTGCGAGAGAGACTGCGAGAGAGAGAGCGAGGGAGAAAGCGAGGGAGAAAGCGAGAGAGACTGCGAGGGAGACAGCGATAGAAACTGCGAGGGAGTCAGCGAGAGAGACAGCGAGAGAGACAGCGAGAGAGACAGCGAGAGAGACAGCGAGAGAGACTGCGAGAGAGACTGCGAGAGAGACTGCGAGAGAGACCTCGAGGGAGACAGCGAGGGAGACAGCGAGGGAGACAGCGAGGGAGACAGCGAGGGAGACAGCGAGGGAAACAGCGAGGGAGACTGCGAGGGACACAGTGAGGGAGACAGCGAGAGAGACTGCGAGAGAGAGCGTGTGAGACGGTGAGGGAGACAGCGAGGGAGAGAGCGAGAGACACAGCGAGGGAGACAGCGAGGGAGACAGCGAGAGAGACTGCAAGAGAGACTGCAAGGGAGACAGCGAGAGAGACAGCGAGAGAGACAGCGAGAGAGGCAGCGAGAGAGACAGCGAGAGAGACAGCGAGAGAGACAGCGAGAGAGACAGCGAGGGAGAAAGCGATGGAGACAGCGAGAGAGACAGCGAGAGAGACAGCGAGAGAGACTGCGTGGGAGACAGCGAGGGAGACAGCGAGGGAGACAGCGAGGGAGACAGCGAGGGAGACAGCGAGAGAGACTGCGAGAAGGACTGCGAGAGAGACAGCGAGGGAGAAAGCGAGAGCGACTTCGAGAGAGACTGCGAGGCAGACAGCGAGAGAGAATGTGAGGGAAACAGCGAGAGAGACTGCGAGGGAGACTGCGAGGGAGACTGCGAGGGAGACTGCGAGGGAGACTGCGAGAGAGACTGCGAGAGAGACTGCGAGAGTGACTGCGAGAGTGACTGCGAGAGTGACTGCGAGAGTGACTGCGAGAGAGACTGCGAGGGAGACTGCGAGGGAGCCTGCGAGAGAGACTGCGAGAGAGACAGCGAGAGAGACTGTGAGAGAGACTGCGAGAGAGACTGCGAGAGATACAGCGACAGAGACAGTGAGAGAGACTGCTATGGAGATAGCGAGAGAGACAGCCGGGGATACAGAGAGAGTGACTGCAAGGGAGACGGCGAGGGAGACGGCGAGGGAGACGGCGAGGGAGACGGCGAGGGAGACGGCGAGGGAGACGGCGAGGGAGACAGCGAGGGAGACAGCGAGGGAGACAGCGAGGGAGACGGCGAGGGAGACAGCGAGGGAGACGGCGAGGGACACAGTGAGGGAGACAGCGAGAGAGACTGCGAGAGAGAGCGCGTGAGACAGCGAGGGAGAGAGCGAGACACACAGCGAGGGAGACAGCGAGAGAGACTGCAAGAGAGACTGCAAGGGAGACAGCGAGAGAGACAGCGAGAGAGACAGCGAGGGAGAAAGCGAGGGAGACAGCGAGAGAGACTGCGTGGGAGACAGCGAGGGAGACAGCGAGGGAGACAGCGAGGGAGACAGCGAGGGAGACAGCGAGAGAGACTGCGAGAGAGACTGCGAGAGAGACTGCGAGGGAGACAGCGAGAGAGACAGCGAGGGAGACAGCGAGGGAGAAAGCGAGGGAGACAGCGAGAGAGACTGCGAGGGAGACTGCGAGGGAGACTGCGAGGGAGACTGCGAGGGAGACAGCGTGGGAGACAGCGTGGGAGATAGCGTGGGAGACAGCGAGGGAGATAGCGAGGGAGACAGCGAGGGAGACAGCGAGGGAGACAGCGAGGGAGACAGCGAGGGAGACAGCGAGAGAGACAGCGAGAGAGACAGCGAGAGAGACTGCGAGAGAGGCAGCGAGGGAGAAAGTGAGAGCGACTGCGAGAGAGACTGCGAGGGAGACTGCGAGGGAGACAGCGAAAGAGACTGTGAGGGAGACAGCGAAAGAGACTGCGAGGGAAACTGCGAGGCAGACTGCGAGGGAGACTGCGAGAGAGACAGCGAGAGAGACAGCGAGAGGGACAGCGAGAGAGACAGCGAGAGAGACTGCGAGATAGACTGCGAGATAGACTGCGAGGGAGAAAGCGAGGGAGAAAGCGAAAGAGACTGTGTGGGAGACTGCAAGGGAGACTGCGAGAGAGACTGCGAGAGAGACAGCGAGAGGGACAGCGAGAGAGACTGCGAGAGAGACTGCGAGAGAGACTGCGAGATAGACTGCGAGGGAGAAAGCGAGGGAGAAAGCGAAAGAGACTGTGTGGGAGACTGCAAGGGAGACAGCGAGAGAGACTGTGAGAGAGACTGCGAGATAGACTGCGAGGGAGAAAGCGAGGGAGAAAGCGAAAGAGACTGTGTGGGAGACTGCAAGGGAGACAGCGAGAGAGACTGTGAGGGAGACAGCGAGAGAGACTGCGAGAGGGATAGTGAGGGAGACTGCGAGGGAGACAGCGAGGGAGACAGCGAGGGAGACAGCGAGGGTGACAGCGAGGGTGACAGCGAGGGTGACAGCGAGAGAGAGAGCGAGAGAGAGAGCGAGGTAGACAGCGAGGGAAACAGCGAGGGAAACAGCGAGGGAGACAGCGAGCGAGACTGCGAGAGAGACTGCGAGGGAGAGAGCGAGGGAGAAAGCGAGAGAGACTGCGAGGGAGACAGCGAGAGAGACTGCGAGAGAGACTGCGAGAGAGACTGCGAGAGAGACTGCGAGAGAGACCTCGAGGGAGACAGCGAGGGAGACAGCGAGAGAGACTGTGAGGGAGACAGCGAGGGAGACAGTGAGAGAGACAGCGAGAGAGACTGCGAGAGAGACTGCGAGAGAGACTGCGAGAGAGACTGCGAGAGAGACCTCGAGGGAGACAGCGAGGGAGACAGCGAGAGAGACTGTGAGGGAGACAGCGAGGGAGACAGTGAGAGAGACAGCGAGAGACACTGTGAGGGAGACAGCGAGAGAGACTGCGAGGGAGGAAGCGAGAGAAACTGCGAGAGAGACTGCTATGGAGATAGCGAGAGAGACAGCGAGGGATACAGCGAGAGACACTGCGAGAGAGAATGCGAGGGAGACAGCGATTAAGACGGCGAGGGAGACGGCGAGAGAGAGAGCGAGAGAGACAGCGAGGGAGACAGCGAGGTAGACAGCGAGAGAGACTTCGAGAGAGACTGCGAGGGAGGCAGCGAGAGAGACAGCGAGGGAGACAGCGAGGTAGACAGCGAGAGAGACTTCGAGAGAGACTGCGAGGGAGGCAGCGAGGGAGACAGCGAGGGAGACAGCGAGGGAGACAGCGAGGGAGACAGCGAGGGAGACAGCGAGGGAGACAGCGAGGGAGACAGCGACAGAGGCAGCAATAGAGACTGCGAGAGAGACTGCGAGGGACACAGCGAGAGAGACTGCAAGGGAGACAACGAGAGAGACTGCGAGAGAGACTGCGAGAGAGACTGCGAGAGAGACTGCGAGGAAGACTGCGAGGAAGACAGCGAGAGAGACTGCGAGAGAGACAGCGAGGGAGACAACGAGGGAGACTGCGAGGGAGACTGCGAGGGGGAGAGCGAGGGGGAGAGCGAGGGGTAGAGCGAGGGACACAGCGAGGGAGACAGCGAGGGAGACAGCGAGGGAGACAGCGAGGGAGACAGCGAGGGAGACAGCGAGGGAGACAGCGAGAGAGACTGCGAGAGAGACAGCGAGAGAGACAGCGAGAGAGACAGCGAGAGAGACAGCGAGAGAGACAGCGAGAGAGAAAGCGAGGGAGACAGCGAGAGAGACTGCGAGGGAGACTGCGAGGGAGACTGCGAGGGAGACTGCGAGGGAGACAGCGTGGAAGACAGCGTGGAAGACAGCGAGGGAGACAGCGAGGGAGACAGCGAGGGAGACAGCGAGGAAGACAGCGAGGGAGACAGCGGGGGAGACAGCAACAGAGACTGCGAGAAGGACTGCAAGAGAGACAGCGAGGGAGAAAGTGAGAGCGACTGCGTGAGAGACTGCGAGGGAGACAGCGAGGGAGACAGCGAGGGAGACAGCGAGGGAGACAGCGAGGGAGACTGTGAGGGAAACAGCGAGGGAGACAGCGAGAGAGACTGCGAGGGAGACTGCGAGGGAGACTGCGAGGGAGACTGCGAGGGAGACTGCGAGGGGGACTGCGAGGGAGACTGCGAGAGAGACTGAGAGGGATACAGCGAGAGACACTGCGAGAGAGAATGCGAGGGAGACAGCGATTAAGACGGCGAGGGAGACGGCGAGAGAGAGAGCGAGAGAGACAGCGAGGGAGACAGCGAGGTAGACAGCGAGAGAGACTTCGAGAGAGACTGCGAGGGAGGCAGCGAGAGAGACAGCGAGGGAGACAGCGAGGTAGACAGCGAGAGAGACTTCGAGAGAGACTGCGAGGGAGGCAGCGAGGGAGACAGCGAGGGAGACAGCGAGGGAGACAGCGAGGGAGACAGCGAGGGAGACAGCGACAGAGGCAGCAATAGAGACTGCGAGAGAGACTGCGAGGGACACAGCGAGAGAGACTGCAAGGGAGACAACGAGAGAGACTGCGAGAGAGACTGCGAGAGAGACTGCGAGAGAGACTGCGAGGAAGACAGCGAGAGAGACTGCGAGAGAGACTGCGAGAGAGACAGCGAGGGAGACAACGAGGGAGACTGCGAGGGAGAGAGCGAGGGGGAGAGCGAGGGGGAGAGCGAGGGGGAGAGCGAGGGACACAGCGAGGGACACAGCGAGGGAGACAGCGAGGGAGACAGCGAGGGAGACAGCGAGGGAGACAGCGAGGGAGACAGCGAGAGAGACTGCGAGAGAGACTGCGAGAGAGACAGCGAGAGAGACAGCGAGAGAGACAGCGAGAGAGAAAGCGAGGGAGACAGCGAGAGAGACTGCGAGGGAGACTGCGAGGGAGACTGCGAGGGAGACTGCGAGGGAGACTGCGAGGGAGACTGCGAGGGAGACAGTGTGGAAGACAGCGTGGAAGACAGCGAGGGAGACAGCGAGGGAGACAGCGAGGGAGACAGCGAGGGAGACAGCGAGGGAGACAGCAACAGAGACTGCGAGAAGGACTGCAAGAGAGACAGCGAGGGAGAAAGTGAGAGCGACTGCGTGAGAGACTGCGAGGGAGACAGCGAGGGAGACAGCGAGGGAGACAGCGAGAGAGACTGCGAGGGAGACTGCGAGGGAGACTGCGAGGGAGACTGCGAGGGAGACTGCGAGGGGGACTGCGAGGGGGACTGCGAGGGGGACTGCGAGGGAGACTCAGAGGGAGACAGCGAGAGAGACTGCGAGAGAGACTGCGAGAGAGACTGCGAGAGATACAGCGAGGGATAGAGCGAGGGATAGAGCGAGGGAGACACCGAGGGAGACAGCGAGGGAGACAGCGAGGGAGACAGCGAGAGTACATTGAGAGAGACAGCGAGAGAGACTGCGAGAGAGACTGCGAGAGAGACTGCGAGGGAGACAGCGAGAGAGACTGCGAGAGGGACTGCGAGAGGGACAGCGAGAGAGACTGCGAGAGAGACTGCGAGAGAGACTGCGAGAGACTGCGAGAGAGACTGCGAGGGAGACAGCGAGAGAGACTGTGAGGGAGACTGCGAGGGAGACTGCGAGGGAGACTGCGAGGGAGACTGCGAGGGAGACTGCGAGGGAGACTGCGAGAGAGACGGCGAGAGAGATGGAGAGAGAGATGGAGAGAGAGACGACGAGAGAGACTGCGAGAGAGACTGCGAGAGAGAGAGTGAGAGAGACTGAGAGGGAGACAGCGAGAGAGACAGCGAGAGAGACAGCGAGAGAGACTGCGAGAGAGACTGCGAGAGAGACTGCGAGTGAGACTGCGAGTAATACAGCGAGGGATAGAGCGAGGGATAGAGCGAGGGAGACAGCGAGGGAGACAGCGAGGGAGACAGCGAGGGAGACAGCGAGAGTACATTGAGAGAGACAGCGAGACAGACAGCGAGAGAGACAGCGAGAGAGACAGCGAGAGAGACTGCGAGGTAGACGGCGAGGGAGACGACGAGGGAGACGACGAGAGAGACGACGAGGGAGACGACGAGGGAGACGACGAGGGAGACGACGAGGGAGACGACGAGGGAGACGACGAGAGAGACGACGAGGGAGACGACGAGGGAGACGACGAGGGAGACGACGAGGGAGACGATGAGGGAGACAGCAAGGGAGACAGAGAGGGAGACAGCGACAGAGACAGAGAGGGAGACAGCGACAGAGACAGCGACAGAGACAGCGACAGAGACAGCGACAGAGACAGCGACAGCGAGGGAGACGGCGAGGGAGACGGTGAGGGAGGCGGCGAGGGAGGCGGCGAGGGAGACAGCGAGGGAGACAGCGAGGGAGACAGCGAGGGAGACAGCGAGGGAGACAGCGAGGGAGACTGCGAGGGAGACTGCGAGGGAGACTGCGAGAGAGACTGCGAGAGAGACTGCGAGAGAGACTGCGAGGGAGACTGCATGGGAGACTGCGAGGGAGACTGCGAGGGAGACAGCGAGGGAGACAGCGAGGGAGACAGCGAGGGAAACTGCGAGAGAGACAGCGAGGGAAACTGCGAGAGAGACAGCGAGGGACACAGCGAGGGAGACAGCGAGGGAGACTGCGAGGGAGACAGCGAGAGAGACAGCGAGAGAGACAGCGAGAGAGACTGCGAGAGAGACTGCGAGAGAGACTGCGAGAGAGACTGCGAGAGAGACAGCGAGGGAGACAGCGAGAGAGACAGCGAGAGAGACAGCGAGAGAGACAGCGAGAGAGACAGCGAGAGAGACAGCGAGGGAGAAAGCGAGGGAGACAGCGAGAGAGACTGCGAGAGAGACTGCGAGAGAGACTGCGAGGGAGACTGCGAGGGAGACTGCGAGGGAGACTGCGAGGGAGACTGCGAGGGAGACTGCGAGGGAGACTGCGTGGAAGACAGCGAGGGAGACAGCGAGGGAGACAGCGAGGGAGACAGCGAGGGAAACTGCGAGAGAGACAGCGAGAGAGACAGCGAGAGAGACAGCGAGAGAGACAGCGAGAGAGACAGCGAGAGAGACTGCGAGGGAGACAGCGAGAGAGACAGCGAGAGAGACAGCGAGAGAGACAGCGAGAGAGACAGCGAGGGAGAAAGCGAGAGCGACTTCGAGAGAGACTGCGAGGCAGACAGCGAGAGAGAATGTGAGGGAAACAGCGAGAGAGACTGCGAGGGAGACTGCGAGGGAGACTGCGAGGGAGACTGCGAGGGAGACTGCGAGAGAGACTGCGAGAGAGACTGCGAGAGTGACTGCGAGAGTGACTGCGAGAGTGACTGCGAGAGAGACTGCGAGGGAGACTGCGAGGGAGCCTGCGAGAGAGACTGCGAGAGAGACAGCGAGAGAGACTGTGAGAGAGACTGCGAGAGAGACTGCGAGAGATACAGCGACAGAGACAGTGAGAGAGACTGCTATGGAGATAGCGAGAGAGACAGCCGGGGATACAGAGAGAGTGACTGCAAGGGAGACGGCGAGGGAGACGGCGAGGGAGACGGCGAGGGAGACGGCGAGGGAGACGGCGAGGGAGACAGCGAGGGAGACAGCGAGGGAGACAGCGAGGGAGACGGCGAGGGAGACAGCGAGGGAGACGGCGAGGGACACAGTGAG
This sequence comes from Heterodontus francisci, assembly GCF_036365525.1. Taxonomy (NCBI): domain Eukaryota; kingdom Metazoa; phylum Chordata; class Chondrichthyes; order Heterodontiformes; family Heterodontidae; genus Heterodontus; species Heterodontus francisci. The sequence continues at coordinate 520,751 of NC_090384.1, forward strand.
GGAGACAGCGAGAGAGACTGCGAGAGAGAGCGCGTGAGACAGCGAGGGAGAGAGCGAGACACACAGCGAGGGAGACAGCGAGAGAGACTGCAAGAGAGACTGCAAGGGAGACAGCGAGAGAGACAGCGAGAGAGACAGCGAGGGAGAAAGCGAGGGAGACAGCGAGAGAGACTGCGTGGGAGACAGCGAGGGAGACAGCGAGGGAGACAGCGAGGGAGACAGCGAGGGAGACAGCGAGAGAGACTGCGAGAGAGACTGCGAGAGAGACTGCGAGGGAGATAGCGAGGGAGACAGCGAGGGAGAAAGCGAGGGAGACAGCGAGAGAGACTGCGAGGGAGACTGCGAGGGAGACTGCGAGGGAGACTGCGAGGGAGACAGCGTGGGAGACAGCGTGGGAGATAGCGTGGGAGACAGCGAGGGAGATAGCGAGGGAGACAGCGAGGGAGACAGCGAGGGAGACAGCGAGGGAGACAGCGAGGGAGACAGCGAGAGAGACAGCGAGAGAGACAGCGAGAGAGACTGCGAGAGAGGCAGCGAGGGAGGAAGTGAGAGCGACTGCGAGAGAGACTGCGAGGGAGACTGCGAGGGAGACAGCGAAAGAGACTGTGAGGGAGACAGCGAAAGAGACTGCGAGGGAAACTGCGAGGCAGACTGCGAGGGAGACTGCGAGAGAGACAGCGAGAGAGACAGCGAGAGGGACAGCGAGAGAGACAGCGAGAGAGACTGCGAGATAGACTGCGAGATAGACTGCGAGGGAGAAAGCGAGGGAGAAAGCGAAAGAGACTGTGTGGGAGACTGCAAGGGAGACTGCGAGAGAGACAGCGAGAGAGACAGCGAGAGGGACAGCGAGAGGGACAGCGAGAGAGACTGCGAGAGAGACTGCGAGAGAGACTGCGAGATTGACTGCGAGGGAGAAAGCGAGGGAGAAAGCGAAAGAGACTGTGTGGGAGACTGCAAGGGAGACAGCGAGAGAGACTGTGAGAGAGACTGCGAGATAGACTGCGAGGGAGAAAGCGAGGGAGAAAGCGAAAGAGACTGTGTGGGAGACTGCAAGGGAGACAGCGAGAGAGACTGTGAGGGAGACAGCGAGAGAGACTGCGAGAGGGATAGTGAGGGAGACTGCGAGGGAGACAGCGAGGGAGACAGCGAGGGAGACAGCGAGGGTGACAGCGAGGGTGACAGCGAGGGTGACAGCGAGAGAGAGAGCGAGAGAGAGAGCGAGGTAGACAGCGAGGGAAACAGCGAGGGAGACTGCGAGGGAGACAGCGAGCGAGACTGCGAGAGAGACTGCGAGGGAGAGAGCGAGGGAGAAAGCGAGAGAGACTGCGAGGGAGACAGCGAGAGAGACTGCGAGAGAGACTGCGAGAGAGACTGCGAGAGAGACTGCGAGAGAGACCTCGAGGGAGACAGCGAGGGAGACAGCGAGAGAGACTGTGAGGGAGACAGCGAGGGAGACAGTGAGAGAGACAGCGAGAGAGACTGCGAGAGAGACTGCGAGAGAGACTGCGAGAGAGACTGCGAGAGAGACTGCGAGAGAGACCTCGAGGGAGACAGCGAGGGAGACAGCGAGAGAGACTGTGAGGGAGACAGCGAGGGAGACAGTGAGAGAGACAGCGAGAGACACTGTGAGGGAGACAGCGAGAGAGACTGCGAGGGAGGAAGCGAGAGAAACTGCGAGAGAGACTGCTATGGAGATAGCGAGAGAGACAGCGAGGGATACAGCGAGAGACACTGCGAGAGAGAATGCGAGGGAGACAGCGATTAAGACGGCGAGGGAGACGGCGAGAGAGAGAGCGAGAGAGACAGCGAGGGAGACAGCGAGGTAGACAGCGAGAGAGACTTCGAGAGAGACTGCGAGGGAGGCAGCGAGAGAGACAGCGAGGGAGACAGCGAGGTAGACAGCGAGAGAGACTTCGAGAGAGACTGCGAGGGAGGCAGCGAGGGAGACAGCGAGGGAGACAGCGAGGGAGACAGCGAGGGAGACATCGAGGGAGACAGCGAGGGAGACAGCGAGGGAGACAGCGAGGGAGTCAGCGAGGGAGACAGCGAGGGAGACAGCGACAGAGGCAGCAATAGAGACTGCGAGAGAGACTGCGAGGGACACAGCGAGAGAGACTGCAAGGGAGACAACGAGAGAGACTGCGAGAGAGACTGCGAGAGAGACTGCGAGAGAGACTGCGAGGAAGACTGCGAGGAAGACAGCGAGAGAGACTGCGAGAGAGACAGCGAGGGAGAAAGCGAGGGAGACTGCGAGGGAGACTGCGAGGGGGAGAGCGAGGGGGAGAGCGAGGGGTAGAGCGAGGGGTAGAGCGAGGGACACAGCGAGGGAGACAGCGAGGGAGACAGCGAGGGAGACAGCGAGGGAGACAGCGAGGGAGACAGCGAGAGAGACTGCGAGAGAGACAGCGAGAGAGACAGCGAGAGAGACAGCGAGAGAGACAGCGAGAGAGAAAGCGAGGGAGACAGCGAGAGAGACTGCGAGGGAGACTGCGAGGGAGACTGCGAGGGAGACTGCGAGGGAGACTGCGAGGGAGACAGCGTGGAAGACAGCGTGGAAGACAGCGAGGGAGACAGCGAGGGAGACAGCGAGGGAGACAGCGAGGAAGACAGCGAGGGAGACAGCGGGGGAGACAGCAACAGAGACTGCGAGAAGGACTGCAAGAGAGACAGCGAGGGAGAAAGTGAGAGCGACTGCGTGAGAGACTGCGAGGGAGACAGCGAGGGAGACAGCGAGGGAGACAGCGAGGGAGACTGTGAGGGAAACAGCGAGGGAGACAGCGAGAGAGACTGCGAGGGAGACTGCGAGGGAGACTGCGAGGGAGACTGCGAGGGAGACTGCGAGGGAGACTGCGAGGGAGACTGCGAGGGGGACTGCGAGGGAGACAGCGAGAGAGACTGAGAGGGATACAGCGAGAGACACTGCGAGAGAGAATGCGAGGGAGACAGCGATTAAGACGGCGAGGGAGACGGCGAGAGAGAGAGCGAGAGAGACAGCGAGGGAGACAGCGAGGTAGACAGCGAGAGAGACTTCGAGAGAGACTGCGAGGGAGGCAGCGAGAGAGACAGCGAGGGAGACAGCGAGGTAGACAGCGAGAGAGACTTCGAGAGAGACTGCGAGGGAGGCAGCGAGGGAGACAGCGAGGGAGAAAGCGAGGGAGACAGCGAGGGAGACAGCGAGGGAGACAGCGAGGGAGACAGCGAGGGAGACAGCGACAGAGGCAGCAATAGAGACTGCGAGAGAGACTGCGAGGGACACAGCGAGAGAGACTGCAAGGGAGACAACGAGAGAGACTGCGAGAGAGACTGCGAGAGAGACTGCGAGAGAGACTGCGAGGAAGACAGCGAGAGAGACTGCGAGAGAGACTGCGAGAGAGACAGCGAGGGAGACAACGAGGGAGACTGCGAGGGAGAGAGCGAGGGGGAGAGCGAGGGGGAGAGCGAGGGGGAGAGCGAGGGACACAGCGAGGGACACAGCGAGGGAGACAGCGAGGGAGACAGCGAGGGAGACAGCGAGGGAGACAGCGAGGGAGACAGCGAGAGAGACTGCGAGAGAGACTGCGAGAGAGACAGCGAGAGAGACAGCGAGAGAGACAGCGAGAGAGACAGCGAGAGAGACAGCGAGAGAGACAGCGAGAGAGAAAGCGAGGGAGACAGCGAGAGAGACTGCGAGGGAGACTGCGAGGGAGACTGCGAGGGAGACTGCGAGGGAGACTGCGAGGGAGACAGCGTGGAAGACAGCGTGGAAGACAGCGAGGGAGACAGCGAGGGAGACAGCGAGGGAGACAGCGAGGGAGACAGCGAGGGAGACAGCAACAGAGACTGCGAGAAGGACTGCAAGAGAGACAGCGAGGGAGAAAGTGAGAGCGACTGCGTGAGAGACTGCGAGGGAGACAGCGAGGGAGACAGCGAGGGAGACAGCGAGAGAGACTGCGAGGGAGACTGCGAGGGAGACTGCGAGGGAGACTGCGAGGGAGACTGCGAGGGGGACTGCGAGGGGGACTGCGAGGGAGACAGCGAGAGAGACTGAGAGGGAGACAGCGAGAGAGACTGCGAGAGAGACTGCGAGAGAGACTGCGAGAGAGACTGCGAGAGATACAGCGAGGGATAGAGCGAGGGATAGAGCGAGGGAGACACCGAGGGAGACAGCGAGGGAGACAGCGAGGGAGACAGCGAGAGTACATTGAGAGAGACAGCGAGAGAGACTGCGAGAGAGACTGCGAGAGAGACTGCGAGGGAGACAGCGAGGGAGACAGCGAGAGAGACTGCGAGAGGGACAGCGAGAGAGACTGCGAGAGAGACTGCGAGAGAGACTGCGAGAGACTGCGAGAGAGACTGCGAGGGAGACAGCGAGAGAGACTGTGAGGGAGACTGCGAGGGAGACTGCGAGGGAGACTGCGAGGGAGACTGCGAGGGAGACTGCGAGGGAGACTGCGAGAGAGACGGCGAGAGAGATGGAGAGAGAGATGGAGAGAGAGACGACGAGAGAGACTGCGAGAGAGACTGCGAGAGAGAGAGTGAGAGAGACTGAGAGGGAGACAGCGAGAGAGACAGCGAGAGAGACAGCGAGAGAGACTGCGAGAGAGACTGCGAGAGAGACTGCGAGTGAGACTGCGAGTAATACAGCGAGGGATAGAGCGAGGGATAGAGCGAGGGAGACAGCGAGGGAGACAGCGAGGGAGACAGCGAGAGTACATTGAGAGAGACAGCGAGACAGACAGCGAGAGAGACAGCGAGAGAGACAGCAAGAGAGACAGCGAGAGAGACTGCGAGGTAGACGGCGAGGGAGACGACGAGGGAGACGACGAGAGAGACGACGAGGGAGACGACGAGGGAGACGACGAGGGAGACGACGAGGGAGACGACGAGGGAGACGACGAGAGAGACGACGAGGGAGACGACGAGGGAGACGACGAGGGAGACGACGAGGGAGACGACGAGGGAGACGACGAGGGAGACAGCAAGGGAGACAGAGAGGGAGACAGCGACAGAGACAGAGAGGGAGACAGCGACAGAGACAGCGACAGAGACAGCGACAGCGACAGCGAGGGAGACAGCGAGGGAGACGGCGAGGGAGGCGGCGAGGGAGGCGGCGAGGGAGACAGCGAGGGAGACAGCAAGGGAGACAGCGAGGGAGACAGCGAGGGAGACAGCGAGGGAGACAGCGAGGGAGACTGCGAGGGAGACTGCGAGGGTGACTGCGAGAGAGACTGCGAGAGAGACTGCGAGGGAGACTGCGAGGGAGACTGCATGGGAGACTGCGAGGGAGACTGCGAGGGAGACTGCGAGGGAGACAGCGAGGGAGACAGCGAGGGAGACAGCGAGGGAAACTGCGAGAGAGACAGCGAGGGAAACTGCGAGAGAGACAGCGAGGGACACAGCGAGGGAGACAGCGAGGGAGACTGCGAGGGAGACAGCGAGAGAGACAGCGAGAGAGACAGCGAGAGAGACTGCGAGAGAGACTGCGAGAGAGACTGCGAGAGAGACTGCGAGAGAGACAGCGAGGGAGACAGCGAGAGAGACAGCGAGAGAGACAGCGAGAGAGACAGCGAGAGAGACAGCGAGAGAGACAGCGAGGGAGAAAGCGAGGGAGACAGCGAGAGAGACTGCGAGAGAGACTGCGAGAGAGACTGCGAGGGAGACTGCGAGGGAGACTGCGAGGGAGACTGCGAGGGAGACTGCGAGGGAGACTGCGTGGAAGACAGCGAGGGAGACAGCGAGGGAGACAGCGAGGGAGACAGCGAGGGAAACTGCGAGAGAGACAGCGAGAGAGACAGCGAGAGAGACAGCGAGAGAGACAGCGAGAGAGACAGCGAGAGAGACTGCGAGGGAGACAGCGAGAGAGACAGCGAGAGAGACAGCGAGAGAGACAGCGAGAGAGACAGCGAGGGAGAAAGCGAGAGCGACTTCGAGAGAGACTGCGAGGGAGACAGCGAGACTGTGAGGGAAACAGCGAGGGAGACTGCGAGGGAGACTGCGAGGGAGACTGCGAGGGAGACTGCGAGGGAGACAGCGAGAGAGACAGCGAGAGAGACAGCGAGAGAGACTGCAAAGGAGACTGCGAGAGAGACTGCGAGGGAGACTGCGAGAGAGACTGCGAGAGAGACTGCGAGAGGGACAGCGAGAGAGACTGCGAGAGAGACTGCGAGAGAGACTACGAGAGAGACTGCGAGAGAGACTGCGAGAGAGACTGCGAGGGAGAAAGCGAGGGAGAAAGCGACAGAGACTGTGTGGGAGACTGCAATGGAGACAGCGAGAGAGACTGTGAGGGAGAATGCGAGGGAGACTGCGAGGGAGACTGCGAGGGAGACTGCGAGGGAGACTGCGAGAGAGACTGCGAGAGAGAATGCGAGGGAGACTGCGAGGGAGACTGCGAGAGAGACTGCGAGAGAGACTGCGAGAGAGACGGCGAGAGAGACGGAGAGAGAGACGGCGAGAGAGACTGCGAGAGAGAGAGTGAGAGAGACTGAGAGGGAGACAGCAAGAGAGACTGCGAGAGAGACTGCGAGAGAGACTGCGAGAGAGACTGCGAGAGAGACTGCGAGAGAGACTGCGAGAGATACAGCGAGGGATAGAGCGAGGGATAGCGCGAGGGAGACAGTGAGGGAGACAGCGAGGGAGACAGCGAGGGAGACAGCGAGAGTACATTGAGAGAGACAGCGAGAGAGACAGCGAGAGAGACAGCGAGAGAGACAGTGAGAGAGACTGCTATGGAGATAGCGAGAGAGACAGCGGGGGATACAGAGAGAGTGACTGCGAGGGAGACGGCGAGGGAGACAGCGAGGGAGACAGCGAGGGAGACTGCGAGGGAGACTGCGAGGGAGACAGCGAGGGAGACAGCGAGGGAGACAGCGAGGGAGACAGCGAGGGAGACAGCGAGGGAAACTGCGAGAGAGACAGCGAGGGAAACTGCGAGAGAGACAGCGAGGGACACAGCGAGGGAGACAGCGAGGGAGACTGCGAGGGAGACTGCGAGGGAGACAGCGAAAGAGACTGCGAGAGAGACTGCGAGTGAGAGCGCGTGAGAGACAGCGAGAGAGACTGCGTGGGATACAGCGAGGGAGACAGCGAGGGAGACAGCGAGAGAGAATGCGAGAAGGACTGCGAGAGAGACAGCGAGGGAGAAAGCGAGAGCGACTTCGAGAGAGACTGCGAGGGAGACAGCGATAGAAACTGTGAGGGAAACAGCGAGGGAGACAGCGAGGGGACTGCGAGAGAGACTGCGAGGGAGACTGCGAGAGAGACTGCGAGAGAGACTGCGAGAGAGACTGCGAGAGAGACTGCGAGAGAGACTGCGAGGGAGACTGCGAGAGAGACTGCGAGAGAGACTGCGAGGGAGACTGCGAGGGAGACTGCGAGGGAGACTGCGAGGGAGACTGCGAGAGAGACTGCGAGAGAGACTGCGAGAGAGACTGCGAGAGAGAAAGCGAGGGAGACAGCGAGGGAGACAGCGAGGGAGACAGCGAGGGAGACAGCGAGGGAGACAGCGAGGGAGACAGCAAGGGAGACAGCAAGGGAGACAGCGAGAGAGACAGCGAGAGAGACAGCGAGAGAGACTGCGAGAGAGACTGCGAGAGAGACTGCGAGAGAGACTGCAAGGGAGAGAGCGAGGGAGAAAGCGAGAGAGAAAGCGAGGGAGACAGCGAGGGAGACAGCGAGGGAGACAGCGAGGGAGACAGCGAGGGAGACAGCGAGGGAGACAGCGAGGGAGACAGCGAGAGAGACAGCGAGAGAGACTTCGAGAGAGACTGCGAGAGAGGCAGCGAGGGAGACAGCGAGGGAGACAGCGAGGGAGACAGCGAGGGAGACAGCGAGGGAGACAGCGAGGGAGACAGCGACAGAGACAGCAATAGAGACTGTGAGAGAGACTGCGAGGGACACAGCGAGAGAGACTGCGAGGGAGACAACGAGAGAGAATGTGAGAGAGATCGCGTGAGACAGCGAGGGAGACAGCGAGGGAGATAGCGAGGGAGACAGCGAGGGAGACTGCGAGGGAGACTGCGAGAGTGAGAGCGAGAGACACAGTGAGGGAGACAGCAAGAGAGACTGCAAGAGAGACTGCGAGGGAGACTGCGAGGGAGACTGCGAGGGAGACAGCGTGGGAGGCAGCGAGGGAGACAGCGAGAGAAACTGCGACGAAGACTGCGAGAGAGACTGCGAGAGAGACTGCGAGAGAGACTGCGAGAGAGACTGCGAGAGAGACTGCGAGGGAGAAAGCGAGAGAGACTGCGAGAGAGACTGCGAGGGAGAAAGCGAGAGAGACTGCGAGGGAGACTGCAAGGGAGACAGCGAGAGAGACAGCGAGAGAGACTGCGAGAGAGACTGCGAGGGAGAAAGCGAGAGAGACTGCGAGAGAGAAAGCGAGAGAGAAAGCGAGAGAGACTGCGAGGGAGACTGCAAGGGAGACAGCGAGAGAGACAGCGAGAGAGACAGCGAGGGAGATAGCGCGGGGGATAGCGAGTAAGATAGCGAGGGAGATAGCGAGAGAGATAGCGAGAGAGATAGCGAGAGAGATAGCGAGAGAGACTGCAAGAGAGACTGCAAGAGAGACTGTGAGGGAGAGAGCGAGGGAGAGAGCGAGGGAGAAAGCGAGAGAGAACACGAGGGAGACAGCGATAGAAACTGCGAGGGAGTCAGCGAGAGAGACTGCGAGAGAGACTGTGAGAGAGACCTCGAGGGAGACAGCGAGGGAGACTGTGAGGGAGACAGCGAGGGAGACAGCGAGAGAGACTGCGAGTGAGACTGTGAGGGAGACAGCGAGAGAGACTGCGAGGGAGAAAGCGAGAGAAACTGCGAGAGAGACTGCTATGGAGATAGCGAAAAAAACAGCGAGGGATACAGTGAGAGACACTGCGAGGGAGACAGCGATTGAGACGGCGAGGGAGACAGCGAGGGAGACAGCGAGGGAGAAAGCGAGGGAGACAGCGAGGGAGACAGCGAGAGAGACAGCGAGAGAGACAGCGAGAGAGACAGCGAGAGAGACAGCGAGAGAGACTTCGAGAGAGACTTCGAGAGAGACTTCGAGAGAGACTTCGAGAGAGACTTCGAGAGAGACTGCGAGGGAGGCAGCGAGGGAGGCAGCGAGGGAGACAGCGAGGGAGACAGCGAGGGAGACAGCGAGGGAGACAGCGAGGGAGACTGCGAGGGAGACAGCAAGAGAGACAGCAAGAGAGACAGCAAGAGAGACAGCAAGAGAGACAGCAAGAGAGACTGCAAGAGAGACTGCAAGAGAGACTGCAAGAGAGACTGCAAGAGAGACTGTGAGAGAGAATGCGATGGACACAGCGAGAGAGACTGCGAGGGAGACGAGAGAGAATGCGAGAGAGAATGCGAGAGAGATCGCGTGAGACAGCGAGGGAGACTGCGAGGGAGACTGCGAGGGAGACTGCGAGGGAGACTGCGAGGGAGACTGCGAGGGAGACAGCAAGAGAGACAGCAAGAGAGACAGCAAGAGAGACTGCAAGAGAGACTGCAAGAGAGACTGCAAGAGAGACTGCAAGAGAGACTGCGAGGGAGACAGCGAGGGAGACTGCGAGGAAGACTGCGAGGAAGACTGCGAGGAAGACTGCGAGGAAGACTGCGAGAGAGACTGCGAGAGAGACTGCGAGAGAGACTGCGAGAGAGACTGCGAGGGAGAAAGCGAGAGAGACTGCGAGAGAGACTGCGAGGGAGAAAGCGAGAGAGACTGCGAGGGAGACTGCAAGGGAGACAGCGAGAGAGACAGCGAGGGAGACAGCGAGGGAGATAGCGAGGGAGATAGCGAGGGAGATAGCGAGGGAGATAGCGAGGGAGATAGCGAGAGAGATAGCGAGAGAGACTGCGAGAGAGACTGCGAGAGAGACTGTGAGGGAGACTGTGAGGGAGACAGCGAGGGAGACTGCGAGAGAGACTGCGAGAGAGACTGCTATGGAGATAGCGAGAGAGACAGCGAGGGATACAGCGAGAGAGACTGCGAGACTAACGGCGAGAGAGACAGCGAGGGAGATGGCGAGGGAGACAGCGCTGGAGACAGCGAGAGAGAATGCGAGAAGGACTGCGAGAGAGACAGCGAGGGAGAAAGCAAGAGCGACTTCGAGAGAGACTGCGAGGGAGACAGCGAGACTGTGAGGGAAACAGCGAGGGAGACAGCGAGAGAGACTGCGAGGGAGACTGCGAGGGAGACTGCGAGGGAGACTGCGAGGGAGACTGCGAGAGAGAATGCGAGAGAGACTGCGAGAGGGATATTGAGGGAGACTGCGAGAGGGATATTGAGGGAGACTGCGAGAGAGACTGCGAGAGAGACTGCGAGAGAGACTGCGAGAGAGACTGCGAGAGAGACTGCGAGAGAGACTGCGAGGGAGACTGCGAGGGAGACTGCGAGGGAGACTGCGAGGGAGACTGCAAGAGAGAATGCGAGAGAGACTGCGAGAGGGATATTGAGGGAGACAGCGAGGGAGACAGCGAGGGAGACAGCGAGGGAGACAGCGAGAGAGACAGCGAGGGAGACAGCGAGAGAGACAGCGAGAGAGACAGCGAGAGAGACAGCGAGAGAGACAGCGAGGGAGACAGCGAGGGAGACAGCGAGGGAGACAGCGAGAGAGACTGCGAGGGAGACTGCGAGGGAGACAGCGAGGGAGACAGCGAGGGAGACAGCGAGGGAGACAGCGAGAGAGACTGCGAGGGAGACTGCGAGAGAGACTGCGAGAGAGACTGAGGGAGAGAGCGAGGGAGAAAGCGAGAGAGAAAGCGAGGGAGACAGCGAGGGAGACAGCGAGGTAGACAGCGAGGTAGACAGCGAGATAGACAGCGAGAGAGACTTCGAGAGAGACTGCGAGGGAGGCAGCGAGGGAGACAGCGAGGGAGACAGCGAGGGAGACAGCGACAGAGACAGCAATAGAGACTGCGAGAGAGACTGCGAGAGAGACTGCGAGGGAGACTGCGAGAGAGAGAGCGAGAGAGAGAGCGAGAGACACAGCGAGGGAGACAGCAAGAGAGACTGCAAGAGAGACAGCGAGGGAGACAGCGTGGGAGGCAGCGAGGGAGACAGCGAGAGAAACTGCGAGGAAGACTGCGAGAGAGACTGCGAGAGAGACTGCAAGAGAGAAAGCGAGAGAGACTGCGAGGGAGAAAGCGAGAGAGACTGCGAGGGAGACTGCAAGGGAGACTGCAAGGGAGACAGCGAGAGAGACAGCGAGGGAGATAGCGAGGGAGATAGCGAGGGAGATAGCGAGGGAGATAGCGAGAGAGATAGCGAGAGAGATAGCGAGAGAGACTGCGAGAGAGACTGCGAGAGAGACTGCGAGGGAGAGAGCGAGCGAGAAAGCGAGAGAGAACACGAGGGAGACAGCGAGGGAGACAGCGAGGGAGACAGCGAGAGAGACAGCGAGAGAGACTGCGAGTGAGACTGTGAGGGAGACAGCGAGAAAGACTGCGAGGGAGAAAGCGAGAGAAACTGCGAGAGAGACTGCTATGGAGATAGCGAGAGAGACAGCGAGGGATACAGCGAGAGACACTGCGAGGGAGACAGCGATTGAGACGGCTAGGGAGACGGCGAGAGAGACAGCGAGGGAGACAGCGAGGGAGACAGCGTGGGAGACAGCGAGGGAGACAGCGAGAGAGACAGCGAGAGAGACAGCGAGAGAGACAGCGAGAGAGACAGCGAGAGAGACAGCGAGAGGGATATTGAGGGAGACAGCGAGGGAGACAGCGAGGGAGACAGCGAGAGAGACAGCGAGAGAGACAGCGAGGGAGACAGCGAGGGAGACAGCGAGGGAGACAGCGAGGGAGACAGCGAGAGAGACTGCGAGGGAGACTGCGAGAGAGACTGCGAGAGAGACTGCGAGAGAGACTGCGAGAGAGACTGCGAGAGAGACTGCGAGAGAGACTGAGGGAGAGAGCGAGGGAGAAAGCGAGAGAGAAAGCGAGGGAGACAGCGAGGGAGACAGCGAGGGAGACAGCGAGGTAGACAGCGAGAGAGACTTCGAGAGATACTGCGAGGGAGACTGCGAGAGAGACTGCGAGAGAGACTGCGAGAGAGACTGAGGGAGAGAGCGAGGGAGAAAGCGAGAGAGAAAGCGAGGGAGACAGCGAGGGAGACAGCGAGGGAGACAGCGAGGTAGACAGCGAGGTAGACAGCGAGATAGACAGCGAGAGAGACTTCGAGAGAGACTTCGAGAGAGACTGCGAGGGAGGCAGCGAGGGAGACAGCGAGGGAGACAGCGACAGAGACAGCAATAGAGACTGCGAGAGAGACTGCGAGAGAGACTGCGAGGGAGACTGCGAGAGAGAGAGCGAGAGAGAGAGCGAGAGACACAGCGAGGGAGGCAGCAAGAGAGACTGCAAGAGAGACAGCGAGGGAGACAGCGTGGGAGGCAGCGAGGGAGACAGCGAGAGAAACTGCGAGGAAGACTGCGAGAGAGACTGCGAGAGAGACTGCAAGAGAGAAAGCGAGAGAGACTGTGAGGGAGAAAGCGAGAGAGACTGCGAGGGAGACTGCAAGGGAGACTGCAAGGGAGACAGCGAGAGAGACAGCGAGGGAGATAGCGAGGGAGATAGCGAGGGAGATAGCGAGGGAGATAGCGAGAGAGATAGCGAGAGAGATAGCGAGAGAGACTGCGAGGGAGACTGCGAGAGAGACTGCGAGGGAGAGAGCGAGCGAGAAAGCGAGAGAGAACACGAGGGAGACAGCGAGGGAGACAGCGAGGGAGACAGCGAGAGAGACAGCGAGAGAGACTGCGAGTGAGACTGTGAGGGAGACAGCGAGAAAGACTGCGAGGGAGAAAGCGAGAGAAACTGCGAGAGAGACTGCTATGGAGATAGCGAGAGAGACAGCGAGGGATACAGCGAGAGACACTGCGAGGGAGACAGCGATTGAGACGGCTAGGGAGACGGCGAGAGAGACAGCGAGGGAGACAGCGAGGGAGACAGCGTGGGAGACAGCGAGGGAGACAGCGAGGGAGACAGCGAGAGAGACAGCGAGAGAGACAGCGAGAGAGACAGCGAGAGAGACAGCGAGAGAGACAGCGAGAGGGATATTGAGGGAGACAGCGAGGGAGACAGCGAGGGAGACAGCGAGAGAGACAGCGAGAGAGACAGCGAGGGAGACAGCGAGGGAGACAGCGAGGGAGACAGCGAGGGAGACAGCGAGAGAGACTGCGAGGGAGACTGCGAGAGAGACTGCGAGAGAGACTGCGAGAGAGACTGCGAGAGAGACTGCGAGAGAGACTGCGAGAGAGACTGAGGGAGAGAGCGAGGGAGAAAGCGAGAGAGAAAGCGAGGGAGACAGCGAGGGAGACAGCGAGGGAGACAGCGAGGTAGACAGCGAGAGAGACTTCGAGAGATACTGCGAGGGAGGCAGCGAGGGAGACAGCGAGGGAGACAGCGAGGGAGACAGCGAGGGAGACAGTGAGGGAGACAGTGAGGGAGACAGCGACAGAGACAGCAATAGAGACTGCGAGAGAGACTGCGAGGGACACAGCGAGAGAGACTGCGAGGGAGACAACGAGAGAGAATGTGAGAGAGATCGCGTGAGACAGCGAGGGAGACTGCGAGAGAGAGAGCGAGAGACACAGCGAGGGAGACAGCAAGAGAGACTGCAAGAGAGACTGCGAGGGAGACTGCGAGGGAGACAGCGTGGGAGACAGCGTGGGAGGCAGCGAGGGAGACAGCGAGAGAAACTGCGAGGAAGACTGCGAGAGAGACTGCGAGAGAGACTGCGAGAGAGACTGCGAGGGAGACTGCGAGGGAGACTGCGAGGGAGAAAGCGAGAGAGACTGCGAGGGAGAAAGCGAGAGAGACTGCGAGGGAGACTGCAAGGGAGACTGCAAGGGAGACTGCAAGGGAGACTGCAAGGGAGACAGCGAGAGAGACAGCGAGAGAGATAGCGAGAGAGATAGCGAGAGAGACTGCGAGAGAGACAGCGAGGGAGACAGCGAGGGAGACTGCGAGGAAGACAGCGAGGGAGACTGCGAGGAAGACTGCGAGGAAGACTGCGAGGAAGACTGCGAGGAAGACTGCGAGGGAGACTGCGAGAGAGACTGCGAGAGAGACTGCGAGAGAGACTGCGAGAGAGACTGCGAGGGAGAAAGCGAGAGAGACTGCGAGACAGACTGCGAGGGAGAAAGCGAGAGAGACTGCGAGGGAGACTGCGAGGGAGACTGCGAGGGAGACAGCGAGAGAGACAGCGAGAGAGACAGCGAGAGAGACAGCGAGGGAGACAGCGAGGGAGATAGCGAGGGAGATAGCGAGGGAGATAGCGAGGGAGATAGCGAGAGAGACTGCGAGAGAGACTGCGAGAGAGACTGTGAGGGAGACTGTGAGGGAGACAGCGAGGGAGACTGCTATGGAGATAGCGAGAGAGACAGCGAGGGATACAGCGAGAGTGACTGCGAGACTAACTGCGAGGGAGACGGCGAGGGAGATGGCGAGGGTGACAGCGAGGGAGACGGCGAGAGAGACAGCGAGAGAGACTGCGAGGGAGACTGCGAGGGAGACTGCGAGGGAGACTGCGAGGGAGACAGCGAGAGAGACTGCGAGAGAGACTGCGAGAGAGACTGCGAGAGAGACTGCGAGAGAGACTGCGAGAGAGACTGCGAGTGAGACTGCGAGGGAGACTGCGAGGGAGAGGGACTGCGAGAGAGAAAGCGAGAGAGAAAGCCAGAGAGTGCGAGGGAGACAGCGAGGGAGACAGCGAGAGAGAATGCGAGAGAGAATGCGAGAGAGACAGCGAGGGAGACAGCGAGGGAGACAGCGAGGGAGACAGCGAGGGAGACAGCGAGAGAGACAGCGAGAGAGACTGCGAGTGAGACTGTGAGGGAGACAGCGAGAAAGACTGCGAGGGAGAAAGCGAGAGAAACTGCGAGAGAGACTGCTATGGAGATAGCGAGAGAGACAGCGAGGGATACAGCGAGAGACACTGCGAGGGAGACAGCGATTGAGACGGCTAGGGAGACGGCGAGAGAGACAGCGAGGGAGACAGCGAGGGAGACAGCGTGGGAGACAGCGAGGGAGACAGCGAGAGAGACAGCGAGAGAGACAGCGAGAGAGACAGCGAGAGAGACAGCGAGAGGGATATTGAGGGAGACAGCGAGGGAGACAGCGAGGGAGACAGCGAGAGAGACAGCGAGAGAGACAGCGAGGGAGACAGCGAGGGAGACAGCGAGGGAGACAGCGAGGGAGACAGCGAGGGAGACAGCGAGAGAGACTGCGAGGGAGACTGCGAGAGAGACTGCGAGAGAGACTGCGAGAGAGACTGCGAGAGAGACAGCGAGAGAGACTGCGAGAGAGACTGAGGGAGAGAGCGAGGGAGAAAGCGAGAGAGAAAGCGAGGGAGACAGCGAGGGAGACAGCGAGGGAGACAGCGAGGGAGACAGCGAGGTAGACAGCGAGAGAGACTTCGAGAGATACTGCGAGGGAGGCAGCGAGGGAGACAGCGAGGGAGACAGCGATGGAGACAGCGAGGGAGACAGTGAGGGAGACAGTGAGGGAGACAGCGACAGAGACAGCAATAGAGACTGCGAGAGAGACTGCGAGGGACACAGCGAGAGAGACTGCGAGGGAGACAACGAGAGAGAATGTGAGAGAGATCGCGTGAGACAGCGAGGGAGACTGCGAGAGAGAGAGCGAGAGACACAGCGAGGGAGACAGCAAGAGAGACTGCAAGAGAGACTGCGAGGGAGACTGCGAGGGAGACAGCGTGGGAGACAGCGTGGGAGGCAGCGAGGGAGACAGCGAGAGAAACTGCGAGGAAGACTGCGAGGAAGACTGCGAGAGAGACTGCGAGAGAGACTGCGAGAGAGACTGCGAGAGAGACTGCGAGAGAGACTGCGAGAGAGACTGCGAGGGAGACTGCGAGGGAGACTGCGAGGGAGACTGCGAGGGAGAAAGCGAGAGAGACTGCGAGGGAGAAAGCGAGAGAGACTGCGAGGGAGACTGCAAGGGAGACTGCAAGGGAGACTGCAAGGGAGACTGCAAGGGAGACAGCGAGAGAGACAGCGAGAGAGATAGCGAGAGAGATAGCGAGAGAGACTGCGAGAGAGACAGCGAGGGAGACTGCGAGGGAGACAGCGAGGGAGACTGCGAGGGAGACTGCGAGGAAGACTGCGAGGAAGACTGCGAGGAAGACTGCGAGGAAGACTGCGAGGGAGACTGCGAGAGAGACTGCGAGAGAGACTGCGAGAGAGACTGCGAGAGAGACTGCGAGGGAGAAAGCGAGAGAGACTGCGAGACAGACTGCGAGGGAGAAAGCGAGAGAGACTGCGAGGGAGACTGCGAGGGAGACTGCGAGGGAGACAGCGAGAGAGACAGCGAGAGAGACAGCGAGAGAGACAGCGAGGGAGATAGCGAGGGAGATAGCGAGGGAGATAGCGAGGGAGATAGCGAGAGAGACTGCGAGAGAGACTGCGAGAGAGACTGTGAGGGAGACTGTGAGGGAGACAGCGAGGGATACTGCTATGGAGATAGCGAGAGAGACAGCGAGGGATACAGCGAGAGAGACTGCGAGACTAACTGCGAGGGAGACGGCGAGGGAGATGGCGAGGGTGACAGCGAGGGAGACGGCGAGAGAGACAGCGAGAGAGACTGCGAGGGAGACTGCGAGGGAGACTGCGAGGGAGACTGCGAGGGAGACAGCGAGAGAGACTGCGAGAGAGACTGCGAGAGAGACTGCGAGAGAGACTGCGAGAGAGACTGCGAGAGAGACTGCGAGAGAGACTGCGAGTGAGACTGCGAGGGAGACTGCGAGGGAGAGGGACTGCGAGAGAGAAAGCGAGAGAGAAAGCCAGAGAGTGCGAGGGAGACAGCGAGGGAGACAGCGAGAGAGAATGCGAGAGAGACAGCGAGGGAGACAGCGAGGGAGACAGCGAGGGAGACAGCGAGGGAGACAGCGAGGGAGACAGCGAGGGAGACATCGAGAGAGACAACGAGAGAGACATCGAGAGAGACAGCGAAAGAGAATGCGAGAGACACTGCGAGAGAGACTTCGACAGAGACATCCAGGGTTACTTCGAGGGAGACTTCGAGGGAGACTGCGAGGGAGACAGCGTGAGAGACTGAGAGAGACAGCGAGAGAGACAGTGAGGGAGACAGCGAGGGAGACAGCGAGGGAGACTGTGAGGGAGACAGCGAGAGAGTCTGCGAGGGAGAGAGCGAGGGAGAAAGCGAGAGAGACTGCGAGGGAGACAGCGATCGAGACTTCGAGGGAGACAGCGAGAGAGACAGCGAGAGAGACTGCGAGAGAGACTGCGAGAGAGACTGCGAGAGAGACTGCGAGAGAGACTGCGAGAGAGACTGCGAGGGAGACAGCGAGGGAGACAGCGAGAGAGACTGTGAAGGAGACAGCGAGGGAGACAGCGAGGGATAAAGCGAGAGACACTGCGAGAGAGACTGCGAGGGAGACGGCGAGGGAGACGGCGAGGGAGACGGCGAGGGAGACGGTGAGAGAGAGAGCGAGAGAGAGAGCGAGAGAGAGCGCGAGGGAGACAGCGAGGGAGACAGCGAGGGAGACAGCGCGGGAGACAGCGAGGGAGACAGCGAGAGAGACTTCGAGAGAGACTGCGAGGGAGGCAGCGAGGGAGGCAGCGAGGGAGGCAGCGAGGGAGACAGCGACAGAGACTGCGAGAGAGACTGCGAGAGAGACTGCGAGAGAGACTGCGAGGGACACAGCGAGGGAGACAGCGAGAGAGACTGCGAGAGAGACTGCGAGGGAGACAACGAGAGAGACTGCGAGAGAGATCACGTGAGACAGCGAGGGAGACAGCGAGGGAGATAGCCAGGGAGACTGCGAGAGAGAGAGCGAGAGACACAGCGAGGGAGACAGCGAGGGAGACAGCGAGAGAGACTGCGAGAGAGACTGCGAGAGAGACTGCGAGAGAGACTGCGAGGGAGACTGCGAGGGAGACTGCGAGGGAGACTGCGAGGGAGACTGCGAGGGAGACAGCGTGGGAGGCAGCGAGGGAGACAGCAAGAGAAACCGCGAGGAAGACAGCGAGAGAGACAGCGAGAGAGACTGCGGGAGAGACTGCGAGAGAGACTGCGAGAGAGACTGCGAGAGAGACTGCGAGAGAGACTGCGAGAGAGACTGCGAGGGAGACTGCGAGGGAGACTGCGAGAGAGACTGCGAGGGAGACTGCGAGGGAGACTGCGAGGGAGACTGCGAGGGAGACAGCGAGGGAGACAGCGAAGGCGACTGCGAGAGACAGCGAGGGAGACAGCGAGGGAGAATGCGAGGGAGACAGCGAGGGAGACAGCGAGGGAAACTGCGAGGGAGACTGCGAGGGAGACTGCGAGGGAGACTGCGAGAGACACTGCGAGAGACACTGCGAGAGACACTGCGAGAGAGACTGCGAGGGAGAATGCGAGGGAGAATGCGAGGGGGACAGCGAGGGGGACAGCAAGGGGGACAGCGAGAGAGACAGCGAGGGAGACTGCGAGGGAGACTGCGAGGGAGACTGCGAGGGAGACTGCGAGGGAGACTGCGAGGGAGTCTGCGAGAGACACTGCGAGAGACACTGCGAGAGACACTGCGAGAGAGACTGCGAGGGAGAATGCGAGGGAGAATGCGAGGGGGACAGCGAGGGGGACAGCAAGGGGGACAGCGAGAGAGACAGCAAGGGAGACAGCGAGGGAGACAGCGAGGGAGACAGCGAGGGAGACAGCGAGGGAGACAGCGAGGGAGACTGAGTGACAGACTGCGAGAGAGACAGCGAAAGCGACAGCGAAAGAGACAGCGAAAGAGACAGCGAAAGAGACAGCGAGGGATACTGCGAGGGAGACGGCGAGATAGACGGCGAGAGAGACAGCGAGTGAGACAGCGAGTGAGACGGCGTGGGAGGCGGTGAGAGACTGCGAGACAGATAGCGAGACAGTCTGCGAGAGAGACAGCGAGGGAGACCGCGAGGGAGACAGCGAGGGAGACAGCGAGGGAGACAGCGAGGGAGACAGCGAGGGAGACAGCGAGGGAGACATCGAGGAAGACAGTGAGAGAGACTGCGAGAGAGACTGCGAGAGAGACTGCGAGAGCGACTGCTAGGGAGACAGCGAGGGAGGCAGCGAGGGAGGCAGCGAGGGAGACAGCGAGAGAAACTGCGAGGAAGATGGCGAGAGAGACTGCGAGAGAGACGGCGAGGGAGACATTGAGGGAGAGAGCGAGGGACACAGCGAGGGAGAAAGCGAGGGAGACAGCGAGGGAGACAGCGAGGGAGACAGCGAGAGAGACTGCGAGGGAGACTGCGAGGGAGACTGCGAGGGAGACTGCGAGGGAGACTGCGAGGGAGACAGCAAGGGAGACAGCGAGGGAGACTGTGAGAAGGACTGCGAGAAGGACTGTGATAGAGACAGCGAGAGAGACTGCGAGGGACACAGCGAGGGAGACAGCGAGAGAGACTGCGAGGGAGACAACGAGAGAGACTGCGAGAGAGATCACGTGAGACAGTGAGGGAGATAGCGAGGGAGACAGCGAGGGAGACTGCGAGAGAGAGAGCGAGAGACACAGCGAGGGAGACAGCAAGAGAGACTGCAAGAGAGGCAGCGAGGGAGACAGCGAGAGAGACAGCGTGAGAGACAGCGAGAGAGACAGCGAGAGAGACTGCGAGAGAGACTGCGAGAGAGACTGCGAGAGAGACTGCGAGAGAGACTGCGAGGGATAGAGCGAGGGATAGAGCGAGGGAGACAGCGAGGGAGACAGCGAGGGAGACAGCGAGGGAGACAGCGAGGGAGACAGCGAGGGAGACAGACTGGGAGACAGCGAGAGTACATTGAGAGAGACAGCGAGAGAGACTGCGAGGGAGACTGCGAGGGAGACTGCGAGGGAGACTGCGAGGGAGACTGCGAGGGAGACGGCGAGGGAGACGGCGAGGGAGACGGCGAGAGAGACAGCGAGAGAGACTGCGAGGGAGACGGCGAGGGAGACGGCGAGGGAGACGGCGAGGGAGACGGCGAGGGAGACGGCGAGGGAGACGGCGAGGGAGACAGCGACGGAGACAGCGACAGAGACAGCGACAGAGACAGTGACACAGACAGCGACAGAGACAGCGAGGGAGACAGTGAGAGAGACTGCTATGGAGATAGCGAGAGAGACAGCGGGGGATACAGAGAGAGTTACTGCGAGGGAGACGGCGAGGGAGACGGCGAGGGAGACGACGAGGGAGACGACGAGGGAGACGACGAGGGAGACAGCGAGGGAGACAGCGAGGGAGACAGCGAGGGAGACAGCGAGGGAGACAGCGAGAGAGACTGCGAGAGAGACTGCGAGAGAGACTGCGAGAGAGACTGCGAGAGAGACTGCGAGGGAGACTGCGAGGGAGACAGCGAGGGAGACAGCGAGGGAGACAGCGAGGGAGACAGCGAGGGAAACTGCGAGGGACACAGCGAGGGACACAGCGAGGGAGACAGCGAGGGAGACAGCGAGGGAGACAGCGAGGGAGACAGCGAGGGAGACAGCGAGGGAGACAGCGAGGGAGACAGCGAGGGAGACTGTGAGGGAAACAGCGAGGGAGACTGCGAGGGAGACTGCGAGGGAGACTGCGAGTGATACTGCGAGAGAGACTGCGAGGCAGACTGCGAGAGAGACTGCGAGAGAGACTGCGAGGGAGACTGCGAGGGAGACTGCGAGGGAGACTGCGAGGGAGACTGCGAGGGAGACTGCGAGAGAGAATGCGAGAGAGACTGCGAGAGAGACTGCGAGAGGGATATTGAGGGAGACTGCGAGGGAGACAGCGAGGGAGACAGCGAGGGAGACAGCGAGGGAGACAGCGAGAGAGACAGCGAGGGAGACAGCGAGGGAGACAGCGAGGGAGACAGCGAGGGAGACTGCGAGAGAGACTGCGAGAGAGACTGCGAGAGAGACTGCGAGAGAGACTGCGAGAGAGACTGCGAGGGAGAGAGCGAGGGAGAAAGCGAGAGAGACTGCGAGAGAGACAGCGATAGAAACAGCGAGGGAGTCAGCGAGAGAGACAGCGAGAGAGACTGCGAGAGAGACTGTGAGAGAGACCTCGAGGGAGACAGCGAGAGAGACTGTGAGGGAGACAGCGAGGGAGACAGTGAGAGAGACAGCGAGAGAGACTGTGAGGGAGACAGCGAGAGAGACTGCGAGGGAGGAAGCGAGAGAAACTGCGAGAGAGACTGCTATGGAGATAGCGAGAGAGACAGCGAGGGAGACAGCGATTGAGACGGCGAGAGAGAGCGAAGGAGAGAGCGAGGGAGAGAGCGAGGGAGAGAGCGAGGGAGAGAGCGAGGGAGAGAGCGAGGGAGACAGCGAGGGAGACAGCGAGGGAGACAGCGAGGGAGACAGCGAGGGAGACAGCGAGGGAGACAGCGAAGGTGACAGCGAGGGAGACAGCGAGGGAGACAGCGAGGTAGACAGCGAGAGAGACATCGAGAGAGACTGCGAGGGAGGCAGCGAGGGAGGCAGCGAGGGAGGCAGCGAGGGAGACAGCGAGGGAGACAGCGACAGAGACAGCAATAGAGACAGCAATAGAGACTGCGAGAGAGACTGCGAGGGAGACAACGAGAGAGAATGCGAGAGAGATCGTGTGAGACAGCGAGGGAGCCAGCGAGGGGGATAGCGAGGGAGACAGCGAGGGAGACAGCGAGGGAGACTGCGAGAGAGAGAGCGAGAGACACAGCGAGGGAGACAGCAAGAGAGACAGCAAGAGAGACTGCAAGAGAGACTGCAAGAGAGACTGCAAGAGAGACTGCAAGAGAGACTGCAAGAGAGACTGCGAGGGAGACTGCGAGGGAGACAGCGTGGGAGGCAGCGAGGGAGACAGCGAGGAAGACTGCGAGAGAGACTGCGAGAGAGACTGCGAGAGAGACTGCGAGAGAGACTGCGAGAGAGACTGAGAGAGAGACTGAGAGAGAGACTGCGAGAGAGACTGCGAGGGAGAAAGCGAGAGAGAAAGCGAGAGAGACTGCGAGGGAGAAAGCGAGAGAGACTGCGAGGGAGAAAGCGAGAGAGACTGCGAGGGAGAAAGCGAGAGAGACTGCGAGGGAGACTGCAAGGGAGATAGCGAGGGAGATAGCGAGGGAGATAGCGAGAGAGACTGCGAGAGAGACTGCGAGGGAGACGGCGACTGAGAAAGCGAGAGAGTCTGCGAGGGAGACAGCGATAGAAACTGCGAGGGATTCAGCGAGAGAGACAGCGAGAGAGACTGCGAGAGAGACTGCGAGAGAGACTGTGAGAGAGACCTCGAGGGAGACAGCGAGGAAGACAGCGAGGAAGACAGCGAGGAAGACAGCGAGGAAGACAGCGAGGAAGACAGCGAGGAAGACAGCGAGAGAGACTGCGAGGGAGACAGTGAGGGAGATAGCGAGAGAGACAGCGAGAGAGACTGCGAGTGAGACTGTGAGGGAGACAGCGAGAGAGACTGCGAGGGAGAAAGCGAGAGAAACTGCGAGAGAGACTGCTATGGAGATAGCGAGAGAGACAGCGAGGGATACAGAGCGAGACACTGCGAGAGAGAATGCGAGGGAGACAGCGATTGAGATGGCGAGGGAGACGGCGAGAGGGAGAGCGAGAGAGAGAGCGAGGGAGACAGCGAGGTAGACAGCGAGAGAGACTGCGAGAGAGACTGCGAGGGAGACTGCGAGGGAGACTGCGAGGGAGACTGCGAGGGAGAATGCGAGGGAGACTGCGAGGGAGACTGCGAGAGAGAATGCGAGAGAGACTGCGAGAGAGACTGCGAGAGAGACTGCGAGAGAGACTGCGAGAGGGATATTGAGGGAGACTGCGAGGGAGACTGCGAGGGAGACAGCGAAGGAGACAGCGAGGGAGACAGCGAGGGAGACAGCGAGGGAGACAGCGAGGGAGACTGCGAGGGAGACTGCGAGAGAGACTGCGAGAGAGACTGCGAGAGAGACTGCGAGAGAGACTGCGAGAGAGACTGCGAGGGAGAGAGCGAGGGAGAAAGCGAGAGAGAAAGCGAGAGAGAAAGCGAGAGAGACTGCGAGAGAGACAGCGATAGAAACAGCGAGGGAGTCAGCGAGAGAGACAGCGAGAGAGACAGCGAGAGAGACTGCGAGAGAGACTGCGAGAGAGACTGCGAGAGAGACCTCGAGGGAGACAGCGAGAGAGACTGTGAGGGAGACAGCGAGGGAGACAGTGAGAGAGACAGCGAGAGAGACTGTGAGGCAGACAGCGAGAGAGACTGCGAGGGAGGAAGCGAGAGAAACTGCGAGAGAGACTGCTATGGAGATAGCGAGAGAGACAGCGAGGGAGACAGCGATTGAGACGGCGAGAGAGAGAGCGAGGGAGAGAGCGAGGGAGAGAGCGAGGGAGACAGCGAGGGAGACAGCGAGGGAGACAGCGAGGGAGACAGCGAGGGAGACAGCGAGGGAGACAGCGAGGGAGACAGCGAGAGAGACATCGAGAGAGACTGCGAGGGAGGCAGCGAGGGAGGCAGCGAGGGAGACAGCGAGGGAGACAGCGACAGAGACAGCAATAGAGACTGCGAGGGAGACAACGAGAGAGAATGCGAGAGAGATCGTGTGAGACAGCGAGGGAGCCAGCGAGGGAGATAGCGAGGGAGACAGCGAGGGAGACTGCGAGAGAGAGAGCGAGAGACACAGCGAGGGAGACAGCAAGAGAGACAGCAAGAGAGACTGCAAGAGAGACTGCAAGAGAGACTGCAAGAGAGACTGCGAGGGAGACTGCGAGGGAGACAGCGTGGGAGGCAGCGAGGGAGACAGCGAGGGAGACAGCGAGGAAGACTGCGAGAGAGACTGCGAGAGAGACTGCGAGAGAGACTGCGAGAGAGACTGCGAGAGAGACTGAGAGAGAGACTGCGAGAGAGACTGCGAGGGAGAAAGCGAGAGAGAAAGCGAGAGAGACTGCGAGGGAGAAAGCGAGAGAGACTGCGAGGGAGACTGCAAGGGAGAGAGCGAGGGAGATAGCGAGGGAGATAGCGAGAGAGACTGCGAGAGAGACTGCGAGGGAGACGGCGAGGGAGACGGCGAGGGAGAAAGCGAGAGAGTCTGCGAGGGAGACAGCGATAGAAACTGCGAGGGAGTCAGCGAGAGAGACAGCGAGAGAGACTGCGAGAGAGACTGCGAGAGAGACTGTGAGAGAGACCTCGAGGGAGACAGCGAGGAAGACAGCGAGGAAGACAGCGAGGAAGACAGCGAGGAAGACAGCGAGGAAGACAGCGAGGAAGACAGCGAGAGAGACTGCGAGGGAGACAGTGAGGGAGATAGCGAGAGAGACAGCGAGAGAGACTGCGAGTGAGACTGTGAGGGAGACAGCGAGAGAGACTGCGAGGGAGAAAGCGAGAGAAACTGCGAGAGAGACTGCTATGGAGATAGCGAGAGAGACAGCGAGGGATACAGCGCGAGACACTGCGAGAGAGAATGCGAGGGAGACAGCGATTGAGACGGCGAGGGAGACGGCGAGAGGGAGAGCGAGAGAGAGAGCGAGAGAGACAGCGAGGGAGACAGCGAGGGAGACAGCGAGGGAGACAGCGAGGGAGACAGCGAAGGAGACAGCGAGGGAGACAGCGAGGGAGACAGCGAGGTAGACAGCGAGAGAGACTTCGAGAGAGACTGCGAGGGAGGCAGCGAGGGAGACAGCGAGAGAGACAGCGACAGAGACAGCAACAGAGACAGCGACAGAGACAGAGACTGTGAGAGAGACGGCAAGGGACACAGCGAGAGAAACTGCGAGGGAGACAACGAGAGAGAATGCGAGAGAGATCGCGTGAGACAGCGAGGGAGACAGCGAGGGAGACAGCGAGGGAGACAGCGAGGGAGACAGCGAGGGAGACAGCGAGGGAGACAGCGAGGGAGACAGCGAGGGAGACGGCGTGGGAGACGGCGTGGGAGACGGCGTGGGAGACGGCGTGGGAGGCAGTGAGAGACTGCGAGACAGATAGCGAGACAGTCTGCGAGAGAGACCGCGAGGGAGACCGCGAGGGAGACAGCGAGGGAGACAGCGAGGGAGACAGCGAGGGAGACAACGAGAGAGACAACGAGAGAGACTGCGAGAGCGACTGCTGGGGAGACAGCGAGGGAGACAGCGAGGGAGGCAGCGAGGGAGACAGCGAGGGAGACAGCGAGGGAGACAGCGAGGGAGACAGCGAGGGAGACAGCGAGGGAGACAGCGAGAGAAACTGCGAGGAAGACGGCGAGAGAGACTGCGAGAGAGACGGCGAGGGAGACAGCGAGGGAGACTGCGAAGGAGACTGCGAGGGAGAGAGCGAGGGACACAGCGAGGGAGACAGCGAGGGAGACAGCGAGGGAGACTGCGAGAGAGACTGCGAGAGAGACTGCGAGAGAGACTGCGAGGGAGACTGCGAGGGAGACTGCGAGGGAGACAGCGTGGGAGACAGCGTGGGAGACAGCGAGGGAGACAGCGAGGGAGACAGCGAGGGAGACAGCGAGGGAGACAGCGAGGGAGACTGTGAGAAGGACGGCGAGAAGGACTGTGATAGAGACAGCGAGAGAGACTGCGAGGGACACAGCGAGAGAGACTGCGAGGGAGACAACGAGAGAGACTGCGAGAGAGATTTCGTGAGACAGCGAGGGAGACAGTGAGGGAGATAGCGAGGGAGACAGCGAGGGAGACTGCGAGAGAGAGAGCGAGAGACACAGCGACGGAGACAGCAAGAGAAACTGCAAGAGAGACTGCGAGGGAGACAGCGTGGGAGGCAGCGAGGGAGACAGCGAGAGAAACCGTGAGGAAGACAGCGAGAGAGACTGCGAGAGAGACTGCGAGAGAGACTGCGAGAGAGACTGCGAGAGAGACTGCGAGAGAGACTGCGAGGGATACAGCTAGGGATACAGCGAGGGAGACAGCGAGAGAGACAGCGAGAGAGACAGCGAGAGAGACAGCGAGAGAGACAGCGAGGGAGACTGCGAGGGAGACGGCGAGGGAGACGGCGAGGGAGACGGCGAGGGAGACGGCGAGGGAGACGACGAGGGAGACGGCGAGGGAGACGACGAGGGAGACGACGAGGGAGACAGCAAGGGAGACAGCGACAGAGACAGCGACAGAGACCGAGACAGCGAGGGAGACAGCAAGGGAGACAGTGAGAGAGACTGCTATGGAGATAGCGCGAGAGATAGCGGGGGATACAGAGTGACTGCGAGGGAGACGGCGAGGGAGACAGCGAGGGAGACAGCGAGGGAGACAGCGAGGGAGACATCGAGAGAGACTGCGAGAGAGACTGCGAGGGAGACTGCGAGGGAGACTGCGAGGGAGACAGCGAGGGAGACAGCGAGGGAGACAGCGAGGGAGACAGTGAGGGAAACTGCGAGAGAGACAGCGAGGGACACAGCGAGGGACACAGCGAGGGAGACAGCAAGGGAGACAGCAAGGGAGACAGCGAGAGAGACAGCGAGAGAGACTGCGAGGGAGACTGCGAGGGAGACTGCGAGGGAGACAGCGAGAGAGACTGCGAGAGAGACTGCGAGAGAGAGCGCGTGAGAGACAGCGAGAGAGACTGCGTGGGAGACAGTGACGGAGACAGCTCGGGAGACAGCTCGGGAGACAGCGAGGGAGACAGCGCTGGAGACAGCGAGAGAGAATGCGAGAAGGACTGCGAGAGAGACAGCGAGGGAGAAAGCGAGAGTGACTTCGAGAGAGACTGCGAAGGAGACAGCGAGAGAGACTGTGAGGGAAACAGCGAGGGAGACAGCGAGAGAGACTGCGAGGGAGACTGCGAGACAGACTGCGAGACAGACTGCGAGACAGACTGCGAGACAGACTGCGAGACAGACTGCGAGGGAGACTGCGAGAGAGACTGCGAGAGAGACTGCGAGAGAGACTGCGAGAGAGACTGCGAGACAGACTGCGAGGGAGACTGCGAGAGAGAATGCGAGAGAGACTGCGAGAGGGATATTGAGGGAGACTGCGAGGGAGACAGCGAGGGAGACAGCGAGAGAGACAGCGAGAGAGACAGCGAGAGAGACAGCGAGAGAGACAGCGAGGGAGACAGCGAGGGAGACAGCGAGGGAGACAGCGAGGGAGACAGCGAGGGAGACAGCGAGGGAGACTGCGAGAGAGACTGCGAGAGAGACTGCGAGAGAGACTGCGAGAGAGACTGCGAGGGAGAGAGCGAGGGAGAAAGCGAGGGAGAAAGCGAGAGAGAAAGCGAGAGAGACTGCGAGGGAGACAGCGATAGAGACAGCGAGGGAGTCAGTGAGAGAGACAGCGAGAGAGACAGCGAGAGAGACTGCGAGAGAGACTGCGAGAGAGACTGTGAGAGAGACCTCGAGGGAGACTGCGAGGGAGGAAGCGAGAGAAACTGCGAGAGAGACTGCTATGGAGATAGCGAGAGAGACAGCGAGGGATACAGCGAGAGACACTGCGAGAGAGAATGCGAGGGAGACAGCGATTGAGACGGCGAGAGAGAGAGCGAGGGAGAGAGCGAGGGAGAGAGCGAGGGAGAGAGCGAGGGAGAGAGCGAGGGATAGAGCGAGGGATAGAGCGAGGGAGACAGCGAGGGAAACAGCGAGGGAGACAGCGAGGCAGACAGCGAGGTAGACAGCGAGGTAGACAGCGAGGGAGACAGCGAGGGAGACAGCGAGGGAGACTGCGAGGGAGACTGCGAGGGAGACAGCGAGGGAGGCAGCGAGGGAGGCAGCGAGGGAGGCAGCGAGGGAGGCAGCGAGGGAGACAGCGAGGGAGACAGCGACAGAGACAGCGACAGAGACAGAGACAGCAATAGAGACTGCGAGAGAGACTGCGAGGGAGACAACGAGAGAGAATGCTAGAGAGATCGTGTGAGACAGCGAGGGAGACAGCGAGGGAGATAGCGAGGGAGACAGCGAGGGAGACAGCGAGGGAGACAGCGAGAGAGACATCGAGAGAGACTGCGAGGGAGACTGCGAGGGAGACTGCGAGGGAGACTGCGAGGGAGACTGCGAGGGAGACTGGGAGGGAGGCAGCGAGGGAGGCAGCGAGGGAGGCAGCGAGGGAGGCAGCGAGGGAGACAGCGAGGGAGACAGCGAGGGAGACAGCGAGGGAGACAGCGACAGAGACAGCAACAGAGACTGCGAGAGAGACTGCGAGGGAGACAACGAGAGAGAATGCGAGAGAGATCGTGTGAGACAGCGAGGGAGACAGCGAGGGAGATAGCGAGGGAGACAGCGAGGGAGACTGCGAGAGACACAGCGAGGGAGACAGCAATAGAGACAGCAAGAGAGACAGCAAGAGAGACTGCGAGGGAGACTGCGAGGGAGACAGCGTGGGAGACAGCGTGGGAGACAGCGTGGGAGACAGCGTGGGAGACAGCGTGGGAGACAGCGTGGGAGGCAGCGAGGGAGACAGCGAGGGAGACAGCGAGGGAGACAGCGAGGGAGACAGCGAGGGAGACAGCGAGAGAGACTGCGAGAGAGACTGCGAGAGAGACTGCGAGAGAGACTGCGAGAGAGACTGCGAGAGAGACTGCGAGAGAGACAGTGAGAGGGACTGCGAGAGAGAAAGCGAGAGAGAAAGCCAGAGAGTGCGAGGGAGACAGCGAGAGAGAAAGCGAGAGAGACTGCGAGGGAGAAAGCGAGAGAGACTGCGAGGGAGACTGCAAGGGAGACAGCGAGAGAGACAGCGAGGGAGATAGCAAGGGAGATAGCGCGGGAGAAAGCGAGAGAGACTGCGAGAGAGACTGCGCGAGAGACTGCGAGAGAGACTGCGAGGGAGACTGCGAGGGAGAAAGCGAGAGAGACTGCGAGGGAGACAGCGATAGAAACTGCGAGGGAGTCAGCGAGAGAGACAGCGAGAGAGACTGCGAGAGAGACTGCGAGAGAGACTGCGAGAGAGACTGCGAGAGAGTCTGCGAGAGAGACCTCGAGGGAGACAGCGAGGGAGACAGCGAGGAAGACAGCGAGGAAGACAGCGAGGAAGACAGCGAGAGAGACTGCGAGGGAGACAGTGAGGGAGACAGCGAGAGAGACAGCGAGAGAGACTGTGAGGGAGACAGCGAGAGAGACTGCGAGAGAGACTGCGAGGGAGAAAGCGAGAGAAACTGCGAGAGAGACTGCTATGGAGATAGCGAGAGAGACAGCGAGGGATACAGCGAGAGACACTGCGAGAGAGAATGCGAGGGAGACAGCGATTGAGACGGCGAGGGAGACGGCGAGAGAGAGAGCGAGAGAGAGAGCGAGGGAGACAGCGAGGGAGACAGCGAGGGAGACAGCGAGGGAGACAGCGAGGGAGACAGCGCGGGAGACAGCGAGGAAGACAGCGAGGAAGACAGCGAGGAAGACAGCGAGGAAGACAGCGAGGAAGACAGCGAGGAAGACAGCGAGGAAGACAGCGAGAGAGACTGCGAGGGAGACAGCGAGAGAGACAGCGAGAGAGACAGCGAGAGAGACAGCGAGTGAGACTGTGAGGGAGACAGCGAGAGAGACTGCGAGGGAGAAAGCGAGAGAAACTGCGAGAGAGACTGCTATGGAGATAGCGAGGGATACAGCGAGAGACACTGCGAGAGAGACTGCGAGGGAGGCAGCGAGGGAGACAGCGAGAGAGACAGCGATTGAGACGGCGAGGGAGACGGCGAGAGGGAGAGCGAGAGAGAGAGAGCGAGAGAGAGAGAGCGAGAGAGACAGCGAGGGAGACAGCGAGGGAGACAGCGAGGGAGACAGCGAGGGAGACAGCGAGGGAGACAGCGAGGTAGACAGCGAGAGAGACTTCGAGAGAGACTGCGAGAGAGACTGCGAGGGAGGCAGCGAGGGAGACAGCGAGAGAGACAGCGACAGAGACAGCGACAGTGACTGTGAGAGAGACTGCAAGGGACACAGCGAGAGAAACTGCGAGGGAGACAACGAGAGAGAATGCGAGAGAGATCGCGTGAGACAGCGAGGGAGACAGCGAGGGAGACGGCGAGGGAGACGGCGTGGGAGACGGCGTGGGAGACGGCGTGGGAGACGGCGTGGGAGACGGCGTGGGAGACGGCGTGGGAGACGGCGTGGGAGACGGCGTGGGAGACGGCGTGGGAGGCGGTGAGAGACTGCGAGAGAGACTGCGAGAGCGACTGCGAGAGCGACTGCTGGGGAGACAGCGAGGGAGGCAGCGAGAGAGGCAGCGAGAGAGGCAGCGAGGGAGACAGCGAGGGAGACAGCGAGACAGACTGCGAGGAAGACGGCGAGAGAGACTGCGAGAGAGACGGCGAGGGAGACGGCGTGGGAGACGGCGTGGGAGGCGGTGAGAGACTGCGAGACAGATAGCGAGACAGTCTGCGAGAGAGACCGCGAGGGAGACAGCGAGGGAGACAGCGAGGGAGACAGCGAGGGAGACAGCGAGAGAGACAGCGAGGGAGACAGCGAGGGAGACAGCGAGAGAGACTGTGAGGGAAACAGCGAGGGAGACAGCGAGGGAGACTGCGAGAGAGACTGCGAGAGAGACTGCGAGAGAGACTGCGAGGGAGACTGCGAGGGAGACTGCGAGGGAGACTGCGAGGGAGACTGCGAGAGAGACTG
Source organism: Heterodontus francisci (assembly GCF_036365525.1). NCBI lineage: Eukaryota > Metazoa > Chordata > Chondrichthyes > Heterodontiformes > Heterodontidae > Heterodontus > Heterodontus francisci. The sequence continues at coordinate 551,129 of NC_090384.1, forward strand.
CGAGGGAGACTGCGAGGGAGACTGCGAGAGGGATATTGAGGGAGACTGCGAGGGAGACAGCGAGGGAGACAGCGAGGGAGACAGCGAGGGAGACAGCGAGGGAGACTGCGAGAGAGACTGCGAGGGAGAGAGCGAGGGAGAAAGCGAGAGAGAAAGCGAGAGAGAAAGCGAGAGAGACTGCGAGAGAGACAGCGATAGAAACAGCAAGGGAGTCAGCGAGAGAGACAGCGAGAGAGACAGCGAGAGAGACTGCGAGAGAGACTGCGAGAGAGACTGCGAGAGAGACCTCGAGGGAGACAGCGAGGGAGACAGCGAGTGAGACTGTGAGGGAGACAGTGAGAGAGTCAGCGAGAGAGACTGCGAGGGAGGAAGCGAGAGAAACTGCGAGAGAGACTGCTATGGAGATAGCGAGAGAGACAGCGAGAGAGAGAGCGAGGGAGAGAGCGAGGGAGAGAGCGAGGGAGAGAGCGAGGGAGACAGCGAGGGAGACAGCGAGGGAGACAGCGAGGTAGACAGCGAGGTAGACAGCGAGGTAGACAGCGAGGTAGACAGCGAGAGAGACATCGAGAGAGACTGCGAGGGAGGCAGCGAGGGAGGCAGCGAGGGAGACAGCGAGGGAGACAGCGAGGGAGACAGCGACAGAGACAGCAATAGAGACTGCGAGAGAGACTGCGAGGGAGCCAACGAGAGAGAATGCGAGAGAGATCGTGTGAGACAGCGAGGGAGACAGCGAGGGAGATAGCGAGGGAGACAGCGAGGGAGACTGCGAGAGAGAGAGCGAGAGACACAGCGAGGGAGACAGCGAGGAAGACTGCGAGAGAGACTGCGAGAGAGACTGCGAGAGAGAAAGCGAGAGAGACTGCGAGGGAGACTGCAAGGGAGACAGCGAGTGAGGCAGCGAGTGAGGCAGCGAGAGAGACAGCGTGGGAGATAGCGAGAGAGACTGCGAGAGAGACTGCGAGGGAGACGGCGAGGGAGACGGCGAGGGAGACGGCGAGGGAGACGGCGAGGGAGACGGCGAGGGAGAAAGCGAGACAGTCTGCGAGGGAGACAGCGATAGAAACTGCGAGGGAGTCAGCGAGAGAGACAGCGAGAGAGACTGCGAGAGAGACCTCGAGGGAGACAGCGAGGAAGACAGCGAGGAAGACAGCGAGGAAGACAGCGAGGAAGACAGCGAGGGAGACTGCGAGGGAGACAGCGAGGGAGACAGCGAGGGAGACAGCGAGAGAGAGAGCGAGAGACACAGCGAGGGAGATAGCGAGAGAGACTGCGAGGGAGACAGCGAGGGAGACTGCGAGAGAGAGAGCGAGAGACACAGCGAGGGAGACAGCGAGGAAGACTGCGAGAGAGACTGCGAGAGAGACTGCGAGAGAGACTGCGAGAGAGACTGCGAGGGAGAAAGCGAGAGAGAAAGCGAGAGAGACTGCGAGGGAGAAAGCGAGGGAGACAGCGAGGGAGACGGCGAGGGAGACAGCGAGGGAGACAGCGAGGGAGACAGCGAGGGAGACAGCGAGGGAGACAGCGAGGGAGACAGCGAGAGAGACTGCGAGAGAGACTGCGAGAGCGACTGCTGGGGAGACAGCGAGGGAGCCAGCGAGGGAGACTGCGAGGGAGAAAGCGAGAGAAACTGCGAGAGAGACTGCTATGGAGATAGCGAGAGAGACAGCGAGGGATACAGCGAGAGACACTGCGAGAGAGAATGCGAGGGAGACAGCGATTGAGACGGCGAGGGAGACGGCGAGAGGGAGAGCGAGAGAGACAGCGAGGGAGACAGCGAGGGAGACAGCGAGGTAGACAGCGAGGTAGACAGCGAGGTAGACAGCGAGGGAGGCAGCGAGGGAGACAGCGAGAGAGACAGCGACAGAGACAGCGACAGAGACAGCGACAGCGACAGAGACTGTGAGAGAGACATCGAGGGAGACAGCGAGGGAGACGGCGAGGGAGACAGCGAGGGAGACGGCGAGGGAGACAGCGAGGGAGACAGCGAGGGACACAGCGAGGGACACAGCGAGAGAAACTGCGAGGGAGACAACGAGAGAGAATGCGAGAGAGATCGCGTGAGACAGCGAGGGAGACAGCGAGGGAGACGGCGAGGGAGACGGCGAGGGAGACGGCGAGGGAGACGGCGAGGGAGACGGCGAGGGAGACAGCGAAGGAGATAGCGAGGGAGACAGCGAGAGAGACTGCGAGAGCGACTGCTGGGGAGACAGCGAGGGAGGCAGCGAGGGAGACAGCGAGGGAGACAGCGAGGGAGACAGCGAGGGAGACAGCGAGGGAGACAGCGAGGGAGACAGCGAGGAAGACGGCGAGAGAGACAGCGAGAGAGACGGCGAGAGAGACGGCGAGGGAGACGGCGAGGGAGACAGTGAGGGAGACAGTGAGGGAGAGAGCGAGGGACACAGCGAGGGAGACAGCGAGGGAGACAGCGAGGGAGACAGCGAGGGAGACAGCGAGGGAGACAGCGAGGGAGACAGCGAGAGAGACTGCGAGGGAGACTGCGAGGGAGACAGCGTGGGAGACAGCGAGGGAGACAGCGAGGGAGACAGCGAGGGAGAATGCGAGAGAGATCGCGTGAGACAGCGAGGGAGACAGCGAGGGAGACGCGAGGGAGACGGCGAGGGAGACGGCGAGGGAGACAGCGAGGGAGACAGCGAGAGAGACTGCGAGAGCGACTGCTGGGGAGACAGCGAGGGAGGCAGCGAGGGAGACAGCGAGGGAGACAGCGAGGGAGACAGCGAGGAAGACGGCGAGAGAGACTGCGAGAGAGACGGCGAGGGAGACGGCGAGGGAGACGGCGAGGGAGACGGCGAGGGAGACGGCGAGGGAGACGGCGAGGGAGACGGCGAGGGAGACGGCCAGGGAGACGGCGAGGGAGACGGCGACAGAGACAGCGACAGAGACAGCGACAGAGACAGCGACAGAGACAGCAAGGGAGACAGCGACAGAGGCAGCAACAGAGACAGAGACAGAGACAGCAAGGGAGACAGTGAGAGAGACTGCTATGGAGATAGCGCGAGAGATAGCGGGGGATACAGAGTGACTACGAGGGAGACGGCGAGGGAGACAGCGAGGGAGACAGCGAGGGAGACATCGAGAGAGACTGCGAGAGAGACTGCGAGAGAGACTGCGAGAGAGACTGCGAGAGAGACTGCGAGAGAGACTGCGAGGGAAACTGCGAGAGAGACAGCGAGGGACACAGCGAGGGACACAGCGAGGGACACAGCGAGGGAGACAGCAAGGGAGACAGCGAGAGAGACAGCGAGAGAGACAGCGAGAGAGACAGCGAGAGAGACAGCGAGAGAGACTGCGAGGGAGACAGCGAGGGAGACAGCGAGAGAGACTGCGAGGGAGACAGTGACGGAGACAGTGACGGAGACAGCTCGGGAGACAGCGCTGGAGACAGCGAGAGAGAATGCGAGAAGGACTGCGAGAGAAACAGCGAGGGAGAAAGCGAGAGCGACTTCGAGAGAGACTGCGAGGGAGACAGCGAGAGAGACTGTGAGGGAAACAGCGAGGGAGACAGCGAGGGAGACTGCGAGGGAGACTGCGAGTGAGACTGCGAGTGAGACTGCGAGTGAGACTGCGAGTGAGACTGCGAGAGAGACTGCGAGAGAGACTGCGAGAGAGACTGCGAGGGAGACTGCGAGGGAGACTGCGAGAGAGAATGCGAGAGAGACTGCGAGAGAGACTGCGAGGGAGACTGCGAGAGGGATATTGAGGGAGACTGCGAGGGAGACAGCGAGGGAGACAGCGAGGGAGACAGCGAGGGAGACAGCGAGGGAGACAGCGAGAGAGACAGCGAGGGAGACAGCGAGGGAGACAGCGAGGGAGACAGCGAGGGAGACTGCGAGGGAGACTGCGAGAGAGACTGCGAGAGAGACTGCGAGAGAGACTGCGAGAGAGACTGCGAGGGAGAGAGCGAGGGAGAGAGCGAGGGAGAAAGCGAGAGAGAAAGCGAGAGAGACTGCGAGGGAGACAGCGATAGAGACAGCGAGGGAGTCAGTGAGAGAGACAGCGAGAGAGACAGCGAGAGAGACTGCGAGAGAGACTGCGAGAGAGGCCTCGAGGGAGACAGCGAGGGAGACAGCAAGGGAGACAGCGAGAGAGACTGTGAGGGAGACAGCGAGGGAGACAGTGAGAGAGACAGCGAGAGAGACTGTGAGGGAGACAGCGAGAGAGACTGCGAGGGAGGAAGCGAGAGAAACTGCGAGAGAGACAGCTATGGAGATAGCGAGAGAGACAGCGAGGGATACAGCGAGAGACACTGCGAGGGAGACAGCGATTGAGACGGCGAGGGAGAGAGCGAGGGAGAGAGCGAGGGAGAGAGCGAGGGAGAGAGCGAGGGAGAGAGCGAGGGAGACAGCGAGGGAGACAGCGAGGGAGACAGCGAGGGAGACAGCGAGGGAGACAGCGAGAGAGACATCGAGAGAGACTGCGAGGGAGACTGCGAGGGAGACTGCGAGGGAGACTGCGAGGGAGACTGCGAGGGAGACTGCGATGGAGACTGCGATGGAGACTGCGAGGGATGCAGCGAGGGAGGCAGCGAGGGAGACAGCGAGGGAGACAGCGAGGGAGACAGCGAGGGAGACAGCGAGGGAGACAGCGACAGAGACAGCAATAGAGACTGTGAGAGAGACTGCGAGGAAGACAACGAGAGAGAATGCGAGAGAGATCGTGTGAGACAGCGAGGGAGACAGCGATGGAGATAGCGAGGGAAACAGCGAGGGAGACTGCGAGAGAGAGAGCGAGAGACACAGCGAGGGAGACAGCAATAGAGACAGCGAGGGAGTCAGTGAGAGAGACAGCGAGAGAGACAGCGAGAGAGACTGCGAGAGAGACTGCGAGAGAGGCCTCGAGGGAGACAGCGAGGGAGACAGCGAGGGAGACAGCGAGAGAGACTGTGAGGGAGACAGCGAGGGAGACAGTGAGAGAGACAGCGAGAGAGACTGTGAGGGAGACAGCGAGAGAGACTGCGAGGGAGGAAGCGAGAGAAACTGCGAGAGAGACAGCTATGGAGATAGCGAGAGAGACAGCGAGGGATACAGCGAGAGACACTGCGAGGGAGACAGCGATTGAGACGGCGAGAGAGAGAGCGAGGGAGAGAGCGAGGGAGAGAGCGAGGGAGAGAGCGAGGGAGAGAGCGAGGGAGAGAGCGAGGGAGAGAGCGAGGGAGACAGCGAGGGAGACAGCGAGGGAGACAGCGAGAGAGACATCGAGAGAGACTGCGAGGGAGACTGCGAGGGAGACTGCGAGGGAGACTGCGAGGGAGACTGCGAGGGAGACTGCGAGGGAGACAGCGACAGAGACAGCAATAGAGACTGTGAGAGAGACTGCGAGGAAGACAACGAGAGAGAATGCGAGAGAGATCGTGTGAGACAGCGAGGGAGACAGCGATGGAGATAGCGAGGGAAACAGCGAGGGAGACTGCGAGAGAGAGAGCGAGAGACACAGCGAGGGAGACAGCAATAGAGACAGCGAGGGAGACAGCGAGGGTGACAGCGTGGGAGACAGCGTGGGAGACAGCGTGGGAGACAGCGTGGGAGACAGCGTGGGAGACAGCGTGGGAGACAGCGTGGGAGGCAGCGAGGGAGACTGCGAGAGAGACTGCGAGAGAGACTGCGAGAGAGACTGCGAGAGAGACTGCGAGAGAGACTGCGAGAGAGACTGCGAGGGAGAAAGCGAGAGAGAAAGCGAGAGAGACTGCGAGGGAGAAAGCGAGAGAGACTGCGAGGGAGACTGCAAGGGAGACAGCGAGAGAGACAGCAAGGGAGATAGCAAGGGAGATAGCGCGGGAGATAGCGAGAGAGACTGCGAGAGAGACTGCGAGAGAGACTGCGATAGAAACTGCGAGGGAGTCAGCGAGAGAGACAGCGAGAGAGACTGCGAGAGAGACTGTGAGAGAGACCTCGAGGGAGACAGCGAGGGAGACAGCGAGGAAGACAGCGAGGAAGACAGCGAGAGAGACAGCGAGGAAGACAGCGAGGAAGACAGCGAGAGAGACTGCGAGGGAGACTGCGAGGGAGACAGTGAGGGAGACAGCGAGAGAGACTGCGAGAGAGACTGTGAGGGAGACAGCGAGAGAAACTGCGAGAGAGACTGCTATGGAGATAGCGAGAGAGACAGCGAGGGATACAGCGAGAGACACTGCGAGAGAGAATGCGAGGGAGACAGCGATTGAGACGGCGAGGGAGACGGCGAGAGAGAGAGCGAGAGAGAGAGCGAGGAAGACAGCGAGGAAGACAGCGAGGAAGACAGCGAGGAAGACAGCGAGAGAGACTGCGAGAGAGACTGCGAGGGAGACAGTGAGGGAGACAGTGAGGGAGACAGTGAGGGAGACAGCGAGGGAGACAGCGAGAGAGACAGCGAGAGAGACTGCGAGTGAGACTGTGAGGGAGACAGCGAGAGAGACTGCGAGGGAGAAAGCTAGAGAAACTGCGAGAGAGACTGCTATGGAGATAGCGAGGGATACAGCGAGAGACACTGCGAGAGAGAATGCGAGGGAGACGGCGAGGGAGACGGCGAGAGGGAGAGCGAGAGAGAGAGCGAGAGAGAGAGCGAGAGAGAGAGCGAGAGAGAGAGCGAGAGAGACAGCGAGGGAGACAGCGAGGGAGACAGCGAGGTAGACAGCGAGAGAGACTTCGAGAGAGACTTCGAGAGAGACTGCGAGGGAGGCAGCGAGGGAGACAGCGAGAGAGACAGCGAGAGAGACAGCGACAGAGACTGTGAGAGAGACTGCAAGGGACACAGCGAGAGAAACTGCGAGGGAGACGACGAGAGAGAATGCGAGAGCGATCGCGTGAGACAGCGAGGGAGACGGCGAGGGAGACGGCGAGGGAGACGGCGAGGGAGACGGCGAGGGAGACGGCGTGGGAGACGGCGTGGGAGACGGCGTGGGAGGCGGTGAGAGACTGCGAGACAGATAGCGAGACAGTCTGCGAGAGAGACCGCGAGGGAGACAGCGAGGGAGACAGCGAGGGAGACAGCGAGGGAGACAGCGAGGGAGACAGCGAGGGAGACAGCGAGGGAGACAGCGAGAGAGACTGCGAGAGAGACTGCGAGAGAGACTGCGAGAGCGACTGCTGGGGAGACAGCGAGGGAGGCAGCGAGGGAGGCAGCGAGGGAGGCAGCGAGGGAGGCAGCGAGAGAGGCAGCGAGGGAGACAGCGAGAGAGGCAGCGAGGGAGACAGCGAGAGAGACTGCGAGGAAGACGGCGAGAGAGACTGCGAGAGAGACGGCGTGGGAGACGGCGTGGGAGACGGCGTGGGAGGCGGTGAGAGACTGCGAGACAGATAGCGAGACAGTCTGCAAGAGAGACCGCGAGGGAGACAGCGAGGGAGACAGCGAGGGAGACAGCGAGGGAGACAGCGAGGGAGACAGCGAGGGAGACAGCGAGAGTACATTGAGAGAGACAGCGAGAGAGACAGCGAGAGAGACAGCGAGAGAGACAGCGAGAGAGACAGCGAGAGAGACTGCGAGGGAGACTGCGAGGGAGACGGCGAGGGAGACGGCGAGGGAGACGGCGAGGGAGACGACGAGGGAGACGACGAGGGAGACGGCGAGGGAGACGGCGAGGGAGACGGCGAGGGAGACGGCGAGGGAGACGGCGAGGGAGACGGCGAGGGAGACAGCGAGGGAGACAGCGAGGGAGACAGCGACAGAGACAGCGACAGAGACAGCGACAGAGACAGCGACAGAGACAGCGACAGAGACAGCGACAGAGACAGACAGCGAGGGAGACAGCAAGGGAGACAGCAAGGGAGACAGTGAGAGAGACTGCTATGGAGATAGCGCGAGAGATAGCGGGGGATACAGAGTGACTGCGAGGGAGACGGCGAGGGAGACAGCGAGGGAGACAGCGAGGGAGACTGCGAGAGAGACTGCGAGAGAGACTGCGAGGGAGACAGCGAGGGAGACAGCGAGGGAGACAGCGAGAGGGAATGCGAGAAGGACTGCGAGAGAGACAGCGAGGGAGAGAGCGACTTCGAGAGAGACTGCGAGGGAGACAGCGAGAGAGACTGTGAGACAGACTGCGAGACAGACTGCGAGACAGACTGCGAGACAGACTGCGAGACAGACTGCGAGGGAGACTGCGAGGGAGACGACGAGGGAGACGACGAGGGAGACGACGAGGGAGACGGCGAGGGAGACGGCGAGGGAGACAGCGACAGAGACAGCGACAGAGACAGCGACAGAGACAGCGACAGAGACAGAGACAGACAGCGAGGGAGACAGCAAGGGAGACAGCAAGGGAGACAGCAAGGGAGACAGCAAGGGAGACAGTGAGAGAGACTGCTATGGAGATAGCGCGAGAGATAGCGGGGGATACAGAGTGACTGCGAGGGAGACGGCGAGGGAGACAGCGAGGGAGACAGCGAGGGAGACTGCGAGAGAGACTGCGAGAGAGACTGCGAGGGAGACAGCGAGGGAGACAGCGAGGGAGACAGCGAGGGAGACAGCGAGGGAGACAGCGAGGGAGACAGCGAGGGAGACAGCGAGAGGGAATGCGAGAAGGACTGCGAGAGAGACAGCGAGGGAGAAAGCGAGAGTGACTTCGAGAGAGACTGCGAGGGAGACAGCGAGAGAGACTGTGAGGGAGACTGCGAGGGAGACTGCGAGAGAGACTGCGAGAGAGACTGCGAGACAGACTGCGAGAGAGACTGCGAGACAGACTGCGAGACAGACTGCGAGACAGACTGCGAGACAGACTGCGAGACAGACTGCGAGGGAGACTGCGAGGGAGACTGCGAGGGAGACTGCGAGGGAGACTGCGAGAGAGAATGCGAGAGGGATATTGAGGGAGACTGCGAGGGAGACAGCGAGGGAGACAGCGAGAGAGACAGCGAGAGAGACAGCGAGGGAGACAGCGAGGGAGACTGCGAGGGAGACTGCGAGGGAGACTGCGAGGGAGACTGCGAGGGAGACTGCGAGAGAGACTGCGAGAGAGACTGCGAGAGAGACTGCGAGGGAGACTGCGAGAGAGACTGCGAGGGAGAGAGCGAGGGAGAAAGCGAGAGAGAAAGCGAGAGAGACTGCGAGAGAGACTGCGAGGGAGACAGCGATAGAGACAGCGATAGAGACAGCGAGGGAGTCAGTGAGAGAGACAGTGAGAGAGACTGCGAGAGAGACTGCGAGAGAGACCTCGAGGGAGACAGCGAGAGAGACTGTGAGGGAGACAGCGAGGGAGACAGCGAGGGAGACAGCGAGAGAGACTGCGAGGGAGGAAGCGAGAGAAACTGCGAGAGAGACTGCTATGGAGATAGCGAGAGAGAATGCGAGGGAGACAGCGATTGAGACGGCGAGGGAGAGAGCGAGGGAGAGAGCGAGGGAGAGAGCGAGGGAGAGAGCGAGGGAGAGAGCGAGGGAGACAGCGAGGGAGACAGCGAGGGAGACAGCGAGGGAGACAGCGAGGGAGACAGCGAGGGAGACAGCGAGGTAGACAGCGAGGTAGACAGCGAGAGAGACATCGAGAGAGACTGCGAGGGAGACTGCGAGGGATGCAGCGAGGGAGGCAGCGAGGGAGGCAGCGAGGGAGACAGCGAGGGAGACAGCGAGGGAGACAGCGAGGGAGACAGCGAGGGAGACAGCGACAGAGACAGCAATAGAGACTGCGAGAGAGACTGCGAGGGAGACAACGAGAGAGAATGCGAGAGAGATCGTGTGAGACAGCGAGGGAGACAGCGAGGGAGATAGCGAGGGAGACAGCGAGGGAGACTGCGAGAGAGACTGCGAGAGAGACTGCGAGGGAGAAAGCGAGAGAGAAAGCGAGAGAGACTGCGAGAGAGACTGCGAGAGAGACTGCGAGAGAGACTGCGAGAGAGACTGCGAGGGAGAAAGCGAGAGAGACTGCGAGGGAGACTGCGAGGGAGACTGCAAGGGAGACAGCGAGGGAGACTGCAAGGGAGACAGCGAGGGAGACTGCAAGGGAGACTGCAAGGGAGACAGCGAGGGAGATAGCAAGGGAGATAGCGCGGGAGATAGCGAGAGAGACTGCGAGAGAGACTGCGAGGGAGACTGCGAGGGAGAAAGCGAGAGAGACTGCGAGGGAGACAGCGATAGAAACTGCGAGGGAGTCAGCGAGAGAGACAGCGAGAGAGACTGCGAGAGAGACTGCGAGAGAGACTGCGAGAGAGACTGCGAGAGAGACTGCGAGAGAGACTGCGAGAGAGACTGCGAGAGAGACCTCGAGGGAGACAGCGAGGGAGACAGCGAGGGAGACAGCGAGGGAGACAGCGAGGAAGACAGCGAGGTAGACAGCGAGAGAGACAGCGAGAGAGACTGCGAGGGAGACTGCGAGGGAGACTGCGAGGGAGACTGCGAGGGAGACAGCGAGAGAGACAGCGAGAGAGACTGTGAGGGAGACAGCGAGAGAGACTGCGAGGGAGAAAGCGAGAGAAACTGCGAGAGAGACTGCTATGGAGATAGCGAGAGAGACAGCGAGGGATACTGCGAGGGAGACTGCGAGAGAGACAGCGAGAGAGACAGCGAGAGAGACAGCGAGAGAGACAGCGAGAGAGACAGCGAGAGAGACTGCAAAGGAGACTGCGAGAGAGACTGCAAAGGAGACTGCGAGAGAGACTGCGAGGGAGACAGCGAGAGAGACTGCGAGAGAGACTGCAAAGGAGACTGCGAGAGAGACTGCGAGAGAGACTGCGAGAGAGACTGCGAGAGAGACTGCGAGAGAGACTGCGAGAGAGACTGTGAGAGAGACTGCGAGGGAGACTGCGAGGGAGACTGCGAGGGAGACTGCGAGGGAGACTGCGAGGGAGACAGCGAGGGAGACTGCGAGAGAGATGGCGAGAGAGACGGCGAGAGAGACTGCGAGAGAGACAGTGAGGGAGAGAGCGAGAGAGACTGCGAGGGAGACAGCGAGAGAGACAGCGAGAGAGACTGTGAGAGAGACTGCGAGAGAGACTGCGAGGGATACAGCGATGGATAGAGCGAGTGAGACAGCGAGTGAGACAGCGAGGGAGACAGCGAGAGTACATTGAGAGAGACAGCGAGAGAGACTGCGAGAGAGACTGCGAGGGAGACGGCGAGGGAGACGGCGAGGGAGACGGCGAGGGAGACGGCGAGGGAGACGGCGAGGGAGACAGCGCTGGAGACAGCGAGGGAGACAGCGACAGAGACAGCGACAGAGACAGCGACAGAGACAGCGACAGAGACAGTGAGAGAGACTGCTATGGAGATAGCGTAAGAGACAGCCCGGGATACAGAGAGAGTGACTGCAAGGGAGACGGCGAGGGAGACAGCGAGGGAGACAGCGAGGGACACAGCGAGGGACACAGCGAGGGACACAGCGAGGGACACAGCAAGGGACACAGCGAGGGACACAGCGAGAGAGACAGCAAGAGAGACTGCGAGAGAGTGCGCGTGAGACAGCGAGGGAGACAGCGAGGGAGAGAGCGAGAGACACAGCGAGGGGGACAGCGAGAGAGACTGCAAGAGAGACTGCAAGGGAGACAGCGAGAGAGACAGCGAGGGAAAAAGCGATGGAGACAGCGAGAGAGACTGCGTGGGAGACAGCGAGGGAGACAGCGAGGGAGACAGCGAGGGAGACAGCGAGGGAGACAGCGAGGGAGACTGCGAGGGAGACTGCGAGGGAGACTGCAAGGGAGACTGCAAGGGAGACTGCGAGGGAGACTGCGAGGGAGACTGCGAGGGAGACTGCGAGGGAGACAGTGAGAGACACTGCGAGAGAGAATGTGAGGGTGACAGTGCTGGAGACAGCGAGAGAGACTGCGAGAAGGACTGCGAGAAGGACTGCGAGAAGGACTGCGAGAGAGACAGCGAGGGAGAAAGCAAGAGCGACTTCGAGAGAGACTGCGAGGGAGACAGCGAGGGAGACTGCGAGGGAGACTGCGAGGGAGACTGCGATGGAGACTGCGAGGGAGACAGCGAGAGACACTGCGAGAGACACTGCGAGAGACACTGCGAGAGAGAATGCGAGGGAGACAGCGATGAAGCCGGCGAGGGAGACGGCGAGAGAGAGAGCGAGAGAGAGAGCGAGAGAGAGAGCGAGAGAGAGAGCGAGGGAGACAGCGAGGTAGACAGCGAGAGAGACTTCGAGGGAGACAGCGAGGGAGACAGCGAGGGAGACAGCGAGGGAGACAGCGAGAGAGACAGCGAGAGAGACTGCGAGAGAGACTGCGAGAGATACAGCGAGGGATAGAGCGAGGGATAGAGCGAGTGAGACAGCGAGGGAGACAGCGAGAGTACATTGAGAGAGACGGCGAGAGAGACGGCGAGGGAGACGGCGAGGGAGACGGCGAGGGAGACGGCGAGGGAGACGGCGAGGGAGACGGCGAGGGAGACGACGAGGGAGACGACGAGGGAGACAGCGAGGGAGACTGTGAGAGAGACAGCGAGGGACACAGCGAGGGACACAGCGAGGGACACAGTGAGGGAAACAGCGAGGGAGACAGCGAGAGAGACAGCGAGAGAGACAGCGAGAGAGACTGCGAGAGAGACTGCGAGAGAGACTGCGAGAGAGAGCGCGTGAGACAGCGAGTGAGACAGCGAGGGAGAGAGCGAGAGATACAGCGAGGGAAACAGCGAGAGAGACTGCAAGAGAGACTGCAAGGGAGACAGCGAGAGAGACAGCGAGAGAGACAGCGAGGAAGACTGCGAGAGAGACTGCGAGAGAGACTGCAAAGGAGACTGCGAGGGAGACTGCGAGAGAGACAGCGAGAGAGACAGCGAGGGACACAGCGAGGGACACAGCGAGGGACACAGCGAGGGACACAGCGAGGGAAACAGCGAGGGAAACAGCGAGGGAAACAGCGAGGGAGACAACGAGAGAGAATGCGAGAGAGATCGCGTGAGACAGCGTGGGAGGCAGCGAGGGACACAGCGAGAGAAACTGCGAGGAAGACTGCGAGAGAGACTGCGAGAGAGACTGCAAAGGAGACTGCGAGGGAGACTGTGAGAGAGACAGCGAAGGACACAGCGAGGGACACAGCGAGGGAAACAGCGAGGGAGACAGCGAGAGAGACTGCGAGAGAGAGCGCGTGAGACAGCGAGGGAGACAGCGAGGGAGAGAGCGAGAGATACAGCGAGGGAAACAGCGAGAGAGACTGCAAGAGAGACTGCAAGGGAGACAGCGAGAGAGACAGCGAGAGAGACAGCGAGAGAGACAGCGAGAGAGACAGCGAGAGAGACAGCGAGAGAGACAGCGAGAGAGACAGCGAGGGAGACAGCGAGGGAGAAAGCCATGGAGACAGCGAGAGAGACAGCGAGAGAGACAGCGAGGGAGAAAGCGAGGGAGAAAACGAGGGAGAAAGCGAGGGAGACAGCGAGAGAGACTGCGAGAGAGACTGCGAGGGAGACTGCGAGTGAGACAGCGAGGGAGACAGCGAGGGAGACAGCGAGGGAGACAGCGAGGGAGACAGCGAGGGAGACAGCGAGGGAGACAGCGAGGGAGACTGCGAGAGAGACAGCGAGAGAGACTGCAAAGGAGACTGCGAGAGAGACAGCGAGAGAGACTGCGAGTGGGACAGCGAGAGCGACTGCGAGAGGGACAGCGAGAGAGAAAGCGAGGCAGAAAGCGAGGGAGAAAGCGAGGGAGAAAGCGAGGGAGAAAGCGAGGGAGACAGCGAGAGAGACTGCGAGAGAGACTGCGAGAGAGACTGCGAGGGAGACAGCGAGGGAGACTGCGAGGGACACAGCGAGGGACACAGCGAGGGACACAGCGAGGGACACAGCGAGGGACACAGCGAGGGACACAGTGAGGGAGACAGCGAGAGAGACTGCGAGAGAGACTGCGAGAGAGAGCGCATGAGACAGCGAGGGAGACAGCGAGGGAGAGAGCGAGAGACACAGCGAGGGAGACAGCGAGGGAGACAGCGAGAGAGACTGCAAGAGAGACTGCAAGGGAGACTGCAAGGGAGACAGCGAGAGAGACAGCGAGAGAGACAGCGAGAGAGACAGCGAGAGAGACAGCGAGAGAGACAGCGAGAGAGACAGCGAGAGAGACAGCAAGAGAGACAGCGAGGGAGAAAGCGATGGAGACAGCGAGAGAGACAGCGAGAGAGACTGCGTGGGAGACAGCGAGGGAGTCAGCGAGGGAGACAGCGAGGGAGACAGCGAGGGAGACAGCGAGGGAGACAGCGAGGGAGACAGCGCTGGAGACAGCGAGAGAGACTGCGAGAAGGACTGCGTGAGAGACAGCGAGGGTGAAAGCGAGAGCGACTTCGAGAGAGACTGCGAGGGAGACAGCGAGAGAGACTGTGAGGGAAACAGCGAGGGAGACAGCGAGGGAGACAGCGAGAGAGACAGCGAGAGAGACTGCGAGAGAGACTGCGAGAGATACAGCGAGGGATAGAGCGAGTGAGACAGCGAGGGAGACGGCGAGAGTACATTGAGAGAGACGGCGAGAGAGACGGCGAGGGAGACGGCGAGGGAGACGGCGAGGGAGACGGCGAGGGAGACGGCGAGGGAGACGGCGAGGGAGACGGCGAGGGAGACGGCGAGGGAGACGGCGAGGGAGACGACGAGGGAGACGGCGAGGGAGACAGCGAGGGAGACTGTGAGAGAGACAGCGAGGGACACAGCGAGGGACACAGCGAGGGACACAGCGAGGGACACAGCGAGGGACACAGCGAGGGAAACAGCGAGGGAGACAGCGAGAGAGACAGCGAGAGAGACAGCGAGAGAGACTGCGAGAGAGACTGCGAGAGAGACTGCGAGAGAGAGCGCGTGAGACAGCGAGTGAGACAGCGAGGGAGACAGCGAGGGAGAGAGCGAGAGATACAGCGAGGGAAACAGCGAGAGAGACTGCAAGAGAGACTGCAAGGGAGACAGCGAGAGAGACAGCGAGAGAGACAGCGAGGAAGACTGCGAGAGAGACTGCGAGAGAGACTGCAAAGGAGACTGCGAGGGAGACTGCGAGAGAGACAGCGAGAGAGACAGCGAGGGACACAGCGAGGGACACAGCGAGGGACACAGCGAGGGACACAGCGAGGGAAACAGCGAGGGAAACAGCGAGGGAGACAACGAGAGAGAATGCGAGAGAGATCGCGTGAGACAGCTTGGGAGGCAGCGAGGGACACAGCGAGAGAAACTGCGAGGAAGACTGCGAGAGAGACTGCGAGAGAGACTGCAAAGGAGACTGCGAGGGAGACTGCGAGAGAGACAGCGAAGGACACAGCGAGGGACACAGCGAGGGAAACAGCGAGGGAGACAGCGAGAGAGACAGCGAGAGAGACTGCGAGAGAGAGCGCGTGAGACAGCGAGGGAGACAGCGAGGGAGAGAGCGAGAGATACAGCGAGGGAAACAGCGAGAGAGACTGCAAGAGAGACTGCAAGGGAGACAGCGAGAGAGACAGCGAGAGAGACAGCGAGAGAGGCAGCGACAGAGGCAGCGAGAGAGACAGCGAGAGAGACAGCGAGAGAGACAGCGAGAGAGACAGCGAGAGAGACAGCGAGGGAGACAGCGAGGGAGAAAGCCATGGAGACAGCGAGAGAGACAGCGAGAGAGACAGCGAGGGAGAAAGCGAGGGAGAAAACGAGGGAGAAAGCGAGGGAGACAGCGAGAGAGACTGCGAGAGAGACTGCGAGGGAGACTGCGAGGGAGACTGCGAGTGAGAAAGCGAGGGAGACAGCGAGGTAGACAGCGAGGGAGACAGCGAGGGAGACAGCGAGGGAGACAGCGAGGGAGACAGCGAGGGAGACAGCGAGGGAGACTGCGAGAGAGACAGCGAGAGAGACTGCAAAGGAGACTGCGAGAGAGACAGCGAGAGAGACTGCGAGTGGGACAGCGAGAGAGACTGCGAGAGGGACAGCGAGAGAGAAAGCGAGGCAGAAAGCGAGGGAGAAAGTGAGGGAGAAAGCGAGGGAGACAGCGAGAGAGACTGCGAGAGAGACTGCGAGAGAGACTGCGAGGGAGACAGCGAGAGAGACTGCGAGAGAGACTGCGAGGGAGACTGCGAGTGAGACAGCGAGGGAGACAGCGAGGGAGACAGCGAGGGAGACAGCGAGGGAGACAGCGAGGGAGACAGCGAGGGAGACAGCGAGGGAGACAGCGAGGGAGACTGCGAGAGAGACAGCGAGAGAGACTGCAAAGGAGACTGCGAGAGAGACAGCGAGAGAGACTGCGAGTGGGACAGCGAGAGCGACTGCGAGAGGGACAGCGAGAGAGAAAGCGAGGCAGAAAGCGAGGGAGAAAGCGAGGGAGAAAGCGAGGGAGAAAGCGAGGGAGACAGCGAGAGAGACTGCGAGAGAGACTGCGAGAGAGACTGCGAGGGAGACAGCGAGGGAGACTGCGAGGGACACAGCGAGGGACACAGCGAGGGACACAGCGAGGGACACAGCGAGGGACACAGTGAGGGAGACAGCGAGAGAGACTGCGAGAGAGACTGCGAGAGAGAGCGCATGAGACAGCGAGGGAGACAGCGAGGGAGAGAGCGAGAGACACAGCGAGGGAGACAGCGAGGGAGACAGCGAGAGAGACTGCAAGAGAGACTGCAAGGGAGACTGCAAGGGAGACAGCGAGAGAGACAGCGAGAGAGACAGCGAGAGAGACAGCGAGAGAGACAGCGAGAGAGACAGCGAGAGAGACAGCAAGAGAGACAGCGAGGGAGAAAGCGATGGAGACAGCGAGAGAGACAGCGAGAGAGACTGCGTGGGAGACAGCGAGGGAGTCAGCGAGGGAGACAGCGAGGGAGACAGCGAGGGAGACAGCGAGGGAGACAGCGAGGGAGACAGCGCTGGAGACAGCGAGAGAGACTGCGAGAAGGACTGCGTGAGAGACAGCGAGGGTGAAAGCGAGAGCGACTTCGAGAGAGACTGCGAGGGAGACAGCGAGAGAGACTGTGAGGGAAACAGCGAGGGAGACAGCGAGGGAGACAGCGAGAGAGACAGCGAGAGAGACTGCGAGAGAGACTGCGAGAGATACAGCGAGGGATAGAGCGAGTGAGACAGCGAGGGAGACGGCGAGAGTACATTGAGAGAGACGGCGAGAGAGACGGCGAGGGAGACGGCGAGGGAGACGGCGAGGGAGACGGCGAGGGAGACGGCGAGGGAGACGGCGAGGGAGACGGCGAGGGAGACGGCGAGGGAGACGGCGAGGGAGACGGCGAGGGAGACAGCGAGGGAGACTGTGAGAGAGACAGCGAGGGACACAGCGAGGGACACAGCGAGGGACACAGCGAGGGACACAGCGAGGGAAACAGCGAGGGAGACAGCGAGAGAGACAGCGAGAGAGACAGCGAGAGAGACTGCGAGAGAGACTGCGAGAGAGACTGCGAGAGAGAGCGCGTGAGACAGCGAGTGAGACAGCGAGGGAGAGAGCGAGAGATACAGCGAGGGAAACAGCGAGAGAGACTGCAAGAGAGACTGCAAGGGAGACAGCGAGAGAGACAGCGAGAGAGACAGCGAGAGAGACAGCGAGAGAGACAGCGAGAGAGACAGCAAGAGAGACAGCGAGGGAGAAAGCGATGGAGACAGCGAGAGAGACAGCGAGAGAGACTGCGTGGGAGACAGCGAGGGAGTCAGCGAGGGAGACAGCGAGGGAGACAGCGAGGGAGACAGCGAGGGAGACAGCGAGGGAGACAGCGCTGGAGACAGCGAGAGAGACTGCGAGAAGGACTGCGTGAGAGACAGCGAGGGTGAAAGCGAGAGCGACTTCGAGAGAGACTGCGAGGGAGACAGCGAGAGAGACTGTGAGGGAAACAGCGAGGGAGACAGCGAGGGAGACAGCGAGAGAGACAGCGAGAGAGACTGCGAGAGAGACTGCGAGAGATACAGCGAGGGATAGAGCGAGTGAGACAGCGAGGGAGACGGCGAGAGTACATTGAGAGAGACGGCGAGAGAGACGGCGAGGGAGACGGCGAGGGAGACGGCGAGGGAGACGGCGAGGGAGACGGCGAGGGAGACGGCGAGGGAGACGGCGAGGGAGACGACGAGGGAGACGGCGAGGGAGACAGCGAGGGAGACTGTGAGAGAGACAGCGAGGGACACAGCGAGGGACACAGCGAGGGACACAGCGAGGGACACAGCGAGGGAAACAGCGAGGGAGACAGCGAGAGAGACAGCGAGAGAGACAGCGAGAGAGACTGCGAGAGAGACTGCGAGAGAGACTGCGAGAGAGAGCGCGTGAGACAGCGAGTGAGACAGCGAGGGAGACAGCGAGGGAGAGAGCGAGAGATACAGCGAGGGAAACAGCGAGAGAGACTGCAAGAGAGACTGCAAGGGAGACAGCGAGAGAGACAGCGAGAGAGACAGCGAGGAAGACTGCGAGAGAGACTGCGAGAGAGACTGCAAAGGAGACTGCGAGGGAGACTGCGAGAGAGACAGCGAGAGAGACAGCGAGGGACACAGCGAGGGACACAGCGAGGGACACAGCGAGGGACACAGCGAGGGACACAGCGAGGGAAACAGCGAGGGAAACAGCGAGGGAGACAACGAGAGAGAATGCGAGAGAGATCGCGTGAGACAGCTTGGGAGGCAGCGAGGGACACAGCGAGAGAAACTGCGAGGAAGACTGCGAGAGAGACTGCGAGAGAGACTGCAAAGGAGACTGCGAGGGAGACTGCGAGAGAGACAGCGAAGGACACAGCGAGGGACACAGCGAGGGAAACAGCGAGGGAGACAGCGAGAGAGACAGCGAGAGAGACTGCGAGAGAGAGCGCGTGAGACAGCGAGGGAGACAGCGAGGGAGAGAGCGAGAGATACAGCGAGGGAAACAGCGAGAGAGACTGCAAGAGAGACTGCAAGGGAGACAGCGAGAGAGACAGCGAGAGAGACAGCGAGAGAGGCAGCGAGAGAGGCAGCGACAGAGGCAGCGAGAGAGACAGCGAGAGAGACAGCGAGAGAGACAGCGAGAGAGACAGCGAGAGAGACAGCGAGAGAGACAGCGAGGGAGACAGCGAGGGAGAAAGCCATGGAGACAGCGAGAGAGACAGCGAGAGAGACAGCGAGGGAGAAAGCGAGGGAGAAAACGAGGGAGAAAGCGAGGGAGACAGCGAGAGAGACTGCGAGAGAGACTGCGAGGGAGACTGCGAGGGAGACTGCGAGTGAGAAAGCGAGGGAGACAGCGAGGTAGACAGCGAGGGAGACAGCGAGGGAGACAGCGAGGGAGACAGCGAGGGAGACAGCGAGGGAGACAGCGAGGGAGACTGCGAGAGAGACAGCGAGAGAGACTGCAAAGGAGACTGCGAGAGAGACAGCGAGAGAGACTGCGAGTGGGACAGCGAGAGAGACTGCGAGAGGGACAGCGAGAGAGAAAGCGAGGCAGAAAGCGAGGGAGAAAGTGAGGGAGAAAGCGAGGGAGACAGCGAGAGAGACTGCGAGAGAGACTGCGAGAGAGACTGCGAGGGAGACAGCGAGGGAGACTGCGAGGGACACAGCGAGGGACACAGCGAGGGACACAGCGAGGGACACAGCGAGGGACACAGCGAGGGACACAGTGAGGGAGACAGCGAGAGAGACTGCGAGAGAGACTGCGAGAGAGAGCGCATGAGACAGCGAGGGAGACAGCGAGGGAGAGAGCGAGAGACACAGCGAGGGAGACAGCGAGGGAGACAGCGAGAGAGACTGCAAGAGAGACTGCAAGGGAGACTGCAAGGGAGACAGCGAGAGAGACAGCGAGAGAGACAGCGAGAGAGACAGCGAGAGAGACAGCAAGAGAGACAGCGAGGGAGAAAGCGATGGAGACAGCGAGAGAGACAGCGAGAGAGACTGCGTGGGAGACAGCGAGGGAGTCAGCGAGGGAGACAGCGAGGGAGACAGCGAGGGAGACAGCGAGGGAGACAGCGAGGGAGACAGCGAGGGAGACAGCGCTGGAGACAGCGAGAGAGACTGCGAGAAGGACTGCGTGAGAGACAGCGAGGGAGAAAGCGAGAGCGACTTCGAGAGAGACTGCGAGGGAGACAGCGAGAGAGACTGTGAGGGAAACAGCGAGGGAGACAGCGAGATAGACTGCAAAGGAGACTGCGAGGGAGACTGCGAGAGAGACAGCGAAGGACACAGCGACGGACACAGCGAGGGAAACAGCGAGGGAGACAGCGAGAGAGACAGCGAGAGAGACTGCGAGAGAGAGCGCGTGAGACAGCGAGGGAGACAGCGAGGGAGACAGCGAGGGAGACAGCGAGAGATACAGCGAGGGAAACAGCGAGAGAGACTGCAAGAGAGACTGCAAGGGAGACAGCGAGAGAGACAGCGAGAGAGGCAGCGAGAGAGGCAGCGAGAGAGACAGCGAGAGAGACAGCGAGAGAGACAGCGAGAGAGACAGCGAGAGAGACAGCGAGGGAGACAGCGAGGGAGACAGCGAGGGAGACAGCGAGGGAGACAGCGAGGGAGACAGCGAGAGAGACAGCGAGAGAGACTGCGTGGGAGACAGCGAGGGAGACAGCGAGGGAGACAGCGAGGGAGACAGCGAGGGAGACAGCGAGGGAGACAGCGAGGGAGACAGCGAGGGAGACAGCGAGGGAGACAGCGAGGGAGACAGCGCTGGAGACAGCGAGAGAGACTGCGAGAAGGACTGCGAGAAGGACTGCGAGAGAGACAGTGAGGGAGAAAGCGAGAGCGACTTCGAGAGAGACTGCGAGGGAGACTGCAAGAGAGACTGCGAGGGAGACAGCGAGAGAGACAGCGAGAGAGACAGCGAGAGAGACAGCGAGAGAGACAGCGAGGGAGAAAGCGAGGGAGACAGCGAGAGAGACTGCGAGGGAGACTGCGAGGGAGACTGCGAGGGAGACAGCGAGGGAGACTGCGAGGGAGACAGCGAGGGAGACAGCGAGGGAGACAGCGAGGGAGACAGCGAGGGAGACTGCAAAGGAGACTGCGAGAGAGACTGCGAGAGAGACTGCGAGAGAGACTGCGAGAGAGACTGCGAGAGAGACTGCGAGAGGGACTGCGAGAGAGACTGCGAGAGAGACTGCGAGAGGGACAGCGAGAGAGACTGCGAGAGGGACAGCGAGAGAGACTGCGAGAGAGACAGCGAGAGAGACTGCGAGAGGGACAGCGAGAGAGACTGCGAGAGAGACAGCGAGAGAGACTGCGAGAGGGACAGCGAGAGAGACTGCGAGAGAGACAGCGAGAGAGACAGCGAGAGAGACTGCGAGAGGGACAGCGAGAGAGACTGCGAGAGAGACTGCGAGAGAGACTGCGAGAGAGACTGCGAGAGAGACTGGGAGGGAGACAGCGAGGGAGACTGTGAGAGAGACTGCGAGAGAGACTGCGAGAGAGACTGCGAGAGAGACTGCGAGAGGGACAGCGAGAGAGACTGCGAGAGGGACAGCGAGAGAGACTGCGAGAGGGACAGCGAGAGAGACTGCGAGAGAGACTGCGAGAGAGACTGCGAGAGAGACTGGGAGGGAGACAGCGAGGGAGACTGCGAGAGAGACTGCGAGAGAGACTGCGAGAGAGACTGCGAGAGAGACTGCGAGAGAGACTGCGAGAGAGATGGCGAGAGAGATGGAGAGAGAGACGGCGAGAGAGACGGCGAGAGAGACGGCGAGAGATACAGCGAGGGATAGAGCGAGTGAGACAGCGAGAGTACATTGAGAGAGACAGCGAGAGAGACTGCGAGAGAGACGGCCAGGGAGACGGCCAGGGAGACGGCCAGGGAGACGGCCAGGGAGACGGCCAGGGAGACGGCCAGGGAGACGGCGAGGGAGACGGCGAGGGAGACAGCGAGGGAGACAGCGACGGAGACAGCGACAGAGACAGCGACAGAGACAGCGACAGAGACAGCGACAGAGACAGCGACAGAGACAGCGACAGAGACAGCGAGGGAGACAGTGAGAGATACTGCTATGGAGTTGGTGAGAGAGACAGCCGGGGATACAGAGAGAGTGACTGCAAGGGAGACGGCGAGGGAGACGACGAGGGAGACAGCGAGGGAGACAGCGAGAGAGACTGCGAGGGAGACTGCGAGGGAGACAGCGAGGGAGACAGCGAGGGAGACAGCGAGGGAGACAGCGAGAGAGACAGCGAGAGAGACAGCGAGGGACACAGCAAGGGACACAGCGAGGGACACAGCGAGGGACACAGCGAGGGACACAGCGAGGGACACAGCGAGGGAGAAAGCGAGAGAGACAGCGAGGGAGAAAGCGAGAGAGACAGCGAGAGAGACAGCGAGAGAGACTGCGAGAGAGAGCGCGTGAGACAGCGAGGGAGACAGCGAGGGAGAGAGCGAGAGACACAGCGAGGGAGACAGCGAGGGACACAGTGAGGGAGACAGCGAGAGAGACTGCGAGAGAGAGCGCATGAGACAGCGAGGGAGACAGCGAGGGAGAGAGCGAGAGACACAGCGAGGGAGACAGCGAGGGACACAGTGAGGGAGACAGCGAGAGAGACTGCGAGAGAGAGCGCATGAGACAGCGAGGGAGACAGCGAGGGAGAGAGCGAGAGACACAGCGAGGGAGACAGCGAAGGAGACAGCGAGAGAGACTGCGAGAGCGACTGCGAGAGCGACTGCGAGAGCGACTGCGAGAGCGACTGCGAGAGCGACTGCTAGGGAGACAGCGAGAGAGGCAGCGAGGGAGACAGCGAGGGAGACAGCGAGAGAAACAGCGAGGAAGACAGCGAGAGAGACAGCGAGGGAGACAGCGAGGGAGACAGCGAGGGAGACAGCGAGGGAGACAGCGAGGGAGACAGCGAGGGAGACAGCGAGGGAGACAGCAAGAGAGACTGCGAGGGAGACTGCAAAGGAGACTGCGAGGGAGACTGCGAGGGAGACTGCGAGAGTGACTGCGAGGGTGACAGCGAGGGTGACAGCGAGGGTGACAGCGAGGGTGACAGCGAGAGAGAGAGCGAGGTAGACAGCGAGGGAAACAGCGAGGGAAACAGCGAGGGAGACTGCGAGGGAGACAGCGAGCGAGACAGCGAGAGAGACTGCGAGAGGGACAGCGAGAGAGAAAGCGAGGCAGAAAGCGAGGGAGAAAGCGAGGGAGAAAGCGAGGGAGACAGCGAGAGAGACAGCGAGAGAGACTGCGAGAGAGACTGCGAGAGAGACTGCGAGAGAGACTGCGAGGGAGACAGCGAGGGAGACTGCGAGGGACACAGCGAGGGACACAGCGAGGGACACAGCGAGGGACACAGCGAGGGACACAGCGAGGGACACAGTGAGGGAGACAGCGAGAGAGACTGCGAGAGAGACTGCGAGAGAGAGCGCATGAGACAGCGAGGGAGACAGCGAGGGAGAGAGCGAGAGACACAGCGAGGGAGACAGCGAGGGAGACAGCGAGAGAGACTGCAAGAGAGACTGCAAGGGAGACTGCAAGGGAGACAGCGAGAGAGACAGCGAGAGAGACAGCGAGAGAGACAGCGAGAGAGACAGCAAGAGAGACAGCGAGGGAGAAAGCGATGGAGACAGCGAGAGAGACAGCGAGAGAGACTGCGTGGGAGACAGCGAGGGAGTCAGCGAGGGAGACAGCGAGGGAGACAGCGAGGGAGACAGCGAGGGAGACAGCGAGGGAGACAGCGAGGGAGACAGCGAGGGAGACAGCGCTGGAGACAGCGAGAGAGACTGCGAGAAGGACTGCGTGAGAGACAGCGAGGGAGAAAGCGAGAGCGACTTCGAGAGAGACTGCGAGGGAGACAGCGAGAGAGACTGTGAGGGAAACAGCGAGGGAGACAGCGAGATAGACTGCAAAGGAGACTGCGAGGGAGACTGCGAGAGAGACAGCGAAGGACACAGCGACGGACACAGCGAGGGAAACAGCGAGGGAGACAGCGAGAGAGACAGCGAGAGAGACTGCGAGAGAGAGCGCGTGAGACAGCGAGGGAGACAGCGAGGGAGACAGCGAGGGAGAGAGCGAGAGATACAGCGAGGGAAACAGCGAGAGAGACTGCAAGAGAGACTGCAAGGGAGACAGCGAGAGAGACAGCGAGAGAGGCAGCGAGAGAGGCAGCGAGAGAGACAGCGAGAGAGACAGCGAGGGAGACAGCGAGGGAGACAGCGAGGGAGACAGCGAGGGAGACAGCGAGGGAGACAGCGAGGGAGACAGCGAGGGAGACAGCGAGGGAGACAGCGAGGGAGACAGCGAGGGAGACAGCGCTGGAGACAGCGAGAGAGACTGCGAGAAGGACTGCGAGAGAGACAGTGAGGGAGAAAGCGAGAGCGACTTCGAGAGAGACTGCGAGGGAGACTGCAAGAGAGACTGCGAGGGAGACAGCGAGAGAGACAGCGAGAGAGACAGCGAGAGAGACAGCGAGGGAGAAAGCGAGGGAGACAGCGAGAGAGACTGCGAGGGAGACTGCGAGGGAGACTGCGAGGGAGACAGCGAGGGAGACTGCGAGGGAGACAGCGAGGGAGACAGCGAGGGAGACAGCGAGGGAGACAGCGAGGGAGACTGCAAAGGAGACTCCGAGAGAGACTGCGAGAGAGACTGCGAGAGAGACTGCGAGAGAGACTGCGAGAGGGACTGCGAGAGGGACTGCGAGAGAGACTGCGAGAGAGACTGCGAGAGGGACAGCGAGAGAGACTGCGAGAGGGACAGCGAGAGAGACTGCGAGAGAGACAGCGAGAGAGACTGCGAGAGGGACAGCGAGAGAGACTGCGAGAGAGACAGCGAGAGAGACTGCGAGAGGGACAGCGAGAGAGACTGCGAGAGAGACAGCGAGAGAGACAGCGAGAGAGACTGCGAGAGGGACAGCGAGAGAGACTGCGAGAGAGACTGCGAGAGAGACTGCGAGAGAGACTGCGAGAGAGACTGGGAGGGAGACAGCGAGGGAGACTGTGAGAGAGACTGCGAGAGAGACTGCGAGAGAGACTGCGAGAGAGACTGCGAGAGGGACAGCGAGAGAGACTGCGAGAGGGACAGCGAGAGAGACTGCGAGAGGGACAGCGAGAGAGACTGCGAGAGAGACTGCGAGAGAGACTGCGAGAGAGACTGGGAGGGAGACAGCGAGGGAGACTGCGAGAGAGACTGCGAGAGAGACTGCGAGAGAGACTGCGAGAGAGACTGCGAGAGAGATGGCGAGAGAGATGGAGAGAGAGACGGCGAGAGAGACGGCGAGAGAGACTGCGAGAGATACAGCGAGGGATAGAGCGAGTGAGACTGCGAGAGTACATTGAGAGAGACAGCGAGAGAGACTGCGAGAGAGACGGCCAGGGAGACGGCCAGGGAGACGGCCAGGGAGACGGCCAGGGAGACGGCCAGGGAGACGGCGAGGGAGACAGCGAGGGAGACAGCGAGGGAGACAGCGACGGAGACAGCGACAGAGACAGCGACAGAGACAGCGACAGAGACAGCGACAGAGACAGCGACAGAGACAGCGAGGGAGACAGTGAGAGATACTGCTATGGAGTTGGCGAGAGAGACAGCCGGGGATACAGAGAGAGTGACTGCAAGGGAGACGGCGAGGGAGACGACGAGGGAGACAGCGAGGGAGACAGCGAGAGAGACTGCGAGGGAGACTGCGAGGGAGACAGCGAGGGAGACAGCGAGGGAGACAGCGAGGGAGACAGCGAGAGAGACAGCGAGAGAGACAGCGAGAGAGACAGCGAGGGACACAGCGAGGGACACAGCGAGGGACACAGCGAGGGACACAGCGAGGGAGAAAGCGAGAGAGACAGCGAGGGAGAAAGCGAGAGAGACAGCGAGAGAGACAGCGAGAGAGACTGCGAGAGAGAGCGCGTGAGACAGCGAGGGAGACAGCGAGGGAGAGAGCGAGAGACACAGCGAGGGAGACAGCGAGGGACACAGTGAGGGAGACAGCGAGAGAGACTGCGAGAGAGAGCGCATGAGACAGCGAGGGAGACAGCGAGGGAGAGAGCGAGAGACACAGCGAGGGAGACAGCGAGGGAGACAGCGAAGGAGACAGCGAGAGAGACTGCGAGAGCGACTGCGAGAGCGACTGCGAGAGCGACTGCGAGAGCGACTGCGAGAGCGACTGCTAGGGAGACAACGAGAGAGGCAGCGAGGGAGACAGCGAGGGAGACAGCGAGAGAAACAGCGAGGAAGACAGCGAGAGAGACAGCGAGGGAGACAGCGAGGGAGACAGCGAGGGAGACAGCGAGGGAGACAGCGAGGGAGACAGCGAGGGAGACAGCAAGAGAGACTGCGAGGGAGACTGCAAAGGAGACTGCGAGGGAGACTGCGAGGGAGACTGCGAGAGTGACTGCGAGAGAGACTGCGAGGGAGACTGCGAGGGAGCCTGCGAGGGAGCCTGCGAGAGAGACTGCGAGAGAGACAGCGAGAGAGACTGTGAGAGAGACTGTGAGAGAGACTGCGAGAGAGACTGCGAGAGATACAGCGAGGGATAGAGCGAGTGAGACAGCGAGGGAGACAGCGACAGAGACAGCGACAGAGACAGCGACAGAGACAGCGACAGAGACAGCGACAGAGACAGTGAGAGAGACTGCTATGGAGATAGCGAGAGAGACAGCCGGGGATACAGAGAGAGTGACTGCAAGGGAGACGGCGAGGGAGACGGCGAGGGAGACGGCGAGGGAGACGGCGAGGGAGACGGCGAGGGACACAGTGAGGGAGACAGCGAGAGAGACTGCGAGAGAGAGCGCGTGAGACAGCGAGGGAGAGAGCGAGACACACAGCGAGGGAGACAGCGAGAGAGACTGCAAGAGAGACTGCAAGGGAGACAGCGAGAGAGACAGCGAGAGAGACAGCGAGAGAGACAGCGAGAGAGACAGCGAGGGAGAAAGCGATGGAGAAAGCGATGGAGACAGCGAGAGAGACAGCGAGAGAGACTGCGTGGGAGACAGCGAGGGAGACAGCGAAAGAGACTGTGAGGGAGACAGCGAAAGAGACTGCGAGGGAAACTGCGAGGCAGACTGCGAGGGAGACTGCGAGGGAGACTGCGAGGGAGACTGCGAGGGAGACAGCGTGGGAGACAGCGTGGGAGACAGCGTGGGAGACAGCGAGGGAGATAGCGAGGGAGATAGCGAGGGAGACAGCGAGGGAGACAGCGAGGGAGACAGCGAGGGAGACAGAGAGGGAGACAGCGAGGGAGACAGCAAGGGAGACAGCGAGAGAGACAGCGAGAGAGACAGCGAGAGAGACTGCGAGAAGGACTGCGAGAAGGACTGCGAGAGAGACAGCGAGGGAGAAAGTGAGAGCGACTGCGAGGGAGACTGCGAGGGAGACTGCGAGGGAGACAGCGAAAGAGACTGTGAGGGAGACAGCGAAAGAGACTGCGAGGGAAACTGCGAGGCAGACTGCGAGGGAGACTGCGAGAGAGACAGCGAGAGAGACAGCGAGAGAGACAGCGAGAGAGACAGCGAGAGAGAAAGCGAGAGAGACAGCGAGAGAGACTGCAAAGGAGACTGCGAGAGAGACTGCGAGGGAGACTGCGAGGGAGACTGCGAGTGGGACAGCGAGGGAGACTGCGAGTGGGACAGCGAGAGGGACTGCGAGAGAGACTGCGAGAGAGACTGCGAGAGGGACTGCGAGAGAGACTGCGAGAGAGACTGCGAGAGAGACTGCGAGAGAGACTGCGTGAGAGACTGCGAGAGAGACTGCGAGGGAGAAAGCGAGGGAGAAAGCGAGGGAGAAAGCGAGGGAGAAAGCGTGAGAGACTGTGTGGGAGACTGCAAGGGAGACAGCGAGAGAGACTGCGAGAGGGACAGCGAGAGAGACTGCGAGAGGGACAGCGAGAGAGACTGCGAGAGAGACTGCGAGAGAGACTGCGAGAGAGACTGGGAGGGAGACAGCGAGGGAGACTGCGAGAGAGACTGCGAGAGAGACTGCGAGAGAGACTGCGAGAGAGACTGCGAGAGAGACTGCGAGAGAGATGGCGAGAGAGATGGAGAGAGAGACGGCGAGAGAGACGGCGAGAGAGACTGCGAGAGATACAGCGAGGGATAGAGCGAGTGAGACTGCGAGAGTACATTGAGAGAGACAGCGAGAGAGACTGCGAGAGAGACGGCCAGGGAGACGGCCAGGGAGACGGCCAGGGAGACGGCCAGGGAGACGGCCAGGGAGACGGCCAGGGAGACGGCGAGGGAGACAGCGAGGGAGACAGCGACAGAGACAGCGACAGAGACAGCGACAGAGACAGCGAGGGAGACAGTGAGAGATACTGCTATGGAGTTGGCGAGAGAGACAGCCGGGGATACAGAGAGAGTGACTGCAAGGGAGACGGCGAGGGAGACGACGAGGGAGACAGCGAGGGAGACAGCGAGAGAGACTGCGAGGGAGACTGCGAGGGAGACAGCGAGGGAGACAGCGAGGGAGACAGCGAGGGAGACAGCGAGAGAGACAGCGAGAGAGACAGCGAGAGAGACAGCGAGGGACACAGCGAGGGACACAGCGAGGGACACAGCGAGGGACACAGCGAGGGAGAAAGCGAGAGAGACAGCGAGGGAGAAAGCGAGAGAGACAGCGAGAGAGACAGCGAGAGAGACTGCGAGAGAGAGCGCGTGAGACAGCGAGGGAGACAGCGAGGGAGAGAGCGAGAGACACAGCGAGGGAGACAGCGAGGGACACAGTGAGGGAGACAGCGAGAGAGACTGCGAGAGAGAGCGCATGAGACAGCGAGGGAGACAGCGAGGGAGAGAGCGAGAGACACAGCGAGGGAGACAGCGAGGGAGACAGCGAAGGAGACAGCGAGAGAGACTGCGAGAGCGACTGCGAGAGCGACTGCGAGAGCGACTGCGAGAGCGACTGCGAGAGCGACTGCTAGGGAGACAACGAGAGAGGCAGCGAGGGAGACAGCGAGGGAGACAGCGAGAGAAACAGCGAGGAAGACAGCGAGAGAGACAGCGAGGGAGACAGCGAGGGAGACAGCGAGGGAGACAGCGAGGGAGACAGCGAGGGAGACAGCGAGGGAGACAGCGAGGGAGACAGCAAGAGAGACTGCGAGGGAGACTGCAAAGGAGACTGCGAGGGAGACTGCGAGGGAGACTGCGAGAGTGACTGCGAGAGAGACTGCGAGGGAGACTGCGAGGGAGCCTGCGAGGGAGCCTGCGAGAGAGACTGCGAGAGAGACAGCGAGAGAGACTGTGAGAGAGACTGTGAGAGAGACTGCGAGAGAGACTGCGAGAGATACAGCGAGGGATAGAGCGAGTGAGACAGCGAGGGAGACAGCGACAGAGACAGCGACAGAGACAGCGACAGAGACAGCGACAGAGACAGCGACAGAGACAGTGAGAGAGACTGCTATGGAGATAGCGAGAGAGACAGCCGGGGATACAGAGAGAGTGACTGCAAGGGAGACGGCGAGGGAGACGGCGAGGGAGACGGCGAGGGAGACGGCGAGGGAGACGGCGAGGGACACAGTGAGGGAGACAGCGAGAGAGACTGCGAGAGAGAGCGCGTGAGACAGCGAGGGAGAGAGCGAGACACACAGCGAGGGAGACAGCGAGAGAGACTGCAAGAGAGACTGCAAGGGAGACAGCGAGAGAGACAGCGAGAGAGACAGCGAGAGAGACAGCGAGAGAGACAGCGAGGGAGAAAGCGATGGAGAAAGCGATGGAGACAGCGAGAGAGACAGCGAGAGAGACTGCGTGGGAGACAGCGAGGGAGACAGCGAAAGAGACTGTGAGGGAGACAGCGAAAGAGACTGCGAGGGAAACTGCGAGGCAGACTGCGAGGGAGACTGCGAGGGAGACTGCGAGGGAGACTGCGAGGGAGACAGCGTGGGAGACAGCGTGGGAGACAGCGTGGGAGACAGCGAGGGAGATAGCGAGGGAGATAGCGAGGGAGACAGCGAGGGAGACAGCGAGGGAGACAGCGAGGGAGACAGAGAGGGAGACAGCGAGGGAGACAGCAAGGGAGACAGCGAGAGAGACAGCGAGAGAGACAGCGAGAGAGACTGCGAGAAGGACTGCGAGAAGGACTGCGAGAGAGACAGCGAGGGAGAAAGTGAGAGCGACTGCGAGGGAGACTGCGAGGGAGACAGCGAAAGAGACTGTGAGGGAGACAGCGAAAGAGACTGCGAGGGAAACTGCGAGGCAGACTGCGAGGGAGACTGCGAGAGAGACAGCGAGAGAGACAGCGAGAGAGACAGCGAGAGAGACAGCGAGAGAGAAAGCGAGAGAGACAGCGAGAGAGACAGCGAGAGAGACTGCAAAGGAGACTGCGAGAGAGACTGCGAGGGAGACTGCGAGGGAGACTGCGAGTGGGACAGCGAGGGAGACTGCGAGTGGGACAGCGAGAGGGACTGCGAGAGAGACTGCGAGAGAGACTGCGAGAGGGACTGCGAGAGAGACTGCGAGAGAGACTGCGAGAGAGACTGCGAGAGAGACTGCGTGAGAGACTGCGAGAGAGACTGCGAGGGAGAAAGCGAGGGAGAAAGCGAGGGAGAAAGCGAGGGAGAAAGCGAGGGAGAAAGCGTGAGAGACTGTGTGGGAGACTGCAAGGGAGACAGCGAGAGAGACTGTGAGGGAGACAGCGAGAGAGACTGCGAGAGGGATAGTGAGGGAGACTGCGAGGGAGACAGCGAGGGAGACAGCGAGGGAGACAGCGAGGGTGACAGCGAGGGTGACAGCAAGGGTGACAACGAGGGTGACAGCGAGAGAGAGAGCGAGGTAGACAGCGAGGGAAACAGCGAGGGAAACAGCGAGGGAGACTGCGAGGGAGACAGCGAGCGAGACTGCGAGAGAGACTGCGAGAGAGACTGCGAGAGAGACTGCGAGGGAGAGAGCGAGGGAGAAAGCGAGAGAGACTGCGAGGGAGACAGCGATAGAAACTGCGAGGGAGTCAGCGAGAGAGACAGCGAGAGAGACAGCGAGAGAGACTGCGAGAGAGACTGCGAGAGAGACTGCGAGAGAGACTGCGAGAGAGACTGCGAGAGAGACCTCGAGGGAGACAGCGAGGGAGACAGCGAGAGAGACTGTGAGGGAGACAGCGAGGGAGACAGTGAGAGAGACAGCGAGAGACACTGTGAGGGAGACAGCGAGAGAGACTGCGAGGGAGGAAGCGAGAGAAACTGCGAGAGAGACTGCTATGGAGATAGCGAGAGAGACAGCGAGGGATACAGCGAGAGACACTGCGAGAGAGAATGCGAGGGAGACAGCGATTAAGACGGCGAGGGAGACGGCGAGAGAAAGAGCGAGAGAGACAGCGAGGGAGACAGCGAGGTAGACAGCGAGAGAGACTTCGAGAGAGACTGCGAGGGAGGCAGCGAGAGAGACAGCGAGGGAGACTGCGAGGGAGGCAGCGAGGGAGACAGCAATAGAGACTGCGAGAGAGACTGCGAGAGAGACTGCGAGGGGCACAGCGAGAGAGACTGCAAGGGAGACAACGAGAGAGAATGCGAGAGAGATCGCGTGAGACAGCGATGGAGACAGCGTAGGAGGCAGCGAGGGAGACAGCGAGAGAAACTGAGAGGAAGACTGCGAGAGAGACTGCGAGAGAGACTGCGAGAGAGACTGCGAGAGAGACTGCGAGGGACACAGCGAGGAAGACAGCGATAGAGACTGCGAGAGAGACAGCGAGAGAGACAGCGAGAGAGACAGCGAGAGAGACTTCGAGAGAGACTGCGAGGTAGACAGCGAGAGAGACTTCGAGAGAGACTGCGAGGGAGGCAGCGAGGGAGACAGCAATAGAGACTGCGAGAGAGACTGCGAGAGAGACTGCGAGGGGCACAGCGAGAGAGACTGCAAGGGAGACAACGAGAGAGAATGCGAGAGAGATCGCGTGAGACAGCGATGGAGACAGCGTAGGAGGCAGCGAGGGAGACAGCGAGAGAAACTGAGAGGAAGACTGCGAGAGAGACTGCGAGAGAGACTGCGAGAGAGACTGCGAGAGAGACTGCGAGGGACACAGCGAGGAAGACAGCGATAGAGACTGCGAGAGAGACAGCGAGAGAGACAGCGAGAGAGACAGCGAGAGAGACAGCGAGAGAGAAAGCGAGAGAGAAAGCGAGGGAGAAAGCGAGGGAGACAGCGAGGGAGACTGCGAGAGAGACTGCGAGAGAGAGAGCGAGAGAGACTGCGAGGGAGACAGCGAGAGAGACTGCGAGAGAGACTGCGAGAGGGACAGCGAGAGAGACTGCGAGAGAGACTGCGAGAGAGACTGCGAGAGAGACTGCGAGAGAGACTGCGAGAGAGACTGCGAGAGAGACTGCGAGGGAGAAAGCGAGGGAGAAAGCGACAGAGACTGTGTGGGAGACTGCAATGGAGACAGCGAGAGAGACTGTGAGGGAGACTGCGAGGGAGACTGCGAGAGAGACTGCGAAAGAGACTGCGAAAGAGACTGCGAGGGAGACTGCGAGGGAGACTGCGAGAGAGACGGCGAGAGAGACGGCGAGAGAGACGGCGAGAGAGACGGCGAGAGAGATGGAGAGAGAGACGACGAGAGAGACTGCGAGAGAGAGAGTGAGAGAGACTGAGAGGGAGACTGAGAGGGAGACAGCGAGAGAGACTGCGAGAGAGACTGCGAGAGAGACTGCGAGGGAGACAGCGAGAGAGACTGCGAGAGAGACTGCGAGAGAGACTGCGAGAGAGACTGCGAGAGAGACTGCGAGAGAGACTGCGAGAGAGACTGCGAGGGAGACTGCGAGGGAGACTGCGAGGGAGACTGCGAGGGAGACAGCGAGGGAGACTGCGAGAGAGATGGCGAGAGAGACGGCGAGAGAGACTGCGAGAGAGACAGTGAGGGAGAGAGCGAGAGAGACTGCGAGGGAGACAGCGAGAGAGACAGCGAGAGAGACTGTGAGAGAGACTGCGAGAGAGACTGCGAGAGATACAGCGATGGATAGAGCGAGTGAGACAGCGAGTGAGACAGCGAGGGAGACAGCGAGAGTACATTGAGAGAGACAGCGAGAGAGACTGCGAGAGAGACTGCGAGGGAGACGGCGAGGGAGACGGCGAGGGAGACGGCGAGGGAGACGGCGAGGGAGACAGCGCTGGAGACAGCGAGGGAGACAGCGAGGGAGACAGCGAGGGAGACAGCGAGGGAGACAGCGACAGAGACAGCGACAGAGACAGTGACAGAGACAGCGAGGGAGACAGTGAGAGAGACTGCTATGGAGATAGCGTAAGAGACAGCCCGGGATACAGAGAGAGTGACTGCAAGGGAGACGGCGAGGGAGACAGCGAGGGAGACAGCGAGGGAGACAGCGAGGGACACAGCGAGGGACACAGCAAGAGAGACTGCGAGAGAGTGCGCGTGAGACAGCGAGGGAGACAGCGAGGGAGAGAGCGAGGGAGAGAGCGAGGGAGAGAGCGAGGGAGAGAGCGAGAGACACAGCGAGGGGGACAGCGAGAGAGACTGCAAGAGAGACTGCAAGGGAGACAGCAAGAGAGACAGCGAGGGAAAAAGCGATGGAGACAGCGAGAGAGACTGCGTGGGAGACAGCGAGGGAGACAGCGAGGGAGACAGCGAGGGAGACAGCGAGGGAGACTGCGAGGGAGACTGCGAGGGAGACTGCGAGGGAGACTGCGAGGGAGACTGCAAGGGAGACTGCGAGGGAGACTGCGAGGGAGACTGCGAGGGAGACTGCGAGGGAGACTGCGAGGGAGACAGTGAGAGACACTGCGAGAGAGAATGTGAGGGTGACAGCGCTGGAGACAGCGAGAGAGACTGCGAGAAGGACTGCGAGAAGGACTGCGAGAAGGACTGCGAGAGAGACAGCGAGGGAGAAAGCAAGAGCGACTTCGAGAGAGACAGCGAGGGAGACTGCGAGGGAGACTGCGAGGGAGACTGCGAGGGAGACTGCGATGGAGACTGCGATGGAGACTGCGATGGAGACTGCGAGGGAGACAGCGAGAGACACTGCGAGAGACACTGCGAGAGACACTGCGAGAGAGAATGCGAGGGAGACAGCGATGAAGCCGGCGAGAGAGAGAGCGAGAGAGAGAGCGAGAGAGAGAGCGAGAGAGAGAGCGAGGGAGACAGCGAGGGAGACAGCGAGGTAGACAGCGAGAGAGACTTCGAGGGAGACAGCGAGGGAGACAGCGAGGGAGACAGCGAGGGAGACAGCGAGAGAGACAGCGAGAGAGACTGCGAGAGAGACTGCGAGAGAGACTGCGAGAGATACAGCGAGGGATAGAGCGAGGGATAGAGCGAGTGAGACAGCGAGGGAGACAGCGAGAGTACATTGAGAGAGACAGCGAGGGAGACGGCGAGGGAGACGGCGAGGGAGACGGCGAGGGAGACGGCGAGGGAGACGGCGAGGGAGACGGCGAGGGAGACGGCGAGGGAGACGACGAGGGAGACGACGAGGGAGACAGCGAGGGAGACTGTGAGAGATACAGCGAGGGACACAGCGAGGGACACAGCGAGGGACACAGCGAGGGAAACAGCGAGGGAGACAGCGAGAGAGACAGCGAGAGAGACAGCGAGAGAGACTGCGAGAGAGACTGCGAGAGAGACTGCGAGAGAGACTGCGAGAGAGACTGCGAGAGAGAGCGCGTGAGACAGCGAGTGAGACAGCGAGGGAGACAGCGAGGGAGAGAGCGAGAGATACAGCGAGGGAAACAGCGAGAGAGACTGCAAGAGAGACTGCAAGGGAGACAGCGAGAGAGACAGCGAGAGAGACAGCGAGGAAGACTGCGAGAGAGACTGCGAGAGAGACTGCAAAGGAGACTGCGAGGGAGACTGCGAGAGAGACAGCGAGAGAGACAGCGAGGGACACAGCGAGGGACACAGCGAGGGACACAGCGAGGGACACAGCGAGGGACACAGCGAGGGAAACAGCGAGGGAAACAGCGAGGGAGACAACGAGAGAGAATGCGAGAGAGATCGCGTGAGACAGCGTGGGAGGCAGCGAGGGACACAGCGAGAGAAACTGCGAGGAAGACTGCGAGAGAGACTGCGAGAGAGACTGCAAAGGAGACTGCGAGGGAGACTGCGAGAGAGACAGCGAAGGACACAGCGAGGGACACAGTGAGGGAAACAGCGAGGGAGACAGCGAGAGAGACAGCGAGAGAGACTGCGAGAGAGAGCGCGTGAGACAGCGAGGGAGACAGCGAGGGAGAGAGCGAGAGATACAGCGAGGGAAACAGCGAGAGAGACTGCAAGAGAGACTGCAAGGGAGACAGCGAGAGAGACAGCGAGAGAGGCAGCGAGAGAGGCAGCGAGAGAGACAGCGAGAGAGACAGCGAGAGAGACAGCGAGAGAGACAGCGAGAGAGACAGCGAGAGAGACAGCGAGGGAGACAGCGAGGGAGAAAGCCATGGAGACAGCGAGAGAGACAGCGAGAGAGACAGCGAGGGAGAAAGCGAGGGTGAAAACGAGGGAGAAAGCGAGGGAGACAGCGAGAGAGACTGCGAGAGAGACTGCGAGGGAGACTGCGAGTGAGACAGCGAGGGAGACAGCGAGGGAGACAGCGAGGGAGACAGCGAGGGAGACAGCGAGGGAGACAGCGAGGGAGACAGCGAGGTTGACAGCGAGGGAGACTGCGAGAGAGACAGCGAGAGAGACTGCAAAGGAGACTGCGAGAGAGACAGCGAGAGAGACTGCGAGTGGGACAGCGAGAGAGACTGCGAGAGGGACAGCGAGAGAGAAAGCGAGGCAGAAAGCGAGGGAGAAAGCGAGAGAGAAAGCAAGGGAGACAGCGAGAGAGACTGCGAGAGAGACTGCGAGAGAGACTGCGAGGGAGACAGCGAGGGAGACAGCGAGGGAGACTGCGAGGGACACAGCGAGGGACACAGCGAGGGACACAGCGAGGGACACAGCGAGGGACACAGCGAGGGACACAGTGAGGGAGACAGCGAGAGAGACTGCGAGAGAGACTGCGAGAGAGAGCGCATGAGACAGCGAGGGAGACAGCGAGGGAGAGAGCGAGAGACACAGCGAGGGAGACAGCGAGGGAGACAGCGAGAGAGACTGCAAGAGAGACTGCAAGGGAGACTGCAAGGGAGACAGCGAGAGAGACAGCGAGAGAGACAGCGAGAGAGACAGCGAGAGAGACAGCGAGAGAGACAGCGAGAGAGACAGCGAGGGAGAAAGCGATGGAGACAGCGAGAGAGACAGCGAGAGAGACTGCGTGGGAGACAGCGAGGGAGTCAGCGAGGGAGACAGCGAGGGAGACAGCGAGGGAGACAGCGAGGGAGACAGCGAGGGAGACAGCGAGGGAGACAGCGCTGGAGACAGCGAGAGAGACTGCGAGAAGGACTGCGTGAGAGACAGCGAGGGAGAAAGCGAGAGCGACTTCGAGAGAGACTGCGAGGGAGACAGCGAGAGAGACTGTGAGGGAAACAGCGAGGGAGACAGCGAGGGAGACAGCGAGAGAGACAGCGAGAGAGACTGCGAGAGAGACTGCGAGAGATACAGCGAGGGATAGAGCGAGTGAGACAGCGAGGGAGACAGCGAGAGTACATTGAGAGAGACAGCGAGAGACACGGCGAGGGAGACGGCGAGGGAGACGGCGAGGGAGACGGCGAGGGAGACGGCGAGGGAGACGGCGAGGGAGACGGCGAGGGAGACGGCGAGGGAGACGACGAGGGAGACGACGAGGGAGACAGCGAGGGAGACTGTGAGAGAGACAGCGAGGGACACAGCGAGGGACACAGCGAGGGACACAGCGAGGGAAACAGCGAGGGAGACAGCGAGAGAGACAGCGAGAGAGACAGCGAGAGAGACTGCGAGAGAGACTGCGAGAGAGACTGCGATAGAGAGCGCGTGAGACAGCGAGTGAGACAGCGAGTGAGACAGCGAGGGAGACAGCGAGGGAGAGAGCGAGAGATACAGTGAGGGAAACAGCGAGAGAGACTGCAAGAGAGACTGCAAGGGAGACAGCGAGAGAGACAGCGAGAGAGACAGCGAGGAAGACTGCGAGAGAGACTGCGAGAGAGACTGCAAAGGAGACTGCGAGGGAGACTGCGAGAGAGACAGCGAGAGAGACAGCGAGGGACACAGCGAGGGACACAGCGAGGGACACAGCGAGGGACACAGCGAGGGAAACAGCGAGGGAAACAGCGAG
Organism: Heterodontus francisci; assembly: GCF_036365525.1. NCBI lineage: Eukaryota > Metazoa > Chordata > Chondrichthyes > Heterodontiformes > Heterodontidae > Heterodontus > Heterodontus francisci. The sequence continues at coordinate 587,900 of NC_090384.1, forward strand.
GGAGACAACGAGAGAGAATGCGAGAGAGATCGCGTGAGACAGCGTGGGAGGCAGCGAGGGACACAGCGAGAGAAACTGCGAGGAAGACTGCGAGAGAGACTGCGAGAGAGACTGCAAAGGAGACTGCGAGGGAGACTGCGAGAGAGACAGCGAAGGACACAGCGAGGGACACAGCGAGGGAAACAGCGAGGGAGACAGCGAGAGAGACAGCGAGAGAGACAGCGAGAGAGACAGCGAGAGAGACTGCGAGAGAGAGCGCGTGAGACAGCGAGGGAGACAGCGAGGGAGACAGCGAGGGAGAGAGCGAGAGATACAGCGAGGGAAACAGCGAGAGAGACTGCAAGAGAGACTGCAAGGGAGACAGCGAGAGAGACAGCGAGAGAGACAGCGAGAGAGGCAGCGAGAGAGGCAGCGAGAGAGGCAGCGAGAGAGACAGCGAGAGAGACAGCGAGAGAGACAGCGAGAGAGACAGCGAGAGAGACAGCGAGGGAGACAGCGAGGGAGAAAGCCATGGAGACAGCGAGAGAGACAGCGAGAGAGACAGCGAGGGAGAAAGCGAGGGAGAAAACGAGGGAGAAAGCGAGGGAGACAGCAAGAGAGACTGCGAGAGAGACTGCGAGGGAGACTGCGAGGGAGACTGCGAGTGAGACAGCGAGGGAGACAGCGAGGGAGACAGCGAGGGAGACAGCGAGGGAGACAGCGAGGGAGACAGCGAGGGAGACAGCGAGGGAGACTGCGAGAGAGACAGCGAGAGAGACTGCGAGAGAGACAGCGAGAGAGACTGCGAGTGGGACAGCGAGAGAGACTGCGAGAGGGACAGCGAGAGAGAGAGCGAGAGAGACTGCGAGGGAGACAGCGAGAGAGACTGCGAGAGAGACTGCGAGAGGGACAGCGAGAGAGACTGCGAGAGAGACTGCGAGAGAGACTGCGAGAGAGACTGCGAGAGAGACTGCGAGAGAGACTGCGAGAGAGACTGCGAGGGAGAAAGCGAGGGAGAAAGCGACAGAGACTGTGTGGGAGACTGCAATGGAGACAGCGAGAGAGACTGTGAGGGAGACTGCGAGGGAGACTGCGAGAGAGACTGCGAAAGAGACTGCGAGAGAGACTGCGAGGGAGACTGCGAGGGAGACTGCGAGAGAGACGGCGAGAGAGACGGCGAGAGAGATGGAGAGAGAGACGACGAGAGAGACTGCGAGAGAGAGAGTGAGAGAGACTGAGAGGGAGACTGAGAGGGAGACAGCGAGAGAGACTGCGAGAGAGACTGCGAGAGAGACTGCGAGGGAGACAGCGAGAGAGACTGCGAGAGAGACTGCAAAGGAGACTGCGAGAGAGACTGCGAGAGAGACTGCGAGAGAGACTGCGAGAGAGACTGCGAGAGAGACTGCGAGGGAGACTGCGAGGGAGATGGCGAGAGAGACGGCGAGAGAGACTGCGAGAGAGACAGTGAGGGAGAGAGCGAGAGAGACTGCGAGGGAGACAGCGAGAGAGACAGCGAGAGAGACTGTGAGAGAGACTGCGAGAGAGACTGCGAGAGATACAGCGATGGATAGAGCGAGTGAGACAGCGAGTGAGACAGCGAGGGAGACAGCGAGAGTACATTGAGAGAGACAGCGAGAGAGACTGCGAGAGAGACTGCGAGGGAGACGGCGAGGGAGACGGCGAGGGAGACGGCGACAGAGACAGCGACAGAGACAGCGACAGAGACAGCGAGGGAGACAGTGAGAGAGACTGCTATGGAGATAGCGTAAGAGACAGCCCGGGATACAGAGAGAGTGACTGCAAGGGAGACGGCGAGGGAGACAGCGAGGGAGACAGCGAGGGAGACAGCGAGGGACACAGCGAGGGACACAGCGAGGGACACAGCAAGAGAGACTGCGAGAGAGTGCGCGTGAGACAGCGAGGGAGACAGCGAGGGAGAGAGCGAGAGACACAGCGAGGGGGACAGCGAGAGAGACTGCAAGAGAGACTGCAAGGGAGACAGCAAGAGAGACAGCGAGGGAAAAAGCGATGGAGACAGCGAGAGAGACTGCGTGGGAGACAGCGAGGGAGACAGCGAGGGAGACAGCGAGGGAGACAGCGAGGGAGACAGCAAGGGAGACTGCGAGGGAGACTGCGAGGGAGACTGCGAGGGAGACTGCGAGGGAGACTGCAAGGGAGACTGCAAGGGAGACTGCGAGGGAGACTGCGAGGGAGACTGCGAGGGAGACTGCGAGGGAGACAGTGAGAGACACTGCGAGAGAGAATGTGAGGGTGACAGCGCTGGAGACAGCGAGAGAGACTGCGAGAAGGACTGCGAGAAGGACTGCGAGAAGGACTGCGAGAGAGACAGCGAGGGAGAAAGCAAGAGCGACTTCGAGAGAGACTGCGAGGGAGACAGCGAGGGAGACTGCGAGGGAGACTGCGAGGGAGACTGCGAGGGAGACTGCGATGGAGACTGCGATGGAGACTGCGAGGGAGACAGCGAGAGACACTGCGAGAGACACTGCGAGAGACACTGCGAGAGAGAATGCGAGGGAGACAGCGATGAAGCCGGCGAGGGAGACGGCGAGAGAGAGAGCGAGAGAGAGAGCGAGAGAGAGAGCGAGAGAGAGAGCGAGGGAGACAGCGAGGGAGACAGCGAGGTAGACAGCGAGGTAGACAGCGAGGTAGACAGCGAGAGAGACTTCGAGGGAGACAGCGAGGGAGACAGCGAGGGAGACAGCGAGGGAGACAGCGAGAGAGACAGCGAGAGAGACTGCGAGAGAGACTGCGAGAGAGACTGCGAGAGATACAGCGAGGGATAGAGCGAGGGATAGAGCGAGTGAGACAGCGAGGGAGACAGCGAGAGTACATTGAGAGAGACAGCGAGAGAGACGGCGAGGGAGACGGCGAGGGAGACGGCGAGGGAGACGGCGAGGGAGACGGCGAGGGAGACGGCGAGGGAGACGGCGAGGGAGACGGCGAGGGAGACGACGAGGGAGACGACGAGGGAGACAGCGAGGGAGACTGTGAGAGAGACAGCGAGGGACACAGCGAGGGACACAGCGAGGGACACAGCGAGGGAAACAGCGAGGGAGACAGCGAGAGAGACAGCGAGAGAGACAGCGAGAGAGACTGCGAGAGAGACTGCGAGAGAGACTGCGAGAGAGACTGCGAGAGAGACTGCGAGAGAGAGCGCGTGAGACAGCGAGTGAGACAGCGAGGGAGACAGCGAGGGAGAGAGCGAGAGATACAGCGAGGGAAACAGCGAGAGAGACTGCGAGAGAGACTGCAAGGGAGACAGCGAGAGAGACAGCGAGAGAGACAGCGAGAGAGACAGCGAGGAAGACTGCGAGAGAGACTGCGAGAGAGACTGCAAAGGAGACTGCGAGGGAGACTGCGAGAGAGACAGCGAGAGAGACAGCGAGGGACACAGCGAGGGACACAGCGAGGGACACAGCGAGGGACACAGCGAGGGACACAGCGAGGGAAACAGCGAGGGAAACAGCGAGGGAGACAACGAGAGAGAATGCGAGAGAGATCGCGTGAGACAGCGTGGGAGGCAGCGAGGGACACAGCGAGAGAAACTGCGAGGAAGACTGCGAGAGAGACTGCGAGAGAGACTGCAAAGGAGACTGCGAGGGAGACTGCGAGAGAGACAGCGAAGGACACAGCGAGGGACACAGTGAGGGAAACAGCGAGGGAGACAGCGAGAGAGACAGCGAGAGAGACTGCGAGAGAGAGCGCGTGAGACAGCGAGGGAGACAGCGAGGGAGAGAGCGAGAGATACAGCGAGGGAAACAGCGAGAGAGACTGCAAGAGAGACTGCAAGGGAGACAGCGAGAGAGACAGCGAGAGAGACAGCGAGAGAGGCAGCGAGAGAGGCAGCGAGAGAGGCAGCGAGAGAGACAGCGAGAGAGACAGCGAGAGAGACAGCGAGAGAGACAGCGAGAGAGACAGCGAGAGAGACAGCGAGGGAGACAGCGAGGGAGAAAGCCATGGAGACAGCGAGAGAGACAGCGAATGAGACAGCGAGGGAGAAAGCGAGGGAGAAAACGAGGGAGAAAGCGAGGGAGACAGCGAGAGAGACTGCGAGAGAGACTGCGAGAGAGACTGCGAGGGAGACTGCGAGTGAGACAGCGAGGGAGACAGCGAGGGAGACAGCGAGGGAGACAGCGAGGGAGACAGCGAGGGAGACAGCGAGGGAGACAGCGAGGGAGACAGCGAGGGAGACAGCGAGGGAGACTGCGAGAGAGACAGCGAGAGAGACTGCAAAGGAGACTGCGAGAGAGACAGCGAGAGAGACTGCGAGTGGGACAGCGAGAGAGACTGCGAGAGGGACAGCGAGAGAGAAAGCGAGGCAGAAAGCGAGGGAGAAAGCGAGGGAGAAAGCGAGGGAGACAGCGAGAGAGACTGCGAGAGAGACTGCGAGAGAGACTGCGAGGGAGACAGCGAGGGAGACAGCGAGGGAGACTGCGAGGGACACAGCGAGGGACACAGCGAGGGACACAGCGAGGGACACAGCGAGGGACACAGTGAGGGAGACAGCGAGAGAGACTGCGAGAGAGACTGCGAGAGAGAGCGCATGAGACAGCGAGGCAGACAGCGAGGGAGAGAGCGAGAGACACAGCGAGGGAGACAGCGAGGGAGACAGCGAGAGAGACTGCAAGAGAGACTGCAAGGGAAACTGCAAGGGAGACAGCGAGAGAGACAGCGAGAGAGACAGCGAGAGAGACAGCGAGAGAGACAGCGAGAGAGACAGCGAGAGAGACAGCAAGGGAGAAAGCGATGGAGACAGCGAGAGAGACAGCGAGAGAGACTGCGTGGGAGACAGCGAGGGAGACAGCGAGGGAGACAGCGAGGGAGACAGCGAGGGAGACAGCGAGGTGAGACAGCGAGGGAGACAGCGAGGGAGACAGCGCTGGAGACAGCGAGAGAGAATGCGAGAAGGACTGCGTGAGAGACAGCGAGGGAGAAAGCGAGAGCGACTTCGAGAGAGACTGCGAGGGAGACAGCGAGAGAGACTGTGAGGGAAACAGCGAGGGAGACAGCGAGGGAGACAGCGAGAGAGACAGCGAGAGAGACTGCGAGAGAGACTGCGAGAGAGACTGCGAGAGATACAGAGAGGGATAGAGCGAGTGAGACAGCGAGGGAGACAGCGAGAGTACATTGAGAGAGACGGCGAGGGAGACGGCGAGGGAGACGGCGAGGGAGACGGCGAGGGAGACGGCGAGGGAGACGGCGAGGGAGACGGCGAGGGAGACGGCGAGGGAGACGACGAGGGAGACATCGAGGGAGACAGCGAGGGAGACTGTGAGAGAGACAGCGAGGGACACAGCGAGGGACACAGCGAGGGACACAGCGAGGGAAACAGCGAGGGAGACAGCGAGAGAGACAGCGAGAGAGACAGCGAGAGAGACTGCGAGAGAGACTGCGAGAGAGACTGCGAGAGAGAGCGCGTGAGACAGCGAGTGAGACAGCGAGGGAGACAGCGAGGGAGAGAGCGAGAGAGACAGCGAGAGAGACTGTGAGAGAGACTGCGAGAGAGACTGCGAGAGATACAGCGATGGATAGAGCGAGTGAGACAGCGAGTGAGACAGCGAGGGAGACAGCGAGAGTACATTGAGAGAGACAGCGAGAGAGACTGCGAGAGAGACTGCGAGGGAGACGGCGAGGGAGACGGCGAGGGAGACGGCGAGGGAGACGGCGAGGGAGACAGCGCTGGAGACAGCGAGGGAGACAGCGAGGGAGACAGCGAGGGAGACAGCGACAGAGACAGCGACGGAGACAGCGACAGAGACAGCGAGGGAGACAGTGAGAGAGACAGCGAGGGACACAGCGAGGGACACAGCAAGAGAGACTGCGAGAGAGTGCGCGTGAGACAGCGAGGGAGACAGCGAGGGAGAGAGCGAGAGACACAGCGAGGGGGACAGCGAGAGAGACTGCAAGAGAGACAGCGAGGGAAAAAGCGATGGAGACAGCGAGAGAGACTGCGTGGGAGACAGCGAGGGAGACAGCGAGGGAGACAGCGAGGGAGACAGCAAGGGAGACTGCGAGGGAGACTGCGAGGGAGACTGCGAGGGAGACTGCGAGGGAGACTGCAAGGGAGACTGCAAGGGAGACTGCGAGGGAGACTGCGAGGGAGACTGCGAGGGAGACTGCGAGGGAGACAGTGAGAGACACTGCGAGAGAGAATGTGAGGGTGACAGCGCTGGAGACAGCGAGAGAGACTGCGAGAAGGACTGCGAGAAGGACTGCGAGAAGGACTGCGAGAGAGACAGCGAGGGAGAAAGCAAGAGCGACTTCGAGAGAGACTGCGAGGGAGACAGCGAGGGAGACTGCGAGGGAGACTGCGAGGGAGACTGCGAGGGAGACTGCGATGGAGACTGCGATGGAGACTGCGAGGGAGACAGCGAGAGACACTGCGAGAGACACTGCGAGAGACACTGCGAGAGAGAATGCGAGGGAGACAGCGATGAAGCCGGCGAGGGAGACGGCGAGAGAGAGAGCGAGAGAGAGAGCGAGAGAGAGAGCGAGAGAGAGAGCGAGGGAGACAGCGAGGGAGACAGCGAGGTAGACAGCGAGGTAGACAGCGAGAGAGACTTCGAGGGAGACAGCGAGGGAGACAGCGAGGGAGACAGCGAGAGAGACAGCGAGAGAGACTGCGAGAGAGACTGCGAGAGAGACTGCGAGAGATACAGCGAGGGATAGAGCGAGGGATAGAGCGAGTGAGACAGCGAGGGAGACAGCGAGAGTACATTGAGAGAGACAGCGAGAGAGACGGCGAGGGAGACGGCGAGGGAGACGGCGAGGGAGACGGCGAGGGAGACGGCGAGGGAGACGGCGAGGGAGACGGCGAGGGAGACGACGAGGGAGACGACGAGGGAGACAGCGAGGGAGACTGTGAGAGAGACAGCGAGGGACACAGCGAGGGACACAGCGAGGGACACAGCGAGGGACACAGCGAGGGAAACAGCGAGGGAGACAGCGAGAGAGACAGCGAGAGAGACTGCGAGAGAGACTGCGAGAGAGACGGCGAGAGAGACTGCGAGAGAGACTGCGAGAGAGAGCGCGTGAGACAGCGAGTGAGACAGCGAGGGAGACAGCGAGGGAGAGAGCGAGAGATACAGCGAGGGAAACAGCGAGAGAGACTGCGAGAGAGACTGCAAGGGAGACAGCGAGAGAGACAGCGAGAGAGACAGCGAGAGAGACAGCGAGGAAGACTGCGAGAGAGACTGCGAGAGAGACTGCAAAGGAGACTGCGAGGGAGACTGCGAGAGAGACAGCGAGAGAGACAGCGAGGGACACAGCGAGGGACACAGCGAGGGACACAGCGAGGGACACAGCGAGGGACACAGCGAGGGACACAGCGAGGGAAACAGCGAGGGAAACAGCGAGGGAGACAACGAGAGAGAATGCGAGAGAGATCGCGTGAGACAGCGTGGGAGGAAGCGAGGGACACAGCGAGAGAAACTGCGAGGAAGACTGCGAGAGAGACTGCGAGAGAGACTGCGAGAGAGACTGCAAAGGAGACTGCGAGGGAGACTGCGAGAGAGACAGCGAAGGACACAGCGAGGGACACAGTGAGGGAAACAGTGAGGGAGACAGCGAGAGAGACAGCGAGAGAGACTGCGAGAGAGAGCGCGTGAGACAGCGAGGGAGACAGCGAGGGAGAGAGCGAGAGATACAGCGAGGGAAACAGCGAGAGAGACTGCAAGAGAGACTGCAAGGGAGACAGCGAGAGAGACAGCGAGAGAGACAGCGAGAGAGGCAGCGAGAGAGGCAGCGAGAGAGACAGCGAGAGAGACAGCGAGAGAGACAGCGAGAGAGACAGCGAGAGAGACAGCGAGGGAGACAGCGAGGGAGAAAGCCATGGAGACAGCGAGAGAGACAGCGAGAGAGACAGCGAGGGAGAAAGCGAGGGAGAAAACGAGGGAGAAAGCGAGGGAGACAGCGAGAGAGACTGCGAGAGAGACTGCGAGGGAGACTGCGAGTGAGACAGCGAGGGAGACAGCGAGGGAGACAGCGAGGGAGACAGCGAGGGAGACAGCGAGGGAGACAGCGAGGGAGACAGCGAGGGAGACTGCGAGAGAGACAGCGAGAGAGACTGCAAAGGAGACTGCGAGAGAGACAGCGAGAGAGACTGCGAGTGGGACAGCGAGAGAGACTGCGAGAGGGACAGCGAGAGAGAAAGCGAGGCAGAAAGCGAGGGAGAAAGCGAGGGAGAAAGCGAGGGAGACAGCGAGAGAGACTGCGAGAGAGACTGCGAGAGAGACTGCGAGGGAGACAGCGAGGGAGACAGCGAGGGAGACAGCGAGGGACACAGCGAGGGACACAGCGAGGGACACAGCGAGGGACACAGCGAGGGACACAGTGAGGGAGACAGCGAGAGAGACTGCGAGAGAGACTGCGAGAGAGAGCGCATGAGACAGCGAGGCAGACAGCGAGGGAGAGAGCGAGAGACACAGCGAGGGAGACAGCGAGGGAGACAGCGAGAGAGACTGCAAGAGAGACTGCAAGGGAGACTGCAAGGGAGACAGCGAGAGAGACAGCGAGAGAGACAGCGAGAGAGACAGCGAGAGAGACAGCGAGAGAGACAGCGAGGGAGAAAGCGATGGAGACAGCGAGAGAGACAGCGAGAGAGACTGCGTGGGAGACAGCGAGGGAGTCAGCGAGGGAGACAGCGAGGGAGACAGCGAGGGAGACAGCGAGGGAGACAGCGAGGGAGACAGCGAGGGAGACAGCGCTGGAGACAGCGAGGGAGACAGCGAGGGAGACAGCGAGGGAGACAGCGAGGGAGACAGCGAGGGAGACAGCGAGGGAGACAGCGAGGGAGACAGCGAGGGAGACAGCGCTGGAGACAGCGAGAGAGACTGCGAGAAGGACTGCGTGAGAGACAGCGAGGGAGAAAGCGAGAGCGACTTCGAGAGAGACTGCGAGGGAGACAGCGAGAGAGACTGTGAGGGAAACAGCGAGGGAGACAGCGAGGGAGACAGCGAGAGAGACAGCGAGAGAGACTGCGAGAGAGACTGCGAGAGATACAGCGAGGGATAGAGCGAGTGAGACAGCGAGGGAGACAGCGAGAGTACATTGAGAGAGACAGCGAGAGAGACGGCGAGGGAGACGGCGAGGGAGACGGCGAGGGAGACGGCGAGGGAGACGGCGAGGGAGACGGCGAGGGAGACGGCGAGGGAGACGGCGAGGGAGACGGCGAGGGAGACGGCGAGGGAGACGACGAGGGAGACGTCGAGGGAGACAGCGAGGGAGACTGTGAGAGAGACAGCGAGGGACACAGCGAGGGACACAGCGAGGGACACAGCGAGGGAAACAGCGAGGGAGACAGCGAGAGAGACAGCGAGAGAGACAGCGAGAGAGACTGCGAGAGAGACTGCGAGAGAGACTGCGAGAGAGAGCGCGTGAGACAGCGAGTGAGACAGCGAGGGAGACAGCGAGGGAGAGAGCGAGAGATACAGTGAGGGAAACAGCGAGAGAGACTGCAAGAGACACTGCAAGGGAGACAGCGAGAGAGACAGCGAGAGAGACAGCGAGAGAGACAGCGAGGAAGACTGCGAGAGAGACTGCGAGAGAGACTGCAAAGGAGACTGCGAGGGAGACTGCGAGAGAGACAGCGAGAGAGACAGCGAGGGACACAGCGAGGGACACAGCGAGGGACACAGCGAGGGACACAGCGAGGGACACAGCGAGGGACACAGCGAGGGAAACAGCGAGGGAAACAGCGAGGGAGACAACGAGAGAGAATGCGAGAGAGATCGCGTGAGACAGCGTGGGAGGCAGCGAGGGACACAGCGAGAGAAACTGCGAGGAAGACTGCGAGAGAGACTGCGAGAGAGACTGCAAAGGAGACTGCGAGGGAGACTGCGAGAGAGACAGCGAAGGACACAGCGAGGGACACAGCGAGGGAAACAGCGAGGGAGACAGCGAGAGAGACAGCGAGAGAGACAGCGAGAGAGACTGCGAGAGAGAGCGCGTGAGACAGCGAGGGAGACAGCGAGGGAGACAGCGAGGGAGAGAGCGAGAGATACAGCGAGGGAAACAGCGAGAGAGACTGCAAGAGAGACTGCAAGGGAGACAGCGAGAGAGACAGCGAGAGAGACAGCGAGAGAGGCAGCGAGAGAGGCAGCGAGAGAGACAGCGAGAGAGACAGCGAGAGAGACAGCGAGAGAGACAGCGAGAGAGACAGCGAGAGAGACAGCGAGGGAGACAGCGAGGGAGAAAGCCATGGAGACAGCGAGAGAGACAGCGAGAGAGACAGCGAGGGAGAAAGCGAGGGAGAAAACGAGGGAGAAAGCGAGGGAGACAGCAAGAGAGACTGCGAGAGAGACTGCGAGGGAGACTGCGAGTGAGACAGCGAGGGAGACAGCGAGGGAGACAGCGAGGGAGACAGCGAGGGAGACAGCGAGGGAGACAGCGAGGGAGACAGCGAGGGAGACAGCGAGGGAGACTGCGAGAGAGACAGCGAGAGAGACTGCGAGAGAGACAGCGAGAGAGACTGCGAGTGGGACAGCGAGAGAGACTGCGAGAGGGACAGCGAGAGAGAAAGCGAGGCAGAAAGCGAGGGAGAAAGCGAGGGAGACAGCGAGAGAGACTGCGAGAGAGACTGCGAGAGAGACTGCGAGGGAGACAGCGAGGGAGACTGCGAGGGACACAGCGAGGGACACAGCGAGGGACACAGCGAGGGACACAGCGAGGGACACAGTGAGGGAGACAGCGAGAGAGACTGCGAGAGAGACTGCGAGAGAGACTGCAAGGGAGACTGCAAGGGAGACAGCGAGAGAGACAGCGAGAGAGACAGCGAGAGAGACAGCGAGAGAGACAGCGAGAGAGACAGCGAGAGAGACAGCGAGAGAGACAGCGAGGGAGAAAGCGATGGAGACAGCGAGAGAGACAGCGAGAGAGACTGCGTGGGAGACAGCGAGGGAGTCAGCGAGGGAGTCAGCGAGGGAGACAGCGAGGGAGACAGCGAGGGAGACAGCGAGGGAGACAGCGAGGGAGACAGCGAGGGAGACAGCGCTGGAGACAGCGAGAGAGACTGCGAGAAGGACTGCGTGAGAGACAGCGAGGGAGAAAGCGAGAGCGACTTCGAGAGAGACTGCGAGGGAGACAGCGAGAGAGACTGTGAGGGAAACAGCGAGGGAGACAGCGAGATAGACTGCAAAGGAGACTGCGAGGGAGACTGCGAGAGAGACAGCGAAGGACACAGCGACGGACACAGCGAGGGAAACAGCGAGGGAGACAGCGAGAGAGACAGCGAGAGAGACTGCGAGAGAGAGCGCGTGAGACAGCGAGGGAGACAGCGAGGGAGACAGCGAGGGAGACAGCGAGGGAGAGAGCGAGAGATACAGCGAGGGAAACAGCGAGAGAGACTGCAAGAGAGACTGCAAGGGAGACAGCGAGAGAGACAGCGAGAGAGACAGCGAGAGAGGCAGCGAGTGAGGCAGCGAGAGAGACAGCGAGAGAGACAGCGAGAGAGACAGCGAGAGAGACAGCGAGAGAGACAGCGAGAGAGACAGCGAGGGAGACAGCGAGGGAGACAGCGAGGGAGACAGCGAGGGAGACAGCGAGGGAGAAAGCCATGGAGACAGCGAGAGAGACAGCGAGAGAGACTGCGTGGGAGACAGCAAGGGAGACAGCGAGGGAGACAGCGAGGGAGACAGCGAGGGAGACAGCGAGGGAGACAGCGAGGGAGACAGCGAGGGAGACAGCGAGGGAGACAGCGCTGGAGACAGCGAGAGAGACTGCGAGAAGGACTGCGAGAAGGACTGCGAGAGAGACAGTGAGGGAGAAAGCGAGAGCGACTTCGAGAGAGACTGCGAGGGAGACTGCAAGAGAGACTGCGAGGGAGACAGCGAGAGAGACAGCGAGAGAGACAGCGAGAGAGACAGCGAGGGAGAAAGCGAGGGAGACAGCGAGAGAGACTGCGAGGGAGACTGCGAGGGAGACTGCGAGGGAGACAGCGAGGGAGACAGCGAGGGAGACAGCGAGGGAGACAGCGAGGGAGACAGCGAGGGAGACAGCGAGGGAGACTGCGAGAGAGACTGCGAGAGAGACTGCGAGAGAGACTGCGAGAGAGACTGCGAGAGGGACTGCGAGAGAGACTGCGAGAGGGACAGCGAGAGAGACTGCGAGAGGGACAGCGAGAGAGACTGCGAGAGAGACAGCGAGAGAGACTGCGAGAGGGACAGCGAGAGAGACTGCGAGAGAGACAGCGAGAGAGACTGCGAGAGGGACAGCGAGAGAGACTGCGAGAGAGACAGCGAGAGAGACAGCGAGAGGGACTGCGAGAGGGACAGCGAGAGAGACTGCGAGAGAGACTGCGAGAGAGACTGCGAGAGAGACTGGGAGGGAGACAGCGAGGGAGACTGTGAGAGAGACTGCGAGAGAGACTGCGAGAGAGACTGCGAGAGAGACTGCGAGAGAGACTGCGAGAGGGACAGCGAGAGAGACTGCGAGAGGGACAGCGAGAGAGACTGCGAGAGGGACAGCGAGAGAGACTGCGAGAGAGACTGCGAGAGAGACTGGGAGGGAGACAGCGAGGGAGACTGCGAGAGAGACTGCGAGAGAGACTGCGAGAGAGACTGCGAGAGAGACTGCGAGAGAGACGGCGAGAGAGATGGAGAGAGAGACGGCGAGAGAGACGGCGAGAGAGACGGCGAGAGAGACTGCGAGAGATACAGCGAGGGATAGAGCGAGTGAGACAGCGAGAGTACATTGAGAAAGACAGCGAGAGAGACTGCGAGAGAGACGGCCAGGGAGACGGCCAGGGAGACGGCCAGGGAGACGGCCAGGGAGACGGCCAGGGAGACGGCCAGGGAGACGGCCAGGGAGACGGCGAGGGAGACGGCGAGGGAGACGGCGAGGGAGACAGCGAGGGAGACAGCGAGGGAGACAGCGACAGAGACAGCGACGGAGACAGAGACAGAGACAGCGACAGAGACAGCGACAGAGACAGCGACAGAGACAGCGATAGAGACAGCGACAGAGACAGCGACAGAGACAGCGAGGGAGACAGTGAGAGATACTGCTATGGAGTTGGCGAGAGAGACAGCCGGGGATACAGAGAGAGTGACTGCAAGGGAGACGGCGAGGGAGACGACGAGGGAGACAGCGAGGGAGACAGCGAGAGAGACTGCGAGGGAGACAGCGAGGGAGACAGCGAGGGAGACAGCGAGGGAGACAGCGAGGGACACAGCGAGGGACACAGCGAGGGACACAGCGAGGGACACAGCGAGGGACACAGCGAGGGACACAGCGAGGGAGAAAGCGAGAGAGACAGCGAGGGAGAAAGCGAGAGAGACAGCGAGAGAGACAGCGAGAGAGACTGCGAGAGAGAGCGCGTGAGACAGCGAGGGAGACAGCGAGGGAGAGAGCGAGAGACACAGCGAGGGAGACAGCGAGGGACACAGTGAGGGAGACAGTGAGAGAGACTGCGAGAGAGAGCGCATGAGACAGCGAGGGAGACAGCGAGGGAGAGAGCGAGAGACACAGCGAGGGAGACAGCGAGGGAGACAGCGAAGGAGACAGCGAGAGAGACTGCGAGAGCGACTGCGAGAGCGACTGCGAGAGCGACTGCGAGAGCGACTGCGAGAGCGACTGCTAGGGAGACAGCGAGAGAGGCAGCGAGGGAGACAGCGAGGGAGACAGCGAGAGAAACAGCGAGGAAGACAGCGAGAGAGACAGCGAGGGAGACAGCGAGGGAGACAGCGAGGGAGACAGCGAGGGAGACAGCGAGGGAGACAGCGAGGGAGACAGCAAGAGAGACTGCGAGGGAGACTGCAAAGGAGACTGCGAGGGAGACTGCGAGGGAGACTGCGAGAGTGACTGCGAGAGAGACTGCGAGGGAGACTGCGAGGGAGCCTGCGAGAGAGACTGCGAGAGAGACAGCGAGAGAGACTGTGAGAGAGACTGTGAGAGAGACTGCGAGAGAGACTGCGAGAGATACAGCGAGGGATAGAGCGAGTGAGACAGCGAGGGAGACAGCGACAGAGACAGCGACAGAGACAGCGACAGAGACAGCGACAGAGACAGCGACAGAGACAGTGAGAGAGACTGCTATGGAGATTGCGAGAGAGACAGCCGGGGATACAGAGAGAGTGACTGCAAGGGAGACGGCGAGGGAGACGGCGAGGGAGACGGCGAGGGAGACGGCGAGGGAGACGGCGAGGGACACAGTGAGGGAGACAGCGAGAGAGACTGCGAGAGAGAGCGCGTGAGACAGCGAGGGAGAGAGCGAGACACACAGCGAGGGAGACAGCGAGAGAGACTGCAAGAGAGACTGCAAGGGAGACAGCGAGAGAGACAGCGAGAGAGACAGCGAGAGAGACAGCGAGAGAGACAGCGAGGGAGAAAGCGAGGGAGAAAGCGATGGAGACAGCGAGAGAGACAACGAGAGAGACTGCGTGGGAGACAGCGAGGGAGACAGCGAAAGAGACTGTGAGGGAGACAGCGAAAGAGACTGCGAGGGAAACTGCGAGGCAGACTGCGAGGGAGACTGCGAGGGAGACTGCGAGGGAGACTGCGAGGGAGACAGCGTGGGAGACAGCGTGGGAGACAGCGTGGGAGACAGCATGGGAGACAGCGAGGGAGATAGCGAGGGAGACAGCGAGGGAGACAGCGAGGGAGACAGCGAGGGAGACAGCGAGGGAGACAGCGAGGGAGACAGCGAGGGAGACAGCAAGGGAGACAGCGAGAGAGACAGCGAGAGAGACAGCGAGAGAGACTGCGAGAAGGACTGCGAGAAGGACTGCGAGAGAGACAGCGAGGGAGAAAGTGAGAGCGACTGCGAGAGAGACTGCGAGGGAGACAGCGAAAGAGACTGTGAGGGAGACAGCGAAAGAGACTGCGAGGGAAACTGCGAGGCAGACTGCGAGGGAGACTGCGAGAGAGACTGCGAGAGAGACAGCGAGAGAGACAGCGAGAGAGACAGCGAGAGAGACAGCGAGAGAGACAGCGAGAGAGACAGCGAGAGAGACTGCAAAGGAGACTGCGAGAGAGACTGCGAGGGAGACTGCGAGGGAGACTGCGAGTGGGACAGCGAGGGAGACTGCGAGTGGGACAGCGAGAGGGACTGCGAGAGAGACTGCGAGAGAGACTGCGAGAGGGACTGCGAGAGAGACTGCGAGAGAGACTGCGAGAGAGACTGCGAGAGAGACTGCGAGAGAGACTGCGAGAGAGACTGCGAGGGAGAAAGCGAGGGAGAAAGCGAGGGAGAAAGCGTGAGAGACTGTGTGGGAGACTGCAAGGGAGACAGCGAGAGAGACTGTGAGGGAGACAGCGAGAGAGACTGCGAGAGGGATAGTGAGGGAGACTGCGAGGGAGACAGCGAGGGAGACAGCGAGGGAGACAGCGAGGGTGACAGCGAGGGTGACAGCGAGGGTGACAGCGAGGGTGACAGCGAGGGTGACAGCGAGGGTGACAGCGAGAGAGAGAGCGAGGTAGACAGCGAGGGAAACAGCGAGGGAAACAGCGAGGGAGACTGCGAGGGAGACAGCGAGCGAGACTGCGAGAGAGACTGCGAGGGAGAGAGCGAGGGAGAAAGCGAGAGAGACTGCGAGGGAGACAGCGATAGAAACTGCGAGGGAGTCAGCGAGAGAGACAGCGAGAGAGACAGCGAGAGAGACTGCGAGAGAGACTGCGAGAGAGACTGCGAGAGAGACTGCGAGAGAGACCTCGAGGGAGACAGCGAGGGAGACAGCGAGGGAGACAGCGAGGGAGACTGTGAGGGAGACAGCGAGGGAGACAGTGAGAGAGACAGCGAGAGACACTGTGAGGGAGACAGCGAGAGAGACTGCGAGGGAGGAAGCGAGAGAAACTGCGAGAGAGACTGCTATGGAGATAGCGAGAGAGACAGCGAGGGATACAGCGAGAGACACTGCGAGAGAGAATGCGAGGGAGACAGCGATTAAGACGGCGAGGGAGACGGCGAGAGAGAGAGCGAGAGAGACAGCGAGGGAGACAGCGAGGTAGACAGCGAGAGAGACTTCGAGAGAGACTGCGAGGGAGGCAGCGAGAGAGACAGCGAGGGAGACAGCGAGGTAGACAGCGAGAGAGACTTCGAGAGAGACTGCGAGGGAGGCAGCGAGGGAGACAGCGAGGGAGACAGCGAGGGAGACAGCGAGGGAGACAGCAATAGAGACTGCGAGAGAGACTGCGAGGGACACAGCGAGAGAGACTGCAAGGGAGACAACGAGAGAGAATGCGAGAGAGATCGCGTGAGACAGCGAGGGAGACAGCGTGGGAGACAGCGAGGGAGACAGCGAGAGAAACTGAGAGGAAGACTGCGAGAGAGACTGCGAGAGAGACTGCGAGAGAGACTGCGAGAGAGACTGCGAGAGAGACTGCGAGGGACACAGCGAGGAAGACAGCGATAGAGACTGCGAGAGAGACAGCGAGAGAGACAGCGAGAGAGACAGCGAGAGAGACAGCGAGAGAGACAGCGAGAGAGACAGCGAGAGAGAAAGCGAGGGAGACAGCGAGAGAGACTGCGAGGGAGACTGCGAGAGAGACTGCGAGAGAGAGAGCGAGAGAGACTGCGAGGGAGACAGCGAGAGAGACTGCGAGAGAGACTGCGAGAGGGACAGCGAGAGAGACTGCGAGAGAGACTGCGAGAGAGACTGCGAGAGAGACTGCGAGAGAGACTGCGAGAGAGACTGCGAGGGAGAAAGCGAGGGAGAAAGCGACAGAGACAGTGTGGGAGACTGCAATGGAGACAGCGAGAGAGACTGTGAGGGAGACTGCGAGGGAGACTGCGAGAGAGACTGCGAAAGAGACTGCGAGAGAGACTGCGAGAGAGAGTGCGAGGGAGACTGCGAGAGAGACGGCGAGAGAGACGGCGAGAGAGATGGAGAGAGAGACGACGAGAGAGACTGCGAGAGAGAGAGTGAGAGAGACTGAGAGGGAGACTGAGAGGGAGACAGCGAGAGAGACTGCGAGAGAGACTGCGAGAGAGACTGCGAGAGAGACTGCGAGAGAGACTGCGAGAGAGACTGCGAGAGATACAGCGAGGGATAGAGCGAGGGACACCGAGGGAGACAGCGAGGGAGACAGCGAGGGAGACAGCGAGAGTACATTGAGAGAGACAGCGAGAGAGACTGCGAGAGAGACTGTGAGAGAGACTGCGAGGGAGACTGCGAGGGAGACAGCGAGGGAGACAGCGAGAGAGACTGCGAGAGAGACTGCGAGAGGGACAGCGAGAGAGACTGCGAGAGAGACTGTGAGAGAGACTGCGAGAGAGACTGCGAGAGACTGCGAGAGAGACTGCGAGGGAGACAGCGAGAGAGACTGCGAGGGAGACTGCGAGAGAGACTGCGAGAGAGACTGCGAGAGAGACTGCGAGAGAGACAGCGAGGGAGAATGCGAGGGGGACTGCGAAGGGGACTGCGAAGGGGACTGCGAGAGAGACAGCGAGAGAGACTGCAAAGGAGACTGTGAGAGAGACTGCGAGAGAGACTGCGAGAGAGACTGCGAGAGGGACTGCGAGAGAGACTGCGAGAGAGACTGCGAGAGGGACAGCGAGAGAGACTGTGAGAGGGACAGCGAGAGAGACTGCGAGAGAGACAGCGAGAGAGACTGCGAGAGGGACAGCGAGAGAGACTGCGAGAGAGACTGCGAGAGAGACTGTGAGAGAGACTGCGAGAGAGACTGCGAGAGACTGCGAGAGAGACTGCGAGGGAGACAGCGAGGGAGACTGTGAGGGAGACTGCGAGAGAGACTGCGAGAGAGACTGCGAGAGAGACTGCGAGGGAGACTGCGAGGGAGACTGCGAGAGAGACGGCGAGAGAGACGGCGAGAGAGATGGAGAGAGAGATGGAGAGAGAGATGGAGAGAGAGACGTCGAGAGAGACTGCGAGAGAGAGAGTGAGAGAGACTGAGAGGGAGACAGCGAGAGAGACAGCGAGAGAGACTGCGAGAGAGACTGCGAGAGAGACTGCGAGTGAGACTGCGAGTGAGACTGCGAGTGAGACTGCGAGAGAGACTGCGAGAGAGACTGCGAGTGAGACTGCGAGTGAGACTGCGAGTGATACAGCGAGGGATACAGCGAGGGATAGAGCGAGGGAGACAGCGAGGGAGACAGCGAGTGAGACAGCGAGGGAGACAGCGAGGGAGACAGCGAGGGAGACAGCGAGGGAGACAGCGCTGGAGACAGCGAGAGAGACTGCGAGAAGGACTGCGAGAAGGACTGCGAGAGAGACAGTGAGGGAGAAAGCGAGAGCGACTTCGAGAGAGACTGCGAGGGAGACTGCAAGAGAGACAGCGAGGGAGACAGCGAGAGAGACAGCGAGGGAGACAGCGAGGGAGACAGCGAGGGAGACAGCGAGGGAGACTGCGAGGGGGACTGCGAGGGGGACTGCGAGTGGGACTGCGAGGGAGACTGCGAGAGAGACAGCGAGAGAGACTGCAAAGGAGACTGCGAGAGAGACTGCGAGAGAGACTGCGAGAGAGACTGCGAGAGGGACTGCGAGAGAGACTGCGAGAGGGACAGCGAGAGAGACTGCGAGAGAGACAGCGAGAGAGACTGCGAGAGGGACAGCGAGAGAGACTGCGAGAGAGACAGCGAGAGAGACTGCGAGAGAGACTGCGAGAGAGACTGCGAGAGGGACAGCGAGAGAGACTGCGAGAGAGACAGCGAGAGAGACAGCGAGAGAGACTGCGAGAGGGACAGCGAGAGAGACTGCGAGAGAGACTGCGAGAGAGACTGCGAGAGAGACTGGAAGGGAGACAGCGAGGGAGACTGCGAGAGAGACTGCGAGAGAGACTGCGAGAGGGACAGCGAGAGAGACTGCGAGAGGGACAGCGAGAGAGACTGCGAGAGGGACAGCGAGAGAGACTGCGAGAGAGACTGCGAGAGAGACTGCGAGAGAGACTGCGAGAGAGACTGGGAGGGAGACAGCGAGGGAGACTGCGAGAGAGACTGCGAGAGAGACTGCGAGAGAGACTGCGAGAGAGACTGCGAGAGAGACTGCGAGAGAGACGGCGAGAGAGATGGAGAGAGAGACGGCGAGAGAGACGGCGAGAGAGACGGCGAGAGAGACGGCGAGAGAGACGGCGAGAGAGACGGCGAGAGAGACTGCGAGAGATACAGCGAGGGATAGAGCGAGTGAGACAGCGAGAGTACATTGAGAGAGACAGCGAGAGAGACGGCCAGGGAGACGGCCAGGGAGACGGCCAGGGAGACGGCCAGGGAGACGGCCAGGGAGACGGCGAGGGAGACGGCGAGGGAGACGGCGAGGGAGACAGCGAGGGAGACAGCGAGGGAGACAGCGACGGAGACAGCGACGGAGACAGCGACAGAGACAGCGACAGAGACAGCGACAGAGACAGCGACAGAGACAGCGACAGAGACAGAGACAGCGAGGGAGACAGTGAGAGATACTGCTATGGAGTTGGCGAGCGAGACAGCCGGGGATACAGAGAGAGTGACTGCAAGGGAGACGGCGAGGGAGACGACGAGGGAGACAGCGAAGGAGACAGCGAGAGAGACTGCGAGGGAGACTGCGAGGGAGACAGCGAGGGAGACAGCGAGGGAGACAGCGAGGGAGACAGCGAGAGAGACAGCGAGGGACACAGCGAGGGACACAGCGAGGGACACAGCGAGGGAGAAAGCGAGAGAGACAGCGAGGGAGAAAGCGAGGGAGACAGCGAGAGAGACAGCGAGAGAGACTGCGAGAGAGAGCGCGTGAGACAGCGAGGGAGACAGCGAGGGAGAGAGCGAGAGACACAGCGAGGGAGACAGCGAGGGAGACAGCGAAGGAGACAGCGAGGGAGACAGCGAGGGAGAGAGCGAGAGACACAGCGAGGGAGACAGCGAGGGACACAGTGAGGGAGACAGCGAGAGAGACTGCGAGAGAGAGCGCATGAGACAGCGAGGGAGACAGCGAGGG
This sequence comes from Heterodontus francisci, assembly GCF_036365525.1. Classification (NCBI taxonomy): domain Eukaryota; kingdom Metazoa; phylum Chordata; class Chondrichthyes; order Heterodontiformes; family Heterodontidae; genus Heterodontus; species Heterodontus francisci. The sequence goes on from NC_090384.1 coordinate 607,756, forward strand.
AGAGAGCGAGAGACACAGCGAGGGAGACAGCGAGGGAGACAGCGAAGGAGACAGCGAGAGAGACTGCGAGAGCGACTGCGAGAGCGACTGCGAGAGCGACTGCTAGGGAGACAGCGAGAGAGGCAGCGAGGGAGACAGCGAGGGAGACAGCGAGAGAAACAGCGAGGAAGACAGCGAGAGAGACAGCGAGGGAGACAGCGAGGGAGACAGCGAGGGAGACAGCGAGGGAGACAGCGAGGGAGACAGCAAGAGAGACAGCAAGAGAGACTGCGAGGGAGACTGCAAAGGAGGCTGCAAAGGAGACTGCGAGGGAGACTGCGAGAGTGACTGCGAGAGTGACTGCGAGAGAGACTGCGAGGGAGACTGCGAGGGAGCCTGCGAGAGAGACTGCGAGAGAGACAGCGAGAGAGACTGTGAGAGAGACTGTGAGAGAGACTGCGAGAGAGACTGCGAGAGATACAGCGAGGGATCGAGCGAGTGAGACAGCGAGGGAGACAGCGACAGAGACAGCGACAGAGACAGCGACAGAGACAGCGACAGAGACAGCGACAGAGACAGTGAGAGAGACTGCTATGGAGATAGCGAGAGAGACAGCCGGGGATACAGAGAGAGTGACTGCAAGGGAGACGGCGAGGGAGACGGCGAGGGAGACGGCGAGGGAGACGGCGAGGGAGACGGCGAGGGACACGGTGAGGGAGACAGCGAGAGAGACTGCGAGAGAGAGCGCGTGAGACAGCGAGGGAGAGAGCGAGACACACAGCGAGGGAGACAGCGAGAGAGACTGCAAGAGAGACTGCAAGGGAGACAGCGAGAGAGACAGCGAGAGAGACAGCGAGAGAGACAGCGAGAGAGACAGCGAGGGAGAAAGCGATGGAGAAAGCGATGGAGACAGCGAGAGAGACAGCGAGAGAGACTGCGTGGGAGACAGCGAGGGAGACAGCGAAAGAGACTGTGAGGGAGACAGCGAAAGAGACTGCGAGGGAAACTGTGAGGCAGACTGCGAGGGAGACTGCGAGGGAGACTGCGAGGGAGACTGCGAGGGAGACTGCGAGGGAGACAGCGTGGGAGACTGCGAGGGAGACAGCGTGGGAGACAGCGAGGGAGATAGCGAGGGAGACAGCGAGGGAGACAGCGAGGGAGACAGCGAGGGAGACAGCGAGGGAGACAGCAAGGGAGACAGCGAGAGAGACAGCGAGAGAGACTGCGAGAAGGACTGCGAGAAGGACTGCGAGAGAGACAGCGAGGGAGAAAGTGAGAGCGACTGCGAGAGAGACTGCGAGGGAGACTGCGAGGGAGACAGCGAAAGAGACTGTGAGGGAGACAGCGAAAGAGACTGCGAGGGAAACTGCGAGGCAGACTGCGAGGGAGACTGCGAGAGAGACAGCGAGAGAGACAGCGAGAGAGACAGCGAGAGAGACAGCGAGAGAGACAGCGAGAGAGACAGCGAGAGAGACTGCAAAGGAGACTGCGAGAGAGACTGCGAGGGAGACTGCGAGGGAGACTGCGAGTGGGACAGCGAGAGGGACAGCGAGAGAGACTGCGAGAGGGACTGCGAGAGAGACTGCGAGAGAGACTGCGAGAGAGACTGCGAGAGAGACTGCGAGAGAGACTGCGAGAGAGAAAGCGAGGGAGAAAGCGAGGGAGAAAGCGTGAGAGACTGTGTGGGAGACTGCAAGGGAGACAGCGAGAGAGACTGTGAGGGAGACAGCGAGAGAGACTGCGAGAGGGATAGTGAGGGAGACTGCGAGGGAGACAGCGAGGGAGACAGCGAGGGAGACAGCGAGGGAGACAGCGAGGGTGACAGCGAGGGTGACAGCGAGAGAGAGAGCGAGGTAGACAGCGAGGGAAACAGCGAGGGAGACTGCGAGGGAGACAGCGAGCGAGACTGCGAGAGAGACTGCGAGGGAGAGAGCGAGGGAGAAAGCGAGAGAGACTGCGAGGGAGACAGCGATAGAAACTGCGAGGGAGTCAGCGAGAGAGACAGCGAGAGAGACAGCGAGAGAGACTGCGAGAGAGACTGCGAGAGAGACTGCGAGAGAGACTGCGAGAGAGACCTCGAGGGAGACAGCGAGGGAGACAGCGAGGGAGACAGCGAGGGAGACAGCGAGAGAGACTGTGAGGGAGACAGCGAGGGAGACAGTGAGAGAGACAGCGAGAGACACTGTGAGGGAGACAGCGAGAGAGACTGCGAGGGAGGAAGCGAGAGAAACTGCGAGAGAGACTGCTATGGAGATAGCGAGAGAGACAGCGAGGGATACAGCGAGAGACACTGCGAGAGAGAATGCGAGGGAGACAGCGATTAAGACGGCGAGGGAGACGGCGAGAGAGACAGCGAGGGAGACAGCGAGGTAGACAGCGAGAGAGACTTCGAGAGAGACTGCGAGGGAGGCAGCGAGAGAGACAGCGAGGGAGACAGCGAGGTAGACAGCGAGAGAGACTTCGAGAGAGACTGCGAGGGAGGCAGCGAGGGAGACAGCGAGGGAGACAGCGAGGGAGAGAGCGAGGGAGACAGCGAGGGAGACAGCAATAGAGACTGTGAGAGAGACTGCGAGGGACACAGCGAGAGAGACTGCAAGGGAGACAACGAGAGAGAATGCGAGAGAGATCGCGTGAGACAGCGAGGGAGACAGCGTGGGAGGCAGCGAGGGAGACAGCTTGAGAAACTGAGAGGAAGACTGCGAGAGAGACTGCGAGAGAGACTGCGAGAGAGACTGCGAGGGACACAGCGAGGAAGACAGCGAGAGAGACTGCGAGAGAGACAGCGAGAGAGACAGCGAGAGAGACAGCGAGAGAGACAGCGAGAGAGACTGCGAGAGAGACTGCGAGAGAGACTGCGAGAGAGACTGCGAGGGAGAAAGCGAGGGAGAAAGCGAGGGAGAAAGCGAGGGAGAAAGCGTGAGAGACTGTGTGGGAGACTGCAAGGGAGACAGCGAGAGAGACTGTGAGGGAGACAGCGTGAGAGACTGCGAGAGGGATAGTGAGGGAGACTGCGAGGGAGACAGCGAGGGAGACAGCGAGGGAGACAGCGAGGGTGACAGCGAGGGTGACAGCGAGAGAGAGAGCGAGGTAGACAGCGAGGGAAACAGCGAGGGAGACTGCGAGGGAGACAGCGAGCGAGACTGCGAGAGAGACTGCGAGGGAGAGAGCGAGGGAGAAAGCGAGAGAGAAAGCGAGAGAGACTGCGAGGGAGACAGCGATAGAAACTGCGAGGGAGTCAGCGAGAGAGACAGCGAGAGAGACAGCGAGAGAGACTGCGAGCGAGACTGCGAGAGAGACTGCGAGAGAGACTGCGAGAGAGACCTCGAGGGAGACAGCGAGGGAGACAGCGAGGGAGACAGCGAGAGAGACTGTGAGGGAGACAGCGAGGGAGACAGTGAGAGAGACAGCGAGAGACACTGTGAGGGAGACAGCGAGAGAGACTGCGAGGGAGGAAGCGAGAGAAACTGCGAGAGAGACTGCTATGGAGATAGCGAGAGAGACAGCGAGGGATACAGCGAGAGACATTGCGAGAGAGAATGCGAGAGAGAATGCGAGGGAGAATGCGAGGGAGACATCGATTAAGACGGCGAGGGAGACGGCGAGAGAGAGAGCGAGAGAGACAGCGAGGGAGACAGCGAGGTAGACAGCGAGAGAGACTTCGAGAGAGACTGCGAGGGAGGCAGCGAGAGAGACAGCGAGGGAGACAGCGAGGTAGACAGCGAGAGAGACTTCGAGAGAGACTGCGAGGGAGGCAGCGAGGGAGACAGCGAGGGAGACAGCGAGGGAGACAGCGAGGGAGACAGCGAGGGAGACAGCGAGGGAGACAGCAATAGAGACTGCGAGAGAGACTGCGAGGGACACAGCGAGAGAGACTGCAAGGGAGACAACGAGAGAGAATGCGAGAGAGATCGCGTGAGACAGCGAGGGAGACAGCGTGGGAGGCAGCGAGGGAGACAGCTTGAGAATCTGAGAGGAAGACTGCGAGAGAGACTGCGAGAGAGACTGCGAGAGAGACTGCGAGAGAGACTGCGAGAGAGACTGCGAGGGACACAGCGAGGAAGACAGCGAGAGAGACAGCGAGAGAGACTGCGAGAGAGACAGCGAGAGAGACAGCGAGAGAGACAGCGAGAGAGACAGCGAGAGAGACAGCGAGAGAGACAGCGAGAGAGACAGCGAGAGAGAAAGCGAGGGAGACAGCGAGGGAGACTGCGAGGGAGACTGCGAGGGAGACTGCGAGGGAGACTGCGAGGGAGACAGCGTGGAAGACAGCATGGAAGACAGCGTGGAAGACAGCGAGGGAGACAGCGAGGGAGACAGCGAGGGAGACAGCGAGGGAGACAGCAACAGAGACTGCAAGAAGGACTGCAAGAGAGACAGCGAGGGAGAAAGTGAGAGCGACTGCGTGAGAGACTGCGAGGGAGACAGCGAGGGAGACAGCGAGGGAGACTGTGAGGGAAACAGCGAGGGAGACAGCGAGGGAGACTGCGAGGGAGACTGCGAGGGAGACTGCGAGGGAGACTGCGAGGGAGACTGTGAGGGAGACTGCGAGGGAGACAGCGAGAGAGACAGCGAGAGAGACTGCAAAGGAGACTGCGAGAGAGACTGCGAGGGAGACAGCGAGAGAGACTGCGAGAGAGACTGCGAGAGGGACAGCGAGAGAGACTGCGAGAGAGACTGCGAGAGAGACTGCGAGAGAGACTGCGAGGGAGAAAGCGAGGGAGAAAGCGACAGAGACTGTGTGGGAGACTGCAATGGAGACAGCGAGAGAGACTGTGAGGGAGACTGCGAGAGAGACGGCGAGAGAGACGGCGAGAGAGATGGAGAGAGAGACGACGAGAGAGACTGCGAGAGAGAGAGTGAGAGAGACTGAGAGGGAGACAGCGAGAGAGACAGCGAGAGAGACTGCGAGAGAGACTGCGAGAGAGACTGCGAGAGAGACTGCGAGAGATACAGCGAGGGATAGAGCGAGGGATAGAGCGAGGGAGACACCGAGGGAGACAGCGAGGGAGACAGCGAGGGAGACAGCGAGAGTACATTGAGAGAGACAGCGAGAGAGACTGCGAGAGAGACTGCGAGAGAGACTGCGAGGGAGACAGCGAGGGAGACAGCGAGAGAGACTGCGAGAGAGACTGCGAGAGGGACAGCGAGAGAGACTGCGAGAGAGACTGTGAGAGAGACTGCGAGAGAGACTGCGAGAGACTGCGAGAGAGACTGCGAGGGAGACAGCGAGAGAGACTGTGAGGGAGACTGCGAGAGAGACTGCGAGAGAGACTGCGAGAGAGACTGCGAGAGAGACTGCGAGAGAGACGGCGAGAGAGACGGAGAGAGAGATGGAGAGAGAGATGGAGAGAGAGACGACGAGAGAGACTGCGAGAGAGACTGCGAGAGAGACTGTGAGGGAGACAGCGAGGGAGACAGCGAGGGAGACAGCGAGGGAGACAGCGAGGGAGACAGCGAGAGTACATTGAGAGAGACAGAGAGAGAGACAGCGAGAGAGACAGCGAGAGAGACGGCGAGAGAGACGGCGAGGGAGACGGCGAGGGAGGCGGCGAGGGAGACGGCGAGGGAGGCGGCGAGGGAGACAGCGAGGGAGACAGCGAGGGAGACAGCGAGAGAGACAGCGAGAGAGACAGCGAGGGAGAAAGCGAGGGAGACAGCGAGAGAGACTGCGAGAGAGACTGCGAGAGAGACTGCGAGAGAGACTGCGAGGGAGACTGCGAGGGAGACTGCGAGGGAGACTGCGAGGGAGACTGCGAGGGAGACTGCGAGGGAGACTGCGTGGAAGACAGCGAGGGAGACAGCGAGGGAGACAGCGAGGGAGACAGCGAGGGAGACAGCGAGGGAGACAGCGAGGGAAACTGCGAGAGAGACAGCGAGAGAGACAGCGAGAGAGACAGCGAGAGAGACAGCGAGAGAGACAGCGAGGGAGACAGCGAGAGAGACAGCGAGAGAGACAGCGAGAGAGACAGCGACAGAGACAGCGAGAGAGACAGCGACAGAGACAGCGAGAGAGACAGCGAGGGAGAAAGCGAGGGAGAAAGCGAGGGAGACTGCGAGAGAGACTGCGAGAGAGACTGCGAGAGAGACTGCGAGGGAGACTGCGAGGGAGACTGCGAGGGAGACTGCGAGGGAGACAGCGAGGGAGACAGCGAGGGAGACAGCGAGGGAGATAGCAACAGAGACTGCGAGAAGGACTGCGAGAGAGACAGCGAGGGAGAAAGTGAGAGCGACTGCGTGAGAGACAGCGAGGGAGACAGCGAGGGAGACTGTGAGGGAAACAGCGAGGGAGACAGCGAGAGAGACAGCGAGAGAGACTGCGAGGGAGACTGCGAGGGAGACTGCGAGGGAGACTGCGAGGGAGACTGCGAGGGAGACTGCGAGGGAGACAGCGAGAGAGACAGCGAGAGAGACAGCGAGAGAGACTGCAAAGGAGACTGCGAGAGAGACTGCGAGGGAGACAGCGAGAGAGACTGCGAGAGAGACTGCGAGAGAGACTGCGAGAGGGACAGCGAAAGAGACTGCGAGAGGGACAGCGAGAGAGACTGCGAGAGAGACTGCGAGAGAGACTGCGAGAGAGACTGCGAGGGAGAAAGCGAGGGAGAAAGCGACAGAGACTGTGTGGGAGACTGCAATGGAGACAGCGAGAGAGACTGTCAGGGAGACTGCGAGAGAGACTGCGAGAGAGACTGCGAGAGAGACTGCGAGAGAGACTGCGAGAGAGACTGCGAGAGAGACTGCGAGGGAGACTGCGAGGGAGACTGCGAGGGAGACTGCGAGAGAGACGGCGAGAGAGATGGAGAGAGAGATGGAGAGAGAGACGGCGAGAGAGACTGCGAGAGAGACTGCGAGAGAGAGAGTGAGAGAGACTGAGAGGGATACGGCGAGGGATAGAGCGAGGGAGACAGCGAGAGTACATTGAGAGAGACAGCGAGAGAGACAGCGAGAGAGACAGCGAGAGAGACAGCGAGAGAGACAGCGAGAGAGACTGCGAGAGAGACTGCGAGAGAGACTGCGAGAGAGACTGCGAGAGAGACTGCGAGGGAGACGTCGAGGGAGACGACGAGGGAGACGACGAGGGAGACGACGAGGGAGACGACGAGGGAGACAGCGAGGGAGACAGAGAGGGAGACAGCGACAGAGACAGCGACAGAGACAGCGACAGAGACAGCGACAGCGGGGGATACAGAGAGAGTGACTGCGAGGGAGACGGCGAGGGAGACGGCGAGGGAGACAGCGAGGGAGACAGCGAGGGAGACAGCGAGGGAGACAGCGAGGGAGACAGCGAGGGAGACAGCGAGGGAGACTGCGAGGGAGACTGCGAGGGAGACTGCGAGAGAGACTGCGAGAGAGACTGCGAGAGAGACTGCGAGGGAGACTGCGAGGGAGACTGCGAGGGAGACTGCGAGGGAGACAGCGAGGGAGACAGCGAGGGAAACTGCGAGAGAGACAGCGAGAGAGACAGCGAGGGAAACTGCGAGAGAGACAGCGAGGGAGACAGCGAGGTAGACAGCGAGAGAGACTTCGAGAGAGACTGCGAGGGAGGCAGCGAGGGAGACAGCGAGGGAGACAGCGAGGGAGACAGCGAGGGAGACAGCGAGGGAGACAGCAATAGAGACTGCGAGAGAGACTGCGAGGGACACAGCGAGAGAGACTGCAAGGGAGACAACGAGAGAGAATGCGAGAGAGATCGCGTGAGACAGCGAGGGAGACAGCGTGGGAGGCAGCGAGGGAGACAGCTTGAGAAACTGAGAGGAAGACTGCGAGAGAGACTGCGAGAGAGACTGCGAGAGAGACTGCGAGAGAGACTGCGAGAGAGACTGCGAGGGACACAGCGAGGAAGACAGCGAGAGAGAAAGCGAGAGAGACTGCGAGAGAGACAGCGAGAGAGACAGCGAGAGAGACAGCGAGAGAGACAGCGAGAGAGAAAGCGAGGGAGACAGCGAGGGAGACTGCGAGGGAGACTGCGAGGGAGACTGCGAGGGAGACTGCGAGGGAGACTGCGAGGGAGACAGCGTGGAAGACAGCGTGGAAGACAGCGTGGAAGACAGCGTGGAAGACAGCGAGGGAGACAGCGAGGGAGACAGCGAGGGAGACAGCGAGGGAGACAGCGAGGGAGACAGCGAGGGAGACAGCGAGGGAGACAGCAACAGAGACTGCGAGAAGGACTGCAAGAGAGACAGCGAGCGAGAAAGTGAGAGCGACTGCGTGAGAGACTGCGAGGGAGACAGCGAGGGAGACAGCGAGGGAGACTGTGAGGGAAACAGCGAGGGAGACAGCGAGAGAGACTGCGAGGGAGACTGCGAGGGAGACTGCGAGGGAGACTGCGAGGGAGACTGCGAGGGAGACTGTGAGGGAGACTGCGAGGGAGACAGCGAGAGAGACAGCGAGAGAGACTGCAAAGGAGACTGCGAGAGAGACTGCGAGGGAGACAGCGAGAGAGACTGCGAGAGAGACTGCGAGAGGGACAGCGAGAGAGACTGCGAGAGAGACTGCGAGAGAGACTGCGAGAGAGACTGCGAGAGAGACTGCGAGGGAGAAAGCGACAGAGACTGTGTGGGAGACTGCAATGGAGACAGCGAGAGAGACTGTGAGGGAGACTGCGAGGGAGACTGCGAGAGAGACTGCGAAAGAGACTGCGAGAGAGACTGCGAGGGAGACTGCGAGGGAGACTGCGAGAGAGACGGCGAGAGAGACGGCGAGAGAGATGGAGAGAGAGACGACGAGAGAGACTGCGAGAGAGAGAGTGAGAGAGACTGAGAGGGAGACAGCGAGAGAGACTGCGAGAGAGACTGCGAGAGAGACTGCGAGAGAGACTGCGAGAGAGACTGCGAGAGATACAGCGAGGGATAGAGCGAGGGATAGAGCGAGGGAGACACCGAGGGAGACAGCGAGGGAGACAGCGAGGGAGACAGCGAGAGTACATTGAGAGAGACAGCGAGAGAGACTGCGAGAGAGACTGCGAGAGAGACTGCGAGGGAGACAGCGAGGGAGACAGCGAGAGAGACTGCGAGAGAGACTGCGAGAGGGACAGCGAGAGAGACTGCGAGAGAGACTGTGAGAGAGACTGCGAGAGAGACTGTGAGAGACTGCGAGAGAGACTGCGAGGGAGACAGCGAGAGAGACTGTGAGGGAGACTGCGAGAGAGACTGCGAGAGAGACTGCGAGAGAGACTGCGAGAGAGACTGCGAGAGAGACGGCGAGAGAGACGGAGAGAGAGATGGAGAGAGAGATGGAGAGAGAGACGACGAGAGAGACTGCGAGAGAGACTGTGAGGGAGACATCGAGGGAGACAGCGAGGGAGACAGCGAGGGAGACAGCGAGAGAGACAGAGAGAGAGACAGCGAGAGAGACAGCGAGAGAGACGGCGAGAGAGACGGCGAGGGAGACGGCGAGGGAGGCGGCGAGGGAGACGGCGAGGGAGGCGGCGAGGGAGACGGCGAGGGAGACAGCGAGGGAGACAGCGAGAGAGACAGCGAGGGAGAAAGCGAGGGAGACAGCGAGAGAGACTGCGAGAGAGACTGCGAGAGAGACTGCGAGAGAGACTGCGAGGGAGACTGCGAGGGAGACTGCGAGGGAGACTGCGAGGGAGACTGCGAGGGAGACTGCGAGGGAGACTGCGTGGAAGACAGCGAGGGAGACAGCGAGGGAGACAGCCAGGGAGACAGCGAGGGAGACAGCGAGGGAGACAGCGAGAGAGACAGCGAGAGAGACAGCGAGAGAGACAGCGAGAGAGACAGCGAGAGAGACAGCGACAGAGACAGCGAGAGAGACAGCGAGAGAGACAGCGAGAGAGACAGCGAGAGAGACTGCGAGGGAGACAGCGAGAGAGACAGCGAGAGAGACAGCGAGAGAGACAGCGAGAGAGACAGCGAGAGAGACAGCGACAGAGACAGCGAGAGAGACAGCGAGGGAGAAAGCGAGGGAGAAAGCGAGGGAGACTGCGAGAGAGACTGCGAGAGAGACTGCGAGATAGACTGCGAGGGAGACTGCGAGGGAGACTGCGAGGGAGACTGCGAGGGAGACAGCGAGGGAGACAGCGAGGGAGACAGCGAGGGAGATAGCAACAGAGACTGCGAGAAGGACTGCGAGAGAGACAGCGAGGGAGAAAGTGAGAGCGACTGCGTGAGAGACAGCGAGGGAGACAGCGAGGGAGACTGTGAGGGAAACAGCGAGGGAGACAGCGAGAGAGACTGCGAGGGAGACTGCGAGGGAGACTGCGAGGGAGACTGCGAGGGAGACTGCGAGGGAGACTGCGAGGGAGACAGCGAGAGAGACAGCGAGAGAGACAGCGAGAGAGACTGCAAAGGAGACTGCGAGAGAGACTGCGAGGGAGACAGCGAGAGAGACTGCGAGAGAGACTGCGAGAGAGACTGCGAGAGGGACAGCGAAAGAGACTGCGAGAGGGACAGCGAGAGAGACTGCGAGAGAGACTGCGAGAGAGACTGCGAGGGAGAAAGCGAGGGAGAAAGCGACAGAGACTGTGTGGGAGACTGCAATGGAGACAGCGAGAGAGACTGTCAGGGAGACTGCGAGGGAGACTGCGAGGGAGACTGCGAGAGAGACTGCGAGAGAGACTGCGAGAGAGACTGCGAGAGAGACTGCGAGAGAGACTGCGAGAGAGACTGCGAGGGAGACTGCGAGGGAGACTGCGAGGGAGACTGCGAGAGAGACGGCGAGAGAGATGGAGAGAGAGATGGAGAGAGAGACGGCGAGAGAGACTGCGAGAGAGACTGCGAGAGAGAGAGTGAGAGAGACTGAGAGGGATACAGCGAGGGATAGAGCGAGGGAGACAGCGAGAGTACATTGAGAGAGACAGCGAGAGAGACAGCGAGAGAGACAGCGAGAGAGACAGCGAGAGAGACTGCGAGAGAGACTGCGAGAGAGACTGCGAGAGAGACTGCGAGGGAGACGTCGAGGGAGACGACGAGGGAGACGACGAGGGAGACGACGAGGGAGACGACGAGGGAGACAGCGAGGGAGACAGAGAGGGAGACAGCGACAGAGACAGCGACAGAGACAGCGACAGAGACAGCGACAGCGGGGGATACAGAGAGAGTGACTGCGAGGGAGACGGCGAGGGAGACGGCGAGGGAGACAGCGAGGGAGACAGCGAGGGAGACAGCGAGGGAGACAGCGAGGGAGACTGCGAGGGAGACTGCGAGGGAGACTGCGAGAGAGACTGCGAGAGAGACTGCGAGGGAGACTGCGAGGGAGACTGCGAGGGAGACTGCGAGGGAGACTGCGAGGGAGACAGCGAGGGAGACAGCGAGGGAGACAGCGAGGGAAACTGCGAGAGAGACAGCGAGAGAGACAGCGAGGGAAACTGCGAGAGAGACAGCGAGGGACACAGCGAGGGACACAGCGAGGGAGACAGCGAGGGAGACAGCGAGGGAGACAGCGAGGGAGACAGCGAGGGAGACTGCGAGGGAGACAGCGAGAGAGACAGCGAGAGAGACTGCGAGAGAGAGCGCTTGAGAGACAGCGAGAGAGACTGCGTGGGAGACAGCGAGGGAGACACCGAGGGAGACCGCGCTGGAGACAGCGAGAGAGAATGCGAGAAGGACTGCGAGAGAGACAGCGAGGGAGAAAGCGAGAGCGACTTCGAGAGAGACTGCGAGGGAGACAGCGAGAGAGACTGGGAGGGAAACAGCGAGGGAGACAGCGAGGGGACTGCGAGAGAGACTGCGAGGGAGACTGCGAGAGAGACTGCGAGAGAGACTGCGAGAGAGACTGCGAGAGAGACTGCGAGAGAGACTGCGAGAGAGACTGCCAGGGAGACTGCGAGAGAGACTGCGAGAGAGACTGCGAGAGAGACTGCGAGGGAGACTGCGAGAGAGACTGCGAGAGAGACTGTGAGAGAGACTGCGAGAGAGACTGCGGGAGAGAGCGAGGGAGAAAGCGAGAGAGAAAGCGAGGGAGACAGCGAGGGAGACAGCGAGGGAGACAGCGAGGGAGACAGCGAGGGAGACAGCGAGAGAGACTGCGAGAGAGACTGCGAGAGAGACTGCGAGAGAGACTGCGAGAGAGACTGCGAGGGAGACTGCGAGGGAGACTGCGAGAGAGACTGCGAGAGAGACTGCAAGGGAGAGAGCGAGGGAGAAAGCGAGAGAGAAAGCGAGGGAGACAGCGAGGGAGACAGCGAGGGAGACAGCGAGAGAGACTTCGAGAGAGACAGCGAGGGAGACAGCGAGGGAGACAGCGAGGGAGACAGCGAGGGAGACAGCGAGGGAGACAGCGAGGGACACAGCGAGAGAGACAGAAATAGAGACTGCGAGAGAGACTGCGAGAGAGACTGCGAGGGACACAGCGAGAGAGACTGCGAGGGAGACAACGAGATAGAATGTGAGAGAGATCGCGTGAGACAGCGAGGGAGACAGCGAGGGAGATAGCGAGGGAGACAGCGAGGGAGACAGCGAGGGAGACTGCGAGAGAGAGAGCGAGAGACACAGCGAGGGAGACTGCAAGAGAGACTGCGAGGGAGACAGCGTGGGAGGCAGCGAGGGAGACAGCGAGAGAAACTGCGACGAAGAGTGCGAGAGAGACTGCGAGAGAGACTGCAAGAGAGACTGCGAGAGAGACTGCGAGAGAGACTGCGAGAGAGACTGCGAGAGAGACTGCGAGGGAGAAAGCGAGAGAGACTGCGAGAGAGACTGCGAGAGAGACTGCGAGGGAGACTGCGAGGGAGACTGCGAGGGAGACTGCGAGGGAGACTGCGAGGGAGACAGCAAGGGAGACAGCGAGAGAGATAGCGAGGGAGATAGCGAGGGAGATAGCGAGGGAGATAGTGAGGGAGATAGCGAGGGAGATAGCGAGAGAGATAGCGAGAGAGATAGCGAGAGAGACTGCGAGAGAGACTGCGAGGGAGAGAGCGAGGGAGAGAGCGAGGGAGAAAGCGAGAGAGAACACGAGGGTGACAGCGATAGAAAGTGCGAGGGAGTCAGCGAGAGAGACTGTGAGAGACACCTCGAGGGAGACAGCGAGGGAGACAGTGAGGGAGACTGTGAGGGAGACAGCGAGGGAGACAGCGAGAGAGACAGCGAGTGAGACTGTGAGGGAGACAGCGAGAGAGACTGCGAGAGAGACTGCGAGAGAGACTGCGAGAGAGAAAGCGAGAGAAACTGCGAGAGAGACTGCTATGGAGATAGCGAGAGAGACAGCGAGGGATACAGCGAGAGACACTGCGAGAGAGAATGCGAGGGAGACTGCGAGGGAGACTGCGAGGGAGACTGCAAGGGAGACAGCGAGAGAGACAGCGAGAGAGATAGCGAGGGAGATAGCGAGAGAGATAGCGAGAGAGATAGCGAGAGAGATAGCGAGAGAGACTGCGAGAGAGACTGCGAGAGAGACTGCGAGGGAGAGAGCGAGGGAGAAAGCGAGAGAGAACACGAGGGAGTCAGCGAGAGAGACTGTGAGAGACACCTCGAGGGAGATAGCGAGGGAGACTGTGAGGGAGACAGCGAGGGAGACAGCGAGAGAGACAGCGAGTGAGACTGTGAGGGAGACAGCGAGAGAGACTGCGGAGAGACTGCGAGGGAGAAAGCGAGAGAGACTGCGAGAGAGACTGCTATGGAGATAGCGACAAAAACAGCGAGAGAGACTGCGAGGGAGGCAGCGAGGGAGACAGCGAGGGAGACAGCGAGGGAGACAGCGAGGGAGACAGCGAGGGAGACAGCGAGGGAGACAGCGAGGGAGACAGCGACAGAGACAGCAAGAGAGACTGTGAGAGAGACTGCGATGGACACAGCGAGAGAGACTGCGAGGGAGACGAGAGAGAATGCGAGAGAGATCGCGTGATACAGCGAGGGAGACAGCGAGGGAGACAGCGAGGGAGACAGCGAGGGAGACAGCGAGGGAGACTGCGAGGGAGACTGCGAGGGAGACTGCGAGGGAGACTGCGAGGGAGACTGCGAGGGAGACTGCGAGGGAGACAGCAAGAGAGACTGCAAGAGAGACAGCGAGGGAGACTGGGAGGAAGACTGGGAGGAAGACTGGGAGGAAGACTGGGAGGAAGACTGGGAGGAAGACTGGGAGGAAGACTGCGAGGAAGACTGCGAGGAAGACTGCGAGGAAGACTGCGAGGGAGACTGCGAGAGAGACTGCGAGAGAGACTGCGAGAGAGACTGCGAGAGAGACTGCGAGAGAGACTGCGAGAGAGACTGCGAGAGAGACTGCGAGGGAGATAGCGAGGGAGATAGCGAGAGAGACTGCGAGAGAGACTGCGAGAGAGACTGCGAGGGAGACTGTGAGGGAGACAGCGAGGGATACAGCGAGGGATACAGCGAGAGAGACTGCGAGAGAGACTGCGAGACTAACTGCGAGGGAGACAGCGAGGGAGATGGCGAGGGAGACAGCGCTGGAGACAGCGCTGGAGACAGCGAGAGAGAATGCGAGAAGGACTGCGAGAGAGACAGCGAGGGAGAAAGCGAGAGCGACTTCGAGAGAGACTGCGAGGGAGACAGCGAGACTGTGAGGGAAACAGCGAGGGAGACAGCGAGGGAGACAGCGAGAGAGAGACAGCGAGAGAGAGACAGTGAGAGAGAGAGGAGAGAGACTGCGAGAGAGACTGCGAGAGAGACTGCGAGAGAGACTGCGAGAGGGACTGCGAGAGGGACAGCTAGAGAGACTGCGAGAGAGACTGCGAGAGAGACTGCGAGAGAGACTGCGAGAGAGACTGCGAGAGAGACTGCGAGAGAGACTGCGAGAGAGACTGCGAGGGAGAAAGCGAGGGAGAAAGCGAGGGAGAAAGCGACAGAGACTGTGTGGGAGACTGCAATGGTGACAGCGAGAGAGACTGCGAGGGAGACTGCGAGGGAGACTGCGAGGGAGACTGCGAGAGAGACTGCGAGAGAGACTGCGAGAGAGACTGCGAGGGAGACTGCGAGGGAGACTGCGAGGGAGACTGCGAGGGAGACTGCGAGGGAGACTGCGAGAGAGACGGCGAGAGAGACGGCGAGAGAGACGGCGAGAGAGACGGCGAGAGAGACGGAGAGAGAGACGGCGAGAGAGACGGCGAGAGAGACGGCGAGAGAGACGGAGAGGGAGACAGCGAGAGAGACTGCGAGAGAGACTGCGAGAGAGACTGCGAGAGAGACTGCGAGAGAGACTGCGAGAGATACAGCGAGGGAGACAGCGAGGGAGACAGCGAGAGTACATTGAGAGAGACAGCGAGAGAGACAGCGAGAGTACATTGAGAGAGACAGCGAGAGAGACTGCTATGGTGATAGCGAGGGAGAAAGCGAGAGAGAAAGCGAGGGAGACAGCGAGAGAGAAAGCGAGGGAGACAGCGAGGGAGACAGCGAGGGAGACAGCGAGGGAGACAGCGAGGGATACAGAGAGAGTGACTGCGAGGGAGACGGCGAGGGAGACGGCGAGGGAGACAGCGAGGGAGACAGCGAGGGAGACAGCGAGGGAGACAGCGAGGGAGACTGTGAGGGAGAGAGCGAGGGAGAAAGCGAGAGAGAAAGCGAGGGAGACAGCGAGAGAGAAAGCGAGGGAGAAAGCGAGGGAGACAGCGAGAGAGAAAGCGAGGGAGACAGCGAGAGAGAAAGCGTGAGAGAAAGCGAGGGAGACAGCGAGAGAGAAAGCGAGGGAGACAGCGAGGGAGACTGCGAGGGAGACAGCGAGGGAGACAGCGAGAGAGACTGCGAGGGAGACAGCGAGGGAGACAGCGAGGGAGACAGCGAGGGAGACAGCGAGGGAGACAGCGAGGGAGACAGCGACAGAGACTGCGAGAGAGACTGCGAGAGAGACTGCGAGGGACACAGCGAGAGAGACTGCGAGGGAGACAACGAGAGAGAATGTGAGAGAGATCGCGTGAGACAGCGAGGGAGACAGCGAGGGAGACAGCGAGGGAGATAGCGAGGGAGATAGCGAGGGAGACAGCGAGGGAGACAGCGAGGGAGACTGCGAGGGAGACTGCGAGGGAGAGAGCGAGAGACACAGCGAGGGAGACAGCAAGAGAGACTGCAAGAGAGACTGCGAGGGAGACACCGTGGGAGGCAGCGAGGGAGACAGCGAGAGAAACTGCGACGAAGACTGCGAGAGAGACTGCGAGAGAGACTGCAAGAGAGACTGCGAGAGAGACTGCAAGAGAGACTGCGAGAGAGACTGCGAGAGAGACTGCGAGAGAGACTGCGAGGGAGAAAGCGAGAGAGACTGCGAGGGAGAAAGCGAGAGAGACTGCGAGGGAGAAAGCGAGAGAGACTGCGAGGGAGAAAGCGAGAGAGACTGCGAGGGAGACTGCAAGGGAGACAGCGAGAGAGACAGCGAGAGAGATAGCGAGGGAGATAGCGAGGGAGATAGCGAGGGAGATAGCGAGAGAGATAGCGAGAGAGATAGCGAGAGAGATAGCGAGAGAGACTGCGAGAGAGACTGCGAGGGAGACTGCGAGAGAGAGAGCGAGGGAGAAAGCGAGAGAGAAAGCGAGAGAGAACACGAGGGAGACAGCGATAGAAACTGCGAGGGAGTCAGCGAGAGAGACTGCGAGAGAGACTGTGAGAGAGACCTCGAGGGAGACAGCGAGGGAGACTGTGAGGGAGACAGCGAGGGAGACAGCGAGAGAGACAGCGAGAGAGACAGCGAGAGAGACTGCGAGTGAGACTGTGAGGGAGACAGCGAGAGAGACTGCGAGGGAGAAAGCGAGAGAAACTGCGAGAGAGACTGCTATGGAGATAGCGAGAAAAACAGCGAGGGATACAGCGAGAAACACTGCGAGGGAGACGGCGAGGGAGACGGCGAGAGAGACGGAGAGAGAGACGGCGAGGGAGACAGCGAGGGAGACAGCGAGGGAGACAGCGAGGGAGACAGCGAGGGAGACAGCGAGAGAGACAGCGAGAGAGACAGCGAGAGAGACAGCGAGAGAGACAGCGAGAGAGACAGCGAGAGAGACTTCGAGAGAGACTTCGAGAGAGACTTCGAGAGAGACTGCGAGGGAGGCAGCGAGGGAGGCAGCGAGGGAGACAGCGAGGGAGACAGCGAGGGAGACAGCGAGGGAGACAGCGAGGGAGACAGCGAGGGAGACAGCGACAGAGACAGCAAGAGAGACTGTGAGAGAGACTGCGATGGACACAGCGAGAGAGACTGCGAGGGAGACGAGAGAGAATGCGAGAGAGATCGCGTGAGACAGCGAGGGAGACAGCGAGGGAGACCGCGAGGGAGACCGCGAGGGAGACCGCGAGGGAGACCGCGAGGGAGACTGCGAGGGAGACTGCGAGGGAGACTGCGAGGGAGACTGCGAGGGAGACAGCAAGAGAGACTGCGAGGGAGACTGCGAGGGAGACTGCGAGGGAGACTGCGAGAGAGACTGCGAGGGAGACTGCGAGGGAGACAGCGAGGGAGACAGCGAGGGAGACAGCGAGGGAGACAGCGAGGGAGAATGCGAGGAAGACTGCGAGGAAGACTGCGAGGAAGACTGCGAGAGAGACTACGACAGAGACTGCGAGAGAGACTGCGAGAGAGACTGCGAGAGAGACTGCGAGAGAGATAGCGAGGGAGATAGCGAGGGAGATAGCTTTGGAGATAGCGAGAGAGACTGCGAGAGAGACTGCGAGAGAGACTGCGAGAGAGACTGCGAGAGAGACTGCGAGGGAGACTGTGAGGGAGACAGCGAGGGATACAGCGAGGGATACAGCGAGGGATACAGCGAGGGATACAGCGAGAGAGACTGAGAGAGAGACTGCGAGACTAACTGCGAGGGAGACAGCGAGGGAGATGGCGAGGGAGACAGCGCTGGAGACAGCGAGACAGAATGCGAGAAGGACTGCGAGAGAGACAGCGAGGGAGAAAGCGAGAGCGACTTCGAGAGAGACTGCGAGGGAGACAGCGAGACTGTGAGGGAAACAGCGAGGGAGACAGCGAGGGAGACTGCGAGGGAGACTGCGAGGGAGACAGCGAGAGAGACAGCGAGAGAGACAGCGAGAGAGACAGCGAGAGAGACAGCGAGAGAGACTGCAAAGGAGACTGCGAGAGAGACTGCGAGGGAGACTGCGAGAGAGACTGCGAGAGAGACTGCGAGAGGGACAGCGAGAGGGACAGCGAGAGAGACTGCGAGAGAGACTACGAGAGAGACTGCGAGAGAGACTGCGAGAGAGACTGCGAGGGAGAAAGCGAGGGAGAAAGCGACAGAGACTGTGTGGGAGACTGCAATGGAGACAGCGAGAGAGACTGTGAGGGAGAATGCGAGGGAGACTGCGAGGGAGACTGCGAGGGAGACTGCGAGGGAGACTGCGAGGGAGACTGCGAGAGAGACTGCGAGAGAGGCTGCGAGAAAGACTGCGAGGGAGACTGCGAGGGAGACTGCGAGGGAGACTGCGAGAGAGACGGCGAGAGAGACGGAGAGAGAGATGGAGAGAGAGACGGCGAGAGAGACTGCGAGAGAGAGAGTGAGAGAGACTGAGAGGGAGACAGCGAGAGAGACAGCGAGAGAGACTGCGAGAGAGACTGCGAGAGAGACTGCGAGAGAGACTGCGAGAGAGACTGCGAGAGATACAGCGAGGGATAGAGCGAGGGAGACAGCGAGGGAGACAGCGAGAGTACATTGAGAGAGACAGCGAGAGAGACAGCGACAGAGACTGTGTGGGAGACTGCAATGGAGACAGCGAGAGAGACTGTGAGGGAGAATGCGAGGGAGACTGCGAGGGAGACTGCGAGGGAGACTGCGAGGGAGACTGCGAGGGAGACTGCGAGGGAGACTGCGAGAGAGACTGCGAGGGAGGCTGCGAGAGAGACTGCGAGGGAGACTGCGAGGGAGACTGCGAGGGAGACTGCGAGGGAGACTGCGAGAGAGACGGCGAGAGAGACGGAGAGAGAGATGGAGAGAGAGACGGCGAGAGAGACTGCGAGAGAGAGAGTGAGAGAGACTGAGAGGGAGACAGCGAGAGAGACTGCGAGAGAGACTGCGAGAGAGACTGCGAGAGATACAGCGAGGGATAGAGCGAGGGAGACAGCGAGGGAGACAGCGAGAGTACATTGAGAGAGACAGCGAGAGAGACAGCGAGAGAGACAGTGAGAGAGACTGCTATGGAGATAGCGAGAGAGACAGCGGGGGATACAGAGAGAGTGACTGCGAGGGAGACGGCGAGGGAGACAGCGAGGGAGACAGCGAGGGAGACAGCGAGGGACACAGCGAGGGAGACAGCGAGGGAGACAGCGAGGGAGACTGCGAGGGAGACTGCGAGGGAGACTGCGAGGGAGACTGCGAGGGAGACAGCGAGGGAGACAGCGAGGGAGACAGCGAGGGAAACTGCGAGAGAGACAGCGAGGGAAACTGCGAGAGAGACAGCGAGGGACACAGCGAGGGAGACAGCGAGGGAGACAGCGAGGGAGACAGCGAGGGAGACTGCGAGGGAGACTGCGAGGGAGACTGCGAGGGAGACTGCGAGGGAGACAGCGAGAGAGACTGCGAGAGAGACTGCGAGAGAGAGCGCATGAGAGACAGCGAGAGAGACTGCGTGGGATACAGCGAGGGAGACAGCGAGGGAGACAGCGAGAGAGAATGCGAGAAGGACTGCGAGAGAGACAGCGAGGGAGAAAGCGAGAGCGACTTCGAGAGAGACTGCGAGGGAGACAGCGATAGAGACTGTGAGGGAAACAGCGAGGGAGACAGCGAGGGGACTGCGAGATAGACTGCGAGGGAGACTGCGAGAGAGACTGCGAGAGAGACTGCGAAAGAGACTGCGAAAGAGACTGCGAAAGAGACTGCGAGAGAGACTGCGAGAGAGACTGCGAGGGAGACTGCGAGGGAGACTGCGAGGGAGACTGCGAGGGAGACTGCGAGAGAGACTGCGAGAGAGACTGCGAGAGAGACTGCGAGAGAGACTGCCAGGGAGAAAGCGAGAGAGAAAGCGAGGGAGACAGCGAGGGAGACAGCGAGGGAGACAGCGAGGGAGACAGCGAGGGAGACAGCGAGGGAGACAGCGAGAGAGACAGCGAGAGAGAATGCGAGAGAGACTGCGAGAGAGACTGCAAGGTAGACTGCAAGGGAGAGAGCGAGGGAGAAAGCGAGAGAGAACATGAGGGAGACAGCGATAGAAACTGCGAGGGAGTCAGCGAGAGAGACTGCGAGAGAGACTGTGAGAGAGACCTCGAGGGAGACAGCGAGGGAGACTGTGAGGGAGACAGCGAGGGAGACAGCGAGAGAGACTGCGAGTGAGACTGTGAGGGAGACAGCGAGAGAGACTGCGAGGGAGAAAGCGAGAGAAACTGCGAGAGAGACTGCTATGGAGATAGCGAGAAAAACAGCGAGGGATACAGCGAGAGACACTGCGAGGGAGGCAGCGAGGGAGACAGCGAGGGAGACAGCGAGGGAGACAGCGAGGGAGACAGCGAGGGAGACAGCGAGGGAGACAGCGAGGGGGACAGCGAGGGGGACAGCGAGGGAGACAGCGAGGGAGACAGCGAGGGAGACAGCGAGGGAGACAGCGAGGGAGACAGCGAGGGAGACAGCAAGAGAGACTGTGAGAGAGACTGCGATGGACACAGCGAGAGAGACTGCGAGGGAGACGAGAGAGAATGCGAGAGAGAATGCGAGAGAGATCGCGTGAGACAGCGAGGGAGACTGCGAGGGAGACTGCGAGGGAGACTGCGAGGGAGACTGCGAGGGAGACTGCGAGGGAGACAGCAAGAGAGACAGCAAGAGAGACAGCAAGAGAGACTGCAAGAGAGACTGCAAGAGAGACTGCAAGAGAGACTGCAAGAGAGACTGCGAGGGAGACAGCGAGGGAGACAGCGAGGGAGACAGCGAGGGAGACAGCGAGGGAGACAGCGAGGGAGACTGCGAGGGAGACTGCGAGGGAGACTGCGAGGAAGACTGCGAGGAAGACTGCGAGAGAGACTGCGAGAGAGACTGCGAGAGAGACTGCGAGAGAGACTGCGAGAGAGACTGCGAGAGAGACTGCGAGGGAGAAAGCGAGAGAGACTGCGAGAGAGACTGCGAGGGAGAAAGCGAGAGAGACTGCGAGGGAGACTGCGAGGGAGACAGCGAGGGAGACAGCGAGGGAGACAGCGAGGGAGACAGCGAGGGAGACAGCGAGGGAGACAGCGAGGGAGATAGCGAGGGAGACAGCGAGGGAGATAGCGAGGGAGATAGCGAGGGAGATAGCGAGGGAGATAGCGAGGGAGATAGCGAGGGAGATAGCGAGAGAGATAGCGAGAGAGATAGCGAAAGAGACTGCGAGAGAGACTGCGAGAGAGACTGCGAGAGAGACTGTGAGGGAGACTGTGAGGGAGACAGCGAGGGAGACTGCGAGAGAGACTGCGAGAGAGACTGCTATGGAGATAGCGAGAGAGACAGCGAGGGATACAGCGAGAGAGACTGCGAGACTAACTGCGAGAGAGACAGCGAGGGAGATGGCGAGGGAGACAGCGCTGGAGACAGCGAGAGAGAATGCGAGAAGGACTGCGAGAGAGACAGCGAGGGAGAAAGCAAGAGCGACTTCGAGAGAGACTGCGAGGGAGACAGCGAGACTGTGAGGGAAACAGCGAGGGAGACAGCGAGAGAGACTGCGAGGGAGACTGCGAGGGAGACTGCGAGGGAGACTGCGAGGGAGACTGCGAGGGAGACTGCGAGGGAGACTGCGAGAGAGACTGCGAGAGGGATATTGAGGGAGACTGCGAGAGGGATATTGAGGGAGACTGCGAGAGGGATATTGAGGGAGACTGCGAGAGAGACTGCGAGAGAGACTGCGAGAGAGACTGCGAGAGAGACTGCGAGAGAGACTGCGAGAGAGACTGTGAGGGAGACTGCGAGGGAGACTGCGAGGGAGACTGCAAGAGAGAATGCGAGAGAGACTGCGAGAGGGATATTGAGGGAGACAGCGAGGGAGACAGCGAGGGAGACAGCGAGGGAGACGGCGAGAGAGACGGCGAGAGAGACGGCGAGAGAGACAGCGAGAGAGACAGCGAGGGAGACAGCGAGGGAGACAGCGAGGGAGACAGCGAGAGAGACAGCGAGAGAGACAGCGAGAGAGACAGCGAGAGAGACAGCGAGAGAGACAGCGAGGGAGACAGCGAGGGAGACAGCGAGGGAGACAGCGAGGGAGACAGCGAGGGAGACAGCGAGGGAGACAGCGATAGAGACTGCGAGAGAGACTGCGAGGGAGACAGCGAGGGAGACAGCGAGGGAGACAGCGAGAGAGACTGCGAGAGAGACTGCGAGAGAGACTGCGAGAGAGACTGAGGGAGAGAGCGAGGGAGAAAGCGAGAGAGAAAGCGAGGGAGACAGCGAGGGAGACAGCGAGGGAGACAGCGAGGGAGACAGCGAGGGAGACAGCGAGGGAGACAGCGAGGGAGACAGCGAGGTGGACAGCGAGAGAGACAGCGAGAGAGACAGCGAGAGAGACTGCGAGAGAGACTGCGAGGGAGGCAGCGAGGGAGACAGCGAGGGAGACAGCGAGGGAGACAGCGACAGAGACAGCGAGAGAGACTGCGAGAGAGACTGCGAGAGAGACTGCGAGAGAGACTGCGAGAGAGACTGCGAGGGAGACTGCGAGGGAGACTGCGAGAGAGAGAGCGAGAGAGAGAGCGAGAGACACAGCGAGGGAGACAGCAAGAGAGACTGCAAGAGAGACAGCGAGGGAGACAGCGTGGGAGGCAGCGAGGGAGACAGCGAGAGAAACTGCGAGGAAGACTGCGAGAGAGACTGCGAGAGAGACTGCAAGAGAGAAAGCGAGAGAGACTGCGAGGGAGAAAGCGAGAGAGACTGCGAGGGAGACTGCAAGGGAGACTGCAAGGGAGACAGCGAGAGAGACAGCGAGGGAGATAGCGAGGGAGATAGCGAGGGAGATAGCGAGAGAGATAGCGAGAGAGATAGCGAGAGAGATAGCGAGAGAGACTGCGAGAGAGACTGCGAGAGAGACTGCGAGGGAGAGAGCGAGCGAGAAAGCGAGAGAGAACACGAGGGAGACAGCGAGGGAGACAGCGAGGGAGACAGCGAGAGAGACAGCGAGAGAGACTGCGAGTGAGACTGTGAGGGAGACAGCGAGAAATACTGCGAGGGAGAAAGCGAGAGAAACTGCGAGAGAGACTGCTATGGAGATAGCGAGAGAGACAGCGAGGGATACAGCAGGAGACACTGCGAGGGAGACTGCGATTGAGACGGCTAGGGAGACGGCGAGAGAGACAGCGAGGGAGACAGCGAGGGAGACAGCGTGGGAGACAGCGTGGGAGACAGCGAGAGAGACAGCGAGAGAGACAGCGAGAGAGACAGCGAGAGAGACAGCGAGAGGGATATTGAGGGAGACAGCGAGGGAGACAGCGAGGGAGACAGCGAGGGAGACAGCGAGAGAGACAGCGAGAGAGACAGCGAGAGAGACAGCGAGAGAGACAGCGAGAGAGACAGCGAGGGAGACAGCGAGGGAGACAGCGAGGGAGACAGCGAGGGAGACAGCGAGAGAGACTGCGAGAGAGACTGCGAGAGAGACTGCGAGAGAGACTGCGAGAGAGACTGCGAGAGAGAGAGCGAGGGAGAAAGCGAGAGAGAAAGCGAGGGAGACAGCGAGGGAGACAGCGAGGGAGACAGCGAGGGAGACAGCGAGGTAGACAGCGAGAGAGACTTCGAGAGAGACTGCGAGAGAGACTTCGAGAGAGACTGCGAGGGAGACAGCGAGGGAGACAGCGAGGGAGACAGCGAGGGAGACAGCGAGGGAGACAGCGACAGAGACAGCAATAGAGACTGCGAGAGAGACTGCGAGGGACACAGCGAGAGAGACTGCGAGGGAGACAACGAGAGAGAATGTGAGAGAGATCGCGTGAGACAGCGAGGGAGACTGCGAGAGAGAGAGCGAGAGACACAGCGAGGGAGACAGCAAGAGAGACTGCAAGAGAGACTGCGAGGGAGACTGCGAGGGAGACTGCGAGGGAGACAGCGTGGGAGGCAGCGAGGGAGACAGCGAGAGAAACTGCGAGGAAGACTGCGAGAGAGACTGCGAGAGAGACTGCGAGAGAGACTGCGAGAGAGACTGCGAGAGAGACTGCGAGGGAGACTGCGAGGGAGACTGCGAGGGAGAAAGCGAGAGAGACTGCGAGGGAGAAAGCGAGAGAGACTGCGAGGGAGACTGCGAGGGAGACTGCAAGGGAGACTGCAAGGGAGACTGCAAGGGAGACAGCGAGAGAGACAGCGAGAGAGACAGCGAGGGAGATAGCGAGGGAGATAGCGAGAGAGATAGCGAGAGAGAAAGCGAGGGAGACAGCGAGGGAGACAGCGAGGGAGACAGCGAGGGAGACAGCGAGGGAGACAGCGAGAGAGAAAGCGAGGGAGACAGCGAGGGAGACAGCGAGGGAGACAGCGAGGGAGACAGCGAGGGAGACAGCGAGGTAGACAGCGAGAGAGACAGCGAGAGAGACAGCGAGAGAGACAGCGAGAGAGACTTCGAGAGAGACTGCGAGGGAGGCAGCGAGGGAGACAGCGAGGGAGACAGCGAGGGAGACAGCGAGGGAGACAGCGACAGAGACAGCGAGAGAGACTGCGAGAGAGACTGCGAGAGAGACTGCGAGAGAGACTGCGAGGGAGACTGCGAGAGAGAGAGCGAGAGAGAGAGCGAGAGACACAGCGAGGGAGACAGCAAGAGAGACTGCAAGAGAGACAGCGAGGGAGACAGCGTGGGAGGCAGCGAGGGAGACAGCGAGAGAAACTGCGAGGAAGACTGCGAGAGAGACTGCGAGAGAGACTGCAAGAGAGAAAGCGAGAGAGACTGCGAGGGAGAAAGCGAGAGAGACTGCGAGGGAGACTGCAAGGGAGACTGCAAGGGAGACAGCGAGAGAGACAGCGAGGGAGATAGCGAGGGAGATAGCGAGGGAGATAGCGAGGGAGATAGCGAGAGAGATAGCGAGAGAGATAGCGAGAGAGATAGCGAGAGAGACTGCGAGAGAGACTGCGAGAGAGACTGCGAGGGAGAGAGCGAGCGAGAAAGCGAGAGAGAACACGAGGGAGACAGCGAGGGAGACAGCGAGGGAGACAGCGAGAGAGACAGCGAGAGAGACTGCGAGTGAGACTGTGAGGGAGACAGCGAGAAAGACTGCGAGGGAGAAAGCGAGAGAAACTGCGAGAGAGACTGCTATGGAGATAGCGAGAGAGACAGCGAGGGATACAGCGAGAGACACTGTGAGGGAGACTGCGATTGAGACGGCTAGGGAGACGGCGAGAGAGACAGCGAGGGAGACAGCGAGGGAGACAGCGTGGGAGACAGCGTGGGAGACAGCGAGAGAGACAGCGAGAGAGACAGCGAGAGAGACAGCGAGAGAGACAGCGAGAGGGATATTGATGGAGACAGCGAGGGAGACAGCGAGGGAGACAGCGAGAGAGACAGCGAGAGAGACAGCGAGAGAGACAGCGAGGGAGACAGCGAGGGAGACAGCGAGGGAGACAGCGAGGGAGACAGCGAGGGAGACAGCGAGGGAGACAGCGAGGGAGACAGCGAGAGAGACTGCGAGAGAGACTGCGAGAGAGACTGCGAGAGAGACTGCGAGAGAGACTGCGAGAGAGACTGAGGGAGAGAGCGAGGGAGAAAGCGAGAGAGAAAGCGAGGGAGACAGCGAGGGAGACAGCGAGGGAGACAGCGAGGGAGACAGCGAGGTAGACAGCGAGAGAGACTTCGAGAGAGACTGCGAGGGAGGCAGCGAGGGAGACAGCGAGGGAGACAGCGAGGGAGACAGCGAGGGAGACAGCGAGGGAGACAGCGAGGGAGACAGCGACACAGACAGCAATAGAGACTGCGAGAGAGACTGCGAGGGACACAGCGAGAGAGACTGCGAGGGAGACAACGAGAGAGAATGTGAGAGAGATCGCGTGAGACAGCGAGGGAGACTGCGAGAGAGAGAGCGAGAGACACAGCGAGGGAGACAGCAAGAGAGACTGCAAGAGAGACTGCGAGGGAGACTGCGAGGGAGACAGCGAGGGAGACAGCGAGGGAGACAGCGAGAGAAACTGCGAGGAAGACTGCGAGAGAGACTGCGAGAGAGACTGCGAGAGAGACTGCGAGAGAGACTGCGAGAGAGACTGTGAGGGAGACTGCGAGGGAGACTGCGAGGGAGAAAGCGAGAGAGACTGCGAGGGAGAAAGCGAGAGAGACTGCGAGGGAGACTGCGAGGGAGACTGCAAGGGAGACTGCAAGGGAGACAGCGAGAGAGACTGCGAGGGAGATAGCGAGGGAGATAGCGAGAGAGATAGCGAGAGAGATAGCGAGAGAGACTGCGAGAGAGACTGCGAGAGAGACTGCGAGGGAGAGAGCGAGCGAGAAAGCGAGAGAGAACACGAGGGAGACAGCGATAGAAACTGCGAGGGAGTCAGCGAGAGACTGCGAGAGAGACTGCGAGAGAGACTGTGAGAGAGACCTCGAGGGAGACAGCGAGGGAGACAGCGAGGGAGACTGTGAGGGAGACAGCGAGGGAGACAGCGAGGGAGACAGCGAGAGAGACAGCGAGAGAGACTGCGAGTGAGACTGTGAGGGAGACAGCGAGAAAGACTGCGAGGGAGAAAGCGAGAGAAACTGCGAGAGAGACTGCTATGGAGATAGCGAGAGAGACAGCGAGGGATACAGCGAGAGACACTGCGAGGGAGACAGCGAGGGAGACAGCGAGGGAGACAGCGAGAGAGACAGCGAGAGAGACAGCGAGAGAGACTGCGAGGGTGGCAGCGAGGGAGACAGCGAGAGAGACAGCGAGAGAGACAGCGAGAGAGACTGCGAGGGTGGCAGCGAGGGAGACAGCGAGGGAGACAGCGAGGGAGACAGCGAGGGAGACAGCGAGGGAGACAGCGAGGGAGACAGCGAGGGAGACAGCGACAGAGACAGCAAGAGAGACTGTGAGAGAGACTGCGATGGACACAGCGTGAGAGACTGCGAGGGACACGAGAGAGAATGCGAGAGAGATCGCGTGAGACAGCGAGGGAGACAGCGAGGGAGACAGCGAGGGAGACAGCGAGGGAGACTGCGAGGGAGACAGCGAGAGAGACAGCGAGGGAGATAGCGAGGGAGATAGCGAGAGAGACTGCGAGAGAGACAGCAAGAGAGACAGTGAGGGAGACAGCGAGGGAGACAGCGAGGGAGACAGCGAGGGAGACAGCGAGGGAGACTGTGAGGGAGACAGCGAGAGAGTCTGCGAGGGAGAGAGCGAGAGAGAAAGCGAGAGAGTGCGAGGGAGACAGCGAGGGAGACAGCGAGGGAGACAGCGAGGGAGACAGCGAGGGAGACATCGAGAGAGACAACGAGAGAGACAGCGAGAGAGACAGCGAGAGAGACAGCGAGAGAGACAGCGAGAGAGACAGCGAGAGAGACAGCGAGAGGGATATTGAGGGAGACAGCGAGGGAGACAGCGAGGGAGACAGCGAGGGAGACAGCGAGAGAGACAGCGAGAGAGACAGCGAGGGAGACAGCGAGGGAGACAGCGAGGGAGACAGCGAGGGAGACAGCGAGGGAGACTGCGAGAGAGACTGCGAGAGAGACTGCGAGAGAGACTGCGAGAGAGACTGCGAGAGAGACTGAGGGAGAGAGCGAGGGAGAGAGCGAGGGAGAAAGCGAGAGAGAAAGCGAGGGAGACAGCGAGGGAGACAGCGAGGGAGACAGCGAGGGAGACAGCGAGGTAGACAGCGAGGTAGACAGCGAGAGAGACTTCGAGAGAGACTGCGAGGGAGGCAGCGAGGGAGACAGCGAGGGAGACAGCGAGGGAGACAGCGAGGGAGACAGCGAGGGAGACAGCGAGGGAGACAGCGACAGAGACAGCAATAGAGACTGCGAGAGAGACTGCGAGGGACACAGCGAGAGAGACTGCGAGGGAGACAACGAGAGAGAATGTGAGAGAGATCGCGTGAGACAGCGAGGGAGACTGCGAGAGAGAGAGCGAGAGACACAGCGAGGGAGACAGCAAGAGAGACTGCAAGAGAGACTGCGAGGGAGACTGCGAGGGAGACTGCGAGGGAGACAGCGTGGGAGGCAGCGAGGGAGACAGCGAGAGAAACTGCGAGGAAGACTGCGAGGCAGACTGCGAGAGAGACTGCGAGAGAGACTGCGAGAGAGACTGCGAGGGAGACTGCGAGGGAGACTGCGAGGGAGACTGCGAGGGAGACTGCGAGGGAGACTGCGAGGGAGAAAGCGAGAGAGACTGCGAGGGAGAAAGCGAGAGAGACTGCGAGGGAGACTGCGAGGGAGACTGCAAGGGAGACTGCAAGGGAGACTGCAAGGGAGACTGCAAGGGAGACTGCAAGGGGGACTGCGAGAGAGACAGCGAGGGAGACAGCGAGGGAGATAGCGAGGGAGATAGCGAGAGAGATAGCGAGAGAGATAGCGAGAGAGACTGCGAGAGAGACTGCGAGAGAGACTGCGAGAGAGACTGCGAGAGAGACTGCGAGGGAGAGAGCGAGCGAGAAAGCGAGAGAGAACACGAGGGAGACAGCGATAGAAACTGCGAGGGAGTCAGCGAGAGAGACTGCGAGAGAGACTGCGAGAGAGACTGTGAGAGAGACCTCGAGGGAGACAGCGAGGGAGACAGCGAGAGAGACTGTGAGGGAGACAGCGAGGGAGACAGCGAGGGAGACAGCGAGAGAGACAGCGAGAGAGACTGCGAGTGAGACTGTGAGGGAGACAGCGAGAAAGACTGCGAGGGAGAAAGCGAGAGAAACTGCGAGAGAGACTGCTATGGAGATAGCGAGAGAGACAGCGAGGGATACAGCGAGAGACACTGCGAGGGAGACTGCGATTGAGACGGCTAGGGAGACGGCGAGAGAGACTGCGAGGGAGACAGAGAGGGAGACAGCGAGGGAGACAGCGAGAGAGACAGCGAGAGAGACTTCGAGAGAGACTGCGAGGGTGGCAGCGAGGGAGACAGCGAGGGAGACAGCGAGGGAGACAGCGAGGGAGACAGCGAGGGAGACAGCGAGGGAGACAGCGAGGGAGACAGCGACAGAGACAGCAAGAGAGACTGTGAGAGAGACTGCGATGGACACAGCGAGAGAGACTGCGAGGGACACGAGAGAGAATGCGAGAGAGATCGCGTGAGACAGCGAGGGAGACAGCGAGGGAGACAGCGAGGGAGACTGCGAGGGAGACTGCGAGGGAGACTGCGAGGGAGACTGCGAGGGAGACTGCGAGGGAGACTGCGAGGGAGACTGCAAGAGAGACTGCAAGAGAGACTGCGAGGGAGACAGCGAGGGAGACAGCGAGGGAGACAGCGAGGGAGACTGCGAGAGAGACTGCGAGAGAGACTGCGAGAGAGACTGCGAGAGAGACTGCGAGAGAGACTGAGGGAGAGAGCGAGGGAGAGAGCGAGGGAGAAAGCGAGAGAGAAAGCGAGGGAGACAGCGAGCGAGACAGCGAGGGAGACAGCGAGGGAGACAGCGAGGTAGACAGCGAGGTAGACAGCGAGAGAGACTTCGAGAGAGACTGCGAGGGAGGCAGCGAGGGAGACAGCGAGGGAGACAGCGAGGGAGACAGCGAGGGAGACAGCGAGGGAGACAGCGAGGGAGACAGCGACAGAGACAGCAATAGAGACTGCGAGAGAGACTGCGAGGGACACAGCGAGAGAGACTGCGAGGGAGACAACGAGAGAGAATGTGAGAGAGATCGCGTGAGACAGCGAGGGAGACTGCGAGAGAGAGAGCGAGAGACACAGCGAGGGAGACAGCAAGAGAGACTGCAAGAGAGACTGCGAGGGAGACTGCGAGGGAGACTGCGAGGGAGACAGCGTGGGAGGCAGCGAGGGAGACAGCGAGAGAAACTGCGAGGAAGACTGCGAGGCAGACTGCGAGAGAGACTGCGAGAGAGACTGCGAGAGAGACTGCGAGGGAGACTGCGAGGGAGACTGCGAGGGAGACTGCGAGGGAGACTGCGAGGGAGACTGCGAGGGAGAAAGCGAGAGAGACTGCGAGGGAGAAAGCGAGAGAGACTGCGAGGGAGACTGCGAGGGAGACTGCAAGGGAGACTGCAAGGGAGACTGCAAGGGAGACTGCAAGGGAGACTGCAAGGGGGACTGCGAGAGAGACAGCGAGGGAGACAGCGAGGGAGATAGCGAGGGAGATAGCGAGAGAGATAGCGAGAGAGATAGCGAGAGAGACTGCGAGAGAGACTGCGAGAGAGACTGCGAGAGAGACTGCGAGAGAGACTGCGAGGGAGAGAGCGAGCGAGAAAGCGAGAGAGAACACGAGGGAGACAGCGATAGAAACTGCGAGGGAGTCAGCGAGAGAGACTGCGAGAGAGACTGCGAGAGAGACTGTGAGAGAGACCTCGAGGGAGACAGCGAGGGAGACAGCGAGAGAGACTGTGAGGGAGACAGCGAGGGAGACAGCGAGGGAGACAGCGAGAGAGACAGCGAGAGAGACTGCGAGTGAGACTGTGAGGGAGACAGCGAGAAAGACTGCGAGGGAGAAAGCGAGAGAAACTGCGAGAGAGACTGCTATGGAGATAGCGAGAGAGACAGCGAGGGATACAGCGAGAGACACTGCGAGGGAGACTGCGATTGAGACGGCTAGGGAGACGGCGAGAGAGACTGCGAGGGAGACAGAGAGGGAGACAGCGAGGGAGACAGCGAGAGAGACAGCGAGAGAGACTTCGAGAGAGACTGCGAGGGTGGCAGCGAGGGAGACAGCGAGGGAGACAGCGAGGGAGACAGCGAGGGAGACAGCGAGGGAGACAGCGAGGGAGACAGCGACAGAGACAGCAAGAGAGACTGTGAGAGAGACTGCGATGGACACAGCGAGAGAGACTGCGAGGGACACGAGAGAGAATGCGAGAGAGATCGCGTGAGACAGCGAGGGAGACAGCGAGGGAGACAGCGAGGGAGACTGCGAGGGAGACTGCGAGGGAGACTGCGAGGGAGACTGCGAGGGAGACTGCGAGGGAGACTGCAAGAGAGACTGCAAGAGAGACTGCGAGGGAGACAGCGAGGGAGACTGCGAGGAAGACTGCGAGGAAGACTGCGAGGAAGACTGCGAGAGAGACTGCGAGAGAGACTGCGAGAGAGACTGCGAGAGAGACTGCGAGAGAGACTGCGAGAGAGACTGCGAGAGAGACTGCGAGGGAGAAAGCGAGAGAGACTGCGAGAGAGACTGCGAGGGAGAAAGCGAGAGAGACTGCAAGGGAGACTGCGAGGGAGACTGCGAGGGAGACAGCGAGAGAGACAGCGAGGGAGATAGCGAGGGAGATAGCGAGAGAGACTGCGAGAGAGACTGCGAGAGAGACTGCGAGGGAGACTGTGAGGGAGACAGCGAGGGAGACTGCTATGGAGATAGCGAGAGAGACAGCGAGGGATACAGCGAGAGAGACTGCGAGACTAACTGCGAGGGAGACGGCGAGGGAGATGGCGAGGGTGACAGCGAGAGAGAGAGCGAGAGAGAGAGCGAGAGAGGCAGCGAGGGAGACAGCGAGGGAGACAGCGAGGTAGACAGCGAGAGAGACTTCGAGAGAGACTGCGAGAGAGACTGCGAGAGAGACTGCGAGGGAGACGGCGAGAGAGACGGCGAGAGAGACAGCGAGGGAGACTGCGAGGGAGACAGCGAGAGAGACTGCGAGAGAGACTGCGAGAGAGACTGCGAGAGAGACTGCGAGAGAGACTGCGAGAGAGACAGGGAGAGGGACTGCGAGAGAGAAAGCGAGAGAGAAAGCCAGAGAGTGCGAGGGAGACAGCGAGGGAGACAGCGAGAGAGACTGAGAGGGAGACAGCGAGGGAGACAGCGAGGGAGACAGCGAGGGAGACAGCGAGGGAGACAGCGAGGGAGACAGCGAGGGAGACAGCGAGGGAGACATCGAGAGAGACAACGAGAGAGACATCGAGAGAGACAGCGAAAGAGAATGCGAGAGAGACTGCGAGAGAGACTGCGAGAGAGACATCCACGGTTACTTCGAGGGAGACTTCGAGGGAGACAGCGTGAGAGACTGAGAGAGACAGCGAGAGAGACAGTGAGGGAGACAGCGAGGGAGACAGCGAGGGAGACAGCGAGGGAGACAGCGAGGGAGACAGCGAGGGAGACTGTGAGGGAGACAGCGAGAGAGTCTGCGAGAGAGTCTGCGAGGGAGAGAGCGAGAGAGAAAGCGAGAGAGTGCGAGGGAGACAGCGAGGGAGACAGCGAGGGAGACAGCGAGGGAGACAGCGAGGGAGACAGCGAGGGAGACAGCGAGGGAGACAACGAGAGAGACATCGAGAGAGACAGCGAAAGAGAATGCGAGAGAGACTGCGAGAGAGACTGCGAGAGAGACATCCAGGGTTACTTCGAGGGAGACTTCGAGGGAGACTGCGAGGGAGACAGCGTGAGAGACTGAGAGAGACAGCGAGAGAGACAGCGAGGGAGACAGCGAGGGAGACAGCGAGGGAGACAGCGAGGGAGACAGCGAGAGAGACAGCGAGAGAGACTGCGAGGGAGGCAGCGAGGGAGGCAGCGAGGGAGGCAGCGAGGGAGGCAGCGACAGAGACTGCGAGAGTGACTGCGAGAGTGACTGCGAGAGAGACTGCGAGGGACACAGCGAGGGAGGCAGCGAGAGAGACTGCGAGAGAGACTGCGAGGGAGACAACGAGAGAGACTGCGAGAGAGATCACGTGAGACAGCGAGGGAGACAGCGAGGGAGATAGCCAGGGAGACTGCGAGAGAGAGAGCGAGAGACACATCGAGGGAGACAGCGAGGGAGACAGCGAGAGAGACTGCAAGAGAGACTGCGAGAGAGACTGCGAGGGAGACTGCGAGGGAGACTGCGAGGGAGACTGCGAGGGAGACTGCGAGGGAGACTGCGAGGGAGACAGCGTGGGAGACAGCGTGGGAGGCAGCGAGGGAGACAGCAAGAGAAACCGCGAGGAAGACAGCGAGAGAGACTGCGAGAGAGACTGCGAGAGAGACTGCGAGAGAGACTGCGAGAGAGACTGCGAGAGAGACTGCGAGGGAGACTGTGAGGGAGACTGCGAGGGAGACTGCGAGAGAGACTGCGAGGGAGACTGCGAGGGAGACTGCGAGGGAGACAGCGAGGGAGACAGCGAAGGCGACTGCGAGAGACAGCGAGGGAGACAGCGAGGGAGAATGCGAGGGAGACAGCGAGAGAGACTGCGAGAGAGACTGCGAGAGAGACTGCGAGAGAGACTGCGAGAGAGACTGCGAGAGAGACTGCGAGAGAGAAAGCGAGAGAGAAAGCCAGAGAGTGCGAGGGAGACAGCGAGGGAGACAGCGAGAGAGAATGCGAGAGAGACTGAGAGGGAGACAGCGAGGGAGACAGCGAGGGAGACAGCGAGGGAGACAGCGAGGGAGACAGCGAGGGAGACAACGAGAGAGACATCGAGAGAGACAGCGAAAGAGAATGCGAGAGAGACTGCGAGAGAGACTGCGAGAGAGACATCCAGGGAGACTTCGAGGGAGACTTCGAGGGAGACTGCGAGGGAGACAGCGTGAGAGACTGAGAGAGACAGCAAGAGAGACAGTGAGGGAGACAGCGAGGGAGACAGCGAGGGAGACAGCGAGGGAGACAGCGAGGGAGACTGTGAGGGAGACTGCGAGAGAGTCTGCGAGGGAGAGAGCGAGAGAGAAAGCGAGAGAGTGCGAGGGAGACAGCGAGGGAGACAGCGAGGGAGACAGCGAGGGAGACAGCGAGGGAGACAGCGAGGGAGACATCAAGAGAGACAACGAGAGAGACAGCGAGAGAGACAGCGAGAGAGACAGCGAGAGAGACAGCGAGAGAGACAGCGAGAGGGATATCGAGGGAGACAGCGAGGGAGACAGCGAGGGAGACAGCGAGGGAGACAGCGAGGGAGACTGCGAGGGAGACTGCGAGGGAGACAGCGAGGGAGACAGCGAAGGCGACTGCGAGAGACAGCGAGGGAGACAGCGAGGGAGAATGCGAGGGAGACAGCGAGAGAGACTGCGAGAGAGACTGCGAGAGAGACTGCGAGAGAGACTGCGAGAGAGACTGCGAGAGAGACTGCGAGAGAGACTGCGAGAGAGACAGGGAGAGGGACTGCGAGAGAGAAAGCGAGAGAGAAAGCCAGAGAGTGCGAGGGAGACAGCGAGGGAGACAGCGAGAGAGAATGCGAGAGAGACTGAGAGGGAGACAGCGAGGGAGACAGCGAGGGAGACAGCGAGGGAGACAGCGAGGGAGACATCGAGAGAGACAACGAGAGAGACATCGAGAGAGACAGCGAAAGAGAATGCGAGAGAGACTGCGAGAGAGACATCCAGGGTTACTTCGAGGGAGACTTCGAGGGAGACTTCGAGGGAGACTGCGAGGGAGACAGCGTGAGAGACTGAGAGAGACAGCAAGAGAGACAGCGAGGGAGACAGCGAGGGAGACAGCGAGGGAGACAGCGAGGGAGACAGCGAGGGAGACAGCGAGGGAGACTGTGAGGGAGACAGCGAGAGAGTCTGCGAGGGAGAGAGCGAGAGAGAAAGCGAGAGAGTGCGAGGGAGACAGCGAGGGAGACAGCGAGGGAGACAGCGAGGGAGACAGCGAGGGAGACATCGAGAGAGACAACGAGAGAGACAGCGAGAGAGACAGCGAGAGAGACAGCGAGAGAGACAGCGAGAGGGATATTGAGGGAGACAGCGAGGGAGACAGCGAGGGAGACAGCGAGGGAGACAGCGAGAGAGACAGCGAGAGAGACAGCGAGGGAGACAGCGAGGGAGACAGCGAGGGAGACAGCGAGGGAGACAGCGAGAGAGACTGCGAGAGAGACTGCGAGAGAGACTGCGAGAGAGACTGCGAGAGAGACTGCGAGAGAGACTGCGAGAGAGACTGAGGGAGAGAGCGAGGGAGAAAGCGAGAGAGAAAGCGAGGGAGACAGCGAGGGAGACAGCGAGGGAGACAGCGAGGGAGACATCGAGAGAGACAACGAGAGAGACAACGAGAGAGACATCGAGAGAGACAGCGAAAGAGAATGCGAGAGAGACTGCGAGAGAGACTGCGAGAGAGACATCCAGGGTTACTTCGAGGGAGACTTCGAGGGAGACTGCGAGGGAGACAGCGTGAGAGACTGAGAGAGACAGCGAGAGAGACAGTGAGGGAGACAGCGAGGGAGACAGCGAGGGAGACAGCGAGGGAGACAGCGAGGGAGACAGCGAGAGAGACTTCGAGAGAGACTGCGAGGGAGGCAGCGAGGGAGGCAGCGAGGGAGGCAGCGAGGGAGACAGCGACAGAGACTGCGAGAGTGACTGCGAGAGAGACTGCGAGGGACACAGCGAGGGAGACAGCGAGAGAGACTGCGAGAGAGACTGCGAGGGAGACAACGAGAGAGACTGCGAGAGAGATCACGTGAGACAGCGAGGGAGACAGCGAGGGAGATAGCCAGGGAGACTGCGAGAGAGAGAGCGAGAGACACATCGAGGGAGACAGCGAGGGTGACAGCGAGAGAGACTGCAAGAGAGACTGCGAGAGAGACTGCGAGGGAGACTGCGAGGGAGACTGCGAGGGAGACTGCGAGGGAGACTGCGAGGGAGACTGCGAGGGAGACTGCGAGGGAGACTGCGAGGGAGACAGCGTGGGAGACAGCGTGGGAGGCAGCGAGGGAGACAGCAAGAGAAACCGCGAGGAAGACAGCGAGAGAGACTGCGAGAGAGACTGCGAGAGAGACTGCGAGAGAGACTGCGAGAGAGACTGCGAGAGAGACTGCGAGGGAGACTGCGAGGGAGACTGCGAGGGAGACTGCGAGGGAGACTGCGAGAGAGACTGCGAGGGAGACTGCGAGGGAGACTGCGAGGGAGACTGCGAGGGAGACAGCGAGGGAGACAGCGAAGGCGACTGCGAGAGACAGCGAGGGAGACAGCGAGGGAGAATGCGAGGGAGACAGCGAGAGAGACTGCGAGAGAGACTGCGAGAGAGACTGCGAGAGAGACTGCGAGAGAGACTGCGAGAGAGACTGCGAGAGAGAAAGCGAGAGAGAAAGCCAGAGAGTGCGAGGGAGACAGCGAGGGAGACAGCGAGAGAGAATGCGAGAGAGACTGAGAGGGAGACAGCGAGGGAGACAGCGAGGGAGACAGCGAGGGAGACAGCGAGGGAGACAGCGAGGGAGACAGCGAGGGAGACATCGAGAGAGACAACGAGAGAGACATCGAGAGAGACAGCGAAAAAGATTGCGAGAGAGACTGCGAGAGAGACTGCGAGAGAGACATCCAGGGAGACTTCGAGGGAGACTTCGAGGGAGACTGCGAGGGAGACAGCGTGAGAGACTGAGAGAGACAGCAAGAGAGACAGTGAGGGAGACAGTGAGGGAGACAGCGAGGGAGACAGCGAGGGAGACAGCGAGGGAGACAGCGAGGGAGACTGTGAGGGAGACTGTGAGGGAGACTGCGAGAGAGTCTGCGAGGGAGAGAGCGAGAGAGAAAGCGAGAGAGTGCGAGGGAGACAGCGAGGGAGACAGCGAGGGAGACAGCGAGGGAGACAGCGAGGGAGACATCGAGAGAGACAACGAGAGAGACAGCGAGAGAGACAGCGAGAGAGACAGCGAGAGAGACAGCGAGAGAGACAGCGAGAGGGATATCGAGGGAGACAGCGAGGGAGACAGCGAGGGAGACAGCGAGGGAGACAGCGAGGGAGACAGCGAGGGAGACTGCGAGGGAGACTGCGAGGGAGACTGCGAGGGAGACAGCGAGGGAGACAGCGAAGGCGACTGCGAGAGACAGCGAGGGAGACAGCGAGGGAGAATGCGAGGGAGACAGCGAGAGAGACTGCGAGAGAGACTGCGAGAGAGACTGCGAGAGAGACTGCGAGAGAGACTGCGAGAGAGACAGGGAGAGGGACTGCGAGAGAGAAAGCGAGAGAGAAAGCCAGAGAGTGCGAGGGAGACAGCGAGGGAGACAGCATGAGAGAATGCGAGAGAGACAGCGAGGGAGACAGCGAGGGAGACAGCGAGGGAGACAGCGAGGGAGACAGCGAGGGAGACATCGAGAGAGACAACGAGAGAGACATCGAGAGAGACAGCGAAAGAGAATGCGAGAGAGACTGCGAGAGAGACTGCGAGAGAGACACCCAGGGTTACTTCGAGGGAGACTTCGAGGGAGACTTCGAGGGAGACTTCGAGGGAGACTGCGAGGGAGACAGCGTGAGAGACTGAGAGAGACAGCGAGGGAGACAGCGAGGGAGACAGCGAGGGAGACAGCGAGGGAGACAGCGAGGGAGACTGTGAGGGAGACAGCGAGAGAGTCTGCGAGGGAGAGAGCGAGAGAGAAAGCGAGAGAGTGCGAGGGAGACAGCGAGGGAGACAGCGAGGGAGACAGCGAGGGAGACAGCGAGGGAGACATCGAGAGAGACAACGAGAGAGACAGCGAGAGAGACAGCGAGAGAGACAGCGAGAGAGACAGCGAGAGAGACAGCGAGAGAGACAGCGAGAGGGATATTGAGGGAGACAGCGAGGGAGACAGCGAGGGAGACAGCGAGGGAGACAGCGAGAGAGACAGCGAGGGAGACAGCGAGGGAGACAGCGAGGGAGACAGCGAGGGAGACAGCGAGGGAGACAGCGAGAGAGACTGCGAGAGAGACTGCGAGAGAGACTGCGAGAGAGACTGCGAGAGAGACTGCGAGAGAGACTGAGGGAGAGAGCGAGGGAGAAAGCGAGAGAGAAAGCGAGGGAGACAGCGAGGGAGACAGCGAGGGAGAGAGCGAGGTAGACAGCGAGGTAGACAGCGAGGTAGACAGCGAGAGAGACTTCGAGAGAGACTGCGAGGGAGGCAGCGAGGGAGACAGCGAGGGAGACAGCGAGGGAGACAGCGAGGGAGACAGCGACAGAGACAGCAATAGAGACTGCGAGAGAGACTGCGAGGGACACAGCGAGAGAGACTGCGAGGGAGACAACGAGACAGAATGTGAGAGAGATTGCGTGAGACAGCGAGGGAGACTGCGAGAGAGAGAGCGAGAGAGAGAGCGAGGGAGACAGCAAGAGAGACTGCAAGAGAGACTGCGAGGGAGACTGCGAGGGAGACAGCGTGGGAGGCAGCGAGGGAGACAGCGAGAGAAACTGCGAGGAAGACTGCGAGAGAGACTGCGGGAGAGACTGCGAGAGAGACTGCGAGAGAGACTGCGAGAGAGACTGCGAGAGAGACTGCGAGAGAGACTGCGAGGGAGACTGCGAGGGAGACAGCGAGGGAGAAAGCGAGAGAGACTGCGAGGGAGGAAGCGAGAGAGACTGCGAGGGAGACTGCGAGGGAGACTGCAAGGGAGACTGCAAGGGAGACTGCAAGGGAGACAGCGAGAGAGACAGCGAGGGAGATAGCGAGGGAGATAGCGAGAGAGAGAGCGAGAGAGATAGCGAGAGAGACTGCGAGAGAGACTGCGAGAGAGACTGCGAGAGAGACTGCGAGGGAGAGAGCGAGCGAGAAAGCGAGAGAGAACACGAGGGAGACAGCGATAGAAACTGCGAGGGAGTCAGCGAGAGAGACTGCGAGGGAGACAGCGAGAGAGACAGCGAGAGAGACAGCGAGAGAGACTGCGAGTGAGACTGTGAGGGAGACAGCGAGAAAGACTGCGAGGGAGAAAGCGAGAGAAACTGCGCGAGAGACTGCTATGGAGATAGCGAGAGAGACAGCGAGGGATACAGTGAGAGACACTGCGAGGGAGACTGTGATTGAGACGGCTAGGGAGACGGCGAGAGAGACTGCGAGGGAGACAGCGAGGGAGACAGCGAGGGAGACAGCGAGGGAGACAGCGAGAGAGACAGCGAGAGAGACTTCGAGAGAGACTGCGAGGGTGGCAGCGAGGGAGACAGCGAGGGAGACAGCGAGGGAGACAGCGAGGGAGACAGCGAGGGAGACAGCGAGGGAGACAGCGAGGGAGACAGCGACAGAGACAGCAAGAGAGACTGTGAGAGAGACTGCGATGGACACAGCGAGAGAGACTGCGAGGGACACGAGAGAGAATGCGAGAGAGATCGCGTGAGACAGCGAGGGAGACAGCGAGGGAGACACCGAGGGAGACAGCGAGGGAGACTGCGAGGGAGACTGCGAGGGAGACTGCGAGGGAGACTGCGAGGGAGACTGCGAGTGAGACTGCAAGAGAGACTGCAAGAGAGACTGCGAGGGAGACAGCGAGGGAGACTGCGAGGAAGACTGCGAGGAAGACTGCGAGGAAGACTGCGAGAGAGACTGCGAGAGAGACTGCGAGAGAGACTGCGAGAGAGACTGCGAGAGAGACTGCGAGAGAGACTGCGAGAGAGACTGCGAGGGAGAAAGCGAGAGAGACTGCGAGAGAGACTGCGAGGGAGAAAGCGAGAGAGACTGCGAGGGAGACTGCGAGGGAGACTGCGAGGGAGACAGCGAGAGAGACAGCGAGGGAGATAGCGAGGGAGATAGCGAGGGAGATAGCGAGAGAGACTGCGAGAGAGACTGCGAGAGAGACTGCGAGAGAGACTGCGAGAGAGACTGCGAGAGAGACTGTGAGGGAGACTGTGAGGGAGACAGCGAGGGAGACTGCTATGGAGATAGCGAGAGAGACAGCGAGGGATACAGCGAGAGAGACTGCGAGACTAACTGCGAGGGAGACGGCGAGGGAGATGGCGAGGGTGACAGCGAGAGAGAGAGCGAGAGAGGCAGCGAGGGAGACAGCGAGGTAGACAGCGAGAGAGACTTCGAGAGAGACTGCGAGAGAGACTGCGAGAGAGACTGCGAGAGAGACTGCGAGAGAGACTGCGAGGGAGACGGCGAGAGAGACGGCGAGAGAGACGGCGAGAGAGACAGCGAGGGAGACTGCGAGGGAGACAGCGAGAGAGACTGCGAGAGAGACTGCGAGAGAGACTGCGAGAGAGACTGCGAGAGAGACTGCGAGAGAGACTGCGAGAGAGACTGCGAGAGAGACAGGGAGAGGGACTGCGAGAGAGAAAGCGAGAGAGAAAGCCAGAGAGTGCGAGGGAGACAGCGAGTGAGACAGCGAGAGAGAATGCGAGAGAGACAGCGAGGGAGACAGCGAGGGAGACAGCGAGGGAGACAGCGAGGGAGACAGCGAGGGAGACAGCGAGGGAGACATCGAGAGAGACAACGAGAGAGACATCGAGAGAGACAGCGAAAGAGAATGCGAGAGAGACTGCGAGAGAGACATCCAGGGTTACTTCGAGGGAGACTTCGAGGGAGACTTCGAGGGAGACTGCGAGGGAGACAGCGTGAGAGACTGAGAGAGACAGCGAGAGAGACAGCGAGGGAGACAGCGAGGGAGACAGCGAGGGAGACAGCGAGGGAGACAGCGAGGGAGACAGCGAGGGAGACTGCGAGGGAGACTGTGAGGGAGACAGCGAGAGAGTCTGCGAGGGAGAGAGCGAGTGAGTGCGAGGGAGACAGCGAGGGAGACAGCGAGGGAGACAGCGAGGGAGACAGCGAGGGAGACATCGAGAGAGACAACGAGAGAGACAACGAGAGAGACAACGAGAGAGACATCGAGAGAGACAGCGAAAGACAATGCGAAAGAGACTGCGAGAGAGACTGCGAGTGAGACATCCAGGGTTACTTCGAGGGAGACTTCGAGGGAGACTGCGAGGGAGACTGCGAGGGAGACTGCGAGGGAGACAGCGTGAGAGACTGAGAGAGACAGCGAGAGAGACAGCGAGGGAGACAGCGAGGGAGACAGCGAGGGAGACAGCGAGGGAGACAGCGAGAGAGACAGCGAGAGAGACTGCGAGGGAGGCAGCGAGGGAGGCAGCGAGGGAGGCAGCGAGGGAGACAGCGACAGAGACTGCGAGAGTGACTGCGAGAGAGACTGCGAGGGACACAGCGAGGGAGACAGCGAGAGAGACTGCGAGAGAGACTGCGAGGGAGACAACGAGAGAGACTGCGAGAGAGATCACGTGAGACAGCGAGGGAGACAGCGAGGGAGATAGCCAGGGAGACTGCGAGAGAGAGAGCGAGAGACACAGCGAGGGAGACAGCGAGGGAGACAGCGAGAGAGACTGCGAGAGAGACTGCGAGAGAGACTGCGAGAGAGACTGCGAGAGAGACTGCGAGAGAGACTGCGAGGGAGACTGCGAGGGAGACTGCGAGGGAGACTGCGAGGGAGACTGCGAGGGAGGCAGCGTGGGAGGCAGCGAGGGAGACAGCAAGAGAAACCGCGAGGAAGACAGCGAGAGAGACTGCGAGAGAGACTGCGAGAGAGACTGCGAGGGAGACTGCGAGGGAGACTGCGAGGGAGACTGCGAGGGAGACTGCGAGGGAGACTGCGAGGGAGACAGCGAGGGAGACAGCGAAGGCGACTGCGAGAGACAGCGAGGGAGACAGCGAGGGAGAATGCGAGGGAGACAGCGAGGGAGACAGCGAGGGAAACTGCGAGGGAGACTGCGAGGGAGACTGCGAGGGAGACTGCGAGGGAGACTGCGAGGGAGACTGCGAGAGACACTGCGAGAGACACTGTGAGAGACACTGCGAGAGAGACTGCGAGGGAGACTGCGAGGGAGAATGCGAGGGAGAATGCGAGGGGGACAGCGAGGGGGACAGCGAGGGGGACAGCGAGGGGGACAGCGAGAGAGACAGCGAGGGAGACAGCGAGGGAGACAGCGAGGGAGACAGCGAGGGAGACAGCGAGGGAGACTGAGTGAGAGACTGCGAGATAGACAGCGAAAGAGACAGCGAAAGAGACAGCGAAAGAGACAGCGAGGGATACTGCGAGGGAGACTGCAAGGGAGACGGCGAGATAGACGGCGAGAGAGACAGCGAGTGAGACAGTGAGTGAGACGGCGTGGGAGGCGGTGAGAGACTGCGAGACAGATAGCGAGACAGTCTGCGAGAGAGACAGCGAGGGAGACCGCGAGGGAGACCGCGAGGGAGACAGCGAGGGAGACAGCGAGGGAGACATTGAGGGAGACAGTGAGAGAGACTGCGAGAGAGACTGCGAGAGAGACTGCGAGAGCGACTGCTAGGGAGACAGCGAGGGAGGCAGCGAGGGAGGCAGCGAGGGAGGCAGCGAGGGAGACAGCGAGAGAAACTGCGAGGAAGATGGCGAGAGAGACTGCGAGAGAGACGGCGAGGGAGACATTGAGGGAGAGAGCGAGAGACACAGCGAGGGAGAAAGCGAGGGAGACAGCGAGGGAGACAGCGAGGGAGACAGCGAGGGAGACAGCGAGAGAGACTGCGAGGGAGACTGCGAGGGAGACTGCGAGGGAGACTGCGAGGGAGACTGCGAGGGAGACAACGAGAGAGACTGCGAGAGAGATCACGTGAGACAGTGAGGGAGATAGCGAGGGAGACAGCGAGGGAGACTGCGAAAGAGAGAGCGAGAGACACAGCGAGGGAGACAGCAAGAGAGACAGCGAGAGAAACCGCGAGGGAGACTGCGAGAGAGACTGCGAGAGAGACTGCGAGGGATAGAGCGAGGGAGACAGCGAGGGAGACAGCGAGGGAGACAGCGAGGGAGACAGCGAGGGAGACAGCGAGGGAGACAGCGAGGGAGACAGCGAGAGTACATTGAGAGAGACAGCGAGAGAGACTGCGAGGGAGACTGCGAGGGAGACTGCGAGGGAGACTGCGAGGGAGACTGCGAGGGAGACGGCGAGAGAGACTGCGAGGGAGACTGCGAGGGAGACGGCGAGGGAGACGGCGAGGGAGACGGCGAGGGAGATGGCGAGGGAGACAGTGAGAGAGACTGCTATGGAGATAGCGAGAGAGACAGCGGGGGATACAGAGAGAGTGACTGCGAGGGAGACGACGAGGGAGACGGCGAGGGAGACGACGAGGGAGACGGCGAGGGAGACGGCGAGGGAGACGGCGAGGGAGACTGCGAGAGAGACTGCGAGGGAGACAGCGAGGGAGACAGCGAGGGAGACAGCGAGGGAAACTGCGAGAGAGACAGCGAGGGACACAGCGAGGGACACAGCGAGGGAGACAGCGAGGGAGACAGCGAGGGAGACAGCGAGGGAGACAGCGAGGGAGACAGCGAGGGAGACAGCGAGAGAGACAGCGAGAGAGACTGTGAGGGAAACAGCGAGGGAGACAGCGAGAGAGACTGCGAGGGAGACTGCGAGTGATACTGCGAGAGAGACTGCGAGGGAGACTGCGAGAGAGACTGCGAGAGAGACTGCGAGGGAGACTGCGAGGGAGACTGCGAGGGAGACTGCGAGGGAGACTGCGAGGGAGAATGCGAGAGAGACTGCGAGAGAGACTGCGAGAGGGATATTGAGGGAGATTGCGAGGGAGACTGCGAGGGAGACAGCGAGGGAGACTGCGAGGGAGGAAGCGAGAGAAACTGCGAGAGAGACTGCTATGGAGATAGCGAGAGAGACAGCGAGGGAGACAGCGATTGAGACGGCGAGGGAGAGAGCGAGGGAGAGAGCGAGGGAGACAGCGAGGGAGAGAGCGAGGGAGACAGCGAGGGAGAGAGCGAGGGAGAGAACGAGGGAGACAGCGAGGGAGACAGCGAGGGAGACAGCGAGGGAGACAGCGAGAGAGACATCGAGGGAGACTGCGAGGGAGGCAGCGAGGGAGGCAGCGAGGGAGGCAGCGAGGGAGGCAGCGAGGGAGGCAGCGAGGGAGACAGCGAGGGAGACAGCGACAGAGAATGCGAGAGAGATCGTGTGAGACAGCGAGGGAGCCAGCGAGGGAGATAGCGAGGGAGACAGCGAGGGAGACTGCGAGAGAGATCGTGTGAGACAGCGAGGGAGCCAGCGAGGGAGATAGCGAGGGAGACAGCGAGGGAGACTGCGAGAGAGAGAGCGAGAGACACAGCGAGGGAGACAGCAAGAGAGACAGCAAGAGAGACTGCAAGAGAGACTGCAAGAGAGACTGCAAGAGAGACTGCGAGGGAGACTGCGAGGGAGACTGCGAGGGAGACTGCGAGGGAGACAGCGTGGGAGGCAGCGAGGGAGACAGCGAGGAAGACTGCGAGAGAGACTGCGAGAGAGACTGCGAGAGAGACTGCGAGAGAGACTGCGAGAGAGACTGAGAGAGAGACTGCGAGAGAGACTGCGAGAGAGACTGCGAGAGAGACTACGAGAGAGACTACGAGGGAGAAAGCGAGAGAGAAAGCGAGAGAGACTGCGAGGGAGGAAGCGAGAGAGACTGCGAGGGAGACTGCAAGGGAGATAGCGAGGGAGATAGCGAGAGAGACTGCGAGGGAGACGGCGAGGGAGAAAGCGAGAGAGTCTGCGAGGGAGACAGCGATAGAAACTGCGAGGGAGTCAGCGAGAGAGACTGCGAGAGAGACTGCGAGAGAGACTGCGAGAGAGACCTCGAGGGAGACAGCGAGGAAGACAGCGAGGAAGACAGCGAGGAAGACAGCGAGGAAGACAGCGAGGAAGACAGCGAGGAAGACAGCGAGGAAGACAGCGAGAGAGACTGCGAGAGAGACTGCGAGGGAGACAGTGAGGGAGATAGCGAGAGAGACAGCGAGAGAGACTGCGAGTGAGACTGTGAGGGAGACAGCGAGAGAGACTGCGAGGGAGAAAGCGAGAGAAACTGCGAGAGAGACTGCTATGGAGATAGCGAGAGAGACAGCGAGGGATACAGCGCGAGACACTGCGAGAGAGAATGCGAGGGAG
Organism: Heterodontus francisci; assembly: GCF_036365525.1. Classification (NCBI taxonomy): domain Eukaryota; kingdom Metazoa; phylum Chordata; class Chondrichthyes; order Heterodontiformes; family Heterodontidae; genus Heterodontus; species Heterodontus francisci. The sequence goes on from NC_090384.1 coordinate 652,123, forward strand.
ACAGCGATTGAAACGGCGAGGGAGACGGCGAGAGGGAGAGCGAGAGAGAGAGAGCGAGAGAGACAGCAAGGGAGACAGCGAGGGAGACAGCGAGGGAGACAGCGAGGGAGACAGCGAGGGAGACAGCGAGGGAGACAGCGAGGGAGACAGCGAGGGAGACAGCGAGAGAGACTTCGAGAGAGACTTCGAGAGAGACTTCGAGAGAGACTGCGAGGGAGGCAGCGAGGAAGACAGCGAGAGAGACAGCGACAGAGACAGCGAGAGAGACAGCGACAGAGACAGCGACAGAGACAGCGACAGAGACAGAGACTGTGAGAGAGACTGCAAGGGACACAGCGAGAGAAACTGCGAGAAAGACAACGAGAGAGAATGCGAGAGAGATCGCGTGAGACAACGAGGGAGACAGCGAGGGAGACAGCGAGGGAGACAGCGAGGGAGACAGCGAGGGAGACGGCGTGGGAGACGGCGTGGGAGGCAGTGAGAGACTGCGAGACAGATAGCGAGACAGTCTGCGAGAGAGACCGCGAGGGAGACCGCGAGGGAGACAGCGAGGGAGACAGCGAGGGAGACAGCGAGGGAGACAGCGAGGGAGACAGCGAGGGAGACAGCGAGGGAGACAGCGAGGGAGACAGCGAGAGAGACTGCGAGAGCGACTGCGAGAGCGACTGCTGGGGAGACAGCGAGGGAAGCCGCGAGGGAGGCAGCGAGGGAGACAGCGAGGGAGACAGCGAGGGAGACAGCGAGGGAGACAGCGAGAGAAACTGCGAGGAAGACGGCGAGAGAGACAGCAAGGGAGACAGCGAGGGAGACAGCGAGGGAGACAGCGAGGGAGACAGCGAGGGAGACAGCGAGAGAAACTGCGAGGAAGACGGCGAGAGAGACAGCGAGGGAGACGGCGAGAGAGACGGCGAGAGAGACGGCGAGGGAGACGGCGAGGGAGACAGTGAGGGAGACTGCGAGGGAGAGAGCGAGGGACACAGCGAGGGAGACAGCGAGGGAGACAGCGAGGGAGACAGCGAGGGAGACAGCGAGGGAGACAGCGAGGGATACAGCGAGGGAGACAGCGAGAGAGACTGCGAGAGAGACTGCGAGGGAGACTGCGAGGGAGACTGCGAGGGAGACTGCGAGGGAGAATGCGAGGGAGACTGCGAGGGAGACTGCGAGGGAGACTGCGAGGGAGACAGCGTGGGAGACAGCGTGGGAGACAGCGTGGGAGACAGCGTGGGAGACAGCGTGGGAGACAGCGAGGGAGACAGCGAGGGAGACTGTGAGAAGGACGGCGAGAAGGACTGTGATAGAGACAGCGAGAGAGACTGCGAGGGACACAGCGAGAGAGACTGCGAGGGAGACAACGAGAGAGACTGCGAGAGAGATCACGTGAGACAGCGAGGGAGACAGTGAGGGAGATAGCGAGGGAGACAGCGAGGGAGACTGCGAGAGAGAGAGCGAGAGACACAGCGACGGAGACAGCAAGAGAGACTGCAAGAGAGACTGCAAGAGAGACTGCGAGGGAGACAGCGTGGGAGGCAGCGAGGGAGACAGCGAGAGAAACCGCGAGGAAGACAGCGAGAGAGACAGCGAGAGAGACAGCGAGAGAGACTGCGAGAGAGACTGCGAGAGAGACTGCGAGAGAGACTGCGAGAGAGACTGCGAGAGAGACTGCGAGAGATACAGCGAGGGATAGAGCGAGGGAGACAGCGAGGGAGACAGCGAGGGAGACAGCGAGAGAGACAGCGAGAGAGACAGCGAGAGAGACAGCGAGTGAGACTGCGAGGGAGACTGCGAGGGAGACGGCGAGGGAGACGGCGAGGGAGACGACGAGGGAGACGACGAGGGAGACAGCAAGGGAGACAGCGACAGAGACAGCGACAGAGACAGAGACAGCGAGGGAGACAGCAAGGGAGACAGTGAGAGAGACTGCTATGGAGATAGCGCGAGAGATAGCGGGGGATACAGAGTGACTGCGAGGGAGACGGCGAGGGAGACAGCGAGGGAGACAGCGAGGGAATCAGCGAGGGAGACATCGAGAGAGACTGCGAGAGAGACTGCGAGAGAGACTGCGAGGGAGACAGCGAGGGAGACAGCGAGGGAGACAGTGAGGGAAACTGCGAGAGAGACAGCGAGGGACACAGCGAGGGACAAAGCGAGGGAGACAGCAAGGGAGACAGCGAGAGAGACAGCGAGAGAGACTGCGAGGGAGACTGCGAGGGAGACAGCGAGAGAGACTGCGAGAGAGAGCGCGTGAGAGACAGCGAGAGAGACTGCGTGGGAGACAGTGACGGAGACAGCTCGGGAGACAGATCGGGAGACAGCGAGGGAGACAGCGCTGGAGACAGCGAGAGAGAATGCGAGAAGGACTGCGAGAGAGACAGCGAGGGAGAAAGCGAGAGCGACTTCGAGAGAGACTGCGAGGGAGACAGCGAGAGAGACTGTGAGGGAAACAGCGAGGGAGACAGCGAGGGAGACTGCGAGGGAGACTGCGAGGGAGACTGCGAGTGAGACTGCGAGTGAGACTGCGAGAGAGACTGCGAGAGAGACTGTGAGAGAGACCTCGAGGGAGACAGCGAGGGAGACAGCGAGAGAGACTGTGAGGGAGACAGCGAGAGAGACTGCGAGGGAGGAAGCGAGAGAAACTGCGAGAGAGACTGCTATGGAGATAGCGAGAGAGACAGCGAGGGATACAGCGAGAGACACTGCGAGAGAGAATGCGAGGGAGACAGCGATTGAGACGGCGAGAGAGAGAGCGAGGGAGAGAGCGAGGGAGAGAGCGAGGGAGAGAGCGAGGGAGAGAGCGAGGGAGAGAGCGAGGGATAGAGCGAGGGATAGAGCGAGGGAGACAGCGAGGGAGACAGCGAGGTAGACAGCGAGGTAGACAGCGAGGTAGACAGCGAGGTAGACAGCGAGAGAGACTGTGAGGGAGACTGCGAGGGAGGCAGCGAGGGAGGCAGCGAGGGAGGCAGCGAGGGAGGCAGCGAGGGAGGCAGCGAGGGAGTCAGCGAGGGAGACAGCGAGGGAGACAGCGAGGGAGGCAGCGAGTGAGACAGCGACAGAGACAGCGAGAGAGACTGCGAGGGAGACAACGAGAGAGAATGCGAGAGAGATCGTGTGAGACAGCGAGGGAGACAGCGAGGGAGATAGCGAGGGAGACAGCGAGGGAGACTGCGAGAGAGAGAGCGAGAGACACAGCGAGGGAGACAGCAATAGAGACAGCGAGAGAGACAGCGAGGGAGAAAGCGAGGGAGACAGCGAGAGAGACTGCGAGAGAGACTGCGAGAGAGACTGCAAGAGAGACTGCGAGGGAGACAGCGTGGGAGACAGCGTGGGAGACAGCGTGGGAGACAGCGTGGGAGACAGCGTGGGAGACAGCGTGGGAGGCAGCGAGGGAGACAGCGAGGGAGACAGCGAGGGAGACAGCGAGAGAGAAAGCGAGAGAGACTGCGAGGGAGAAAGCGAGAGAGACTGCGAGGGAGACTGCAAGGGAGACAGCGAGAGAGACAGCGAGGGAGATAGCAAGGGAGATAGCACGGGAGATAGCGAGAGAGACTGCGAGAGAGACTGCGAGAGAGACTGCGAGGGAGACTGCGAGGGAGAAGGCGAGAGAGACTGCGAAGGAGACAGCGATAGAAACTGCGAGGGAGTCAGCGAGAGAGACAGCGAGAGAGACTGCGAGAGAGACTGTGAGAGAGACCTCGAGGGAGACAGCGAGGAAGACAGCGAGGAAGACAGCGAGGAAGACAGCGAGGAAGACAGCGAGAGAGACTGCGAGGGAGACAGCGAGAGAGAGAGCGAGAGAGACTGTGAGGGAGACAGCGAGAGAGACTGCGAGGGAGAAAGCGAGAGAAACTGCGAGAGAGACTGCTATGGAGATAGCGAGAGAGACAGCGAGGGATACAGCGAGAGACACTGCGAGAGAGAATGCGAGGGAGACAGCGATTGAGACGGCGAGGGAGACGGCGAGAGAGAGAGCGAGAGAGAGAGCGAGGGAGAGAGCGAGGGAGAGAGCGAGGGAGAGAGCGAGGGAGACAGCGAGGGAGACAGCGAGGGAGACAGCGAGGGAGACAGCGAGGGAGACAGCGAGGAAGACAGCGAGGAAGACAGCGAGGAAGACAGCAAGGAAGACAGCGAGGAATACAGCGAGGAAGACAGCGAGGAAGACAGCGAGAGAGACTGCGAGGGAGACAGCGAGAGAGACTGCGAGGGAGAAAGCGAGAGAAACTGCGAGAGAGACTGCTATGGAGATAGCGGGGGATACAGCGAGAGACACTGCGAGAGAGAATGCGAGGGAGACAGCGATTGAGACGGCGAGGGAGACGGCGAGAGGGAGAGAGAGCGAGAGAGAGAGAGCAAGAGAGAAAGCGAGAGAGACAGCGAGGGAGACAGCGAGGGAGACAGCGAGGGAGACAGCGAGGGAGACAGCGAGGGAGACAGCGAGGGAGACAGCGAGGGAGACAGCGAGGTAGACAGCGAGAGAGACTTCGAGAGAGACTGCGAGGGAGGCAGTGAGGGAGACAGCGAGAGAGACAGCGACAGAGACAGCGACAGAGACAGCGAGAGAGACAGCGAGAGAAACTGCGAGGGAGACAACGAGAGAGAATGCGAGAGAGATCGCGTGAGACAGCGAGGGAGACGGCGAGGGAGACGGCGTGGGAGACGGCGTGGGAGACGGCGTGGGAGACGGCGTGGGAGACGGCGTGGGAGACGGCGTGGGAGACGGCGTGGGAGACGGCGTGGGAGGCGGTGAGAGACTGCGAGACAGATAGCGAGACAGTCTGCGAGAGAGACCGCGAGGGAGACATCGAGGGAGACAGCGAGGGAGACAGCAAGGGAGACAGCGAGGGAGACAGCGAGGGAGACAGCGAGGGAGACAGCGAGGGAGACTGCGAGAGAGACTGCGAGAGCGACTGCTGGGGAGACAGCGAGGGAGGCAGCGAGGGAGGCAGCGAGAGAGGCAGCGAGGGAGACAGCAAGAGAGACTGCGAGGAAGACGGCGAGAGAGACTGCGAGAGAGACGGCGATGGAGACGGCGAGGGAGACGGCGTGGGAGACGGCGTGGGAGGCGGTGAGAGACTGCGAGACAGATAGCGAGACAGTCTGCGAGAGAGACCGCGAGGGAGACAGCGAGGGAGACAGCGAGGGGGACAGCGAGGAAGACAGCGAGGGAGACAGCGAGAGAGACAGCGAGGGAGACAGCGAGAGAGACTGTGAGGGAAACAGCGAGGGAGACTGCGAGGGAGACTGCGAGGGAGACTGCGAGAGAGACTGCGAGAGAGACTGCGAGAGAGACTGCGAGAGAGACTGCGAGGGAGACTGCGAGGGAGACTGCGAGGGAGACTGCGAGGGAGACTGCGAGAGAGACTGCGAGGGAGACTGCGAGAGAGACTGCAAGAGGGATATTGAGGGAGACTGCGAGGGAGACAGCGAGGGAGACAGCGAGGGAGACAGCGAGGGAGACAGCGAGGGAGACTGCGAGGGAGACTGCGAGGGAGACTGCGAGGGAGACTGCGAGAGAGACTGCGAGAGAGACTGCGAGGGAGAGAGCGAGAGAGAAAGCGAGAGAGAAAGCGAGAGAGACTGCGAGAGAGACTGCGAGAGAGACAGCGATAGAAACAGCAAGGGAGTCAGCGAGAGAGACAGCGAGAGAGACTGCGAGAGAGACTGCGAGAGAGACTGTGAGAGAGACCTCGAGGGAGACAGCGAGGGAGACAGCGAGAGAGACTGTGAGGGAGACAGCGAGGGAGACAGTGAGAGAGTCAGCGAGAGAGACTGTGAGGGAGACAGCGAGAGAGACTGCGAGGGAGGAAGCGAGAGAAACAGCGAGAGAGACTGCTATGGAGATAGCGAGAGAGACAGCGAGAGAGAGAGCGAGGGAGAGAGCGAGGGAGAGAGCGAGGGAGACAGCGAGGGAGACAGCGAGGGAGACAGCGAGAGAGACATCGAGAGAGACTGCGAGGGAGGCAGCGAGGGAGACAGCGAGGGAGACAGCGACAGAGACAGCAATAGAGACTGCGAGAGAGACTGCGAGGGAGACAACGAGAGAGAATGCGAGAGAGATCGTGTGAGACAGCGAGGGAGACAGCGAGGGAGATAGCGAGGGAGACAGCGAGGGAGACAGCGAGGGAGACAGCGAGGGAGACTGCGAGAGAGAGAGCGAGAGAGAGAGCGAGAGACACAGCGAGGGAGACAGCGAGGAAGACTGCGAGAGAGACTGCGAGAGAGACTGCGAGAGAGACTGCGAGAGAGACTGCAAGAGAGACTGCAAGAGAGACTGCGAGGGAGACTGCGAGGGAGAAAGCGAGAGAGAAAGCGAGAGAGACTGCGAGGGAGAAAGCGAGAGAGACTGCGAGGGAGACTGCAAGGGAGACAGCGAGAGAGGCAGCGAGAGAGACAGCGAGGGAGACAGCGAGGGAGATAGCGAGGGAGATAGCGAGAGAGACTGCGAGAGAGACTGCGAGGGAGACGGCGAGGGAGACGGCGAGGGAGACGGCGAGGGAGACGGCGAGGGAGACGGCGAGGGAGACAGCGATAGAAACTGCGAGGGAGTCAGCGAGAGAGACAGCGAGAGAGACTGCGAGAGAGACCTCGAGGGAGACAGCGAGGAAGACAGCGAGGAAGACAGCGAGGAAGACAGCGAGGAAGACAGCGAGGAAGACAGCGAGGAAGACAGCGAGGAAGACAGCGAGAGAGACTGTGAGGGAGACAGCGAGGGAGACAGCGAGAGAGACAGCGAGAGAGACAGCGAGAGAGACTGCGAGGGAGAAAGCGAGAGAAACTGCGAGAGAGACTGCTATGGAGATAGCGAGAGAGACAGCGAGGGATACAGCGAGAGACACTGCGAGAGAGAATGCGAGGGAGACAGCGATTGAGACGGCGAGGGAGACGGCGAGAGGGAGAGCGAGAGAGAGAGCGAGGGAGACAGCGAGGGAGACAGCGAGGGAGACAGCGAGGTAGACAGCGAGGGAGACAGCGAGGTAGACAGCGAGGTAGACAGCGAGGGAGGCAGCGAGGGAGACAGCGAGAGAGACAGCGACAGAGACAGCGACAGAGACAGCGACAGAGACAGCGACAGAGACAGCGACAGAGACTGTGAGAGAGACTGCAAGGGACACAGCGAGAGAAACTGCGAGGGAGACAACGAGAGAGAATGCGAGAGAGATCGCGTGAGACAGCGAGGGAGACAGCGAGGGAGACAGCGAGGAAGACAGCGAGGAAGACGGCGAGAGAGACTGCGAGAGAGACGGCGAGGGAGACGGCGAGGGAGACGGCGAGGGAGACGGCGAGGGAGACGGCGAGGGAGACAGTGAGGGAGACAGTGAGGGATACTGTGAGGGAGAGAGCGAGGGACACAGCGAGGGAGAAAGCGAGGGAGACAGCGAGGGAGACAGCGAGGGAGACAGCGAGGGAGACAGCGAGAGAGACTGCGAGAGAGACTGCGAGGGAGACAGTGAGGGAGACAGCGAGAGAGACAGCGAGAGAGACTGCGAGGGAGAAAGCGAGAGAAACTGCGAGAGAGACTGCTATGGAGATAGCGAGAGAGACAGCGAGGGATACAGCGAGAGACACTGCGAGAGAGAATGCGAGGGAGACAGCGATTGAGACGGCGAGGGAGACGGCGAGAGGGAGAGCGAGAGAGAGAGCGAGAGAGACAGCGAGGGAGACAGCGAGGGAGACAGCGAGGTAGACAGCGAGGTAGACAGCGAGGTAGACAGCGAGGGAGGCAGCGAGAAAGACAGCGAGAGAGACAGCGACAGAGACAGCGACAGAGACAGCGACAGAGACTGTGAGCGAGACTGCAAGGGACACAGCGAGAGAAACTGCGAGGGAGACAACGAGAGCGAATGCGAGAGAGATCGCGTGAGACAGCGAGGGAGACAGCGAGGGAGACGGCGAGGGAGACGGCGAGGGAGACAGCGAGGGAGACAGCGAGGGAGACAGCGAGGGAGACAGCGAGAGAGACTGCGAGAGCGACTGCTGGGGAGACAGCGAGGGAGACTGCGAGGGAGACAGTGAGGGATACTGTGAGGGATACTGTGAGGGAGAGAGCGAGGGACACAGCGAGGGAGAAAGCGAGGGAGACAGCGAGGGAGACAGCGAGGGAGACAGCGAGGGAGACAGCGAGAGAGACTGCGAGAGAGACTGCGAGGGAGACAGTGAGGGAGACAGCGAGAGAGACAGCGAGAGAGACTGCGAGGGAGAAAGCGAGAGAAACTGCGAGAGAGACTGCTATGGAGATAGCGAGAGAGACAGCGAGGGATACAGCGAGAGACACTGCGAGAGAGAATGCGAGGGAGACAGCGATTGAGACGGCGAGGGAGACGGCGAGAGGGAGAGCGAGAGAGAGAGCGAGAGAGACAGCGAGGGAGACAGCGAGGGAGACAGCGAGGGAGACAGCGAGGTAGACAGCGAGGTAGACAGCGAGGGAGGCAGCGAGGGAGACAGCGAGAGAGACAGCGACAGAGACAGCGACAGAGACAGCGACAGAGACTGTGAGAGAGACTGCAAGGGACACAGCGAGAGAAACTGCGAGGGAGACAACGAGAGCGAATGCGAGAGAGATCGCGTGAGACAGCGAGGGAGACAGCGATGGAGACGGCGAGGGAGACGCCGAGGGAGACAGCGAGGGAGACAGCGAGGGAGACAGCGAGGGAGACAGCGAGGGAGACAGCGAGAGAGACTGCGAGAGCGACTGCTGGGGAGACAGCGAGGGAGGCAGCGAGGGAGACAGCGAGGGAGACAGCGAGGAAGACGGCGAGAGAGACTGCAAGAGAGACGGCGAGTGAGACGGCGAGGGAGACGGCGAGGGAGACAGTGAGGGAGACAGTGAGGGAGAAAGCGAGGGAGACAGCGAGGGAGACAGCGAGGGAGACAGCGAGGGAGACAGCGAGAGAGACTGCGAGGGAGACTGCGAGGGAGACTGCGAGGGAGACAGCGAGGGAGACAGCGAGGGAGACAGCGAGGGAGACTGTGAGAAGGACGGCGAGAAGGACTGTGATAGAGACAGCGAGAGAGACTGCGAGGGACACAGCGAGAGAGACAGCGTGGGAGGCAGCGAGAGAGACTGCGAGAGATACAGCGAGGGATAGAGCGAGGGAGAAAGCGAGAGAGACTGCGAGGGAGACTGCGAGGGAGACGGCGAGGGAGACGACGAGGAAGACGACGAGGGAGACGGCGAGGGAGACGGCGAGGGAGACGGCGAGGGAGACGGCGAGGGAGACGGCGAGGGAGACGGCGAGGGAGACGGCCAGGGAGACGGCCAGGGAGACGGCCAGGGAGACGGCGACAGAGACAGCGACAGAGACAGCAAGGGAGACAGCGACAGAGACAGCAACAGAGACAGAGACAGAGACAGCAAGGGAGACAGTGAGAGAGACTGCTATGGAGATAGCGCGAGAGATAGCGGGGGAGACATCGAGAGAGACTGCGAGAGAGACTGCGAGAGAGACTGCGAGGGAGACTGCGAGGGAGACAGCGAGGGAAACTGCGAGAGACACAGCGAGGGACACAGCGAGAGAGACAGCGAGAGAGACAGCGAGAGAGACAGCGAGAGAGACAGCGAGAGAGACAGCGAGAGAGACAGCGAGAGAGACTGCGAGGGAGACAGCGAGAGAGACTGCGAGGGAGACAGTGACGGAGACAGCTCGGGAGACAGCGAGGGAGACAGCGCTGGAGACAGCGAGAGAGACAGCGAGAAGGACTGCGAGAGAGACAGCGAGGGAGAAAGCGAGAGCGACTTCGAGAGAGACTGCGAGGGAGACAGCGAGAGAGACTGTGAGGGAAACAGCGAGGGAGACAGCGAGAGAGACTGCGAGTGAGACTGCGAGTGAGACTGCGAGTGAGACTGCGAGTGAGACTGCGAGTGAGACTGCGAGTGAGACTGCGAGAGAGACTGCGAGAGAGACTGCGAGAGAGACTGCGAGAGAGACTGCGAGGGAGACTGCGAGGGAGACTGCGAGAGAGAATGCGAGAGAGACTGCGAGAGAGACTGCGAGAGGGATATTGAGGGAGACTGCGAGGGAGACAGCGAGGGAGACAGCGAGGGAGACAGCGAGAGAGACAGCGAGAGAGACAGCGAGAGAGACAGCGAGGGAGACAGCGAGGGAGACAGCGAGGGAGACAGCGAGGGAGACTGCGAGAGAGACTGCGAGAGAGACTGCGAGGGAGAGAGCGAGGGAGAGAGCGAGGGAGAAAGCGAGAGAGACTGCGAGGGAGACAGCGATAGAGACAGCGAGGGAGTCAGTGAGAGAGACAGCGAGAGAGACAGCGAGAGAGACTGCGAGAGAGACTGCGAGAGAGACTGTGAGAGAGGCCTCGAGGGAGACAGCGAGGGAGACAGCGAGAGAGAATGTGAGGGAGACAGCGAGGGAGACAGTGAGAGAGACAGCGAGAGAGACTGTGAGGGAGACAGCGAGAGAGACTGCGAGGGAGGAAGCGAGAGAAACTGCGAGGGAGACGGCGAGAGAGAGAGCGAGGGAGAGAGCGAGGGAGAGAGCGAGGGAGAGAGCGAGGGAGAGAGCGAGGGAGACAGCGAGGGAGACAGCGAGGGAGACAGCGAGGGAGACAGCGAGGTAGACAGCGAGAGAGACATCGAGAGAGACATCGAGAGAGACTGCGAGGGAGACTGCGAGGGAGACTGCGAGGGAGACTGCGAGGGAGACTGCGAGGGAGACTGCGAGGGAGGCAGCGAGGGAGGCAGCGAGGGAGACAGCGAGGGAGACAGCGAGGGAGACAGCGAGGGAGACAGCGAGGGAGACAGCGAGGGAGACAGCAATAGAGACTGCGAGGAAGACAACGAGAGAGAATGCGAGAGAGATCGTGTGAGACAGCGAGGGAGATAGCGAGGGAAACAGCGAGGGAGACTGTGAGAGAGAGAGCGAGAGACACAGCGAGGGAGACAGCAATAGAGACAGCGTGGGAGACAGCGTGGGAGACAGCGTGGGAGACAGCGTGGGAGACAGCGTGGGAGGCAGCGAGGGAGACAGCGAGAGAGACTGCGAGAGAGACTGCGAGAGAGACTGCGAGAGAGACTGCGAGAGAGACTGCGAGGGAGAAAGCGAGAGAGAAAGCGAGAGAGAAAGCGAGAGAGACTGCGAGGGAGAAAGCGAGAGAGACTGCGAGGGAGACTGCAAGGGAGACAGCGAGAGAGACAGCGAGGGAGATAGCAAGGGAGATAGCGCGGGAGATAGCGAGAGAGACTGCGAGAGAGACTGCGATAGAAACTGCGAGGGAGTCAGCGAGAGAGACAGCGAGAGAGACTGCGAGAGAGACTGCGAGAGAGACTGTGAGAGAGACCTCGAGGGAGACAGCGAGGGAGACAGCGAGGAAGACAGCGAGGAAGACAGCGAGAGAGACAGCGAGGAAGACAGCGAGAGAGACTGCGAGGGAGACTGCGAGGGAGACAGTGAGGGAGACAGCGAGAGAGACAGCGAGAGAGACTGTGAGGGAGACAGCGAGAGAAACTGCGAGAGAGACTGCTATGGAGATAGCGAGAGAGACAGCGAGGGATACAGCGAGAGACACTGCGAGAGAGAATGCGAGGGAGACAGCGATTGAGACGGCGAGGGAGACGGCGAGAGAGAGAGCGAGAGAGAGAGCGAGAGAGAGAGCGAGAGAGAGAGCGAGGAAGACAGCGTTGTAGACAGCGAGGAACACAGCGAGGAAGACAGCGAGGAAGACAGCGAGGAAGACAGCGAGGAAGACAGCGAGAGAGACTGCGAGAGAGACTGCGAGGGAGACAGTGAGGGAGACAGCGAGGGAGACAGCGAGGGAGACAGCGAGAGAGACAGCGAGAGAGACTGCGAGTGAGACTGTGAGGGAGACAGCGAGAGAGACTGCGAGGGAGAAAGCGAGAGAAACTGCGAGAGAGACTGCTATGGAGATAGCGAGGGATACAGCGAGAGACACTGCGAGAGAGAATGCGAGGGAGACAGCGATTGAGACGGCGAGGGAGACGGCGAGAGGGAGAGCGAGAGAGAGAGCGAGAGAGAGAGCGAGAGAGACAGCGAGGGAGACAGCGAGGGAGACAGCGAGGGAGGCAGCGAGGGAGACAGCGAGGGAGACAGCGAGGGAGACAGCGAGGTAGACAGCGAGGTAGACAGCGAGAGAGACTTCGAGAGAGACTGCGAGGGAGGCAGCGAGGGAGACAGCGAGAGAGACAGCGAGAGAGACAGCGACAGAGACAGTGAGAGAGACTGCAAGGGACACAGCGAGAGAAACTGCGAGGGAGACGACGAGAGAGAATGCGAGAGAGATCGCGTGAGACAGCGAGGGAGACAGCGAGGGAGACGGCGAGGGAGACGGCGAGGGAGACGGCGAGGGAGACGGCGTGGGAGACGGCGTGGGAGACGGCGTGGGAGTCGGTGAGAGACTGCGAGACAGATAGCGAGACAGTCTGCGAGAGAGACCGCGAGGGAGACAGCGAGGGAGACAGCGAGGGAGACAGCGAGGGAGACAGCGAGGGAGACAGCGAGGGAGACAGCCAGGGAGACAGCCAGGGAGACAGCCAGGGAGACAGCCAGGGAGACAGCGAGGGAGACAGCGAGGGAGACAGCGAGAGAGACTGCGAGAGAGACTGCGAGAGCGACTGCTGGGGAGACAGCGAGGGAGGCAGCGAGGGAGGCAGCGAGGGAGGCAGCGAGGGAGGCAGCGAGGGAGGCAGCGAGGGAGACAGCGAGAGAGACTGCGAGGAAGACGGCGAGAGAGACTGCGAGAGAGACGGCGAGGGAGACGGCGTGGGAGACGGCGTGGGAGACGGCGTGGGAGACGGCGTGGGAGGCGGTGAGAGACTGCGAGACAGATAGCGAGACAGTCTGCGAGAGAGACCGCGAGGGAGACAGCGAGGGAGACAGCGAGGGAGACAGCGAGGGAGACAGCGAGGGAGACAGCGAGGGAGACAGCGAGAGTACATTGAGAGAGACAGCGAGAGAGACAGCGAGAGAGACGGCGAGAGAGACGGCGAGGGAGACGGCGAGGGAGACGGCGAGGGAGACGACGAGGGAGACGACGAGGGAGACGACGAGGGAGACGACGAGGGAGACGACGAGGGAGACGGCGAGGGAGACGGCGAGGGAGACGGCGAGGGAGACGGCGAGGGAGACGGCGAGGGAGACGGCGAGGGAGACAGCGAGGGAGACAGCGACAGAGACAGCGACAGAGACAGCGACAGAGACAGACAGCGAGGGAGACAGCAAGGGAGACAGTGAGAGAGACTGCTATGGAGATAGCGCGAGAGATAGCGGGGGATACAGAGTGACTGCGAGGGAGACGGCGAGGGAGACAGCGAGGGAGACAGCGAGGGAGACAGCGAGGGAGACTGCGAGAGAGACTGCGAGGGAGACTGCGAGGGAGACAGCGAGGGAGACAGCGAGGGAGACAGCGAGGGAGACAGCGAGGGAGGCAGCGAGGGAGACAGCGAGGGAGACAGCGAGGGAGACAGCGAGGGAGAAAGCGAGAGCGACTTCGAGAGAGACTGCGAGGGAGACAGCGAGAGAGACTGTGAGGGAAACAGCGAGGGAGACAGCGAGAGAGACTGCGAGGGAGACTGCGAGGGAGACTGCGAGACAGACTGCGAGACAGACTGCGAGACAGACTGCGAGACAGACTGCGAGGGAGACTGCAAGGGAGACTGCGAGGGAGACTGCGAGGGAGACTGCGAGGGAGACTGCGAGGGAGACTGCGAGGGAGACTGCGAGAGAGAATGCGAGAGAGACTGCGAGAGAGACTGCGAGAGGGATATTGAGGGAGACTGTGAGGGAGACAGCGAGGGAGACAGCGAGGGAGACAGCGAGGGAGACAGCGAGAGAGACAGCGAGGGAGACTGCGAGGGAGACTGCGAGGGAGACTGCGAGGGAGACTGCGAGAGAGACTGCGAGGGAGAGAGCGAGGGAGAAAGCGAGAGAGAAAGCGAGAGAGACTGCGAGGGAGACAGCGATAGAGACAGCGATAGAGACAGCGAGGGAGTCAGTGAGAGAGACAGTGAGAGAGACTGCGAGAGAGACTGCGAGAGAGACTGCGAGAGAGACCTCGAGGGAGACAGCGAGGGAGACAGCGAGAGAGACTGTGAGGGAGTCAGCGAGGGAGACAGCGAGAGAGACTGCGAGGGAGGAAGCGAGAGAAACTGCGAGAGAGACTGCTATGGAGATAGCGAGAGAGAATGCGAGGGAGACAGCGATTGAGACGGCGAGGGAGAGAGCGAGGGAGAGAGCGAGGGAGAGAGCGAGGGAGAGAGCGAGGGAGAGAGCGAGGGAGAGAGCGAGGGAGACAGCGAGGGAGACAGCGAGGGAGACAGCGAGGGAGACAGCGAGGGAGACAGCGAGGGAGACAGCGAGGTAGACAGCGAGAGAGACTTCGAGGGAGACTGCGAGGGAGACTGCGAGAGAGACTGCGAGAGAGACTGCGAGGGAGACAGCGAGGGAGACAGCGAGGGAGACAGCGAGGGAGACAGCGAGGGAGACAGCGAGGGAGACAGCGAGGGAGACAGCGAGAGAGAATGCGAGAAGGACTGCGAGAGAGACAGCGAGGGAGAAAGCGAGAGCGACTTCGAGAGAGACTGCGAGGGAGACAGCGAGAGAGACTGTGAGGGAAACAGCGAGGGAGACAGCGAGAGAGACTGCGAGGGAGACTGCGAGGGAGACTGCGAGAGAGACTGCGAGACAGACTGCGAGACAGACAGCGAGACAGACAGCGAGACAGACTGCGAGACAGACTGCGAGACAGACTGCGAGACAGACTGCGAGACAGACTGCGAGGGAGACTGCGAGGGAGACTGCGAGGGAGACTGCGAGGGAGACTGCGAGGGAGACTGCGAGGGAGACTGCGAGGGAGACTGCGAGAGAGAATGCGAGAGAGACTGCGAGAGAGACTGCGAGAGGGATATTGAGGGAGACTGCGAGGGAGACAGCGAGGGAGACAGCGAGGGAGACAGCGAGGGAGACAGCGAGGGAGACAGCGAGAGAGACAGCGAGGGAGACTGCGAGGGAGACTGCGAGGGAGACTGCGAGGGAGACTGCGAGGGAGAGAGCGAGGGAGAAAGCGAGAGAGAAAGCGAGAGAGACTGCGAGGGAGACAGCCATAGAGACAGCGATAGAGACAGCGAGGGAGTCAGTGAGAGAGACAGTGAGAGAGACTGCGAGAGAGACTGCGAGAGAGACCTTGAGGGAGACAGCGAGGGAGACAGCGAGAGAGACTGTGAGGGAGACAGCGAGGGAGACAGCGAGGGAGACAGCGAGAGAGACTGCGAGGGAGGAAGCGAGAGAAACTGCGAGAGAGACTGCTATGGAGATAGCGAGAGAGAATGCGAGGGAGACAGCGATTGAGACGGCGAGGGAGAGAGCGAGGGAGAGAGCGAGGGAGACAGCGAGGGAGACAGCGAGGGAGACAGCGAGGGAGACAGCGAGGGAGACAGCGAGGGAGACAGCGAGGGAGACAGCGAGGTAGACAGCGAGAGAGACATCGAGAGAGACTGCGAGGGAGACTGCGAGGGAGGCAGCGAGGGAGGCAGCGAGGGAGGCAGCGAGGGAGACAGCGAGGGAGACAGCGACAGAGACAGCAATAGAGACTGCGAGAGAGACTGCGAGGGAGACAACGAGAGAGAATGCGAGAGAGATCGTGTGAGACAGCGAGGGAGACAGCGAGGGAGATAGCGAGGGAGACAGCGAGGGAGACAGCGAGGGAGACTGCGAGAGAGAGAGCGAGAGACACAGCGAGGGAGACAGCAATAGAGACAGCAAGAGAGACTGCAAGAGAGACTGCAAGAGAGACTGCGAGGGAGACAGCGTGGGAGACAGCGTGGGAGACAGCGTGGGAGACAGCGTGGGAGACAGCGTGGGAGGCAGCGAGGGAGACAGCGAGAGAGACTGCGAGAGAGACTGCGAGAGAGACTGCGAGAGAGACTGCGAGACAGACTGCGAGAGAGACTGCGAGAGAGACTGCGAGAGAGACTGCGAGAGTGACTGCGAGAGAGACTGCGAGAGAGACTGCGAGAGAGACTGCGAGGGAGCAAGCGAGAGAGAAAGCGAGAGAGACTGCGAGAGAGACTGCGAGAGAGACTGCGAGGGAGAAAGCGAGAGAGAAAGCGAGAGAGACTGCGAGGGAGACTGCAAGGGAGACAGCGAGGGAGACTGCAAGGGAGACAGCGAGAGAGACAGCGAGGGAGATAGCAAGGGAGATAGCGCGGGAGATAGCGAGAGAGACTGCGAGGGAGACTGCGATTGAGACGGCGAGGGAGAGAGCGAGGGAGAGAGCGAGGGAGACAGCGAGGGAGACAGCGAGGGAGACAGCGAGGGAGACAGCGAGGGAGACAGCGAGGGAGACAGCGAGGGAGACAGCGAGGTAGACAGCGAGAGAGACATCGAGAGAGACTGCGAGGGAGACTGCGAGGGAGGCAGCGAGGGAGGCAGCGAGGGAGGCAGCGAGGGAGACAGCGAGGGAGACAGCGACAGAGACAGCAATAGAGACTGCGAGAGAGACTGCGAGGGAGACAACGAGAGAGAATGCGAGAGAGATCGTGTGAGACAGCGAGGGAGACAGCGAGGGAGATAGCGAGGGAGACAGCGAGGGAGACAGCGAGGGAGACAGCGAGGGAGACTGCGAGAGAGAGAGCGAGAGACACAGCGAGGGAGACAGCAATAGAGACAGCAAGAGAGACTGCAAGAGAGACTGCAAGAGAGACTGCGAGGGAGACAGCGTGGGAGACAGCGTGGGAGAGCGTGGGAGACAGCGTGGGAGACAGCGTGGGAGGCAGCGAGGGAGACAGCGAGAGAGACTGCGAGAGAGACTGCGAGAGAGACTGCGAGAGAGACTGCGAGACAGACTGCGAGAGAGACTGCGAGAGAGACTGCGAGAGAGACTGCGAGAGTGACTGCGAGAGAGACTGCGAGAGAGACTGCGAGAGAGACTGCGAGGGAGCAAGCGAGAGAGAAAGCGAGAGAGACTGCGAGAGAGACTGCGAGAGAGACTGCGAGGGAGAAAGCGAGAGAGAAAGCGAGAGAGACTGCGAGGGAGACTGCAAGGGAGACAGCGAGGGAGACTGCAAGGGAGACAGCGAGAGAGACAGCGAGGGAGATAGCAAGGGAGATAGCGCGGGAGATAGCGAGAGAGACTGCGAGGGAGACTGCGAGGGAGAAAGCGAGAGAGACTGCGAGGGAGACAGCGATAGAAACTGCGAGGGAGTCAGCGAGAGAGACAGCGAGAGAGACTGCGAGAGAGACTGCGAGAGAGACTGCGAGAGAGACCTCGAGAGAGACCTCGAGGGAGACAGCGAGGGAGACAGCGAGGGAGACAGCGAGGGAGACAGCGAGGAAGACAGCGAGGTAGACAGCGAGAGAGACTGCGAGGGAGACTGCGAGGGAGACTGCGAGGGAGACTGCGAGGGAGACAGCGAGAGAGACAGCGAGAGAGACTGTGAGGGAGACAGCGAGAGAGACTGCGAGGGAGAAAGCGAGAGAAACTGCGAGAGAGACTGCTATGGAGATAGCGAGAGAGACAGCGAGGGATACAGCGAGAGACACTGCGAGAGAGAATGCGAGGGAGACAGCGATTGAGACGGCGAGGGAGACGGCGAGAGAGAGAGCGAGAGAGAGAGCGAGAGAGAGAGCGAGGGAGAGAGCGAGGGAGAGAGCGAGGGAGACAGCGAGGGAGACAGCGAGGGAGACAGCGAGGGAGAAAGCGAGGGAGACAGCGAGGGAGACAGCGAGGGAGACAGCAAGGGAGACAGCGAGGGAGACAGCGAGGGAGACAGCGAGGTAGACAGCGAGAGAGACTTCGAGAGAGACTGCGAGGGAGGCAGCGAGGGAGACAGCGAGGGAGACAGCGATAGAGACAGCGATAGAGACAGCGATAGAGACAGCGACAGAGACAGCGACAGAGACAGCGACAGAGACTGCGAGGGACACAGCGAGAGAAACTGCGAGGGAGACAACGAGAGAGAATGCGAGAGAGATCGCGTGAGACAGCGAGGGAGACAGCGAGGGAGACAGCGAGGGAGACTGCGAGGGAGACTGCGAGGGAGACAGCGAGGGAGACAGCGAGGGAGACAGCGAGGGAGACAGCGAGGGAGACAGCGAGGGAGACAGCGAGGGAGACAGCGAGAGAAACTGCGAGGAAGACTGCGAGAGAGACTGCGAGAGAGACTGCGAGAGAGACTGCGAGGGAGAAAGCGAGAGAGACTGCGAGGGAGAAAGCGAGAGAGACTGCGAGGGAGACTGCGATGGAGACTGCAAGGGAGACTGCAAGAGAGACAGCGAGGGAGATAGCGAGGGAGATAGCGAGAGAGACTGCGAGAGAGACTGCGAGAGAGACTGCGAGAGAGACTGCGAGAGAGACTGCGAGAGAGACTGTGAGGGAGACAGCGAGGGAGACAGCGAGGGAGACAGCGAGGGAGACAGCGAGGGAGACAGCGAGGGAGACAGCGAGGGAGACTGTGAGGGAGACTGTGAGGGAGACTGCTATGGAGACAGCGAGAGAGACAGCGAGGGATACAGCTAGAGAGACTGCGAGAGTGACTGCGAGGGAGACGGCGAGGGAGATGGCGCGGGCGACGGCGAGAGAGAGAGCGAGAGAGACTGCGAGGGAGACGGCGAGGGAGACAGCGAGAGAGACGGCGAGAGAGACTGCGAGGGAGACTGCGAGGGAGACAGCGAGAGAGACAGCGAGAGAGACAGCGAGAGAGACAGCGAGAGAGACTGTGAGAGAGACAGTGAGAGGGACTGCGAGAGAGAAAGCCAGAGAGAAAGCCAGAGAGTGCGAGGGAGACAGCGAGGGAGACAGCGAGAGAGAATGCGAGAGAGACTGAGAGAGAGACTGAGAGGGAGACTGAGAGGGAGACTGAGAGGGAGACTGAGAGGGAGACTGAGAGGGAGACAGCGAGGGAGACAACGAGAGAGACATCGAGAGGGACATCGAGAGAGACATCGAGAGAGACATTGAGAGAGAATGCGAGAGAGACTGCGAGAGAGACATCCAGGGTGACTTCGAGGGAGAATGCGAGGGAGACAGCGAGAGAGACTGAGAGAGACAGCGAGAGAGACAGCGAGGGAGACAGCGAGGGAGACAGCGAGGGAGACTGCGAGGGAGACTGCGAGGGAGACCTGCGAGGGAGACTGCGAGGGAGACTGCGAGGGAGACTGCGAGGGAGACAGCGAGGGAGACAGCGAGGGAGACAGCGAGAGAGTCTGCGAGGGAGAGAGCGAGAGAGTCTGCGAGGGAGACTGAGAGAGAGACTGCGAGGGAGACAGCGATGGAGACTGCGAGGGAGACAGCGAGAGAGACAGCGAGAGAGACTGCGAGAGAGACTGCGAGAGAGACTGCGAGAGAGACTGCGAGAGAGACTGCGAGAGAGACTGCGAGTGAGACTGTGAGGGAGACAGCGAGAGAGACTGCGAGGGAGAAAGCGAGAGAGACTGCGAGGGAGAAAGCGAGAGAAACTGCGAGAGAGACTGCTATGGAGATAGCGAGAGAGACAGCGAGGGATACAGCGAGAGACACTGCGAGAGAGAATGCGAGGGAGACAGCGATTGAGACGGCGAGGGAGACGGCGAGGGAGACGGCGAGAGAGAGAGCGAGTGAGAGAGCGAGAGAGAGAGCGAGAGAGAGAGCGAGAGAGAGAGCGAGGGAGACAGCGAGGGAGAGAGTGAGGGAGAAAGCGAGAGAGACTGCGAGGGAGACAGCGATAGAAACTGCGAGGGAGTCAGCGAGAGAGACAGCGAGAGAGACTGTGAGAGAGACCTCGAGGGAGAGAGCGAGGGAGACAGCGAGAGAGACTGTGAGGGAGACAGCGAGGGAGACAGCGAGAGAGACAGCAAGAGAGACTGCGAGTGAGACAGCAAGAGAGACTGCGAGGGAGAAAGCGAGAGAAACTGCGAGAGAGACTGCTATGGAGATAGCGAGAGAGACAGCGAGGGATACAGCGAGAGACACTGCGAGAGAGAATGCGAGGGAGACAGCGATTGAGACGGCGAGGGAGACGGCGAGAGAGAGCGAGGGAGACAGCGAGGGAGACAGCGAGGGAGACAGCGAGGGAGACAGCGAGGGAGACAGCGAGGGAGACAGCGACAGAGACTGTGAGAGAGACTGCGAGGGACACAGCGAGAGAGACTGCGAGGGAGACAACGAGAGAGAATGCGAGAGAGATCGTGTGAGACAGCGAGGGAGACAACGAGAGAGACTGCGAGAGAGACTGCGAGAGAGACTGCGAGAGAGACTGCGAGAGAGACTGCGAGAGAGACTGCGAGGGAGACAGCAAGAGAGACAGCAAGGGAGACAGCAAGGGAGACAGCGAGAGAGACTGCGAGGGAGACAGCGGGAGAGACTGCGAGAGAGAGCGCGTGAGAGAGCGCGTGAGAGACAGCGAGAGAGACTGCGTGGGAGACAGTGACGGAGACAGCTCGGGAGACAGCTCGGGAGACAGCTCGGGAGACAGCGAGGGAGACAGCGCTGGAGACAGCGAGAGAGAATGCGAGAAGGACTGCGAGAGAGACAGCGAGGGAGAAAGCGAGAGCGACTTTGAGAGAGACTGCGAGGGAGACAGCGAGAGAGACTGTGAGGGAAACAGCGAGGGAGACAGCGAGAGAGACTGCGAGTGAGACTGCGAGTGAGACTGCGAGGGAGACTGCGAGAGAGACTGCGAGAGAGACTGCGAGAGAGACTGCGAGACAGACTGCGAGAGAGACTGCGAGACAGACTGCGAGACAGACTGCGAGACAGACTGCGAGACAGACTGCGAGACAGACTGCGAGACAGACTGCGAGACAGACTGCGAGGGAGACTGCGAGAGAGAATGCGAGAGAGACTGCGAGAGACTGCGAGAGGGATATTGAGGGAGACTGCGAGGGAGACAGCGAGGGAGACAGCGAGGGAGACAGCGAGAGAGACAGCGAGCGAGACAGCGAGAGAGACAGCGAGGGAGACAGCGAGGGAGACTGCGAGGGAGACTGCGAGGGAGACTGCGAGAGAGACTGCGAGAGAGACTGCGAGAGAGACTGCGAGAGAGACTGCGAGAGAGAGAGCGAGAGAGAAAGCGAGAGAGACTGCGAGGGAGACAGCGATAGAGACAGCGAGGGAGTCAGTGAGAGAGACAGCGAGAGAGACAGCGAGAGAGACAGCGAGAGAGACTGCGAGAGAGACCTCGAGGGAGACAGCGAGGGAGACAGCGAGGGAGACTGTGAGGGAGACAGTGAGGGAGACAGTGAGAGAGACAGCGAGAGAGACTGTGAGGGAGACAGCGAGAGAGACTGCGAGGGAGGAAACGAGAGAAACTGCGAGAGAGACTGCTATGGAGATAGCGAGAGAGACAGCGAGGGATACAGCGAGAGACACTGCGAGAGAGAATGCGAGGGAGACAGCGATTGAGACGGCGAGAGAGAGAGCGAGGGAGACAGCGAGGGAGACAGCGAGGGAGACAGTGAGGGAGACAGCGAGGTAGACAGCGAGGGAGACTGCGAGGGAGGCAGCGAGGGAGGCAGCGAGGGAGGCAGCGAGGGAGGCAGCGAGGGAGACAGCGAGGGAGACAGCGAGGGAGACAGCGAGGGAGACAGCGACAGAGACAGCAAGAGAGACTGCAAGTGAGACTGCGAGAGAGACTGCGAGAGAGACTGCGAGAGAGACTGCGAGAGAGACTGCGAGGGAGAAAGCGAGAGAGAAAGCGAGAGAGAAAGCGAGAGAGACTGCGAGGGAGAAAGCGAGAGAGACTGCGAGGGAGACTGCAAGGGAGACAGCGAGAGAGACAGCGAGGGAGATAGCAAGGGAGATAGCAAGGGAGATAGCGAGAGAGACTGCGAGAGAGACTGCGAGGGAGACTGCGAGGGAGACTGCGAGGGAGAAAGCGAGAGAGACTGCGAGGGAGACAGCGATAGAAACTGCGAGAGAGACAGCGAGAGAGACTGTGAGAGAGACCTCGAGGGAGACAGCGAGGGAGACAGCGAGGAAGACAGCGAGGAAGACAGCGAGAGAGACTGTGAGGGAGACAGTGAGGGAGACAGTGAGGGAGACAGCGAGAGAGACTGTGAGGGAGACAGCGAGAGAGACTGCGAGGGAGAAAGCGAGAGAAACTGCGAGAGAGACTGCTATGGAGATAGCGAGAGAGACAGCGAGGGATACAGCGAGAGACACTGCGAGAGAGAATGCGAGGGAGACAGCGATTGAGACGGCGAGGGAGACGGCGAGGGAGAGAGCGAGAGAGAGAGCGAGGGAGAGAGCGAGGGAGACAGCGAGGGAGACAGCGAGGGAGACAGCGAGGGAGAAAGCGAGGGAGAAAGCGAGGGAGAAAGCGAGGGAGAAAGCGAGGGAGAAAGCGAGGGAGACAGCGAGGGAGACAGCGAGGGAGACAGCGAGGGAGACAGCGAGGGAGACAGCGAGGTAGACAGCGAGAGAGACTTCGAGAGAGACTGCGAGGGAGACAGCGAGGGAGACAGCGACAGAGACAGCGACAGAGACAGCGACAGAGACAGCGACAGAGACAGCGACAGAGACTGTGAGAGAGACTGCGAGGGACACAGCGAGAGAAACTGCGAGGGAGACAACGAGAGAGAATGCGAGAGAGATCGCGTAAGACAGCGAGGGAGACTGCGAGGGAGACTGCGAGGGAGACTGCGAGGGAGACTGCGAGGGAGACTGCGAGAGAGACTGCGAGGGAGACAGCGAGGGAGACAGCGAGGGAGACAGCGAGGGAGACAGCGAGGGAGACAGCGAGAGAAACTGCGAGGCAGACTGCGAGAGAGACTGCGAGAGAGACTGCGAGAGAGACTGCGAGGGAGAAAGCGAGAGAGACTGCGAGAGAGACTGCGAGAGAGACTGCGAGGGAGAAAGCGAGAGAGACTGCGAGGGAGACTGCAAGGGAGACTGCAAGAGAGACAGCGAGGGAGATAGCGAGGGAGATAGCGAGAGAGACTGCGAGAGAGACTGCGAGAGAGACTGCGAGAGAGACTGCGAGGGAGACAGCGAGGGAGACTGTGAGGGAGACTGCTATGGAGACAGCGAGAGAGACAGCGAGGGATACAGCAAGAGAGACTGCGAGAGTGACTGCCAGGGAGACGGCGAGGGAGATGGCGAGGGCGACGGCGAGAGAGAGAGCGAGAGAGACTGCGAGGGAGACGGCGAGGGAGACGGCGAGAGAGACAGCGAGGGAGACAGCGAGGGAGACAGCGAGGTAGACAGCGAGGGAGACAGCGAGGGAGACAGCGAGGGAGACAGCGAGGGAGACAGCGAGGGAGACAGCGACAGAGACTGTGAGAGAGACTGCGAGGGACACAGCGAGAGAGACTGCGAGGGAGACAACGAGAGAGAATGCGAGAGAGATCGTGTGAGACAGCGATTGAGACGGCGAGGGAGACGGCGAGAGAGAGAGCGAGAGAGAGAGCGAGGGAGACAGCGAGGGAGACAGCGAGGGAGACAGCGAGGGAGACAGCGAGGTAGACAGCGAGGTAGACAGCGAGGGAGACAGCGAGGTAGACAGCGAGGTAGACAGCGAGGGAGACAGCGAGGGAGACAGCGAGGGAGACAGCGAGGGAGACAGCGAGGGAGACAGCGACAGAGACTGTGAGAGAGACTGCGAGGGACACAGCGAGAGAGACTGCGAGGGAGACAACGAGAGAGAATGCGAGAGAGATCGTGTGAGACAGCGAGGGAGACAGCGAGGGAGACAGTGAGGGAGACTGCGAGAGAGACAGCGAGAGAGACTGCGAGGGAGAAAGCGAGAGAGACTGCGAGGGAGAAAGCGAGGGAGAAAGCGAGAGAGACTGCGAGGGAGACTGCAAGGGAGACAGCGAGAGATACAGCGAGAGAGACAGCGAGGGAGATAGCGAGGGAGATAGCGAGAGAGACTGCGAGAGAGACTGCGAGAGAGACTGCGAGAGAGACTGCGATACAGACTGTGAGGGAGACAGCGAGGGAGACTGTGAGGGAGACTGCGAGAGAGACTGCTATGGAGATAGCGAGAGAGACAGCGAGGGATACAGCGAGAGAGACAGCGAGAGTGACTGCGAGGGAGACGGCGAGGGAGACAGCGATAGAAACTGCGAGGGAGTCAGCGAGAGAGACTGTGAGAGAGACCTCGAGGGAGAGAGCGAGGGAGACAGCGAGAGAGACAGCGAGAGAGACTGTGAGGGAGACAGCGAGGGAGACAGCGAGAGAGACAGCAAGAGAGTCTGCGAGTGAGACTGTGAGGGAGACAGCGAGAGAGACTGCGAGGGAGAAAGCGAGAGAAACTGCGAGAGAGACTGCTATGGAGATAGCGAGAGAGACAGCGAGGGATACAGCGAGAGACACTGCGAGAGAGAATGCGAGGGAGACAGCGAGAGAGACAGCAAGAGAGACTGCGAGTGAGACTGCGAGTGAGACTGTGAGGGAGACAGCGAGAGAAACTGCGAGGGAGAAAGCGAGAGAAACTGCGAGAGAGACTGCTATGGAGATAGCGAGAGAGACAGCGAGGGATACAGCGAGAGACACTGCGAGAGAGAATGCGAGGGAGACAGCGATTGAGACGGCGAGGGAGACGGCGAGAGAGAGAGCGAGAGAGAGAGCGAGGGAGACAGCGAGGGAGACAGCGAGGTAGACAGCGAGGTAGACAGCGAGGTAGACAGCGAGGGAGACAGCGAGGTAGACAGCGAGGGAGACAGCGAGGGAGACAGCGAGGGAGACAGCGAGGGAGACAGCGAGGGAGACAGCGAGGGAGACAGCGAGGGAGACAGCGAGGGAGACAGCGAGGGAGACAGCGACAGAGACTGTGAGAGAGACTGCGAGGGATACAGCGAGAGAGACTGCGAGAGTGACTGCGAGGGAGACGGCGAGGGAGACGGCGAGAGAGACTTCGAGAGAGACTGCGAGGGAGACAGCGAGAGAGACTGTGAGGGAGACTGTGAGGGAGACAGCGAGAGAGACTGCGAGAGAGACTGCGAGGGAGACTGCGAGAGAGACTGCGAGAGAGACTGCGAGAGGGACTGCGAGAGGGACTGCGAGAGGGACTGCGAGAGGGACTGCGAGAGGGACTGCGAGAGAGAAAGCCAGAGAGTGCGAGGGAGACAGCGAGGGAGACAGCGAGAGAGAATGCGAGAGAGACTGAGAGAGAGACTGAGAGGGAGACTGAGAGGGAGACTGAGAGGGAGACTGAGAGGGAGACTGAGAGGGAGACTGAGAGGGAGACAGCGAGGGAGACAACGAGAGAGACATCGAGAGAGAATGCGAGAGAGACTGCGAGAGAGACATCCAGGGTGACTTCGAGGGAGACAGCGAGAGAGACAGCGAGGGAGACAGCGAGGGAGACAGCGAGGGAGACTGCGAGGGAGACTGCGAGGGAGACAGCGAGGGAGACAGCGAGGGAGACTGCGAGGGAGACTGCGAGGGAGACTGCGAGGGAGACTGCGAGGGAGACTGCGAGGGAGACTGCGAGAGAGTCTGCGAGGGAGAGAGCGAGGGAGAAAGCGAGGGAGAAAGCGAGGGAGAAAGCGAGAGAGACTGCGAGGGAGACAGCGATAGAGACTGCGAGGGAGACAGCGAGAGAGACTGCGAGGGAGACAGCGAGAGAGACTGCGAGGGAGACAGCGAGAGAGACTGCGAGGGAGAAAGCGAGAGAAACAGCGAGAGAGAATGCTATGGAGATAGCGAGAGAGACAGCGAGGGATACAGCGAGAGACACTGCGAGAGAGAATGCGAGGGAGACAGCGATTGAGACGGCGAGGGAGACGGCGAGGGAGACGGCGAGGGAGACGGCGAGAGAGACAGCGAGGGAGACAGCGAGGGAGACAGCGAGGGAGACAGCGAGGGAGACAGCGAGGGAGACAGCGAGGGAGACAGCGAGAGAGACAGCGAGAGAGACTTCGAGAGAGACTTCGAGAGAGACTTCGAGAGAGACTTCGAGAGAGACTGCGAGAGAGACTGCGAGGGAGACAGCGAGGGAGACAGCGAGGGAGACAGCGAGGGAGACAGCGACAGAGACAGCGACAGAGACAGCGACAGAGACAGCGACAGAGACTGTGAGAGAGACTGCGAGGGACACAGCGAGAGAGACTGCGAGGTAGACAACGAGAGAGAATGCGAGAGAGATCGCGTGAGACAGCGAGGGAGACAGCGAGGGCGACAGCGAGGGAGACAGCGAGGGAGACAGCGAGGGAGACAGCGAGGGAGACTGCGAGAGAGACAGCGAGGGAGACTGCGAGAGAGACAGCGAGGGAGACTGCGAGGGAGACTGCGAGGGAGACAGCGAGGGAGACAGCGAGGGAGACAGCGAGAGAAACTGCGAGGAAGACTGCGAGAGAGACTGCGAGAGAGACTGCGAGGGAGACTGCGCGGGAGACTGCGCGGGAGACTGCGCGGGAGACTGCGCGGGAGACTGCGCGGGAGACTGCGCGGGAGACTGCGCGGGAGACTGCGCGGGAGACTGCGCGGGAGACTGCGAGGGAGACAGCGAGAGAGTCTGCGAGAGAGACTTCGAGAGAGACTGCGAGAGAGACTGCGAGGGAGACAGCGAGGGAGACAGCGACGGAGACAGCGACAGAGACAGCGACAGAGACTGTGAGAGAGACTGTGAGAGAGACTGCGAGGGACACAGCGATAGAGACTGCGAGGGAGACAACGAGAGAGAATGCGAGAGAGATCGCGTGAGACAGCGAGGGAGACAGCGAGGGAGACAGCGAGGGAGACAGCGAGGGAGACAGCGAGGGAGACAGCGAGGGAGACTGCGAGAGAGACAGCGAGAGAGACAGCGAGGGAGACAGCGAGGGAGACAGCGAGGGAGACAGCGAGGGAGACAGCGAGGAAGACTGCGAGGGAGACTGCGAGGGAGACAGCGAGGGAGACAGCGAGGGAGACAGCGAGGGAGACAGCGAGGGAGACAGCGAGAGAAACTGCGAGGAAGACTACGAGAGAGACTGCGAGAGAGACTGCGAGGGAGAAAGCGAGAGAGACTGCGAGAGAGACTGCGAGAGAGACTGCGAGAGAGACTGCGAGGGAGACTGCGAGGGAGACTGCGAGGGAGAAAGCGAGAGAGACTGCGAGGGAGACAACGAGAGAGACAGCGAGGGAGATAGCGAGGGAGATAGCGAGGGAGACTGCGAGAGAGACTGCGAGAGAGACTGCGAGAGAGACTGCGAGAGAGACTGCGAGAGAGACTGCGAGAGAGACTGCGAGGGAGACAGCGAGGGAGACTGTGAGGGAGACTGTGAGGGAGACTGCGAGAGAGACTGCTATGGAGATAGCGAGAGAGACAGCGAGGGATACAGCGAGAGAGACTGCGAGAGTGACTGCGAGGGAGACTGCGAGGGAGACGGCGAGGGCGACGGCGAGAGAGAGAGCGAGAGAGACTTCGAGAGAGACTGCGAGGGAGACGGCGAGAGAGATGGCGAGAGAGACAGCGAGAGAGGCAGCGAGAGAGACTGTGAGGGAGACAGCGAGGGAGACAACGAGAGAGACATCGAGAGAGACATCGAGAGAGAATGCGAGAGAGACATCCAGGGTGACTTCGAGGGAGACAGCGAGAGAGACAGCGAGGGAGACAGCGAGGGAGACAGCGAGGGAGACTGCGAGGGAGACTGCGAGGGAGACTGCGCCGGAGACTGCGCGGGAGACTGCGCGGGAGACTGCGCGGGAGACTGCGCGGGAGACTGCGAGGGAGACAGCGAGGGAGTCTGCAAGGGAGAGAGCGAGGGAGAAAGCGAGAGAGACTGCGAGAGAGACTGCGAGAGAGACTGCGAGAGAGACTGCGAGGGAGACTGCGAGGGAGACAGCGAGGGAGACAGCGAGGGAGACTGCGAGGGAGACAGCGAGGGAGACAGCGAGGGAGACTGCGAGGGAGACTGCGAGGGAGACAGCGAGAGAGTCTGCGAGAGAGTCTGCGAGGGAGAGAGCGAGGGAGAAAGCGAGGGAGAAAGCGAGAGAGACTGCGAGGGAGACAGCGATAGAGACTGCGAGGGAGACAGCGAGAGAGACTGCGAGGGAGACAGCGAGAGAGACTGCGAGGGAGAAAGCGAGAGAAACAGCGAGAGAGAATGCTATGGAGATAGCGAGAGAGACAGCGAGGGATACAGCGAGAGACACTGCGAGAGAGAATGCGAGGGAGACAGCGATTGAGACGGCGAGGGAGACGGCGAGGGAGACGGCGAGAGAGAGAGCGAGGGAGACAGCGAGGGAGACAGCGAGAGAGACAGCGAGAGAGACAGCGAGAGAGACAGCGAGAGAGACTTCGAGAGAGACTGCGAGAGAGACTGCGAGGGAGACAGCGAGGGAGACAGCGAGGGAGACAGCGAGGGAGACAGCGAGGGAGACAGCGAGGGAGACAGCGACAGAGACAGCGACAGAGACAGCGACAGAGACAGCGACAGAGACTGTGAGAGAGACTGCGAGGGACACAGCGAGAGAGACTGCGAGGTAGAGAACGAGAGAGAATGCGAGAGAGATCGCGTGAGACAGCGAGGGAGACAGCGAGGGAGACAGCGAGGGAGACAGCGAGGGAGACAGCGAGGGAGACAGCGAGGGAGACTGCGAGGGAGACAGCGAGGGAGACAGCGAGGGAGACAGCGAGAGAAACTGCGAGGAAGACTGCGAGAGAGACTGCGAGAGAGACTGCGAGGGAGAAAGCGAGAGAGACTGCGAGAGAGACTGCGAGAGAGACTGCGAGAGAGACTGCGAGGGAGAAAGCGAGAGAGACTGCGAGGGAGACAACGAGAGAGACAGCGAGGGAGATAGCGAGGGAGACTGCGAGGGAGACTGCGAGGGAGACTGCGAGAGAGACTGCGAGAGAGACTGCGAGAGAGACTGCGAGAGAGACTGCGAGAGAGACTGCGAGGGAGACAACGAGAGAGACAGCGAGGGAGATAGCGAGGGAGACTGCGAGGGAGACTGCGAGGGAGACTGCGAGAGAGACTGCGAGGGAGACAGCGAGGGAGACTGCGAGAGAGACTGCGAGGGATACAGCGAGAGAGACTGCGAGAGTGACTGCGAGGGAGACGGCGAGGGAGACGGCGAGGGAGACGGCGAGGGCGACGGCGAGAGAGAGAGCGAGAGAGACTTCGAGAGAGACTGCGAGGGAGACGGCGAGAGAGACGGCGAGAGAGACGGCGAGAGAGACAGCGAGAGAGGCAGCGAGAGAGACTGTGAGGGTTACAGCGAGGGAGACAACGAGAGAGACATCGAGAGAGACATCGAGAGAGAATGCAAGAGAGACATCCAGGGTGACTTCGAGGGAGACAGCGAGAGAGACAGCGAGGGAGACAGCGAGGGAGACTGCGAGGGAGACTGCGAGGGAGACTGCGAGGGAGACATCGAGAGAGACAGCGAAAGAGAATGCGAGAGAGACTGCGAGAGAGACTGCGAGAGAGATTGCGAGAGAGACTGAGAGAGAGACTGCGAGAGAGACTGCGAGAGAGACTGCGAGAGAGACATCCAGGGTGACTTCGAGGGAGACTGCGAGGGAGACAGCGAGAGAGACAGCGAGAGAGACTGAGAGAGAGACTGAGAGAGAGACTGAGAGAGACAGCGAGGGAGACAGCGAGGGAGACAGCGAGGGAGACAGCGAGGGA
Source organism: Heterodontus francisci (assembly GCF_036365525.1). Taxonomy (NCBI): domain Eukaryota; kingdom Metazoa; phylum Chordata; class Chondrichthyes; order Heterodontiformes; family Heterodontidae; genus Heterodontus; species Heterodontus francisci. Next base: position 681,618 of record NC_090384.1, read on the forward strand.
GACAGCGAGAGAGTCTGCGAGGGAGAGAGCGAGGGAGAAAGCGAGAGAGACTGCGAGAGAGACTGCGAGGGAGACTGCGAGGGAGACAGCGATAGAGACTGCGAGGGAGACAGCGATAGAGACTGCGAGGGAGACAGCGAGAGAGACTGCGAGAGAGACTGTGAGAGAGACTGCGAGGGAGACAGCGAGAGAGACTGAGAGGGAGACAGCGAGAGAGACTGCGAGAGAGACTGCGAGAGAGACTGCGAGAGAGACTGCGAGAGAGACTGCGAGAGAGACTGCGAGAGAGACAGCGAGAGAGACTGTGAGGGAGAAAGCGAGAGAAACTGCGAGAGAGACTGCGATGGAGACGGCGAGAGAGAGAGCGAGGGAGAGAGCGAGGGAGACAGCGAGAGAGACTTCGAGAGAGACTGCGAGAGAGACTGCGAGGGAGGCAGCGAGGGAGACAGCGAGGGAGACAGCGAGGGAGACAGCGAGGGAGACTGCGAGAGCGACTGCGAGGGAGACAGCGAGGGAGACAGCGAGGGAGACAGCGAGGGAGACAGCGACAGACACAGCGACAGAGACAGCGACAGAGACTGTGAGAGAGACTGCGAGGGACACAGCGAGAGAGACTGCGAGGGAGACAACGAGAGAGAATGCGAGAGAGATCGAGGGAGACAGCGAGGGAGACAGCGAGGGAGATAGCGAGGGAGATAGCGAGGGAGACAGCGAGGGAGACAGCGAGGGAGACAGCGAGGGAGACAGCGAGGGAGACAGCGAGGGAGACAGCGAGGGAGACAGCGAGAGAGACTGCGAGAGTGACTGCGAGGGAGACGGCGAGGGAGACGGCGAGGGCGACGGCGAGAGAGAGAGCGAGAGAGACTTCGAGAGAGACTGCGAGGGAGACGGCGAGAGAGATGGCGAGAGAGACAGCGAGAGAGGCAGCGAGAGAGACTGTGAGGGAGACAGTGAGGGAGACAACGAGAGAGACATCGAGAGAGACATCGAGAGAGAATGCGAGAGACACATCCAGGGTGACTTCGAGGGAGACAGCGAGGGAGACAGCGAGGGAGACAGCGAGGGAGACTGCGCGGGAGACTGCGCGGGAGACTGCGCGGGAGACTGCGCGGGAGACTGCGCGGGAGACTGCGCGGGAGACTGCGCGGGAGACTGCGCGGGAGACTGCGAGGGAGACAGCGAGGGAGACAGCGATAGAGACTGCGAGGGAGACAGCGATAGAGACTGCGAGGGAGACAGCGAGAGAGACTGCGAGAGAGACTGCGAGGGAGACTGCGAGGGAGACAGCGATAGAGACTGCGAGGGAGACAGCGATAGAGACTGCGAGGGAGACAGCGAGAGAGACTGCGAGAGAGACTGTGAGAGAGACTGCGAGGGAGACAGCGAGAGAGACTGTGAGGGAGACAGCGAGAGAGACTACGAGAGAGACTGCGAGAGAGACTGCGAGAGAGACTGCGAGAGAGACTGCGAGAGAGACTGCGAGAGAGACAGCGAGAGAGACTGTGAGGGAGAAAGCGAGAGAAACTGCGAGAGAGACTGCGATGGAGACGGCGAGAGAGAGAGCGAGGGAGAGAGCGAGGGAGACAGCGAGAGAGACTTCGAGAGAGACTGCGAGAGAGACTGCGAGGGAGGCAGCGAGGGAGACAGCGAGGGAGACAGCGAGGGAGACAGCGAGGGAGACTGCGAGAGCGACTGCGAGGGAGACAGCGAGGGAGACAGCGAGGGAGACAGCGACAGACACAGCGACAGAGACAGCGACAGAGACTGTGAGAGAGACTGCGAGGGACACAGCGAGAGAGACTGCGAGGGAGACAACGAGAGAGAATGCGAGAGAGATCGCGTGAGACAGCGAGGGAGACAGCGAGGGAGATAGCGAGGGAGATAGCGAGGGAGACAGCGAGGGAGACAGCGAGGGAGACAGCGAGGGAGACAGCGAGGGAGACAGCGAGAGAAACTGCGAGAGAGACTGCGAGAGAGACTGCGAGAGAGACTGCGAGAGAGACTGCGAGAGAGACTGCGAGAGAGACTGCGAGAGAGACAGCGAGGGATACAGCGAGAGAGACTGCGAGAGTGACTGCGAGGGAGACGGCGAGGGAGACGGCGAGGGCGACGGCGAGAGAGAGAGCGAGAGAGACTTCGAGAGAGACTGCGAGGGAGACGGCGAGAGAGATGGCGAGAGAGATAGCGAGAGAGGCAGCGAGAGAGACTGTGAGGGAGACAGCGAGGGAGACAACGAGAGAGACATCGAGAGAGACATCGAGAGAGAATGCGAGAGAGACATCCAGGGTGACTTCGAGGGAGACAGCGACGGAGACAGCGAGGGAGACAGTGAGGGAGACAGCGAGGGAGACAGCGAGGGAGACAGCGAGGGAGACTGCGCGGGAGACTGCGCGGGAGACTGCGCGGGAGACTGCGCGGGAGACTGCGCGGGAGACTGCGAGGGAGACAGCGATAGAGACTGCGAGGGAGACAGCGATAGAGACTGCGAGGGAGACAGCGAGAGAGACTGCGAGAGAGACTGCGAGGGAGACTGCGAGGGAGACAGCGATAGAGACTGCGAGGGAGACAGCGATAGAGACTGCGAGGGAGACAGCGAGAGAGACTGCGAGAGAGACTGAGAGAGACTGCGAGGGAGACAGCGAGAGAGACTGTGAGGGAGACAGCGAGAGAGACTGCGAGAGAGACTGCGAGAGAGACTGCGAGAGAGACTGCGAGAGAGACTGCGAGAGAGACTGCGAGAGAGACTGCGAGAGAGACAGCGAGAGAGACTGTGAGGGAGAAAGCGAGAGAAACTGCGAGAGAGACTGCGATGGAGACGGCGAGAGAGAGAGCGAGGGAGAGAGCGAGGGAGACAGCGAGAGAGACTTCGAGAGAGACTGCGAGAGAGACTGCGAGGGAGGCAGCGAGGGAGACAGCGAGGGAGACAGCGAGGGAGACAGCGAGGGAGACTGCGAGAGCGACTGCGAGGGAGACAGCGAGGGAGACAGCGAGGGAGACAGCGACAGACACAGCGACAGAGACAGCGACAGAGACTGTGAGAGAGACTGCGAGGGACACAGCGAGAGAGACTGCGAGGGAGACAACGAGAGAGAATGCGAGAGAGATCGCGTGAGACAGCGAGGGAGACAGCGAGGGAGATAGCGAGGGAGACAGCGAGGGAGACAGCGAGGGAGACAGCGAGGGAGACAGCGAGGGAGACAGCGAGAGAAACTGCGAGAGAGACTGCGAGAGAGACTGCGAGAGAGACTGCGAGAGAGACTGCGAGAGAGACTGCGTGGGAGAAAGCGAGAGAGACTGCGAGAGAGACTGCGAGAGAGACTGCGAGAGAGACTGCGAGAGAGACTGCGAGGGAGACTGCAAGGGAGACTGCAAGGGAGACAGCGAGAGAGACAGCGAGGGAGATAGCGAGAGAGACTGCGAGAGAGACTGTGAGGGAGACTGCGAGAGAGACTGCTATGGAGATAGCGAGAGAGACAGCGAGGGATACAGCGAGAGAGACTGCGAGAGTGACTGCGAGGGAGACGGCGAGGGAGACGGCGAGGGCGACGGCGAGAGAGAGAGCGAGAGAGACAGCGAGGGAGACAGCGAGAGAGACTTCGAGAGAGACTGCGAGGGAGACGGCGAGAGAGACAGCGAGAGAGACTGTGAGGGAGACTGTGAGGGAGACAGCGAGAGAGACTGCGAGAGAGACAGTGAGAGGGACTGCGAGAGAGAAAGCCAGAGAGAAAGCCAGAGAGTGCGAGGGAGACAGCGAGGGAGACAGCGAGAGAGAATGCGATAGAGACTGAGAGAGAGACTGAGAGAGAGACTGCGAGGGAGACAGCGAGGGAGACAGCGAGGGAGACATCGAGGGAGACATCGAGGGAGACTGCGAGGGAGACTGCGAGGGAGACTGCGAGGGAGACTGCGAGGGAGACTGCGAGGGAGACTGCGAGGGAGACAGCGAGAGAGACTGAGAGAGAGACTGAGAGAGAGACTGAGAGAGAGACTGAGAGAGAGACTGAGAGAGACAGCGAGGGAGACAACGAGGCAGACAGTGAGGGAGACAGTGAGAGAGTCTGCGAGGGAGAGAGCGAGGGAGAAAGCGAGAGAGACTGCGAGAGAGACTGCGAGGGAGACTGCGAGGGAGACTGCGAGGGAGACTGCGATAGAGACTGCGAGGAAGACAGCGAGAGAGACTGCGAGAGAGACTGTGAGAGAGACTGTGAGAGAGACTGCGAGGGAGACAGCGAGAGAGACTGTGAGGGAGACAGCGAGGGAGACGGCGAGGGAGACTGCGAGAGAGACTGCGAGAGAGACTGCGAGAGAGACTGCGAGGGAGACAGCGAGGGAGACTGTGAGGGAGACTGTGAGGGAGACTGCGAGAGAGACTGCTATGGAGATAGCGAGAGAGACAGCGAGGGATACAGCGAGAGAGACTGCGAGAGTGACTGCGAGGGAGACGGCGAGGGAGACGGCGAGGGCGACGGCGAGAGAGAGAGCGAGAGAGACTTCGAGAGAGACTGCGAGGGAGACGGCGAGAGAGATGGCGAGAGAGACAGCGAGAGAGACTGTGAGGGAGACAGCGAGGGAGACAACGAGAGAGACATCGAGAGAGACATCGAGAGAGAATGCGAGAGAGACATCCAGGGTGACTTCGAGGGAGACAGCGAGGGAGACAGCGAGGGAGACAGCGAGGGAGACAGCGAGGGAGACTGCGCGGGAGACTGCGCGGGAGACTGCGCGGGAGACTGCGCGGGAGACTGCGCGGGAGACTGCGCGGGAGACTGCGCGGGAGACTGCGAGGGAGACAGCGAGAGAGTCTGCGAGGGAGAGAGCGAGGGAGAAAGCGAGAGAGACTGCGAGAGAGACTGCGAGAGAGACTGCGAGGGAGACAGCGAGGGAGACTGCGAGGGAGACAGCGAGGGAGACAGCGAGGGAGACTGCGAGGGAGACTGCGAGGGAGACAGCGAGGGAGACAGCGAGGGAGACAGCGAGGGAGACTGCGAGGGAGACTGCGAGGGAGACTGCGAGGGAGACTGCGAGGGAGACTGCGAGGGAGACTGCGAGGGAGACAGCGAGAGAGTCTGCGAGAGAGTCTGCGAGGGAGTCTGCGAGGGAGAGAGCGAGGGAGAAAGCGAGGGAGAAAGCGAGAGAGACTGCGAGGGAGACAGCGATAGAGACTGCGAGGGAGACAGCGAGAGAGACTGCGAGGGAGACAGCGAGAGAGACTGCGAGGGAGAAAGCGAGAGAAACAGCGAGAGAGAATGCTATGGAGATAGCGAGAGAGACAGCGAGGGATACAGCGAGAGACACTGCGAGAGAGAATGCGAGGGAGACAGCGAGGGAGACGGCGAGAGAGAGAGCGAGGGAGTCAGCGAGGGAGACAGCGAGAGAGACAGCGAGAGAGACAGCGAGAGAGACAGCGAGAGAGACAGCGAGAGAGAAAGCGAGAGAGACTTCGAGAGAGACTTCGAGAGAGACTGCGAGAGAGACTGCGAGGGAGACAGCGACAGAGACTGTGAGAGAGACTGCGAGGGACACAGTGAGAGACACTGCGAGGTAGACAACGAGAGAGAATGCGAGAGAGATCGCGTGAGACAGCGAGGGAGACAGCGAGGGAGACAGCGAGGGAGACAGCGAGGGAGACAGCGAGGGAGACAGCGAGGGAGACAGCGAGGGAGACTGCGAGGGAGACTGCGAGGGAGACTGCGAGGGAGACTGCGAGGGAGACTGCGAGGGAGACAGCTAGGGAGACAGCGAGGGAGACAGCGAGGGAGACAGCGAGAGAAACTGCGAGGAAGACTGCGAGAGAGACTGCGAGAGAGACTGCGAGGGAGAAAGCGAGAGAGACTGCGAGAGAGACTGCGAGAGAGACTGCGAGGGAGAAAGCGAGAGAGACTGCGAGGGAGACAACGAGAGAGACAGCGAGGGAGATAGCGAGGGAGACTGCGAGGGAGACTGCGAGAGAGACTGCGAGAGAGACTGCGAGAGAGACTGCGAGAGAGACTGCGAGAGAGACTGCGAGGGAGACAGCGAGGGAGACTGTGAGGGAGACTGCGAGAGAGACTGCTATGGAGATAGCGAGAGAGACAGCGAGGGATACAGCGAGAGAGACTGCGAGGGAGACGGCGAGGGAGACGGCGAGGGAGACGGCGAGAGAGAGAGCGAGAGAGAGAGCGAGAGAGACTTCGAGAGAGACTGCGAGGGAGACGGCGAGAGAGACGGCGAGAGAGACGGCGAGAGAGACAGCGAGAGAGACAGCGAGAGAGGCAGCGAGAGAGACTGTGAGGGTTACATCGAGAGAGACATCGAGAGAGACATCGAGAGAGAATGCGAGAGAGACATCCAGGGTGACTTCGAGGGAGACAGCGAGAGAGACAGCGAGGGAGACAGCGAGGGAGACAGCGAGGGAGACAGCGAGGGAGACTGCGAGGGAGACTGCGAGGGAGACATCGAGAGAGACAGCGAAAGAGAATGCGAGAGAGACTGCGAGAGAGACTGCGAGAGAGACTGCGAGAGAGACTGCGAGAGAGACTGCGAGAGAGACTGCGAGAGAGACTGCGAGAGAGACATCCAGGGTGACTTCGAGGGAGACTTCGAGGGAGACTGCGAGGGAGACAGCGAGAGAGACTGAGAGAGAGACTGAGAGAGACAGCGAGGGAGACAGCGAGGGAGACAGCGAGGGAGACAGCGAGGGAGACAGCGAGAGAGTCTGCGAGGGAGAGAGCGAGGGAGAAAGCGAGGGAGAAAGCGAGAGAGACTGCGAGAGAGACTGCGAGGGAGACTGCGAGGGAGACTGCGAGGGAGACAGCGATAGAGACTGCGAGGGAGACAGCGATACAGACTGCGAGGGAGACAGCGAGAGAGACTGCGAGAGAGACTGTGAGGGAGACAGCGAGAGAGACTGTGAGGGAGAAAGCGAGAGAAACTGCGAGAGAGACTGCGAGGGAGACGGCGAGAGAGAGAGCGAGGGAGAGAGCGAGGGAGACAGCGAGAGAGACTTCGAGAGAGACTGCGAGGGAGGCAGCGAGGGAGACAGCGAGGGAGACAGCGAGGGAGACAGCGAGGGAGTCTGCGAGGGAGAGAGCGAGGGAGAAAGCGAGGGAGAAAGCGAGAGAGACTGCGAGAGAGACTGCGAGGGAGACAGCGAGAGAGACTGCGAGGGAGACTGCGAGAGAGACTGCGAGAGAGACTGCGAGAGAGACTGCGAGAGAGACTGCGAGAGAGACTGCGAGAGAGACTGCGAGAGAGACAGCGAGAGAGACTGTGAGGGAGAAAGCGAGAGAAACTGCGAGAGAGACTGCGAGGGAGACGGCGAGAGAGAGAGCGAGGGAGAGAGCGAGGGAGAGAGCGAGGGAGACAGCGAGAGAGACTTCGAGAGAGACTGCGAGGGAGGCAGCGAGGGAGACAGCGAGGGAGACAGCGAGGGAGACTGCGAGAGCGACTGCTAGGGAGACAGCGAGGGAGACAGCGAGGGTGACAGCGAGGGAGACAGCGAGAGAAACTGCGAGGATGACAGCGAGGGAGACAGTGAGGGAGACAGTGAGGGAGAGAGCGAGGGACACAGCGAGGGAGACAGCGAGGGAGACAGCGAGGGAGACAGCGAGAGAAACTGCGAGGATGACAGCGAGGGAGACAGTGAGGGAGACAGTGAGGGAGAGAGCGAGGGACACAGCGAGGGAGACAGCGAGGGAGACAGCGAGGGAGACAGCGAGGGAGACAGCGAGGGAGACAGCGAGGGAGACAGCGAGGGAGACAGCGAGAGAGACTGCGAGGGAGACAGCGAGAGAGACAGCGAGAGAGACAGCGAGAGAGACAGCGAGAGAGACAGCGAGGGAGACAGCGAGAGAGACTGCGAGAGAGACTGCGAGAGGGACAGCGAGAGGGACAGCGAGAGAGACTGCGAGAGAGACTGCGAGAGAGACTGCGAGAGAGACTGCGAGAGAGACTGCGAGAGAGACTGCGAGAGAGACTGCGAGGGAGACAGCGAGGGAGACAGCGAGAGAGACAGCGAGAGAGACAGCGAGAGAGACAGCGAGAGAGACAGCGAGGGAGAAAGCGAGGGAGACAGCGAGAGAGACTGCGAGAGAGACAGCGAGAGAGACTGCGAGAGAGACTGCGAGAGAGACAGCGAGAGAGACAGCGAGAGAGACTGCGAGAGAGACTGCGAGAGGGCCAGCGAGAGAGACTGCGAGAGAGACTGCGAGAGAGACTGCGAGAGAGACTGCGAGAGAGACAGCGAGAGAGACTGCGAGAGAGACTGCGAGAGAGACTGCGAGAGAGACTGCGAGAGAGACTGCGAGGGAGACAGCGAGGGAGACAGCGAGGGAGACAGCGACAGAGACAGCGACAGAGACAGCGACAGAGACAGCGACAGAGACTGTGAGAGAGACTGCGAGGGACACAGCGAGAGAGACTGCGAGGGAGACAACGAGAGAGAATGCGAGAGAGATCGCGTGAGACAGCGAGGGAGACAGCGAGGGAGATAGCGAGGGAGACAGCGAGGGAGACAGCGAGGGAGACAGCGAGGGAGACAGCGAGGGAGACAGCGAGGGAGACAGCGAGAGAAACTGCGAGGAAGACTGCGAGAGAGACTGCGAGAGAGACTGCGAGAGAGACTGCGAGAGAGACTGCGAGAGAGACTGCGAGAGAGACTTCGAGAGAGAAAGCGAGAGAGACTGCGAGAGAGACTGCGAGAGAGACTGCGAGAGAGACTGCGAGGGAGACTGCAAGGGAGACTGCAAGGGAGACAGCGAGAGAGACAGCGAGGGAGATAGCGAGAGAGACTGCGAGAGAGACTGCGAGAGAGACTGTGAGGGAGACTGCGAGAGAGACTGCGAGAGAGACTGCTATGGAGATAGCGAGAGAGACAGCGAGGGATACAGCGAGAGAGACTGCGAGAGTGACTGCGAGGGAGACGGCGAGGGAGACGGCGAGGGAGACGGCGAGGGCGACGGCGAGAGAGAGAGCGAGAGAGACAGCGAGGGAGACAGCGAGAGAGACTTCGAGAGAGACTGCGAGGGAGACGGCGAGAGAGACAGCGAGAGAGACAGCGAGAGAGACAGCGAGAGAGACTGTGAGGGAGACTGTGAGGGAGACAGCGAGAGAGACTGCGAGAGAGACAGTGAGAGGGACTGCGAGAGAGAAAGCCAGAGAGTGCGAGGGAGACAGCGAGGGAGACAGCGAGAGAGAATGCGATAGAGACTGAGAGAGAGACTGAGAGAGAGACTGAGAGGGAGACAGCGAGGGAGACAGCGAGGGAGACAGCGAGGGAGACATCGAGGGAGACTGTGAGGGAGACTGCGAGGGAGACTGCGAGGGAGACAGCGAGAGAGACTGAGAGAGAGACTGAGAGAGACAGCGAGGGAGACAACGAGGGAGACAACGAGGGAGACAGTGAGAGAGTCTGCGAGGGAGAGAGCGAGGGAGAAAGCGAGAGAGACTGCGAGACAGACTGCGAGGGAGACTGCGAGGGAGACTGCGAGGGAGACTGCGAGGGAGACTGCGAGGGAGATAGCGATAGAGACTGCGAGGAAGACAGCGAGAGAGACTGCGAGAGAGACTGTGAGAGAGACTGCGAGGGAGACAGCGAGAGAGACTGTGAGGGAGACAGCGAGGGAGACAGCGAGAGAGACTGCGAGAGAGACTGCGAGAGAGACTGCGAGGGAGACAGCGAGAGAGACTGTGAGGGAGAAAGCGAGAGAAACTGCGAGAGAGACAGCGAGGGATACAGCGAGAGACACTGCGAGAGAGACTGCGAGGGAGACGGCGAGGGAGAGAGCGAGGGAGAGAGCGAGGGAGAGAGCGAGGGAGAGAGCGAGGGAGAGAGCGAGGGAGACTTTGAGAGAGACTTCGAGAGAGACTGCGAGGGAGGCAGCGAGGGAGACAGCGAGGGAGACAGCGAGGGAGACAGCGAGAGAGACAGCGAGAGAGACTGCGAGAGCGACTGCTAGGGAGACAGCGAGGGAGACAGCGAGGGTGACAGCGAGGGAGACAGCGAGAGAAACTGCGAGGTAGACAGCGAGAGAGACGGCGAGGGAGACAGTGAGGGAGAGAGCGAGGGACACAGCGAGGGAGACAGCGAGGGAGACAGCGAGGGAGACAGCGAGAGAGACTGCGAGGGAGACAGCGAGAGAGACAGCGAGAGAGACAGCGAGAGAGACTGCGAGAGAGACTGCGAGGGAGACAGCGTGGGAGACAGCGAGAGAGACAGCGAGAGAGACTGCGAGAGAGACTGCGAGAGAGACTGCGAGAGAGACTGCGAGAGAGACTGCGAGAGAGACTGCGAGAGGGACAGCGAGAGAGACTGCGAGAGAGACTGCGAGAGAGACTGCAAAGGAGACTGCGAGAGAGACAGCGAGAGAGACTGCGAGAGGGACAGCGAGAGAGACTGCGAGAGGGACAGCGAGAGAGACTGCGAGAGAGACTGCGAGAGAGACTGCGAGAGAGACTGCAAAGGAGACTGCGAGAGAGACTGCAAAGGAGACTGCGAGAGAGACAGCGAGAGAGACTGCGAGAGGGACAGCGAGAGAGACTGCGAGAGGGACAGCGAGAGAGACTGCGAGAGGGACAGCGAGAGGGACAGCGAGAGAGACTGCGAGAGAGACTGCGAGAGAGACTGCGAGAGAGACTTCGAGAGAGACTGCGAGAGAGATGGAGAGAGAGACGGCGAGAGAGATGGAGAGAGAGACGGCGAGAGAGACGGCGAGAGAGACTGCAAAGGAGACTGCGAGAGAGATGGAGAGAGAGACGGCGAGAGAGATGGAGAGAGAGACGGCGAGAGAGACGGCGAGAGAGACAGTGAGGGAGAGAGCGAGAGAGACTGCGAGGGAGACAGCGAGAGAGACAGCGAGAGAGACAGCGAGAGAGACTGTGCGGGAGACTGCGAGAGAGACAGCGAGGGAGACAGCGAGGGATACAGCGAGAGAGACTGCGAGAGTGACTGCGAGGGCGACGGCGAGGGCGACGGCGAGGGAGACGGCGAGGGCGACGGCGAGGGCGACGGCGAGAGAGACGGCGAGAGAGACGGCGAGAGAGACGGCGAGAGAGACAGCGAGAGAGACTTCGAGAGAGACTGCGAGGGAGACGGCGAGAGAGACTGCGAGGGAGACAGCGAGGGAGACAGCGAGGGAGACAGCGAGGGAGACAGCGAGGGAGACAGCGAGAGAAACTGCGAGGCAGACTGCGAGAGAGACTGCGAGAGAGACTGCGAGAGAGACTGCGAGGGAGAAAGCGAGAGAGACTGCGAGAGAGACTGCGAGAGAGACTGCGAGGGAGAAAGCGAGAGAGACTGCGAGGGAGACTGCAAGAGAGACAGCGAGGGAGATAGCGAGGGAGATAGCGAGGGAGATAGCGAGAGAGACTGCGAGAGAGACTGCGAGAGAGACTGCGAGAGAGACTGCGAGAGAGACTGTGAGGGAGACAGCGAGGGAGACTGTGAGGGACACTGCGAGAGAGAATGCGAGGGAGACAGCGATTCAGACGGCGAGGGAGACGGCGAGGGAGACGGCGAGAGAGAGAGCGAGTGAGAGAGCGAGAGAGAGAGCGAGAGAGAGAGCGAGGGAGAGAGTGAGGGAGAAAGCGAGAGAGACTGCGAGGGAGACAGCGATAGAAACTGCGAGGGAGTCAGCGAGAGAGACAGCGAGAGAGACTGTGAGAGAGACCTCGAGGGAGAGAGCGAGGGAGACAGCGAGAGAGACAGCGAGAGAGACTGTGAGGGAGACAGCGAGGGAGACAGCGAGAGAGACAGCAAGAGAGACTGCGAGTGAGACTGTGAGGGAGACAGCGAGAGAGACTGCGAGGGAGAAAGCGAGAGAAACTGCGAGAGAGACTGCTATGGAGATAGCGAGAGAGACAGCGAGGGATACAGCGAGAGACACTGCGAGAGAGAATGCGAGGGAGACGGCGATTGAGACGGCGAGGGAGACGGCGAGAGAGAGAGCGAGAGAGACAGCGAGGGAGACAGCGAGGGAGGCAGCGAGGTAGACAGCGAGGTAGACAGCGAGGTAGACAGCGAGGGAGACAGCGAGGGAGACAGCGAGGGAGACAGCGAGGGAGACAGCGAGGGAGACAGCGAGGGAGACAGCGAGGGAGACAGCGACAGAGACTGTGAGAGAGACTGCGAGGGACACAGCGAGAGAGACTGCGAGGGAGACAACGAGAGAGAATGCGAGAGAGATCGTGTGAGACAGCGAGGGAGACAGCGAGGGAGACAGTGAGAGAGACTGCGAGGGAGAAAGCGAGAGAGACTGCGAGAGAGACTGTGAGGGAGACTGCGAGGGAGACTGCGAGGGAGACTGCGAGGGAGACTGCGAGGGAGAAAGCGAGAGAGACTGCGAGGGAGAAAGCGAGAGAGACTGCGAGGGAGAAAGCGAGGGAGAAAGCGAGAGAGACTGCGAGGGAGACTGCAAGGGAGACAGCGAGAGATACAGCGAGAGAGACAGCGAGGGAGATAGCGAGGGAGATAGCGAGAGAGACTGCGAGAGAGAATGCGAGAGAGACTGCGAGAGAGACTGCGAGAGAGACTGTGAGGGAGACAGCGAGGGAGACTGTGAGGGAGACTGCGAGAGAGACTGCTATGGAGATAGCGAGAGAGACAGCGAGGGATACAGCGAGAGAGACAGCGAGAGTGACTGAGAGGGAGACTGAGAGGGAGACAGCGAGGGAGACAACGAGAGAGACATCGAGAGAGACATCGAGAGAGAATGCGAGAGAGACTGCGAGAGAGACATCCAGGGTGACTTCGAGGGAGACAGCGAGAGAGACAGCGAGGGAGACAGCGAGGGAGACAGCGAGGGAGACAGCGAGGGAGACAGCGAGGGAGACAGCGAGGGAGACAGCGAGGGAGACTGCGAGGGAGCCTGCGAGGGAGACTGCGAGGGAGACTGCGAGAGAGTCTGCAAGGGAGAGAGCGAGGGAGAAAGCGAGAGAGACTGCGAGGGAGACAGCGAGAGAGACTGCGAGGGAGACAGCGAGAGAGACTGCGAGGGAGACAGCGAGAGAGACTGCGAGAGAGAATGCGAGGGAGACGGCGATTGAGACGGCGATTGAGACGGCGAGGGAGACGGCGAGGGAGACGCGAGGGAGACGGCGAGAGAGACAGCGAGGGAGACAGCGAGGGAGACAGCGAGGGAGACAGCGAGAGAGACAGCGAGAGAGACAGCGAGAGAGACAGCGAGAGAGACAGCGAGAGAGACAGCGAGAGAGACTGCGAGAGAGACTGCGAGAGAGACTGCGAGGGAGACAGCGAGGGAGACAGCGAGGGAGACAGCGAGGGAGACAGCGAGGGAGACAGCGAGGGAGACAGCGAGAGAAACTGCGAGGAAGACTGCGAGAGAGACTGCGAGAGAGACTGCGAGAGAGACTTCGAGAGAGACTGCGAGAGAGACTGCGAGAGAGACTGCGAGAGAGACTGCGAGAGAGACTGCGAGAGAGACTGCGAGAGAGACTGCGTGGGAGAAAGCGAGAGAGACTGCGAGAGAGACTGCGAGAGAGACTGCGAGAGAGACTGCGAGGGAGACTGCAAGGGAGACTGCAAGGGAGACTGCGAGAGAGACTGCTATGGAGATAGCGAGAGAGACAGCGAGGGATACAGCGAGAGAGACTGCGAGAGTGACTGCGAGGGAGACGGCGAGGGAGACGGCGAGGGAGACGGCGAGGGAGACGGCGAGGGCGACGGCGAGAGAGAGAGCGAGAGAGACAGCGAGGGAGACAGCGAGAGAGACTTCGAGAGAGACTGCGAGGGAGACGGCGAGAGAGACAGCGAGAGAGACAGCGAGAGAGACAGCGAGAGAGACTGTGAGGGAGACTGTGAGGGAGACAGCGAGAGAGACTGCGAGAGAGACAGTGAGAGGGACTGCGAGAGAGAAAGCCAGAGAGTGCGAGGGAGACAGCGAGGGAGACAGCGAGAGAGAATGCGATAGAGACTGAGAGAGAGACTGAGAGAGAGACTGAGAGGGAGACAGCGAGGGAGACAGCGAGGGAGACAGCGAGGGAGACAGCGAGGGAGACTGTGAGGGAGACTGCGAGGGAGACTGCGAGGGAGACAGCGAGAGAGACTGAGAGAGAGACTGAGAGAGACAGCGAGGGAGACAACGAGGGAGACAGTGAGAGAGTCTGCGAGGGAGAGAGCGATGGAGAAAGCGAGAGAGACTGCGAGACAGACTGCGAGGGAGACTGCAAGGGAGACTGCGAGGGAGACAGCAATAGAGACTGCGAGGAAGACAGCGAGAGAGACTGCGAGAGAGACTGTGAGAGAGACTGCGAGGGAGACAGCGAGAGAGACTGTGAGGGAGACAGCGAGAGAGACTGCGAGAGAGACTGCGAGAGAGACTGCGAGAGAGACTGCGAGAGAGACTGCGAGAGAGACTGCGAGGGAGACAGCGAGAGAGACTGTGAGGGAGAAAGCGAGAGAAACTGCGAGAGAGACAGCGAGGGATACAGCGAGAGACACTGCGAGAGAGACTGTGAGGGAGACTGCGAGGGAGACTGCGAGGGAGACAGCGAGAGAGACTGAGAGAGAGACTGAGAGAGACAGCGAGGGAGACAACGAGGGAGACAGTGAGAGAGTCTGCGAGGGAGAGAGCGATGGAGAAAGCGAGAGAGACTGCGAGACAGACTGCGAGGGAGACTGCAAGGGAGACTGCGAGGGAGACAGCGATAGAGACTGCGAGGAAGACAGCGAGAGAGACTGCGAGAGAGACTGTGAGAGAGACTGCGAGGGAGACAGCGAGAGAGACTGTGAGGGAGACAGCGAGAGAGACTGCGAGAGAGACTGCGAGAGAGACTGCGAGAGAGACTGCGAGAGAGACTGCGAGGTAGACAGCGAGAGAGACTGTGAGGGAGAAAGCGAGAGAAACTGCGAGAGAGACAGCGAGGGATACAGCGAGAGACACTGCGAGAGAGACTGCGAGGGAGACGGCGAGGGAGAGAGCGAGGGAGAGAGCGAGGGAGAGAGCGAGGGAGAGAGCGAGGGAGAGAGCGAGGGAGACTTTGAGAGAGACTTCGAGAGAGACTGCGAGGGAGGCAGCGAGGGAGACAGCGAGGGAGACAGCGAGGGAGACAGCGAGGGAGACAGCGAGAGAGACAGCGAGAGAGACTGCGAGAGCGACTGCTAGGGTGACAGCGAGGGAGACAGCGAGAGAAACTGCGAGGGAGTCAGCGAGAGAGACTGCGAGAGCGACTGCTAGGGAGACAGCGAGGGAGACAGCGAGGGTGACAGCGAGGGAGACAGCGAGAGAAACTGCGAGGTAGACAGCGAGAGAGACGGCGAGGGAGACAGTGAGGGAGAGAGCGAGGGACACAGCGAGGGAGACAGCGAGGGAGACAGCGAGGGAGACAGCGAGAGAGACTGCGAGGGAGACAGCGAGAGAGACAGCGAGAGAGACAGCGAGAGAGACAGCGAGGGAGACAGCGAGGGAGACAGCGAGAGAGACTGCGAGAGAGACTGCGAGGGAGACAGCGTGGGAGACAGCGAGAGAGACAGCGAGAGAGACTGCGAGAGAGACTGCGAGAGAGACTGCGAGAGAGACTGCGAGAGAGACTGCGAGAGAGACTGCGAGAGGGACAGCGAGAGAGACTGCGAGAGAGACTGCGAGAGAGACTGCAAAGGAGAATGCGAGAGAGACAGCGAGAGAGACTGCGAGAGGGACAGCGAGAGAGACTGCGAGAGGGACAGCGAGAGAGACTGCGAGAGAGACTGCGAGAGAGACTGCGAGAGAGACTGCAAAGGAGACTGCGAGAGAGACTGCAAAGGAGACTGCGAGAGAGACAGCGAGAGAGACTGCGAGAGGGACAGCGAGAGAGACTGCGAGAGGGACAGCGAGAGAGACTGCGAGAGAGACTGCGAGAGAGACTGCGAGAGAGACTGCGAGAGAGACTGCGAGAGAGACTGCAAAGGAGACTGCGAGAGAGATGGAGAGAGAGACGGCGAGAGAGATGGAGAGAGAGACGGCGAGAGAGACGGCGAGAGAGACAGTGAGGGAGAGAGCGAGAGAGACTGCGAGGGAGACAGCGAGAGAGACAGCGAGAGAGACAACGAGAGAGACTGTGAGAGATACAGCGAGGGAGACTGCAAGGGAGACAGCGAGAGAGACAGCGAGAGAGACAGCGAGAGAGACTGCGAGAGAGACTGCGAGGGAGACTGTGAGGGAGACTGCGAGAGAGACTGCGAGGGAGACTGCGAGAGAGACAGCGAGGGAGACAGCGAGGGAGACAGCGAGGGATACAGCGAGAGAGACTGCGAGAGTGACTGCGAGGGCGACGGCGAGGGAGACGGCGAGGGAGACGGCGAGGGCGACGGCGAGGGCGACGGCGAGAGAGACGGCGAGAGAGACGGCGAGAGAGACAGCGAGAGAGACTTCGAGAGAGACTGCGAGGGAGACGGCGAGAGAGACTGCGAGGGAGACAGCGAGGGAGACAGCGAGGGAGACAGCGAGGGAGACAGCGAGGGAGACAGCGAGGGAGACAGCGAGAGAAACTGCGAGGCAGACTGCGAGAGAGACTGCGAGAGAGACTGCGAGAGAGACTGCGAGGGAGAAAGCGAGAGAGACTGCGAGAGAGACTGCGAGAGAGACTGCGAGGGAGAAAGCGAGAGAGACTGCGAGGGAGACTGCGAGGGAGACTGCAAGAGAGACAGCGAGGGAGATAGCGAGGGAGATAGCGAGGGAGATAGCGAGAGAGACTGCGAGAGAGACTGCGAGAGAGACTGCGAGAGAGACTGCGAGAGAGACTGTGAGGGAGACAGCGAGGGAGACTGTGAGGGACACTGCGAGAGAGAATGCGAGGGAGACAGCGATTCAGACGGCGAGGGAGACGGCGAGGGAGACGGCGAGAGAGAGAGCGAGTGAGAGAGCGAGAGAGAGAGCGAGAGAGAGAGCGAGGGAGAGAGTGAGGGAGAAAGCGAGAGAGACTGCGAGGGAGACAGCGATAGAAACTGCGAGGGAGTCAGCGAGAGAGACAGCGAGAGAGACTGTGAGAGAGACCTCGAGGGAGAGAGCGAGGGAGACAGCGAGAGAGACAGCGAGAGAGACTGTGAGGGAGACAGCGAGGGAGACAGCGAGAGAGACAGCAAGAGAGACTGCGAGTGAGACTGTGAGGGAGACAGCGAGAGAAACTGCGAGAGAGACTGCTATGGAGATAGCGAGAGAGACAGCGATTGAGACGGCGAGGGAGACGGCGAGAGAGAGAGCGAGGGAGACAGCGAGGGAGACAGCGAGGGAGGCAGCGAGGTAGACAGCGAGGTAGACAGCGAGGGAGACAGCGAGGGAGACAGCGAGGGAGACAGCGAGGGAGACAGCGAGGGAGACAGCGAGGGAGACAGCGAGGGAGACAGCGACGGAGACTGTGAGAGAGACTGCGAGGGACACAGCGAGAGAGACTGCGAGGGAGACAACGAGAGAGAATGCGAGAGAGATCGTGTGAGACAGCGAGGGAGACAGCGAGGGAGACAGTGAGAGAGACTGTGAGGGAGAAAGCGAGAGAGACTGCGAGAGAGACTGTGAGGGAGACTGCGAGGGAGACTGCGAGGGAGACTGCGAGGGAGACTGCGAGGGAGAAAGCGAGAGAGACTGCGAGGGAGAAAGCGAGAGAGACTGCGAGGGAGAAAGCGAGGGAGAAAGCGAGAGAGACTGCGAGGGAGACTGCAAGGGAGACAGCGAGAGATACAGCGAGAGAGACAGCGAGGGAGATAGCGAGGGAGATAGCGAGAGAGACTGCGAGAGAGACTGCGAGAGAGACTGCGAGAGAGACTGCGAGAGAGACTGCGAGAGAGACTGTGAGGGAGACAGCGAGGGAGACTGTGAGGGAGACTGCGAGAGAGACTGCTATGGAGATAGCGAGAGAGACAGCGAGGGATACAGCGAGAGAGACAGCGAGAGTGACTGAGAGGGAGACTGAGAGGGAGACAGCGAGGGAGACAACGAGAGAGACATCGAGAGAGACATCGAGAGAGAATGCGAGAGAGACTGCGAGAGAGACATCCAGGGTGACTTCGAGGGAGACAGCGAGAGAGACAGCGAGGGAGACAGCGAGGGAGACAGCGAGGGAGACAGCGAGGGAGACAGCGAGGGAGACAGCGAGGGAGACTGCGAGGGAGACTGCGAGGGAGACTGCGAGGGAGACTGCGAGGGAGACTGCGAGGGAGTCTGCGAGGGAGAGAGCGAGGGAGAAAGCGAGAGAGACTGCGAGGGAGACAGCGAGAGAGACTGCGAGGGAGACAGCGAGAGAGACTGCGAGGGAGACAGCGAGAGAGACTGCGAGAGAGAATGCGAGGGAGACAGCGATTGAGACGGCGATTGAGACGGCGAGGGAGACGGCGAGGGAGACGGCGAGGGAGACAGCGAGGGAGACAGCGAGGGAGACAGCGAGGGAGACAGCGAGAGAGACAGCGAGAGAGACAGCGAGAGAGACAGCGAGAGAGACAGCGAGAGAAACTGCGAGAGAGACTGCGAGAGAGACTGCGAGGGAGACAGCGAGGGAGACAGCGAGGGAGACAGCGAGGGAGACAGCGAGGGAGACAGCGAGGGAGACAGCGACGGAGACAGCGACAGAGACAGCGACAGAGACTGTGAGAGAGACTGCGAGGGACACAGCGAGAGAGACTGCGAGGTAGACAACGAGAGAGAATGCGAGAGAGATCGCGTGAGACAGCGAGGGAGACAGCGAGGGAGACAGCGAGGGAGACTGCGAGGGAGACTGCGAGGGAGACTGCGAGGGAGACTGCGAGGGAGACTGCGAGGGAGACTGCGAGGGAGACAGCGAGGGAGACAGCGAGAGAGACTGCGAGAGAGACTGCGAGGGAGAAAGCGAGAGAGACTGCGAGAGAGACTGCGAGAGAGACTGCGAGGGAGAAAGCGAGAGAGACTGCGAGGGAGACAGCGAGGGAGACAGCGAGAGAGACTGCGAGAGAGACTGCGAGGGAGAAAGCGAGAGAGACTGCGAGAGAGACTGCGAGAGAGACTGCGAGGGAGAAAGCGAGAGAGACTGCGACGGAGACAGCGACAGAGACAGCGACAGAGACTGTGAGAGAGACTGCGAGGGACACAGCGAGAGAGACTGCGAGGTAGACAACGAGAGAGAATGCGAGAGAGATCGCGTGAGACAGCGAGGGAGACAGCGAGGGAGACTGCGAGGGAGACTGCGAGGGAGACTGCGAGGGAGACTGCGAGGGAGACTGCGAGGGAGACTGCGAGGGAGACAGCGAGGGAGACAGCGAGAGAGACTGCGAGAGAGACTGCGAGGGAGAAAGCGAGAGAGACTGCGAGAGAGACTGCGAGAGAGACTGCGAGGGAGACTGCGAGGGAGACTGCGAGGGAGACAGCGAGGGAGACAGCGAGGGAGACAGCGAGAGAGACTGCGAGAGAGACTGCGAGGGAGAAAGCGAGAGAGACTGCGAGAGAGACTGCGAGAGAGACTGCGAGGGAGAAAGCGAGAGAGACTGCGAGGGAGACAACGAGAGAGACAGCGAGGGAGATAGCGACGGAGACTGCGAGTGAGACTGCGAGAGAGACTGCGAGAGAGACTGCGAGAGAGACTGCGAGAGAGACTGCGAGAGAGACTGCGAGAGAGACTGCGAGAGAGACTGCGAGGGAGACTGCGAGAGAGACTGCGAGGGAGACTGTGAGGGAGACTGCGAGAGAGACTGCTATGGAGATAGCGAGAGAGACAGCGAGGGATACAGCGAGAGAGACTGCGAGAGTGACTGCGAGGGAGACGGCGAGGGAGACGGCGAGGGAGACGGCGAGGGAGACGGCGAGGGAGACGGCGAGGGAGACAACGAGAGAGACATCGAGAGAGACATCGAGAGAGAATGCGAGAGAGACATCCAGGGTGACTTCGAGGGAGACAGCGAGGGAGACTGCGAGGGAGACTGCGAGGGAGACTGCGAGGGAGACTGCGAGGGAGACTGCGCGGGAGACTGCGCGGGAGACTGCGCGGGAGACTGCGAGGGAGACAGCGAGAGAGTCTGCGAGGGAGAGAGCGAGGGAGAAAGCGAGAGAGACTGCGAGAGAGACTGCGAGGGAGACAGCGATAGAGACTGCGAGGGAGACAGCGAGAGAGACTGCGAGGGAGACAGCGAGAGGGACTGCGAGAGGGACTGCGAGAGGGACTGCGAGAGGGACAGCGAGGGGGACAGCGAGAGTGACTGCGAGAGAGACTGAGAGAGAGACTGCGAGAGAGACAGCGAGAGAGACTGCGAGAGAGACAGCGAGAGAGACTGCGAGAGAGACTGCGAGAGAGACTGCGAGGGAGAAAGCGAGAGAAACTGCGAGAGAGACTGCTATGGAGATAGCGAGAGAGACAGCGAGGGATACAGCGAGAGACACTGCGAGAGAGAATGCGAGGGAGACAGCGATTGAGACGGCGAGAGAGAGAGCGATAGAGAGAGCGAGACAGTGAGCGAGGGAGACAGCGAGGGAGACAGCGAGGGAGACAGCGAGTGAGACTGCGAGGGAGACAGCGAGGGAGACAGCGAGAGAGACAGCGAGAGAGACTGCGAGAGAGACTGCGAGAGAGACTGCGAGGGAGGCAGCGAGGGAGACAGCGAGGGAGACAGCGAGGGAGACAGCGAGGGAGACAGCGACAGAGACAGCGACAGCGACAGCGAGAGAGGCAGCGACAGAGACTGTGAGAGAGACTGCGAGGGACACAGCGAGAGAGACTGCGAGGGAGACAACGAGAGAGAATGCGAGAGAGATCGCGCGAGACAGCGAGGGAGACAGCGAGGGAGACAGCGAGGGAGACAGCGAGGGAGACAGCGAGGGAGACAGCGAGGGAGACAGCGAGAGAAACTGCGAGGAAGACTGCGAGAGAGACTGCGAGAGAGACTGCGAGAGAGACTGCGAGAGAGACTGCGAGAGAGACTGCGTGGGAGAAAGCGAGAGAGACTGCGAGAGAGACTGCGAGAGAGACTGCGAGGGAGACTGCGAGGGAGACTGCGAGGGAGACAGCGAGAGAGACAGCGAGGGAGATAGCGAGAGAGATGGAGAGAGAGACTGCGAGGGAGACAGTGAGAGAGACAGCGAGAGAGACAGCGAGGGAGATAGCGAGAGAGACTGCGAGGGAGACTGTGAGGGAGACTGTGAGGGAGACTGCGAGAGAGACTGCGAGGGAGGCAGCGAGGGAGGCAGCGAGGGAGACTGTGAGGGAGACTGCGAGAGAGACTGCGAGGGAGGCAGCGAGGGAGACAGCGAGGGAGACAGCGACAGAGACAGCGACAGCGACAGCGAGAGAGGCAGCGACAGAGACTGTGAGAGAGACTGCGAGGGACACAGCGAGAGAGACTGCGAGGGAGACAACGAGAGAGAATGCGAGAGAGATCGCGCGAGACAGCGAGGGAGACAGCGAGGGAGATAGCGAGGGAGACAGCGAGGGAGACAGCGAGGGAGACAGCGAGAGAAACTGCGAGAGAGACTGCGAGAGAGACTGCGAGAGAGACTGCGAGAGAGACTGCGAGAGAGACTGCGAGAGAGACTGCGAGAGAGACTGCGTGGGAGAAAGCGAGAGAGACTGCGAGAGAGACTGCGAGAGAGACTGCGAGAGAGACTGCGAGGGAGACTGCGAGGGAGACTGCGAGGGAGACTGCGAGGGAGACAGTGAGGGAGATAGCGAGAGAGATGGAGAGAGAGACTGCGAGGGAGACAGTGAGAGAGACAGCGAGAGAGACAGCGAGGGAGATAGCGAGAGAGACTGCGAGAGAGACTGTGAGGGAGACTGCGAGGGAGAAAGCGAGAGAGACTGCGAGGGAGAAAGCGAGGGAGAAAGCGAGAGAGACTGCGAGGGAGACTGCAAGGGAGACAGCGAGAGATACAGCGAGAGAGACAGCGAGGGAGATAGCGAGGGAGATAGCGAGAGAGACTGCGAGAGAGACTGTGAGGGAGACAGCGAGGGAGACTGTGAGGGAGACTGCGAGAGGGACTGCTATGGAGATAGCGAGAGAGACAGCGAGGGATACAGCGAGAGAGACAGCGAGAGTGACTGCGAGGGAGACGGCGAGGGCGACGGCGAGAGAGACTTCGAGAGAGACTGCGAGGGAGACGGCGAGAGAGACAGCGAGAGAGACTGTGAGGGAGACTGTGAGGGAGACTGTGAGGGAGACTGTGAGGGAGACAGCGAGAGAGACTGCGAGAGAGACTGCGAGGGAGACAGCGAGAGAGACTGCGAGAGAGACTGCGAGAGAGACTGCGAGAGAGACTGCGAGAGAGACTGCGAGAGAGACTGCGAGAGGGACTGCGAGAGGGACTGCGAGAGGGACTGCGAGAGAGAAAGCGAGAGAGAAAGCCAGAGAGTGCGAGGGAGACAGCGAGGGAGACAGCGAGAGAGAATGCGAGAGAGACTGAGAGAGAGACTGAGAGAGAGACTGAGAGGGAGACTGAGAGGGAGACTGAGAGGGAGACAGCGAGGGAGACAACGAGAGAGACATCGAGAGAGACATCGAGAGAGAATGCGAGAGAGACTGCGAGAGAGACATCCAGGGTGACTTCGAGGGAGACAGCGAGAGAGACAGCGAGGGAGACAGCGAGGGAGACAGCGAGGGAGACAGCGAGGGAGACTGCGAGGGAGACTGCGAGGGAGACTGCGAGGGAGACTGCGAGGGAGACAGCGAGAGAGTCTGCGAGAGAGTCTGCGAGGGAGAGAGCGAGGGAGAAAGCGAGAGAGACTGCGAGAGAGACTGCGAGAGAGACTGCGAGGGAGACAGCGAGGGAGACTGCGAGGGAGACAGCGAGAGAGACTGCGAGAGAGACTGCGAGAGAGACTGCGAGAGAGACTGCGAGAGAGACTGCGAGAGAGACAGCGAGAGAGACTGCGAGAGAGACTGCGAGAGAGACAGCGAGAGAGACTGCGAGAGAGACAGCGAGGGAGAAAGCGAGAGAAACAGCGAGAGAGAATGCTATGGAGATAGCGAGAGAGACAGCGAGGGATACAGCGAGAGACACTGCGAGAGAGAATGCGAGGGAGACGTCGATTGAGACGGCGAGGGAGACGGCGAGGGAGACGGCGAGGGAGACGGCGAGGGAGACAGCGAGGGAGACAGCGAGGGAGACAGCGAGGGAGACAGCGAGAGAGACAGCGAGAGAGACAGCGAGAGACAGCGAGGGAGACAGCGAGGGAGACAGCGAGGGAGACAGCGAGGGAGACAGCGACAGAGACAGCGACAGAGACAGCGACAGAGACAGCGACAGAGACTGTGAGAGAGACTGTGAGAGAGACTGTGAGAGAGACTGCGAGGGACACAGCGAGAGAGACTGCGAGGTAGACAACGAGAGAGAATGCAAGAGAGATCGCGTGAGACAGCGAGGGAGACAGCGAGGGAGACTGCGAGGGAGACTGCGAGGGAGACTGCGAGGGAGACTGCGAGGGAGACTGCGAGGGAGACTGCGAGAGGGACTGCGAGAGGGACTGCGAGAGGGACTGCGAGGGAGACAGCGAGGGAGACAGCGAGGGAGACAGCGAGGGAGACAGCGAGGGAGACAGCGAGGGTGACAGCGAGAGAGACTGCGAGAGAGACTGCGAGGGAGAAAGCGAGAGAAACTGCGAGAGAGACTGCTATGGAGATAGCGAGAGAGACAGCGAGGGATACAGCGAGGGAGACAGCGAGGGAGACAGCGACAGAGACAGCGACAGCGACAGCGAGAGAGGCAGCGACAGAGACTGTGAGAGAGACTGCGAGGGACACAGCGAGAGAGACTGCGAGGGAGACAACGAGAGAGAATGCGAGAGAGATCGCGCGAGACAGCGAGGGAGACAGCGAGGGAGATAGCGAGGGAGACAGCGAGGGAGACAGCGAGGGAGACAGCGAGAGAAACTGCGAGAGAGACTGCGAGAGAGACTGCGAGAGAGACTGCGAGAGAGACTGCGAGAGAGACTGCGAGAGAGACTGCGAGAGAGACTGCGTGGGAGAAAGCGAGAGAGACTGCGAGAGAGACTGCGAGAGAGACTGCGAGAGAGACTGCGAGGGAGACTGCGAGGGAGACTGCGAGGGAGACTGCGAGGGAGACAGCGAGAGAGACAGTGAGGGAGATAGCGAGAGAGATGGAGAGAGAGACTGCGAGGGAGACAGTGAGAGAGACAGCGAGAGAGACAGCGAGGGAGATAGCGAGAGAGACTGCGAGAGAGACTGTGAGGGAGACTGCGAGGGAGAAAGCGAGAGAGACTGCGAGGGAGAAAGCGAGGGAGAAAGCGAGAGAGACTGCGAGGGAGACTGCAAGGGAGACAGCGAGAGATACAGCGAGAGAGACAGCGAGGGAGATAGCGAGGGAGATAGCGAGAGAGACTGCGAGAGAGACTGTGAGGGAGACAGCGAGGGAGACTGTGAGGGAGACTGCGAGAGGGACTGCTATGGAGATAGCGAGAGAGACAGCGAGGGATACAGCGAGAGAGACAGCGAGAGTGACTGCGAGGGAGACGGCGAGGGCGACGGCGAGAGAGACTTCGAGAGAGACTGCGAGGGAGACGGCGAGAGAGACAGCGAGAGAGACTGTGAGGGAGACTGTGAGGGAGACTGTGAGGGAGACTGTGAGGGAGACAGCGAGAGAGACTGCGAGAGAGACTGCGAGGGAGACAGCGAGAGAGACTGCGAGAGAGACTGCGAGAGAGACTGCGAGAGAGACTGCGAGAGAGACTGCGAGAGAGACTGCGAGAGGGACTGCGAGAGGGACTGCGAGAGGGACTGCGAGAGAGAAAGCGAGAGAGAAAGCCAGAGAGTGCGAGGGAGACAGCGAGGGAGACAGCGAGAGAGAATGCGAGAGAGACTGAGAGAGAGACTGAGAGAGAGACTGAGAGGGAGACTGAGAGGGAGACTGAGAGGGAGACAGCGAGGGAGACAACGAGAGAGACATCGAGAGAGACATCGAGAGAGAATGCGAGAGAGACTGCGAGAGAGACATCCAGGGTGACTTCGAGGGAGACAGCGAGAGAGACAGCGAGGGAGACAGCGAGGGAGACAGCGAGGGAGACAGCGAGGGAGACTGCGAGGGAGACTGCGAGGGAGACTGCGAGGGAGACTGCGAGGGAGACAGCGAGAGAGTCTGCGAGAGAGTCTGCGAGGGAGAGAGCGAGGGAGAAAGCGAGAGAGACTGCGAGAGAGACTGCGAGAGAGACTGCGAGGGAGACAGCGAGGGAGACTGCGAGGGAGACAGCGAGAGAGACTGCGAGAGAGACTGCGAGAGAGACTGCGAGAGAGACTGCGAGAGAGACAGCGAGAGAGACTGCGAGAGAGACTGCGAGAGAGACAGCGAGAGAGACTGCGAGAGAGACAGCGAGGGAGAAAGCGAGAGAAACAGCGAGAGAGAATGCTATGGAGATAGCGAGAGAGACAGCGAGGGATACAGCGAGAGACACTGCGAGAGAGAATGCGAGGGAGACGTCGATTGAGACGGCGAGGGAGACGGCGAGGGAGACGGCGAGGGAGACGGCGAGGGAGACGGCGAGGGAGACAGCGAGGGAGACAGCGAGGGAGACAGCGAGGGAGACAGCGAGAGAGACAGCGAGAGAGACAGCGAGAGACAGCGAGGGAGACAGCGAGGGAGACAGCGAGGGAGACAGCGAGGGAGACAGCGACAGAGACAGCGACAGAGACAGCGACAGAGACAGCGACAGAGACTGTGAGAGAGACTGTGAGAGAGACTGTGAGAGAGACTGCGAGGGACACAGCGAGAGAGACTGCGAGGTAGACAACGAGAGAGAATGCAAGAGAGATCGCGTGAGACAGCGAGGGAGACAGCGAGGGAGACAGCGAGGGAGACTGCGAGGGAGACTGCGAGGGAGACTGCGAGGGAGACTGCGAGGGAGACTGCGAGGGAGACTGCGAGAGGGACTGCGAGAGGGACTGCGAGAGGGACTGCGAGGGAGACAGCGAGGGAGACAGCGAGGGAGACAGCGAGGGAGACAGCGAGGGAGACAGCGAGGGTGACAGCGAGAGAGACTGCGAGAGAGACTGCGAGGGAGAAAGCGAGAGAAACTGCGAGAGAGACTGCTATGGAGATAGCGAGAGAGACAGCGAGGGATACAGCGAGAGACACTGCGAGAGAGAATGCGAGGGAGACAGCGATTGAGACGGCGAGAGAGAGAGCGAGAGAGAGAGCGAGAGAGTGAGCGAGAGAGTGAGCGAGGGAGACAGCGAGGGAGACAGCGAGGGAGACAGCGAGAGAGACAGCGAGAGAGACAGCGAGAGAGACAGCGAGAGAGACTGCGAGAGACTGCGAGAGAGACTGCGAGAGAGACTGCGAGAGAGACTGCGAGAGAGACTGCGAGAGAGACTGCGAGGGAGGCAGCGAGGGAGACAGCGAGGGAGACAGCGACAGAGACAGCGACAGAGACAGCGAGAGAGACAGCGAGAGAGACTGTGAGAGAGACTGCGAGGGACACAGCGAGAGAGACTGCGAGGGAGACAACGAGAGAGAATGCGAGAGAGATCGCGCGAGACAGCGAGGGAGATAGCGAGGGAGACAGCGTGGGAGACAGCGAGGGAGACAGCGAGGGAGACAGCGAGGGAGACAGCGAGAGAAACTGCGAGGAAGACTGCGAGAGAGACTGCGAGAGAGACTGCGAGAGAGACTGCGAGAGAGACTGCGAGAGAGACTGCGAGAGAGACTGCGAGAGAGACTGCGTGGGAGAAAGCGAGAGAGACAGCGAGAGAGACAGCGAGGGAGACTGTGAGGGAGACAGCGAGAGAGACTGCGAGAGAGACTGCGAGAGAGACTGCGAGAGAGACTGCAGGAGAGACTGCGAGGGAGACTGCGAGGGAGACTGCTATGGAGATAGCGAGAGAGACAGCGAGGGATACATCGAGAGAGACTGCGAGAGAGACTGCGAGAGAGACTGCGAGAGAGACTGCGAGAGAGACTGCTATGGAGATAGCGAGAGAGACAGCGAGGGATACATCGAGAGAGACTGCGAGAGTGACTGCGAGGGAGACGGCGAGGGAGACGGCGAGGGAGACGGCGAGGGAGACGGCGAGGGAGACGGCGAGGGCGACGGCGAGGGCGACGGCGAGAGAGACGGCGAGAGAGACAGCGAGGGAGACAGCGAGAGAGACTTCGAGAGAGACTGCGAGGGAGACGGCGAGAGAGACAGCGAGAGAGACAGCGAGAGAGACTGTGAGGGAGACTGTGAGGGAGACAGCGAGAGAGACTGCGAGAGAGACAGTGAGAGAGAAAGCCAGAGAGTGCGAGGGAGACAGCGAGAGAGAATGCGAGAGAGACTGAGAGAGAGACTGAGAGAGAGACTGAGAGAGAGACTGAGAGGGAGACTGAGAGGGAGACTGAGAGGGAGACTGAGAGGTAGACTGAGAGGTAGACTGAGAGGGAGACTGAGAGGGAGACAGCGAGGGAGACAGTGAGAGGGACTGCGAGAGAGAAAGCGAGAGAGAAAGCCAGAGAGTGCGAGGGAGACAGCGAGGGAGACAGCGAGAGAGAATGCGAGAGAGACTGAGAGAGTGACTGAGAGAGAGACTGAGAGAGAGACTGAGAGGGAGACTGAGAGGGAGACTGAGAGGGAGACTGAGAGGGAGACTGAGAGGGAGACTGAGAGGGAGACATCGAGAGAGACATCGAGAGAGACAGCGAAAGAGAATGCGAGAGAGACTGCGAGAGAGACTGCGAGAGAGACTGCGAGAGAGACATCCAGGGTGACTTCGAGGGAGACTTCGAGGGAGACTTCGAGGGAGACTTCGAGGGAGACTTCGAGGGAGACTTCGAGGGAGACTGCGAGGGAGACTGCGAGAGAGACTGCGAGAGAGACTGAGAGAGAGACTGAGAGAGAGACTGAGAGAGACAGTGAGGGAGACAGCGAGGGAGACAGCGAGGGAGACAGCGAGGGAGACAGCGAGAGAGACTGCGAGAGAGACTGCGAGAGCGACTGCTAGGGAGACAGCGAGGGAGACAGCGAGGGAGACAGCGAGGGTGACAGCGAGGGAGACAGCGAGAGAAACTGCGAGGAAGACAGCGAGGGAGACAGTGAGGGAGAGAGCGAGGGAGACAGCGAGGGAGACAGCGAGGGAGACAGCGAGGGAGACAGCGAGAGAGACAGCGAGAGAGACAGCGAGGGAGAAAGCGAGGGAGACAGCGAGAGAGACTGCGAGAGAGACTGCGAGAGAGACTGCGAGAGAGACAGCGAGAGAGACAGCGAGAGAGACAGCGAGAGAGACTGCGAGAGAGACTGCGAGAGGGACAGCGAGAGGGACAGCGAGAGAGACAGCGAGAGAGACTGCGAGAGAGACTGCGAGAGAGACTGCGAGAGAGACAGCGAGAGAGACAGCGAGAGAGACTGCGAGAGAGACTGCGAGAGAGACAGCGAGAGAGACTGCGAGAGGGACAGCGAGAGAGACTGCGAGAGAGACTGCGAGAGAGACTGCGAGAGAGACAGCGAGAGAGACAGCGAGAGAGACTGCGAGAGAGACTGCGAGAGAGACTGCGAGAGAGACTGCGAGGGAGACTGCGAGGGAGACAACGAGAGAGACTGCGAGGGAGACAGCGAGGGAGATAGCGAGCGAGACAGCGAGGGAGACAGCGAGGGAGACAGCGAGAGAAACTGCGAGGAAGACTGCGAGAGAAACTGCGAGAGAGACTGCGAGAGAGACTGCGAGAGAGACTGCGTGGGAGAAAGCGAGAGAGACTGCGAGAGAGACTGCGAGAGAGACTGCGAGGGAGACAGTGAGAGAGACAGCGAGGGAGATAGCGAGAGAGACTGCGAGAGAGACTGCGAGAGAGACTGTGAGGGAGACTGCGAGAGAGACTGTGAGGGAGACTGCGAGAGAGACTGCTTTGGAGATAGCGAGAGAGACAGCGAGGGAGATAGCGAGAGAGACTGCGAGAGAGACTGCGAGAGAGACTGTGAGGGAGACTGCGAGAGAGACTGCTTTGGAGATAGCGAGAGAGACAGCGAGGGATACAGCGAGAGAGACTGCGAGAGTGACTGCGAGGGAGACGGCGAGGGAGACGGCGAGGGCGATGGCGAGGGCGACGGCGAGAGAGAGAGCGAGAGAGACTGTGAGGGAGACTGTGAGGGAGACAGCGAGAGAGACTGCGAGAGAGACTGCGAGAGAGACAGTGAGAGGGACTGCGAGAGAGAAAGCGAGAGAGAAAGCCAGAGAGTGCGAGGGAGACAGCGAGAGAGAATGCGATAGAGACTGAGAGAGAGACTGAGAGAGAGACTGAGAGAGAGACAGCGAGGGAGACGGCGAGAGAGACAGCGAGAGAGACTGTGAGGGAGACTGTGAGGGAGACAGCGAGGGAGACTGCGAGAGAGACTGCGAGGGAGACGGCGAGAGAGACAGCGAGAGAGACTGTGAGGGAGACTGTGAGGGAGACAGCGAGAGAGACTGCGAGAGAGACAGTGAGAGGGACTGCGAGAGAGAAAGCGAGAGAGAAAGCCAGAGAGTGCGAGGGAGACAGCGAGAGAGAATGCGATAGAGACTGAGAGAGAGACTGAGAGAGAGACTGAGAGAGAGACTGAGAGAGAGACTGAGAGAGAGACTGAGAGGGAGACAGCGAGGGAGACATCGAGGGAGACATCGAGGGAGACTGCGAGGGAGACTGCGAGGGAGACAGCGAGAGAGACTGAGAGAGACAGCGAGGGAGACAACGAGGGAGACAACGAGGGAGACTGTGAGAGAGTCTGCGAGGGAGAGAGCGAGGGAGAAAGCGAGAGAGACTGCGAGAGAGACTGCGATGGGAGACTGCGAGGGAGACAGCGATAGAGACTGCGAGGGAGACAGCGAGAGAGACTGCGAGGGAGACAGCGAGAGAGACTGTGAGGGAGACAGCGAGGGAGACAGCGAGAGAGACTGCGAGAGAGACTGCGAGGGAGACAGCGAGGGAGACAGCGAGGGAGACAGCCAGGGAGACAGCCAGGGAGACAGCCAGGGAGACAGCGAGAGAGACTGCGAGGGAGACAGCGAGAGAGACAGCGAGAGAGACAGCGAGGGAGAAAGCGAGGGAGACAGCGAGAGAGACTGCGAGGGAGACTGCGAGGGAGACAGCGAGAGAGAATGCAAAGGAGACTGCGAGAGAGACTGCGAGAGGGACAGCGAGAGAGACTGCGAGAGAGACTGCGAGAGAGACTGCGAGAGAGACTGCGAGAGAGACTGCGAGAGAGACTGCAAAGGAGACTGCGAGAGAGATGGAGAGAGAGATGGAGAGAGAGACGGCGAGAGAGACAGTGAGGGAGAGAGCGAGAGAGACTGCGAGGGAGACAGTGAGAGAGACTGCGAGAGGGACAGCGAGAGAGACTGCGAGAGAGACTGCGAGGGAGACTGCGAGGGAGACTGCGAGAGAGACTGCGAGAGAGACTGCGAGAGAGACTGCGAGAGAGACTGCGAGAGAGACTGCGAGAGAGACTGCGAGAGAGACTGCAAAGGAGACTGCGAGAGAGATGGAGAGAGAGACGGCGAGAGAGATGGAGAGAGAGACGGCGAGAGAGATGGAGAGAGAGACGGCGAGAGAGACGGCGAGAGAGACGGCGAGGGAGACAGCGAGAGAGACGGCCAGGGAGACGGCCAGGGAGACGGCCAGGGAGACGGCCAGGGAGACGGCCAGGGAGACGGCCAGGGAGACAGCCAGGGAGAAGGCCAGGGAGACGGCCAGGGAGACAGCGAGGGAGACAGCGACAGAGACAGCGACAGAGACAGCGACAGAGACAGCGACAGAGACAGCGACAGAGACAGCGACAGCGAGGGAGACAGCGAGGGAGACAGCGAGGGATACAGAGAGAGTGACTGCGAGGGAGACGGCGAGGGAGACGACGAGGGAGACAGCGAGGGAGACAGCGAGGGAGACAGCGAGGGAGACAGCGAGGGAGACAGCGAGAGAGACTGCGAGAGAGACTGCGAGAGAGACTGCGAGAGAGACTGCGAGGGAGGCAGCGAGGGAGGCAGCGAGGGAGGCAGCGAGGGAGGCAGCGAGGG